>NC_064436.1:35657382-36275548 GCF_023343835.1 Lagopus muta | reverse complement strand
TAGTAGCACTGGGATGAAAAGGGAAACTTTTTCACAGAGCCCTAATCCTGCATCCTTTTAATAGTATACTATAGGACACACTCAGAAACAGGGCACAAAAGTAGTGAGAATTTAGGGCTGGGAATTTAGTTTGGCCTAAGCATTGCTACTCTGCAATGTTGATTTGCTTTTCTTCAGCCCTGCCAAACTGAAATCAGAAATGAATTATCATTATAGTTATAGTTATTTCTTTATTTTAAATTTATAATAGAAAAAAAAAAAAAAAGAAGATGTAGCATCTTAAAGAGAGAATGCTCAGATTTCCCTTCCCAGTCATGTCAAGTGTTTCTGAAATAGATCTGAACTTTACTTCTGAACTAAACTTTTTTACATTTCAATTGTGAAGCAACTGCAAATGAACTGTTGTTTGAATGCAGCTAGAGGGCAGTTACATATATTTTTTTTATCATTATGCTCAGTAATCACTTGCGTAGGAGCTGTTAAACAACTCCATGCAGATAGCAAAAATATGTAGTATCTGTGTGGTCTTATTTAAATCGCACGCAAACAACTTATAATAGCATTATTATGAATGTCTGGAAGACTCAGCAGCCAAACAAATCAGTACAATCTAAAAAAAAAAAAGAAAAGAACACATAAAATCTGGTAGATAGCATGGTAATTACGTTTAGATATTATTTAATGGTCAGGAGTGATCTCCTGAGTTCCTAAATGACAATGACAGATTAGCACTAATAAGATAAGCATGATAGTGATGGAAAATGAATCGATGGGGGCAAATCTGTTACACACCAAAAGGATACCAGAAAGGGCTGGTAATATCTGGTAATTCTTTTATCTTTTCAATATTATGTTTAATCCTGTGCTTTCAAATTTCCAGCTGCTTTCAAAAGAGAACATTCCTGTGACTTGAGATTAAAAAAAAAAATTATAAACTTTCTCAGCCTTTTTTTATCATCCATAACTTGCTATTAAATACCTGACATACGCAGATAAATTGTATGCAGATTAGTTGGTATTAATTTTTATATCTATATATTTTTCGCTGCTACTGTGTTTATGCTGTGCATGACCAAAATTTTACTTTATTCACAGTAATCCTAATAATGGCCTCCATTTATCAGAATACTGCAAAGGAATAAAACCAAAACATATCTAATTTCACTAGACTGTTACTTTACTCGAAGATAAGTACTATAATATAATCTTGCTGAGTTGGTGCCATTACAAAGATGCAACTGATTTATAAATTTACCAGAAATAAGCTGTTGCAAAGGTACCAGTCTAAAGTCTATTCAAATTTTCTGTAGAAGCAACACAATAGGGTAATTTTTTAATTATGTTTCAATTGCGTGTACAGAATCAATCCTTTAAGTTTGAAATGATTACTGATTTTCATTCATCCTGTAGTGGCACATTTTAATTCCCTAAGAAGGTTAATAACTTTATGTGTTCACTGTTTAAGTAATTCCTTAAATCCCAAATACTTACATGAGCAACTTTGCTGGCTTGTATTTACTTCCATTGAAATATATTATAGGAAATACCTGTAATAAAAGCGTACTTCATTAAATTTCATTGTAAAAAGCTGTATAATCCTGGAGAAAAAATAAAATAAAAAGAATGCTGATCTCTAATACTGTTTTTAAAAGGGAACCTTAATTCATGAAAAACTGCAGTCATTATCTCTCAATTTCATTAAAAACATGAATAGGTGCTTGTGTTCTAAAGCTGCTGTTGAAGTCAATATAAAAGATTTCCTCAAGGATCAGGGTGATATCAGGATTAAAATAGAGTTAATTAAAAAAATATTCACTCATTAGTATTTCTACCTCATGTTGATATTCGCTCATTGGTATTTCTACCTCATGTTGAGACAGCGTAGAAGGTTGGGTGTTTGTTATGAAGCTTAGCATTGAAATATTTTCAAACCGCAGTGTCGTCCAGGTCTACAGCTGTGAGAAGGTGCACCATCAAATGGTTATTATTTTGCGGTGGTTCTTAGGACAGTCAAACACCTACAATGCCACTTACAGTCTGGATAAAAGACAAATTCCTTGAACTTCTGAGAATTGGATTTTTGTAAATTATTATGATTAGTAGTAGTAGTACTCGGAAGTGAAACTGCATGAAGATAGGACTAAGATTCCTATATGACTCCATGGAGCTGTGGGAGTTGAGTGAAGCTCAAGAGATGCTGTATCATTTAAAGCAGCCCTATGAGTAATAAAGCTGATAACTGTTCAATGTTGGTGAGTAGGTTCTTCTCATTAATTACAGTAGTAAAATTCTTCCACTGATGATGTTGTGTGACCTCCCTCAGTAAAAATATGTTGATATTCTGAAAAGCTCTATGTTAGAGGTGTTCATACACTTATTTACGACTCATTTCATTTATTTACTTACAGCTCATTCCCCTGACATGCTTTAAAGAGACATAGAAAATCATGAAGTAGTTCAAAGGAGATTTTTCAGAGATCCCTGTGAGAAAACTGAAGCAAAGAAGGAATTAAATTTTTCTAAAGCAACATTTTCCTTAGAATTTTAGCTTGTTGCCTACACATCATCAATACTTCATCTAAATATCTGTTGACTTCTTATTTGAGGCCTTGCTCCACTAAATTAATGAGCTCAGTAGGTCAAATGGTGCGTGTTCAGGAGATTTAGAGTTATTTTTATAGCTATTAGAAAAAGAAAAAAAGCAAAAGCAGCTTTAGGCTTTTTTTAACTGCTGAGCCTATGGAAGTTGCTAAGGCAGAAAAACACTGCTCTTTTCTGTACTTCAACTGCAAGTAAAGGAAACTTTTCCATTAGACAGACACAAAGCTAGCTTGTAATGGAGCTACTCCAAAAAAAAAAAAATATATATATATAAAAAAAAACAAAACAGAGCACAATACAGCAAATGATATATGCACTGTAGTCTGTTTAATATTCAACATGAGAAGTTCTTGCTATTCTACAGAACGGAATAAACATGGGAGTTTCCAAAATGGACTGTGCCTGTTTTAACAATGAGGAAATGAAAGAAGATTGAGTGTTGAAGTTTTTTTCCCAACTTGTTTGTTGTTTCTGCTGTTTTCAGTTGAAAAGGAGTTGGAAATGTGAACATTTCTGCCTGCAGGTATTTGGTGAACGTGATCAGAAAACTGCTAGAAATTGTAGAAGTTAAATGAGTGGAGATTTGGATGTTTCTATCCAAATTCTACCTATTTTGCCCAATTTATCTATACTTCTATTCCTTATCACATCTGAAAGACTTTTTGTTGTTGTTTTTGGCAGAGAACTTCAGAAAATCTCCTTGAAAAAGGAACGGAAACATGAGGCAGAAACCCACGGTGTCCTAAGAAGGTTGCCTGCTGAGGGGAAAAAAAAAAAAAAAAAAGAAGTGGTGGGAGACCTTGAAAGCAAAATCATGAAGGGAAATGTGCTTTGTCCCAATGGCAGAAGTCACAGCCCAGGTAACTGCCTCAGAGAACTGCAGGCACAGTTTCTCGCTTCATCCTCATTTCTGTCGAACCTGAAGACTTTTCAATTTCTAAAGTCTGCAATCTAGCGAGTGTATGGCATGCTGCATGCTTTCTTATGGAGGACAGGAAGAACAAGAGAGAAGTTAAATAAATGTTTGATTCCTACTTTGTCAACTGAGATAATATGGAAAGGAAGGGACAAATTGAAAGTTTTTAGAGGAAGAACTGAGACGTCTATTACTGCATCTCTCTGCTTTGTGAAAACAACAATGTGTACTTAGAAGATAATCAGGCATATATAAAATACTTGCTGGGATTAGAGAGCTAACATTTGTTAGGCAGATATCTTGCATAAACTTAACAAGGCTAGGTCAGCTTTATTAAAAGAAAAGAAACAGTCAGCAATGTAGTTATGTTTGTAAGAAAACTATTGGAAAGCTCTGACAAAGAATGTGTGTGAGGGAGGAAAAATAATACTGATTATACTGTAAAAGTAAATTCTACTCAACTCATGCAGTAGGGTTTTGACCATATATTCTAGTGGCCTGTGTCAAGGAGATCCTGATCTGCGAGTGGCTGTCATTTCGTTAAATAATGTAGGTGGCTCTGAAACTAATGCCTCCTATTTCTTTCCATGGAAACTACAACAGATACAAAAAGCACAATAGTACTATTTGATAGAGCTAATTCTTAGCTACAAAACACTATTTCTCAACTAAACAGAATCGTTAACTATGCATTTTCAGTGATGAACAAGAGCCTGCATGCTGGACTTCTCAAAAAAAAATCTATTTGTCTGTCCATTCCAGCTTCTCTGTCATATTGCATTACTGTTGCCACTGCTGAAACACACCACCCACTGGCTCTCTGTGCTCACATCCACTGTGTGGTCTCTACCAACATTCAGAAAACATTGATGAATGTCTATGGTTGTCATTGTTTCCACTTGGAGGAATTTAATGACACACCTTTGCTTCACCCTCACTGCTATGTCAGATACCATTTCATCAGATTTCCCCTCTGCTGCCATCTGTCACATGACAACAAAATTTAATAGATTATCACTTGGAAGATTCAGCCTTTACTGCTGTATCACCAATATCCGCCTCTGACGTCATGGGCCAATACAATAAATTACGAGGACATTACTTTCGGTGCAGCCTTTGCATTTTCTGGAGGTCTTGAAATAGTTTTTCATAGTGTGGGTGCTTACAGTTTGGTGATATTTCTCCTTTCAATCTAGAAATGACACTTAAAATACTTGACTATTTGGCTAGTTAGGTCTAAATGATAGGTTCTGGGTGCAGTCTCTACTTTGCAGTGGTCCTAATGTTGCTCTCTTCCTAATGTTCTGCAGTGTCTTATATCCCTCATCTCCCTGCTTCTAACCAATTTTTTCAGGAAGCAGCTATGGAAAGCCATTTGAACAAACATGCTAACATTCGGGGTCAAATTCACATTGCCGAAATGTTAGTTTAAGTCCACTGAAATGCAGTTTGTATTTTTCTCTGTAATACTTTTTGCTATTTTAACTTCAGACTTCTTCAGGAGTGTTCTTATTTAACTGAAAGAACGAATAGAAAATAGGAAGGAACAGTTTATGCTTAGCCTTTATTTCCACAATTATTTATTTATTTTTGGTTAGCCAAGGTTATTTATTTACAAAAGCCAACTTACAGCATCAGTAGCCCTCAGAACGGAGGGTCTCCTCATGCTAGCATGGCCAAGGCCTGCAGTTCCCCACAAGATGGCGGAGCCCAGTGCCCCGGTCCTGCTGAGGTGCAAAGGCCCAACTGTTTTCTTTCAGACAAATGGAGGAGTTTCAGATAGCTTTACTCCCCATCTTGGATGAAAATAAGTGGTGGAATATTGAATTTTCCAAGTCGTAAAAGTTCCTTTTTTATGTTTTGTTCTCAGTCTCTTCTGTTACTGAATCTGTTGGATGCAGTGCAGATGCCACATAACCAGATGAATTTTGGTGAGTCATAATTCATATTTTTAGTTGTTTATTAATAACGGTTATAAAGGAGATTGCTGAACAGCTACATAAATGTGCCATATTCCTGCAGCTGCATTTTCTCTTATATTAAATATTGTATTCAGTCAAAGGCGTGAAGGAGCTGTTTTTCCCCTTGTGTTTAATTGCCAGTACCATTGACAGAGAACATCAGTAAAACTTGTGATGACATTTTCAAGTTTCTTTTGAAAACAGTTATTTTAAGAACTGTTTGATTCAACAGTATTGGCACTCGTTTATTTTATTTCAACATTTCGAGCATGTATGCTTTTGGTTACACAAATACTTATGGAGGGTTTTTATCTGCGTAAATACGCAGAGGCAGTAAAAAATATTCATCAGTCCTCCTTTGCTGGACATTTGCTGCTATTGCCATTTAAACTTTTTTTTTTCTAATCTGGGGATTAGGAAGAATTGTGTCTGACAGAGAGGAAAAACCATTCACAAACTTTCAGCAGGGAAAAAATAGTTTATATTTAATTTCAGGTATTGGTGTACAGCTCCTTATGTTTCTGTAAGATTCACTGGCTTTCTACCTTAAATTGCATCAGTTACTCTTCTGTATTTTATCTGTATTGTATACTACAGTTTAAGAGTAATTCATCTCTCTGGAGATAAGAGGAAAACTTTGGAAACAGAAGAAATAATAGAAGGATGTTAGAAGAACTTTAGAAATCCTATATTTGTAGCCCAGATTCATGAAAAAGTACATCAGAATACTATCAATTGTTTATGAACAGAAAAGAAAACCTATTGCCAGCAAACAGATTTCTTAAAATAAATCATCTTATAAGCTACAGAAAAAGTGTGCATTTACAGACATATTGCTTCTAGTAGGGGCACATCAGGAAAGACTCTGAGATGCAAAGTTTTCAAGTAAGAAGCTCAATGAAATATGAAAGTAAATGTGTACCTTTTTCCTGACTTGATGTTACATTACTTGCTTCTATCTTGGACCAAAACCAAATGCATTACACTGTCCTCTTATAGCCATTAACATATAATGGACTGTGTTTTCTCCCTGACCTTCTTCCACTGCTCCCTCCACACGTGCTTTGTTATGGTGCAGTGATCCAGATTTCTGCTGGATCTGTGAAAATAATGACTTATATTTCCGACTGACTCTGTTCATGAATGTGTAGTTCAGGTGAATGGGAGTTCCTTATGTTTCATTAAATGATATTTCCCTGTGCTCCAAGAGAAAAGTAGACCTTCAGGAATAGGTCTGTAATGATTGTACTGCTTGGATTTCCAACTCCTGGCTGCACTGGCAGTGTGAAAGCAGATGCTCAATGGTCATGGCTATGCTTGTCTGGTGTGTTTTTGTGTAAAATTTCTTGAAATGAAGTTGCTGATTATTCATTAAGACCCCATGGTGGGACCACTCAACAGTCACCTAATTTGGTGATTCACCATCCAAAGAATCATTTCTATGAAATTTAGCATAGTGGAAACTCTCCATCTGTCACTTTGCGTTCACCCTGTGTGTGAGACTTCACCAGACTGTCTTCTTTCACAGGTTTTCCTTCTGCATCTACCTTAGATCCTCTTTGCATCTAGTACATCATTTGTATTCTAAATTTGTTGCAATAAATGAGAAAAAGAAACATAATTTTTCCCATTAATGTAAAGCACTGTATTTTGCTAGCTATCAGTTCATAGTTATGTAAAGGTGTCTTGGCTCTTCAGTGTGGAATGGTTAGTTCAGGAGCTGGAATTATTTCACAAATCATAAATAACTAGCCTTTATTCAACAATTCACTAAATAACTTAATAAAATACATTTTAAATATAAATCAACAGTTGAATTCATGAAATTCATGTGCTTCTCAGCAACTACTTTTTAAAACTAAATTAATTTTAATGTTTATTAAAAAGTGTTATTTACTTTTGTAAATTGCGGTAAGCAACGACAGCAGAAGTCACCAAACCACAAACAAAAAGTTGTGCAATAAAACTCAGGCAGGTGGTTTCACCTCCACAGCTGTAGGACTCTCAGTTGGGCTGCCTCTATGTGAGCATCACTCTCACAAGGTAACCATCCCCTCTAGAGAAACTTGTGTAATAACTGTATTCACTCCGATAGGAGAAAATGTGAAGTAAGAAGTAGTGCTCTCTCATATTTTCCTATACTGATGTTACTCCATTATATATACATATATATATATATATATATATATATATATATATATATATATATATATATATTTAGTTACGAAAGAAAATTACTGATTTCCCACTTTGGATGCGTGAAGATAATGTATTCTTTGATTTTTTTTCTTTTTAATTTTAGTATCAGAGTGCTTTCCCTCTCACTTTGCCTTCCCACTTCATCAATATACTCCAGTATTATACAGTATAGCTAATGGTTACAGACTTCCTTCTGAAAGTACTGAACTTGAGAGTTTTTATGGAATTTATTTTTTGTTGTTTTCTTATTATGATAGATTTTTTTTTTCAAAACTTAAAAAAAAAACCTCAAAGCATGTCTTCCTGAGGTGCATGTGGACAAGCTTCTACTCTTGCATCTGTAGATGCAAGCACTGGGTCTCTATGCTCCACCAAACTTGTCAGCAATTGCTTGCATTTTAATCAATAAAAAGGCTGCAGAGAGCTCTCTATAATATGATGATATACGACCATGAAATTCTTTTTCTTTGGAAAAGAAGGCAGTGGGTGGCAGGGCTGATACTTGTCTATGGTATTTCCATAAGCAAACATCCACTTAGTTGCCAAACATTATTATTGCTGTTTTTCAAATTGCTGCATTTATATTATTTGCTTGGTAAGTGCTTTGCTAGGTGGGAGTTCCTGCTTATACTTCTTAAAGACAACTGTTTTTGCATTGCATTAGTATTATTATTATATGGGGATGAGTGGCAAGATGAGTGTGAAGAAGAGAAGGACCTGGGGGTGTTGGTTGATGCTCAGCTGAACCTGAGCCAACAGTGTGCCCAGGTGGCCAAGAGGGCCAATGGCATCCTGGCCTGCATTAGAAATAGTGTGGCCAGCAGGAGCAGGGAGGTGATCATCCCCCTGTACTCAGCACTGGTGAGGCTGCACCTCGAGTACTGTGTTCAGTTTTGGGTCCCTGTACACTACAGTGAAGATGTTGAGGTCCTGGAGTGTGTCCAGAGAAGGGCAACGAAACTGGTGAGGGGTCTGGAGCACAAGTCTTATGAGGAGCAGCTGAGGGAGCTGGGATTGTTCAGTCTGGAGAAGAGGAGGCTCAGAGGAGACCTCATTGCGCTCTACAACTTCCTGAAGGGAGGCTGTGGTGAAGAGGGCTTTGGCCTCTTCTCCCAGACAATGAGCAGGACCTGGGGAAATGGCCACAAGTTGTATCAGAGGAGGTTTAGATTAGACATAAGGAAGAACTTTTTCTCTCAGAGAGTGGTCAGGCACTGGAATGGCTGCCCAGGGAGGTGGTGGAGCCACTGTCCCTGCCAGTGTTCAAGAGGCATCTAGAAGATGTGCTGCGTGATATGGTTTAGTGCTAGTGGTGGCAATGGTGATGAGGAGATGGTTGGACTGGATGATCTAATAGGTCATTTCCAACCTTGTGATTCTATGATTCTATAATGCTATTTTGTTTGTTTGTATAAGCAATTCCTGTACACATGCTTTTGAAAATGGAAGCTCCTAAATTATCACATCAGTGAATCCTGATTTATGGTTACTTGAGTACAGGATTGGTTCCCTGTCTGCATTTGGTAGCATTAGACTGCAAGGGAGGACCTAGTTACAAGATCTCATCAGCCTGGCAGGGAGCAAGCAGCTCAGCATACAAGCGAGAAGCCAGCAAGAGGCTTCCTTCAAGAACTAATTAAAAAGAGGAAAAAGGGGATTTTTCTTGTATTGCAGGCAGTACCATGGACTTGGTGAGTGCCTGGGGCTACTATATGTTGCTCACTTTAGGCACCAGTTGAATGGCTTCAGTGCAGCTGCTAGAAAATTTGCAGATTGTCTGCAAGGGAGGAGGTTGAAGAAAGCAGTTTTATTCCTAATATGTTTTAGTGAGTGATTTGAGTGATTGTGTATGCAGGAAACCTGAAGAGTTTCACAAGTCCTCCTGGGCTGCTTGTTTAGCTAATGTTACATTTTTCCTTTGAATGCAATGATGGACGCTGTGCAAAACAAATAATGTTATGTCACTGAATACTCTCTAAGCAGAGAAGATGACAAAGAATAGCAATAGCGGTTAGTTTATGAAAGGTGATTAAATCAATGAGTAGTGCATTCTGTGCTTAATGAATGTATTAATATAAATATCTCTCAACAATTCTCTCAAAGCATTTCAATCAGAATTTCTCTAAAATCATATAATAAGCACTGTTGAGTATTTTTTTCTTTTCTTTTTTTTAATTTTAGTTTGATGGCATTATTTCACTTTTGAAATTACAATTTCATTTTTACTTCTTTAAAATAATAACAGAAAAAAAAAAAAAAGAGTGTAATAAGAAGCCAGGAATTAATGGCAGTGGCTACTTCTGTTGAAGAAAGGGCTACTGAAACTGGGTTATAGAGTCATAGAATCATAGAATGGCCTGGGTTGAAAAGGACCACAATGATCATCTAGTTCAACAGCCCCTGGTAGTCGCCAACCACTGGGCTGCACAGAGCCACATCCAGCCTGGCCTTGAATGCCTTCAGGGATGGGGCATCCACAACCTCCTTGAGCAACCTAGTAGGCAACCATTATCAATAAAAGCAGGTAGATCAGTTTTTAAAGGCTGCCAATGAACACTTCATATCTTTACATCTTGGAAGCTGGGTCTGGATACTTAGCTGAATATGTATTCTACTTTAGCTCTGAAGTTTTGAGATTTGATGTAGGATTTACTGCATGACATTTTCTGGCCTCTTGTATAAGGAAGGTCAAATCTGTCGATCATGCTAATCCCTTTGGGTTTTAAAATCTTTTAAACTATGGTGAAGAAGCTAGCTGCCAATTAACTTCTGTGTCTGGAGTACAGATCTTCAGCTGAGAGCTTCACATGCCTATTCTGATTTACCTTCAGTTTCTGGCAGAAGTTAAGAACATCTGGTTGCTTCCTAACCTCACAGGAGAGATTTTCATTTAACTTGTATTTCTTTCATTACAACTTTTGTTTCTGTTGTTTTATATCTTATTTATTTTACTGAAAGACTTTAGTTTAGTTTATTTTACTGGTAATGAATAAAGCACACAGGCATTCATGATGAATTTGACCTTAAGTATTAGTATTAAAAAGATAGAAATGAATTTTATTCGCATTTTTTAATCTGAGCAATACTGAATACTGCTATCAGTACTAGATTTTTGTGTTTTCTTCCATATGTTTGTCCTACATCGTTGACTCTCTTCTATGTCCATTAGCAGTAGTGCAGCTTTCCAATGAATTGGGATGAGCTTGCTGATTCAGTGACAGAATGAAGAAAGAGGGTTTGTATTTGGTGACAGCGTGGAGTTATGTTGGTTTAAGATGAGTGTAACCTAACAGTTGTCATCTGTTGTTTATTCTCTTGTCCTCTGCTGAAAGAGCAGATCTCTTGTGGTAGGTTAGCTCAATTTGAGTTTTTAATGTGTGTCACAGTGTATTTATGGGGCTATTTTGCACTGGTAGGGAAGATAGGAAGGTTTATGTGATGAACCTTGGAGACATCCTATCTCCTGCAAGCTTTCTACAGGAGAGCCAAGAGTTGAGGGTGTTTAGTGCTGGCTTCATGGCTTCACCCTAGAGTGCTCTGGATGAACTGTGGCCTCAAGCTGTGGAGCAATTGCCAGGCAAAGAACAAGAGCAATAAACATCTCTGAAACTACATGGGAAGTCACTATGTGAAGAGGAGAAAATATCCCAAGTGGCCAAAAATAGCTTTCCAAAGGAGAAAGACTATTATGCGTATAGTACATATAAATGTTAAGGTAATATTCATTTTCTGGAGCAAAAAAGGTTATATTCATGGTTGTAAGACCAAATTCATGTCTTACTGCCTATGTTGCTGTGCTGTTTTACTGTTTGTACGTTGTAATGTATACCAAATCATTACAGCTCATCAATTACTTATGCAAACGTCCTTGCAATGCCCAAGAGTTATGATTAAGGATGAAGCCCTTTTTTGGCATAGGTATTTTGTGGGAAACAGGACAGTCTGCAATACCAAGCTGGCAAAGAATTACTTCAGACCATAACGTAGGGGTGAAACCTCCTGGAGAAGCAGTAGGAATCTTTTTGGTTGAAAGAACAAAACAAAATAAAAGCTACGTTGCCTTTTGGGTCAACAGCCTGTGTACGCTTCTGTCACTACTGTTTCTAACATTTATGCGTACTGCACATTTTAGGATCATGCAGCTTTTTTATATGTTTTTTTTAACCTTGCTGTTCAAAATAAATTGTAGCAAAATGGGATAGGATTTTGATTGCTGTAATCATACCTACCACACTTAAACATTCTGAAGTGTTCTTCATCACCTAATTTTCGGCTATCAGTAGCGTTTATGAGCCACTTTTCTCACTCTTGAAATCATAGCTCCTGCAGCAGAGCACCATAAGAGGTTGTCAGGCCTTTTAAACTGTGAACTCGTGTTTTCAAGCTTTTCAACAATTTTTTGCCTCTTGTTTTGGGGGGAGAGAGGAGAACGGAAGTAGCCATATTGTCTCATGGCTTCTTTCTCTTCTCTGGCTTCTTTTTATAAGATGCCAAAATTTTAAGGACAACATTAAAAAAAATCATGATGAAATCGTAGGATGCCTTAGGTTGTAAAGAAAACCACACTAGAAAATGATTCAGCTGATTTCTGTCTTAGTTTAATGGACACTAATTGTTAATTGGCGCTGACAAGCCCAACCTAAATTATTTAAACTATTAAGACTTTTTTTTCCTTTCATTCTTTATTCGTGAAGCATCATATTAACAAACTTAATTAAACTGACCACAAAAGAACCTAGAAATAGGAATTCAAAAGACATTGGATTTTTTCACAGAAAGCTAATTAGACTTCAAATCAAGAAGTCTTAACAAACATCTCTATTGTTTTTTTGCTAGAAGTGAAGAATGAGAAAAGCACCAAATGTCAAAGAATAAATAATAAGGCTTGTAGCATCTTGAATCAATATTGGCAAATCTAACTGGTATGTCTCTGATAAAGGAAAAAGAACAAAAAAGAAGCAGAGAAATATAATGCAGAAATGACAAGTATAATGAGAGTCTTCATTGTTGATTCTCCCTCTAGTCTTATCATTTTATAATTTTCTAGAGATGTTTAATTTGTTTCTTTTCTGTGATTTGTGCTAGTAGGTCTTTATTTCAAGATCCGTTTTTTTCTGAGTCTGCTTTTGCCTTGTTTCTTATTTGAGTGCTGAGGATCATCTGAGTGAAAGCCATTAACTTTCACATGGTTTTCAATCAAGACCTTTGTAAAATGGCCAATTTCACATTGGCTTTAATGGAAAATATAGATTGCTTCGTATTTGATTTAGACCTCAACCTAAGCTTGTTTTCTTTTTCTCCCCTCAGGTTATAAAGCTTCACATGATTTTTCTAAGTATTTTCTTAGTATAAGCGTAACACTTGGACAATTGGCCTGCCTCTAATTAGTTTTAAACTGCACTGAAAATGAGTAATGTAGTTTCTAGTCATTTGTCGCAGTTGACATCGTAAAAAGTAAAGCATTCAGTGGGAAATTTTGCTTCCACTGAAGCTGGTGAAAAATTTCCATCAACTTAGCAATTTTTCTTGTATATTGAGGCATGCATATGTAAATATAATTAAATTTTAGATCCTGATCTGCTTTCAGCTCATCCTTGATAGAAATATTGATAATCTTTTATAGAAATATTTACTGCAGCTGTTACAACTGATATTTTGCAAACTGTAGGTTGACTTTTTCCAAACAGATTCCTCTATATGGGATTTTCAACTGAATCAGTCCAAGTGAAGTGAAAGTGACAGTCCTGTTTAGAGATCTTATTTAAAGAATTGAAATGCCGAGTCTTCTTTCACTGATGTCAGTGCCAATTTCTGGTAAGGCAGTAATAACACCTGAAGCTGGGAGAGTTTTATAGGGAATGGGTGCCCTTAAAAGCATTTCTCAGTGTTATTTATATGCTTTATTATTTTTAAATATACTTTTCCAAGCACTTTCAAATTTCAATATTTGCCTACTAAACAAACAGTATATTGTATATGAACAAGTGAAAATATGGCTTTGATCAATGAGGCAGGTTTTCTTTGCAGAAGAGGTAATTTCTGCTTGTTCCACGTGCAGCTATTGTCAGTGCCTAAAAGGAAGTATGCACAAAATAAAAAAGCTGTGAAGAGGCTATATAGATATTATTTTTCTTCAGAAATTATTTTCTTGTTCCTTATGGCTGCAGCTGGAAGATTATGTGTTTCAAAACACATAATCTAAAGGCTCAAGGAGGGTTTTTTTCAAACACTAATACTGAATATGACATATTTCTTATTGAGACTTTATTGTAAAATGGACTCCCTGTTTAATTTGTGCCATAGCTTTGCTCTCAGAGCACTATTAGCAAGGAATCCTAACACATTAGTGAGCCGTGCTGCTGAGAGGTGTCTGTTAGAAGTTTTATGCTTTTATTTGGATGTAGTATTTGTGTCTAGCTTTTGAAAGTGTTGTGCCACACTATATATGTGCCTCCCTGCTTACACTTCTCAGCCTACTTGCACTTGAACACAGAGTTTGCCTTGTTTCTCCTCTCCTCTCTTGTCCTCTCTTTTGCAAAAGCAGTTTTGGTTTCTTGGTTTTTCAGGAATATAGATTGTTATTTTTTCACTCCTCCACTGAAAACGTGATGTCACAAATGCATTCAGAGTGAACACAAATCTTTAGAGAAATGAGCAGATTTATATTTACTGAAAATCATTACCATGTTACCTTTAGGAGCACGAAAAATGTAATGGCAGAAAATTATTCAAACCCCATGTGTCCTGACTGCAAAATGAATTTGTAGAAATACAGAGCATAATAAGTAAATAGACTCACTAGGCAGCATTTTCAGTCTTATGCTGTTTTATTTAATTATTTTCATTTAATCC
The DNA here is from genome assembly GCF_023343835.1 of Lagopus muta. NCBI lineage: Eukaryota > Metazoa > Chordata > Aves > Galliformes > Phasianidae > Lagopus > Lagopus muta. The sequence continues at coordinate 36,261,019 of NC_064436.1, read as the reverse complement.
TGTTTCATAGAAAACATTCGCTTCTGCTTCTCTACATGAGCATATGGTCAATATATGGATATCACAACTACATCTTAATAACCAGCTGCTATTCGTGTGTAAATCAGGATGTCTGAATAGCTGGCTGGCTGGAATAATAAGCACAGTGTACTCATTGCTTACATAAAAATGTTTCTGAATACTTTTAGTCAATTGCCATTTAATTTGGGTAGCTGCAGATCCTTACCATAGATCATTGATAAGTCAGAGTAGCAGACAGAAAGGAGTTTAATGGAAGTATGAAAACTCTTGGGAGGACAGGGATGAAGGAAGCTCACTCTCTCTTCTCTGCCATTATAGATCAAGGACTGCTTGGGTGGGACAATAAAAAGTTTGGGTGAGTTTAGCACAGTTAAAAATGCTAGAAATTGAGTAATTGAATGACTAATACAGAATGCAGATGGGGCTTTCTCATCACAAAAGTCACTGAATTAAAGTCTTCTCTTTCTGCATTCAAATCTAATAAAGTCCTTTTGATTTCACCGTAAATTACTTCACTTCTGAGCTAAGAAGCAGACAGAGTGGTGAGGTTTGTACATTTGGCACAATTCAGTCAAGTCCTGTTTAAAAGCAATATATTATGCATACACAAATTTAAAAAAGGACAGTTATGAAGACACATCTCTAAAAATGTGCTTTTGTAGTGAATAAAACAAAATGATTTCCTCATACTCTTGTGCAAAGTGGGTGGCTGCAAAGCATGTGCATAGATTTCTGGAGATACAATATAAAGGGGAGGATAATAATAATCTTTTTCTTACAATAAAGAATCTGCACAAAAAATTCCATCAGCATTTTGCACAGTATGATAAAAAAAAATGCATTAAATCCTCAGCATCAACAGAGGTTCAAAGTGAGACAGAATCAAGCTAAATGAGGTACCCATAAAGAAAAGAAATAGCTAAATGGATATTAGGGAAGTCAAGATAACTACAAAATTAGCAACACAATAGCTTATAGAGTCTGCTTTTGCTAACAAAAGGCAATCATTACCACCTAGCATCTCTGTACAGTCCTGGTAAGAAAAGGTAGTTACATTCTGAAATGAACAAAATAGCATGGTTTCATGAAGATAACTTAAATTTTGAAGTTAAGGTACTTGAACTTGAACTTCTCAATAGAAGACTTTCTGATGACACCGTCATGCTGAAAGTGGTCTCAAGTAGAGAATAGGTGCTGACTGCATTACTCAATTTCTTATCTTCACATCAGTGACTCCAGTGGTATTCTTAAGGGAGACATTTTTTGGCTGCTTTGATGCCTTTTGATACCCTTTGGGGCACAATTGCCAGCAACACAGAACTGGCCATTGGGACACTGATCCTCTACGTCTTCTGAACATCACCGCCGGTCAGAGAAGACATGGAAAAATTTCTTGGAAAGTGGAATCTTTCCTGAAATGAGTATTCTATCCTTAGGTGAAAATACCATCAAATTTTAAAATAAAAAGGGTGTCAGTTGATACCCTGCAATTTAAAGAGTTTTTGCAAATGTTTGGGTACGGAGGTGGCCTCTGAGCCCCAGAGGTCGTCAGAAAGCTTTCTGAAGCAAGATGATGCATTTGCAGTTAATGCAAATTTCTTCCAGGGAGCAGAAGCAATTAGAGCTGGTCTTGGATTCAGTGTGAAATCTCAACCCAACCAAATCTGTTCAGGTTGTTCTGTCAGCTCTTAAGTCATGAAAAGAAGTCAATCTCAGGGAGCAGACAGTGAAATGCAGAAAAGACAATTCTTTTTGACAGGGTGCTCCATTAGCTCGCGCTGAGGTCCCTGACGGGGAGAAATAGGAACCCTCCAGCTGGCAGCTCTGGAATTAGGGAACATAAGAGGTGGCAGGGAAAAATCTGCATTATGATAGCCCTAGAAAGTTTTCCTGATGACTAAAACCTGATGTACCCAACTCATATCTGTTCTAAGCAAGTCTGTCCATTGAATAGAAGCCTGTGAATGCACTTGACAAGTAGCTAGCTCTGGCTTGGTTGTTTTCAATACCATCATCAGTAGGAGACAGAAATTGTAGAATCATAGAATGTCTTGGGTTGGAAGAGACCTTAAAGATCATCTAGTTCCTACCTCCTGCCATGGACAGCATTGCCAGCTGCTAGGTCAGGCTGCCAAGTGCCCTATCCAACCTGAACGCTTCTAGGGATGGGACATCCACAGCTTCTCTGGGAAGCCTATGTCAGTGCCTCTCAGTCCTCTGAGTAAAGAATTTCTTCGTAATGCAATATAAATCTCCTCTCTTTTACTTTAAGACGATTTTCTTTTGTCCTCTGTCACATCATGTAAAAAAAATTCTCCCTCTTGTTTCTAATCTTCTTTAAGTACTAGAGGGTCACAGCAAGGTTTCCCTAGGGCCTCTTCTCCAAGCTGAACAAGCCCAACTTCCTCAACCTTTCTTCACAGGAGAAGTGCTCCAGCCCTCTGATCATTCTCATGGCCCTTTTCTGGACCTGATTCAACATCACCTCATCCTTTTCATGCTGGGAGCTTCAGGCCTGGAAACAGGGCTTCACAACAGCAGGGTAAAAGGAGACAATTACCTCCCTCACCCTGCTGGCCAACCCCAGTTGCAAATTTATAGCACTCAAGAGCAATGTAGTACACAGACCAAAATGGAGTAGTGGCAGAAGGCTCCATTCAGCTTAAAATTTTCGTAAGTCACTAAAACCAAAGGCCTTCTGTTCACCTGGTGGGAAGTCTTTTTCTCACTGATGCCATCTAGTAGGTGACTACTAATGCTTCTGGTTGAAGTAAACAGAAAGACATCTACAAGGACAGCTCTGAAAGTAATGCCTTCTATTTTATGATGTTGGTCCCTGACATTGGAGGTGGATGTTGGTGGTATGACAGTATAGAGGCTGAACCTTCCTTACAGTAGTCCGTTACATTTTCTTGCTGTGTGATAGATGGCAGCAGAGAGACTGTCTGACAAAATGGTATCTGACATGGAAGTGTGTATGGAGCTTTGTGTCACTGAATTCCTTCATGTGAAAAAAATGATTCCCACTGACTCACACTGACACTTGCTGAATGGAGACCAACCAGTGGATGTGAACACGGTGAGGTGGTGGGTGATGTTGTTTTAGCAGTGGTGACAGCAACTCTGGTCACCTCCGCTGAAGCAGACTTTTATGAACATGGCATGCACGCTCTTCTTCATTGTTCACAAAAATGCATAGCTAATGGTGGTGAAGATGTTGAAAAAATAGTGTTTTGTATCTGAGAATCTGCTCTATCAGATGGTATTGACGAGATTTTTCTAGCTGTTGTAGTTTCCGTGGAAATAAATAGAATGTATTATTTTTGGAGCAATTTACATACTTTGAGGTTTGCTTTTTGTAGTTTTGCAGTTAAAGTTGGTCTCCACAAATCAGAAGCTTCTATTCATTAGAAGTACTTCAAAATCATATTTAAGATCTGTTCAAAATGCAGAATATTAAAGAATAGGTAAAAAGCACAGCAAAAATGGGAGATTAAGGATGATGTGAACTATTTTATTTAGACCTGATTGCATTTTCTTAAACATAAAGAGAAGATCAAAATCAAGTAACTCAAACCTTTATGCAGTTCGTCTTTGGGCACAGGGTATAGGTAGAAGCAGTATCTGAGATCACTGTGTCTCTCAAGCAGCCTGGAGAGAGCCAGTGTCATTTTGTTTAAATTCAAAACATGTTCTGGCAGCACATGCCCATCTGCTAACCCTCTGGCTAAAAGTCAGGTCTGCAAAAGTAATAAAAAGATGCAACTCCTGTTTTCTAGTATGATTTTCGCCCCTTCAGACACCTCAAAGAGCTTTTTGGCTGCCTGAAGTATCTAACAACACAAGAAATAGAAAAAAGAAAAAACACAAAGGCAAAGGGAGAGAGAAAGAAAAACAGCAGTCAAAGGGAAAAGGAGGACAAGGACAAGAAAAGAAAAAGCCAGCATGTTCTTACAGGACTTTGGGTGGAAGTTGTTGCTGTTCATTTTGTTGTTGGAATTTTTATGGAGGGAGACTCTTGTGGAAAGATCTCAAGGGAAAATCAAAAAATTACTGAGGAGCTGAAAAACAGCAATGATTATTTTACCAGTGAGTAATTAGAAACATATTTTAAATATTCTGATATATGTTTAAATGTTTTTGTAGTTTAATGATTTTTTTTAATGTTTTATTTTTGTTGCCATGTGGAAAATGGCAGCAGGGGAGGCAGTCTGACAAAATGGTGTCTGACATGGAAATGCGTATGAAGCAAAGATGTGTCACTGAATTCCTCCTTGTGGACAAAAATGTCACCTATTGACATTCATCAATACTTGCTGAACATTGATGAAAACCAGCCTGTGGATGTGGGTGGTGCATTTCAGCAGTGGTGACAACAGTGGGTCACCTCCTCTGGTGCAGATTTTTATGAGCATGGCATGCAGTCTCTTGTTCATCACTGGCAAAAATACACAGCACAAGGTGATGTCCTATGTTGTATGTGTATATGTGATCATAAGTAGAAAAACTTACATCCAAAGTAGAATAATCATTCTTATTGATAATGAGCAGAGTAAATACAGGAGAAAAAAAATTAAGATTAGTGTTAGAGAGTGTGGGAAGCAAAGTGGCAGAGATGAAATCATAAAGGCCTTGTGAATGTTAATGTATGGATGTTAAAATGTTGAAGCAAGTGTATCTCTCTGAGGAATGAAGGTAAGTGTAAATGTACCTTATGAGGGACCTGAGATGGAGTTAGTAAGACCTTCCCCCCCTCACCCCCCCATCATTTGCTCTGTAGGTGGAAACAAATCTGACTGACAATAGGATTCAAGTTCTTTGGACTATTGAAGTTACAAGGATTTTGTCTTGAAACTCTGAAGATGTTTTTTGTCATCCCAGTAAGGGCCAATAAGAAACTCAGAGATAATTTTGAAGAAATAATAGAAGGAATGTATGGGAACATGGAGGATGGCATGTGACTGTGAGCTTCATTATTTTAAAAATAAAATACAAAGTGTGAAATTGTAGAGATGATAGATGTTCTTTTTAATTTTTTTCAGTTTGTTTCTGAAATAATTTTTTCACCAGTTTGAACTACAGATGGGTCTCATGGGATTTGCTTTCAAACATAAGGGAGATATTCAGGCTTTCAGATTTCATTACCACTTTCCTCGTTATTGTGTGCCTTGAGGAGCTATAAATAACACATGGCTAATTTGTGAATATGACACGTTCCAGGGGATATGTGTATTTTAATCAGGGCACCTTCTGACATTTGGTAATTGGTTCACAGATTTGTTACATAATTTCATGATTATTAAGTTGCTAGGAGGAAAAAAAAATCTAAATTTGTTATCCAAAATCTGCCTTCATTGGACCCTTGTAGTATCTTTGTTTCTTGCAGGTCTAACTACAGATTTCAAGTCAGTGAAAATATAAACCATTGTTCCAGTTTTTTGTTGTTTTTTTTTTTCTATTTGTTATAGTTCTAGTCATATAATTAGTAGCTGTGTTCTTTATGACATACTGCTTCTAGTTAAAACTTCCTATTTGTGTGTCTATCACTAAAATGCTTGCTTTTCAGATATATTTATATTTGGTCTGGTGAAAAAAAAAATCACTTTTTGTGTTGAAAGTATGTGTTTGATGCGGGGATTATTGTTTTTAAGAACAAGTTTTGCTGGTGTTGAAATTATGATCAGTTGCCTTATATTCTCTGAAACACCCTTTGAACATCTGTACAAAGTGACTGTCCCCTAAAACCATTCTATTTCACAGAATCACAGAATGGCCCGGCTTGGAAGGGACCTCAAGATCATGAATCTCCAACCCCCTTGCCACAAGCAGGGCCACCAACCTCCCGATTTAATACTACACCAGGTTCCCCAGGATCCCATCCACCCCGGCCTTGAACATCTCCAGGGATGGGGCATCCACACGGTTTCAAGCTGATGTAAGTTATTTAATCATTATGTTCATACTGAATTTCTTTTTATGGTTTGATCTTTTGAACGGAGATGTTGTAGTGCTGAAAGGTGCACTTCTCAATGCCTGGTCATGAAGCATCAATACAACCACGTTGTTTGTGTTATGGAAATCCATTGATTTTGGTAGAATTATTCAAACTCAGAGTCTGCAATTTGTTATTATTAATGCTGTTATCCATATTGAAAGTCTTGTCTCTGATTAGGCTGTTGTGACAGTTGCCTCCTCCAATGGCTAAAGGGCAGATGGTGCATGAGGCTGTCTGCTCCCTGGCCTTGGCACACGTGATTCCTTGCTCCAGGGGGTGTGTTTCTCTTGTGCCAGACAGCACATTTATTTATGCAGGCTTCACAGAATATGGTTCTTGCCTTAAGAGTGAATTTACATCATTTGCAGCACACATACACTTTCAGGTCCTTTTGCAACATAGATACTTGGTTTCTACCCACAAACAAGTCCGAAGAAATTTCATTAATGTATCAGTTTGACTTTAGTTAGATAAGAAGGCATCATTTACTTATTCAAGCAAATATTGATACGATTACTTTTTATTTATTAATGCAATGATATTGTGCTGACTTTAGCTATGCAATGCTATAACAAAGAGCATTTTTTCAGTGACGTGCAGTATTGCAATTTCTCTATGTACTTAGTGTTGGCCATAAAATAGAGACTTTTCCTTGTGGTAGATTAAGGAACATCTTTGATGTTTCCATTCAAAGAATATTGCTTTCATAAGGTGAGCATTAACAAGACAGTAGTGACACATTTTCATGACAAGGTTGCTGACTGAACAGATCATTAGAGAGAAAAGGATCAAAGCTACTTCCACATGTTATGTTTCAGTGAGATGTAAGTACGTCACTGACAAAAAAGCGAAAGTAGCAAACATCACGTCAGGTAAAGCCCACTCTTGTCTTCCTCTCCTCCTCATTTGCTTGTAGCAAATCACAATCTATTTGCATTTTGAAAGAGGCATGTTGGAATCTGCCTGCAAGGGTTAATATAACTCTGATAAGAGATTTATGAATACAAGCTGTCCTTTGTTACTAGTGGTCATGACAAATTACAGAATCACAAAATTAAGTATTTAGTTCTTAATGGCTCTCCACTTCTGTCTGGAATTGCTTTTTATTTTTTTTCTTTCCTGTAAAGAGAAGGCATGCATTTAAAACCAAATGTATTTGCAAAGCACAGAAAAAATATAGGTGGTTCAGCAAAACAGAAAGCTTCTACTGTTATTTTGCAAAATATTCCTAGTGACGCTGTAGTCCCAAGCACAAAATTCCCTTCAATTTAATTAGCATGTAAACCTATGGTTCTCCTTTTCTACCTGTATCAACTGATAGGAGATCCAATGATTTCTTCTAGGTATATGCAGTGTAAAACCTAGAGACCAAGGGCAGGGAAGCTAAGTTAGCTTGTAATAGCAAAGTATTCTGCAGGCAAGAGAGGTGCTTATGTTGCGATATAATGTCTTTTGAATATGTTGGATTGTCATTACTCACATTCATCTTTAAGTGCTTATCAGATTCTTGTATACCTGAAAGAAAGTGAGGAAGAGCTGCCCTAAGTTAAATGTTATGCAGTATGGTTGTAAGACATGTAGCCAAAGTGTTTCTCAAACTTTCTACAGATACTCCAACATATTTGAAAATTTTGACAGAAAAGAATAGGCAAGGGCAACGATGATTGATCCATGTTTTTAAGAAAAAAATTGAAGCCATATTTCCACCAGAGGCTTTAGACGGACATTGATATATTTATCAAGAAAAAAAAAACAAACACAAGCACAGCCTTTGCATCACTAACGTTGTAGCCTGGTGCCAGAATTTACAGCTGTAATGTAAGATTCATTGCCACTCTCTTTATTTATTGGAAAAATCTCTTGCAGCTGAGCAAAGGCATAAATATAAAATTAAATCACGAAAACTACTTCGAACTAATGCTAAAGATACTCCTTAAACTCATGGGACCAGGACAACATCAAACTAATGCTGAAACACAATTGAGACAAACGGTTTTTATTTAGCCATCCATTATGCCAAACATCACTTTACAGTCAATATGTAAAACCACAGATTATTTGAGAGTATTTGTTATGTAAGCTCAACTAGGGTATTCAAAGACAGCATGCTCAATGAAGATACTTCCATGAATTTCTGTCCTTACGATGTCTCATTTTCGTGTCTCTGTAAAATTACTTTTATAGTGTGTTTTACTAGTGTATAATGCAAGGAAACTTTATATGCTCATGAAAAATGGCTTTATAAACTACTCTAGTCTGCCAGATGATTCTTAGACTGCATAGATATGAGTATTAATGCCTGCAATATGTTGATAATATTTGTCCTTTTAGGTCAGTACAGACTTCTCAAGTATTTACAGTCTACAAAAATAGTGTCACAAGTACAGAATAATAGTTATTGAATATTATGGGTTTATAATACATACATATTTAAATATTTCTCATAAAAAATCTTCTTAAGAGTGCTAGTCTTAACTGCTGGACAACTTCAGAGATAAGTTATTTCAATTTAGACTTAATCATAAAAATCAGTATAAATTTTATGTAAAACATGCAAACATGTCTTCTTGCTCTAGTCCTGCTTGGTGCTATATGAATGTCCTGCACATGCTTGTGTGGTTGCACCTTTTGAACAGATACCACTTGGAATCACAGGACATGTCAAAGGCAACTCTCAGAGCTGAAATCAAACTGACTGTGGGACTGTGGGTAGGGCTCATGTGGGCAAGAGGGTCTGATTCCAAACTCATTCCTGTGTGCAGCTCCCTTGGGAAAGCTACTAAAGATGTTGCTGCCCACCATGAGCAGAGTGAAAAGGCAAAAAAAACAACTGTGTGTTCTTCAGTCAGCCAATGAGGGAACTAGGGCCAGCTAGATTTCAGGGATTTTAAAATGGAGCAAACTTCTTCTGTGTATGTAAATGATAGCGACTTCAACTTTTTGATGCCAAGATGTAAAATTTTCTCTACCACTTTAATCATTATGTTTGAGTACTTAAATCTGCTCAGTCTTGAGACAACAGAAGAGATAGAGATCTGCCCTTTCCCAGTCATGCTTGATTTCTTAAAGCCTTATTCAAGTCCTGCTAGATGCAGGCCCCACTGAAATTGAAAGAAAATGTTTATGCTGACTTCAGTGCTTTCTTTGTCACATCTGTAACTGCCACTTACCAAAGACCTGACTATAATTGTCCTTACAATGTCTCTATTTTTGGGATATTCTCACATCCTTGTGTTACCTTACAAACCAATGGAGGACTTCTTGCTTTCTGTCTTAACACTTCTTGCGCTAAGACATCTTATGCTTATCTGAAGCATGAAACCATTCAGTGGAAATATCTTTCAGGGATATTCTGAGCTTTCCTGGAGCATGATGTACTGTGTGCTTTATAAAGAACTGAAAAGAATATGGTATAAAATAGATGAGAGTATATATGCTAGAAAGAAAAAGAGATGTGGAGAGATGAGTCGTGTAGATGAGAACCTGCATGATGGTTTTGCGATCAGTAGAGGTCTCGTACCTGGCTGAATAAGAGGAAAACAGGAAAGAGCAGAGGGTAGCACTGGCAGAAACCAGAGCTAGAGATATTGCCTTGATCACTCATGGCCATGGGAGGAGACACACGGAGGATCAGAGCTACTTTCTTGCTCTAAAAACCAGGCGAAAGAGGTCAAAAGACAAAACAGCTCCAAGAGCAATTGGTGCTAATGTGCTATTTTAGATAATGATGGTCCTCATTTCTTATATAGTGACTTTTCATCTCTAGATCTCATAGCTCTTTATCTCAATTTTTCAGATTGCAAAACTGATTAATTACACTAGCAGCATTAGTATAATTAGTGCTGAGTATTCTCCAAGCTTCCTCTTCTTTAATCATCTGGGCTTTGAACCTGTAAATTGGAACTAAATCCCTATTTATCAAATAGCATAGATTTTAGCATCTGCAGAGGGTAGATTTTTGTTTATGTTGCTCTATCTTAAACTCAGATATTGTTGTAGAAGCTTTGGAAATGTGTCTGTGGGAGTGTACTGAAAATAGATAGACCAAGATTTGTCTGTCTCTCTCTTTTTTTTTCAGGTTTTTTTTTTTTTTTTTTTTTTTTTTTGTCACATTTGATCTCTTGGACATTAAGCATTTTGGAAGGGAAAGGGAAAAAAAGAGCAGTACAATGTGTGCTTCAATGTGTAGGTGGATTGAAATGTCTGGTTTTATCTATCTTGGATGCATAACAGTTATCACACGAAGTGAAGACAAATTGTGCAACTTAAAAATGACAAGGACAAGGGAAAGGCCTTTGTTCTCATCTGCTAGACTTCATGTCAAGACCTTGTGTCACCAATATTTACTTTCAGAGAAAATTGATGAGATTTACTTGGAGACACCACAGTTTATATGGCTCGGTCTCTGGTCTGCTTTCCATGCCTCTTGGATTAGCATAGGAGGTTGCCTTAGTTTTCTTTTTCCTCTTCCTAGTAGACCGACCCAAGTATCTGTGAAACCTCAGGATTCCGTAGCTTGCACCACCCTCCTCTTACCTCTACCTTCAGCTCAGTACTGAGGAGCTTCTGTTGACTCCTAATAGCAGCAAGTTCTCTAGTTTGCTTTTACTAGATCTTGGTAATATTCTGGTAATTCTTCGATTTTTTAATTTTGTTGTTGATATAACAACTCATTCTTTATCTACAAATGTGGAAATAAAAGCATGGATGGCTTACTGAAGACTTTCAGAAATTGCCTACCATGCTTACAATGTTATTCAGAAACTGAATCTATATAAAAGAATTAGGGAGAGAATTTCAATGGCCAGTCAGGACAAGTTGGAATTGTCTCTAATCAACAGTTGACAGAAGAAAAGAAAATATATGGAAGCAATATATGAATATTCTAAAAAAAATCTAAAAGATACAAAATCTAATGCAGAATACTGTTCATTCTGTGCTCCTTGTATTACCGAAGTCTAGTTGTGATGACATATCACACCTTCATAGGAGAGGAAAGAAGTGAACCACAGCTGTGATTAAATGATGTAAGTAAGGGAAGCAAGCAACTTGCTTCATCTTAAATGGTTCAGCAGCTCTAGGAGCTGATAATTCTTACCCTTTCTTTTGGGGCTTTCTAAATTTTCCCTCCTTAAAATGCTGTGAAAGTATTTACTAATTATGATGAATAGTTTTTTCTAGTTTCAGTTTCTCCTATATAAAAATCTTTTTTTGGCACACATATCATATAAATGTCTACTTAGTTCAATGATTTACTATTGATTCCTTTCATTAAGGCTATCCTATTACTCATTTGCTTCTAACTCTGGCATGTTTTTTCTGTGTTTAAATTTTTAATGTTCCAAGCTAATATAAAGATTTCAAGGTTTTAAGGATGCGTGCTCAGACTTATTATATTGCCCTAATAACTAGCACCAGAGCATGGACAGGTGCTGGCAGCTCAGATGGAGACAGTCCCAGTGAGGAGAGGGCAGGGTTTCCCCACACCTCTTTAGGTCAGTGGAGAAAACATGGGATTTACATGTGCACATAAAGAGCCCAGAGGAGAAGACCAAATCAGGGGTCTGATTCCAGGGCATCGAAAGCTGGGAAACAGATACTCTTTTTTTTTTTTTAATTTATATATAAAAAGTTTTAAAATTGGAATTTAACAATGTTTTGCTGTAGTCTTTGCTACTTTGACAAGTTGATAGCAACAGGGAGCTTACTTTCAGCTTTTTCCTGCCCCAGTCTAATCATCATTCTCTGGGAAAGTCAGTGTAATTCCGTAATTCACCAGCTCCCAGCATGTTACCCATTACATTATTTTTTTTCCATTTTTACTCAAAATGAAAAGAAACATAACAAGAGGAAAAAAACACACAGTCATATACCCTGGTTCTGTCCTGAACCACTGCTTAGGTAAACAACTTGCCTGAGATCTTTAATTGTTGATCATACTGTATTGGAATACGAAACATTTCGACTGTGCCAAAACCATTTCTTTTAGTTTATTAGAGTTTGTAAGTAATTATCTGCTACACAGAAGTGGTTGAGGACCTAGAGAGTAAGGGGAAGAGATGCTGGGTTGAAACAGTGGACTGTGGAAGCTTTTCTTCTTCTTCCCACCCTTCCCCACGTGCGGACTGACTCTCTTTGATCTGGTTCCAGTGCCAAACAGGTTTCTAACAGGGTTTTGAGGGATACCTGTAACCCTTGGTGTCTCCACAAACTTCTGTCCATTTCTGAGGGTTTCCACAGACATGGTACTGTGAATCAGCTGCTGGCCTTATCTTGTTCAGCTATGCATTTCAAATTTATTTAAACTTTATTTAAATTAGGTTATTAAGTTATTATCGTGTTTCTGTCATTTAAGTTATGCTTAGTCTTTTTCCTCTGTGTGTGAAATATGTATATATATATATGTCTATGTATATAAAGAAATATGTATCTTTAGACATTGATTCATCTTCTTTATTTAGCATTTCAATATTCTATACTTTGCGTATTTAAATTGCATTAATATAATTTTGAAGTTCAGTTTCAGTGATATTACTGAATAGGGTATGGTGCAGTAATTGTAATGTATGATATTTAGCAGCATTCACTGGAGATTTAGCATGTATAAATTTTTATTAGAAAAGTAATACTTGCCTGGCAAACAAGGTTATAGTGAGAAGGGAAAATTAATCTCTGGATTTACAGGATCTTTTTATTTTTTTAAAGGGAAGGTGTTTGTGTTTCCATTCCAAGTAGTGCTGGGTCCATGCTTGTCCTCGCCCATTTATTTGTACTCTATGTACCATCAACTGAATTCTTTGTTTCATGTTTTAATTAGACACAGGAAATACATGGTTCTACTTCAGATTTGGTTCTGTTTTTCTTCATGTATACCTTCTCTATCTGAAGAAATTTTAGGTATAGTTATTTTCTTCAGGTCTTTTGAATCAAAGATGTTCCTGTAATTAAAATCCACTAGTGGATTAAGAGGTTGGAGAAAGTCAGACTGCTGTTGAGGACAAAAATGTGTAATGTGTGTCCAGAGTTGATGGCTTTTTAGTCTAAGTTTTTAAAGTTCTTTTGTCTACATCAGTAGGGGAAGTCAGCAGGATTGAGTTCATATGTTGTGTGCTACCTCAACTAGGAAGATGTTTGTTATTGTTGTACATAAAAAGAGACTTGACACTGAAGAACCACAGAAATGAATGTTTTTTTTCTTTGTACACTGGACTGATATTCACATTGTGGTGATCTACAGTACATTTCACATATTAAAAGAAAACAAAACAGAAATACTGAACCTAAATTACACTCCTATAATACTTTCAACCTGATCTGACCCACACCCTAACTTCTTATTTATTTGGCATTTGAGACTCTGTACAAGTGCCAAAGAACCAAAGAACTCTGTACAAGTAACAAATTATCCACTTCTGTATAATGTGCTAAATCACACATATTGAATGGTCTTCATGACATTCTTGTGTGTTCATCCCATCTCTTCACTGAGTCAAAGCAGTAGAATGCTGAACACAGTTGTTATTACCTCTATATTGATCTCTACAGGCTGGTGGCGCTTGAGTGGGAAGAAATCAGAAGGGAAACGGGATGTTCTTCAGTATCATTTGTGAAATGGGAGCACAGGTGGAGTAATGACAGCAATAATACTCTTATCAGCCTGAGAAGGGGGCAAAAATAAGGAAACTATTGATTCTTTTAAACATTGTTAGAATCAGGAATGTATCACTTCCTTTTGAGAAATTAGCCATACTCCTCCCCTCCAATCCTTATTGGATTTTTATAATGAACTTTTATCAGATATCCTATTTTCTGTAAATCATCTGTAATAATATGGCACAAATTTCCTAACAGACAATAGTTTTCTCAGTAAGAAGGTTTATTAAATTCTTTATTTCGTTTTGAAAAATAGCATTAGGCAGTTAAGTCAGAATTGCAAGAAAAGTGATATTTAAAATATGAGTAAAAAAAATGTTATTTGTATTCCCTGTTTCTTTGTCAGACAAAGCATTCATCTTAAATATATGTTTAAATATTTCTCGGTTAGGATTTGATGTCAAAGACCATTAGAGGAGTAGCAAATTCTCAAGTTTAAGCAAAGATGTAAACTGTAAACAACTGGGCAATCAGCAACCTTGAGAGAATATGAAGGTGGCAAAATTCAGATTTGAGACATCTTTTGTTAATTAATTATTTGAAAGAATGTGATGCTCTGATTTGTATCGTACTGGTGAACACTGGAGTACAAATACAATGCAGTATCAATTATTTAAATACTTCTTGTAAGACAAAAGGCTCAGGAATTTCATCCTTAGACATTCCAGTGTTTGTATATCAATATACCAAAGCTTCTGTGTTTTTACATCCTGATATCTCCTCACAGTCACTCTTACCACTGATCTGAGGAACACCTCTACCTTAAAGGCAGATATTAAAAACAAAATAATCTTTGCACAACTCTTAACATCTGTTTCACAGTTTCTTGAAAGATTTAGCATATTTTCTTATGGAATCAGAGAGCTCATTTTCTCTGAAAATGACATAAGTTATTATTTTTTGGGGGTTTGAATCTCTCCCTGATGATTTCATTGAAAAGTGTTTCTTTTCTAGTGTTTTTATCAATAATATCTTGCACTTCATATTAAATATAATTGTATTTTTAGAGGATAAATCTTTTTAGATGAAGGCTTCAAGTTTCAACTAAAGGCTTTAAATTTAAAATAAGAAATTGACTGATTGGCCTGTGTTACACAGTACCAGAGTAGCCTTGTTCATACTTAAAAAAAACAAAAAGACACACAACTTGAATAAGGAGTTAATCTTTCTCTGTACTACCAGATGTGATAATGCATAGATGGGTATCAGTTCCTTGAGAAGTTTCAGCATACAAAAGTTGTTCTGCCTCTAATTCCAGTAGTGGTGGGAGATGCAGAGACAGACTCAGTGTTTTATCACCTGGTCAGTGTAAGGTTTGTGCATAGGAAGATGATCAATATGTGTTAGCTACTTTTCTGTAAACTCTGCAAAGACTCACAGAATGGTAAACATTGGAAGGGACATCTAATCCAACCTTCTCCTCAAGCAGGGCCACCCAAAGCAAACTGTCCAGGGGCATTTTAAGTCAGCTTCTGAAGACATCCAAAGGTTGTTAAGATGGTCCCAAACCTCCTCTTTTCCAGGCTGAACAATCCCACCTCTCACAGCCTCTCCTCACCTAAGAGGTTCTCATGTCCTTTGATCATCTTGGTACTCCATCACTAGACTTGCTCCAGTATGTCTAGGTTTCTCTTGTAATTGGTTACCAGTATAAGAATTGGAGCTATTACTTGGTGTTTGACCTCACCAATGCTGAGCAGAGGGAAAGAATCAATTCTCTTGACCTGCTGGTGATATTTGCTTAACACAGCCAAACCTTCATTCTGGCAAGGGCACATTACTGATTTGTGTTCAACTTTGTGCTTACCAAGACTCCTAGATTCTTTACAGCAGAGCTACAGAAAAAGTCCTGTCATTTTTATCAAATGTAACCAGACAAAGATGATGATGTTTCTCTGCTTGTGATTAACAATTTTTGAATTCATTTTCATCTACTGCAGTGTTAAAGAGATTGACTGTAGTTCAGTAGTTTTCCCATTTACCTAGGGAGTGGGGGACTGAAGCAAGTGGGGTTGTTAGCAATTAATACCTTTGGCTATTTTTCTTCTATATGGTGAAATATTTCTGCTTAGCTACTGAAACTCCATTTTTCAGACCTTTTGGGATAGACATCAGAACAGTGTGAACTATTCTGCTCAAAATAACAGCATAAACAATAGCAGAGGAAAGGACAGCACTGGAAAGAATGACATCAGAGGGATTTATTTTCAACCTACATCTTTTAAATCATTTTTACAGTTCTCCAAATAATTCTGACTTCATATACATATAAATAATCACAAAGTATGCGATGTTTTACCAAAGGCACATGGTCCTATTTTTAAAATAGTGTATAATTCTATGAGAAAACACTGAAATAGGATCAGACATTAATTTTTAAAGCTCTGTTCTGTACACTGTCATTTTTGAAGAAAACTAAAGAGACTTTTAGCTCAACTGATTTCACCTATACACTAGATCAGTACTTGTGATTAGTTTCAGTGTGAACAACAGAAGGTACTTTTTCCCATGAATTGCTTAAGTATCAGCTCAAATTGACTGTTTGTCATGCATTTATTACAAAGAATACTTGGAGACAAATATAAATATACTGCATTCTCTCACTGCCTTATAGCATTTCATTATTTCCATTTTTTAAGTTCTCTTTGCGATGAGAATTCTGCAAATGATGAATTCAGCTTGGTTTCGTAATTGCCATGGCATCAAGAACTTCTTTCCCTCAAGCTACTGAAGGTATGTTTATTCTTTAACAAAGTAGAGAAATCAGAAAAACTAAACAACAGACACAATTTTCCTTGAAACTTGCTCTGGTCTCACATCTTTTACTCTATACTCATGTTTCAAAGGGTTAAAACAATTGTTTTATCTATGTGATTCCTGTTCCAGAGGGTAATATTTAGGTTGGATATATCAATCCAAGCACTCAAAGAATAAAACAGATAAGAAATAGATATGAGGATGCAGTTACTGAGAAAATGTGTAGATTCCGGATAATGATTCAAATAGTGTGGTAGGATTCAAGGTCCCAGAGTGGCAAAATATAAACCATGCCACTTAGATTTAAATCTGTATTTGTGCATCATAGTAAATTTCATTCTAGGCTTCCCTAGGATTCAGGCTTATGTTAAATGTTTTACTGAACTGAGATGGTAATAGTGACATAGGAAATTACAGCTGATTAATTGTAATATTGTTGACAGGACATACTGATGCAATATTCTTGCGGTAGATGAGTTAGGGCAGCCAATTTATGAAATGTAATGAACCTGTAAGATCTTGTGCAACGTACACAGTTTTGTGTAACTGGAACAGCAGATTCTTTGTCCTCACTGCTAAGAAGCATGTAAGGTTCTAGAAAATACTTGCCTTTGACCAGCAAATCCCCAGTACAAGAACAGTGATTCTGTGTAATTCTTGTTCTGGAGTATTTGGGCAGTGGTTATCTGACCTTTTTCACCAAATTGTTTTAGGGATCCTCATGCAAGAATTTAATCATTTTATCCTTTGCTTGGTTTTGTTGTTCTTTCTTTGGTTTGTGCTAGGTGTTAGAAATGTCAAGTGAGCTTATCTTTCTCAAGCTAATCTTTGGGTCCCCAAGCTAAGTAACAACTGCTGCTTTAAACTATTTCTAAGTGGATTTGACCTTAAGGTTTACTCACACCAAAGAGCCAAAGAGGAAAGAGTTGAAAATATGAATGAAGTAATGAGTAAACCACTGTTCCAGAAAAGCTACCTGTCATTTTTAATTTAAACAGATTTTTCAAAAGTGAACTTTACAAAATAGACATGGTAGATTGAAGGGGAAGTAATCTCCAGCTACAAAGGGCAGTGCTGGCAGAAAAGTGACCTCTGCATATGGATGGGGGAAAGGTTGGACAAAGATCACTAGTCCAAAATGCCAAAATTAGCACGAGAAACAGGGAAAATGTAATGCCAGGAGATTATAATGTTTAAAGTAATACATAATTTCGATTGATGGCTTCTTATGTTGGAAGTAATGTGATTGTAGATATTCATTGGATAGACACGTGCAGCTCTTGAGAGAAGTGGTAACTTAATGGCCTGCCCTATGCCTCACCAAGTTGTTTAGTTCTCAGGTGGCTTTCTAAGATATCTGTAAGCAATCTAGCCAGTGTTGAAGAGGAAAAGCCATTTGTTAACTTCCATCTTGTATCCACCAATCTCTATAGAAAAATAAGGATGTTCCTTCGTTTTGTATATTCCTGGATAAGCACTATGTTGCCCACCTCAAACATTTTCTGTTTAGTGTATGACATGAGAGAGAATCAGTAAACACTGCAAAATGAGAGAAATAAGCATCCTGTCTTGGGGCATACACATAATCTCACAATTTTAAAATATTTTCATATGAATGTGTTACCTGATGTTTATTGAAAATGGTTTTTCTCCAGCTAGTCTATTCTGCAGGACTGCAGTTCTCACATGGAGTTGAGAGCTGGATCTGGAACCTGTGTCACTTGTGGGTTGTCACGTCAGGCAGAGTTGTGCTTCTGCCTCACGGTGCAGATGTGATGAGCCAGTTGTCCAGTTGCATCATGTGTGAGAACCACAGCAGGAAATGGTATAATTCATGAAGGAATTGATAAGGATTATAACTAATGTGAGGTGCCAACTAGTGATTAGCTGTTGTAAAAGCTAGGGTGAATACAAAGACTGAGAAGTGCCAGCTGCATGTATCTCTTATTTTAGCACAGCTGAAACTTTCAAGTATGCGTTTGGAACCATTATGTCCCAGGGAAATCTACAGATGTCAGGGCACTTGTCTCTCAGAGGTGTGTTCCAGAATGTAATATACAACTGGTTCTTACTTTTGCAAAAGAACTAGAGAAATTTTAGCTACTGATCTTCATGATTTGGCCCCTCATCTTTTTATTCATACATAATCAATTGCTACAAGTCTCTGAACCTGACAGAACTGAGTCATTTATAAAAATATAAATAGGAAAAGGCTGTTTTTAAAATTTCCATTTTCTTGTCCATAAGGCATGTAAAATCAACACATCTGCAGAAATGCAAATAGCTTATATGTGAGGACAAGCTGAAATTTAGCATTCTCAGGCAAATTACATTTATCCATCAGCATCCATAAACTGTCTCATCAACACATCTAGGCACTGCTATTTTTGAAAAACCTATTTTCTCACTTGTTGAATGTTTGAATCTGAACTTTTTTTTTTTTTTTTCCCTCAAAAATTACTTCTTAGATTGACAGATTTGCATTTGAAATAAAGCAAGCATAAAAACTCCACACTGCTATGCATGGAATGTAATGAGCCACATATTTTCTGTATGAAAACTTTGAACATATAAAAATGAAAGTTTTTGTTAGGTGGCATATGAACTTATATTAACTGATAGTTGTACATTTTTAAGCACTTTGTAGACATTTTACTGCCATTATCTTTTGTCCCGTACTATAAACAAGATTCAGGATAGGAAATGATTATAGATCTATATTTAGTATTGAATTAATCATAGGCAAAACTGTGCTGTGTCCATGCTGCAGTGAATGACCTGAAGTAGGGTCTGGCCTCTGACTTTTGTTTTATTAACTTTCTAGGAGGAAATTTGATCACCACAATTCAGTTGTTGCCATGGCCTGGCTCCAGCATGCATAGGGGCTGCTCCAAAAGTAATGCCTCCTATTTTATTATGTTGGCCCATGATATCAGAGGCAGATGTCAATAGTGTGGCAGTAGAGGTTGAACCTTCCCACTAATACTCCATTACATTTTGTTGCTGAGCAACAGATGGCAGCAGAGGGGCAGTCTGACAATCTAGCATGGAAGTGTGTATGAAACAAAGGGGTGGAATCGAATTCTGGGGATCAACATGCCCAGTACTACCTGCATGAAAATTGTCTAGAACAAGAAAAGCATATGAATCACAGAGCTAGCACATGAGCACTGAAGGATGACCAGATTTTCTGATCTCTATATGCTTCCAGTTTCTTTTGCTGTTTTTATTATTTTACTTATTTCACTGACAAATGTACTCTGAGTTCACAAGAGTTCCATTATCGAAGGCAAAAGTGAACAGATCTGGTATTTCTTACCTTTCTTAAGAAAAAATACTGGCAAGCAAGAAGCAAATAATAAAAAAGAGAAAGAAAAAAAGACCCAAAAAAACTAATTAAACTTACCTGAAATTTAAGGACAATTCAAATATGTAGTAGTATGTATGTATCACCACATATTGAGGTTGCATATGAAATATGTTAGAAATTAATAATGAATATTTCACATTTAGAAAAAAATTATATAGTTATACAGTACACACATTTCATTTCATGTTGTTTTTATAATTAGCTGTTCTGTTCCTGATAATAACTTTCTTTTCTTTTTTACAGATCACAGAATCACAGAATCACCCGGGTTGGAAGGGACCCCAAGGATCATGTAGTTCCAACCCCCCTGCCTAGCAGGGCCACCAACATACATATTCAGATCAGGTTGCCCAGGACCCCGTCCAACCTGGCCTTAAACACGTCCAAGGACGGGGCATCCACAACCTCCCTGGGCAGCCCGTTCCAGGGCCTAACCACTCTCCTAGTAAAGAACTTCCCCCTAACATCTAACCTAAATCTTCCCTCCTTAATGTATCATGTATCAGATGTTCATGTATCTTCTTTAATCAGCCAATGTACATATTTGTCTTACAGACAAATGCATTTTATGTTATGTATTGCATCACTGAATGGCTTCCAAAAATTAATTTATATGTCTAGTCTTTACAGATCAACAGAACACCACTATAAATCTTATGCCCTAGAAAGCTTTTTTTTCTTTTTTTTTTCCTTTTTTTTTTTTTTTAAATAGAGTTAAATTCTCATTCTGATGTTCTGTAATCAGCTTTGTAATCAGAAACACTGTGGATATTTATTTCTTTAAAACATTAGCTTACTAAAAATTCAAACCACTATTTATAAGCATCAGAAAGGAATCTGCATATTTGAAATCATTAAAAGATTGATGAATGGAAAAATCCTGTTAAATTAATTTCTTTACAACAGCCTTTGCAATTAAGCCATGAATGAATACTTGTAAAAATGTTATTCCTTACTCTCTTACACTAACTGAGATGGATTTCAGTTTACAAAACCATATTTTCCTCTCTTTAATGGCATGTACGTGTGGGTCAATTATAAGAAACCATAAACACAAGCCTTGAAGTACACGAAGATAGGATCTGATGTGTATTTTCTGGCTGCCTTTTGTTGTAGCAGTGAATGAAGTAGAAGTAACCACACGGAGCAAATATTGGTTTTGTACAGATGTGAACACCTGCATTTACCATGGTAAATTAGCCACCTGGTAAGGTTTAAGAAGGTACCTGGAGAAGAATGAAAATCCTTTAATCAACAGTGCTAGGGACCTCTCCCTTTGGCCATCTGCCAACAAAATTCGTTCTGGTTGGATACAGCTGACCACATAGCAGTATCTAATCTGAAGCAGGTAACTCACAAACTTTATTTAGCATAACTTGGTGCCTTGCTTAGTTAATTACAATCTGCATCATTTCTCTGGGATTTTTCAAAATGTCTAACCTAATTTTAATTCACTAGGATTTAAATCCTTCTAATCTTTTTTTTTGTCAGCTATAGACATAGATAATTATTTCCTTCTTTCTTTAGATGTGCCTTATATAAGCTTGTGTGTCATCTGTCTTCCTCACTGTTTACATTCTTAATCTCAATTAAATAACTCTATACTCCATCTTTGGAGACTTTCAAGGCGAGGCTGGAGAAGGCCGTGGGCAGCCTGATCTAGCTGTGGTGTCCCTGTTCATTGCAGGGGAGTTGGATTAGACATCCTTCATAGGTCCCTTCTTACTCTAAGAATTCTACGATTCTATATGAGGAGTGATAAGGAAAGAGTCTGTTCTTTCTCTGTGTGAGAAATGTGTAAAACATTCATAGAAATTGTCAATATTGAGGAAAAAGTGCAAAATGAAACATAACATAACTATATAAGATTGAGGATGCATGCCTACACTCGCTTCTTTCCATAAGGTGGGAACACCAAATAATCTGCTGAGGAGACAGTATGCTGCATACATACACTAAAAACCTGGCTAAATTATCATGATTGAATACGCACAAACTAAGCCTACATCTGATAATTGATTTAATTTTATGGTTTTTTAATGCAAAAAACAGTTTTTCTTGTTACAGTATGGGATAAACTACAGATGAATATTCTGATGTTGTTTTATGGTGTGTACAAGAAGAATGTATGTGCAATAGACATTTCTCTCACCAAAAGTTAAGCCAGTTGAAAAGTCAGTGTTAAAACAAATCTTATTATTGTTTTCAGCTAGTGATTACAGTATCTGTACAAAAGTAGGCATGCCTTTAGGCTTATTCTTGAAGTGTATTTACTGGCATATGGAATAATAAAACAAACATTTGATAGTTTGGAGCAAGACCAGCATCCAAAACAGGCTCTAAATGACAAACAAATTGGAGTAGGCACTTAACATCCAGAATGAGCCAAACTATACTGAATTTAGATAGTAAATGCACAAAATTATTATGTATGGGAACATCTTTCTGAGCTGAAAGTACCTGGAAGGAGGAATAGTACTTCAGGGATGTATCATATGTTTGCTCTGTTCTTACTTGTCGTTTGACAGATATCTTCACGTACCTGCTGCTGGAGGAAGACTTGAGATACCTGACCAAGTACTGTTTGGCATTTGTGTATTTTTAGTTTGCATTCAAGGGAGGATATTGCCCACTACCTTCCATCATTCCTCTCCTTGATTTACTTCAGCAGCTATTTTGGAATAATTGTAATGCCAATTCTGGGTTAAGTCACATAGAAATATTTTAACTATCTGAAATTGCCATGCTCATTTTACCTCAGCATTCTCAATGTTTTGTGGTGCTTCTGCAAGCATGTTCCACAGTGATCCAGCTCTGTTTAGCCTGGAAAAGTTATGAGTAAAATAGCTGAAGGTCATATGGCTACTATCCATGCATGGCTTAATCCTTTATCAGAACAGAAAATATCAGAAGTGAATTGCAAAGAAGGTTAAAATCTTATGCGTAGAAGAGTTTTGATGTTAGCTGATCTGGAAACAACCAGAACTGAGTGAAATATCTGCAGTGAAATGAAGATGATTATCTCTTTGCTTACTTACTCTGAACTGGTGGAAGTACTGTATGCTGAAAGCATTATTCAAATCAATGTTCATTTAATCTAATCTGATATCTAGGTGTGATTCTGTCTAGAGTCTAAGGAGATTAATGAAACTTTTATTTGTCTAAAACTGGCATAGTCAAAACCAGGTTTATTATGACTTACATTTTTTGGTAGTATAAATACCCAAGCCCAATAAAGTCTACCCTTTGTGTAGTGTATCTTCTGAGTACACTGAAGTGATATTCTGACCCTGAAATAAAATAGCTAACAAACATTCCAGTTTGACTCCACATGGAATTAAAATTAAGGAGATACATTTATTTTGAGAGAAAGACTGAGTAGATCAACCACAACAGCTGTAAAACAGGCAGCAAATGGTAGAATGGTCAGACTGTCCATCGTCTTATAATAAAAAAATAAATAAATGGCCTCTCATCATGAAAAAAGGCTTAAATTGAAGGAACTGCAGCCTAGTCAGCCTCACTTTGGGCTCGAGGAATTTATGAAGTGAGTCATCCGTGAACACACTTCTCGGCACATGAAAGAGAAAGTGGCTGGGAAGAGGCAGCATGGATTTAGCAAGGGTAAATCTTGCCTGACCTTGATATTTCTGTGATAAAATGACTAGATTAGCGGGCAAAGGAGAATAGTGAATGCCATTTACCTCATCTTTAGCAAAGCTAAACTGAAATGTAGTTCCAGAAAGTAGCAAGAACTTCTTAAAGAAAGTTTTAGTGCAGTTAGTCTCTGCTAAGCCATTCTGGGGAAAAAAATCCAACAGTACAGTATGGGATCTAGTAAGCCAAAAGCAAGTGTAAACCATCCCTCAATCTAATAAGGAAACAGTGCACCTTATGAAATTGCCTGTATATCTCATGGCTGGAATAAGTTTTTTCATTTTGTCACTGTTACCATAATCATAATTTGTGCATGTCAGATGCACAAATTCAGTGATGATCTAGTAAAATCTGAGTCAGTTCTATTTGTGTCTCATATGGAAACATATGTGCATATATATATATATATAAGTATGTATACATCTGTGATGCACGTATTGTTCAGTAATGAATTTGTGTTATAAGCAATAAAAAGCAGTACTGACTGAGACCAATGTAATGATGTCTTTTGGTAGTTTCAGCTACTGCGTAAGAAAAAGATAAACATCAATTTCCTATGCATAATTGATAGTGGTGACAATTATTAATTTGCTTTAGTAAGCCTGAAGAATTTAAGCCATGCAGCTGATCTGAATTCTAACATTTCTTTCAATTTTTAAGAAAGACACACTAATTGTACATGTCCGTTTTGGTGGTGACTAGATACAGTGGTGATAGATTCTTCAGAAGTGCTGAGAGAGAGATAAAGTTAGGCTAAACTGATGTATTTCATATTATGAGCAGCTGTACGAGCCCTAAATACCATACCCAAGTGATTAATTTCTGAATGGTGGTGAAAAGAGAGGGGGTGCTTAAATAAATCAATGGTGATTTTAATAAACTGGGAGCTTCTAGGTATTAAATCTGTCTGCATCTGATCTGAATTGCAATTACCTGTCAAAAATTCATCCATCATTGCAAGTTGCAGACAAACTTTCTGGCAGCAGATGTTTCAGGAAAGCCATTTCATATGGGAAATATATCGTTTGTTGTATAGCATTCCCAAGAACAAAAAGCAAAGTAGAAAACATTTCATGGATAACAGCAGTAACTTCTGTGTCATATCTAAGCCTAATTTATTGATGAATTTAATATGTAAATGTGAATTTCCAACATAAATCAGTCAATGAAAGACTACTTATAATTCAGATGATCTCAAATAGATGTAGTAATTAATTCAGTTTTTGAGTACTTGTGAAAGCTATAGTATTTCTAATAACTTTAAATTCATTATCAAATGCTGTCTGTTAGGTTAGAAGACTAGTACTTGCATTTCAAAAAAAAGTACTATGCTTCAATCACCATGCTATAGAAACTGCTTGCAGAGCTAGACAGCCTACAAAATGGTGTTCTACTCTCAGATATATGTTGGTTGTTTCTCCAAAAATAACACCTCCTATTTTTGTGTTAGGAAACTACAACAAAAGGAGAAAAGGCTGAATGTGGATTGAATTAAGTATTGAATTCAAAATACCTAAATTTCAGTTTCTCATTTACACCTGTTCCATCATTTGATACATGACTGGTACCATCTCATATGGCAAGAAGGCAACATAATGAACATTTCTTTGCAGCCATCAGTGAAAATGTCATATAACACTGCTATCTCTCATATGAACATGCACCTTGAAAATGACCTCTGAAGACAGGCTGGACATATGATTAGACGATTACAGTCCTAGCCAAATGATAGACCAAGAGCTGTTCCACTGCCACCTCTATCAAAATCCTTCATTCTGTTTGCCAATTATAATAGCAGAATCTATCATTCTTTTCAATTTTCATTATATCAGGAATTTACTTTGTACAATTTCTTTCTCTGTATAATATTTTAAAATCACATTCCACTAAATGTTGTTTCTAACATAATTGAAAACAATTCACTTATAAATGGATCTATCTGTCAGCACTTACTTTATATCCTCTATATGATATGCTGGTCTTCTTATCTTGTCACCTGTCTGGTGCTTGAGAATTCATCTTTTATATTAGTAGCTCAGAAAGCCTCAGCTTGATACACTATATCAAGTGTGTTAATTTGAGTTCTACTCTCATCATCCTATAAAACTGACAGCTACCAAACATTTGGAGAAACCATCTTGATTTGTCATTTATGCTGCAATATGTCATTTTTCTAAACTCCTCAAAAAGAACAAATGCATAAATTCTTGTGGCCTCTTCCAAAACACTTTGAAAGTAATAGGACTGTTAGTTCAAGAAATGGTGAGTCAGTCTATGAATGCCTTAAAGAGACAAATAGTTTAATATATTATGGAGATTAGGAATTTTCACAATGCAGTCTGGTCAGAAACACATTTTACAACTCTGCCAACTTCCATTTTTATTCCTGTGGTCCATCTTTCTTTGTCAGTGCATAATGTCACCGCACTACATGTTTTATGCATAAAAATGCCTTTAAGAATATATTTAAATGTTGTATTTTCATTAGTCTTCTTTATTTCACTCTTGCTTATTTATGCAGTATTAGCTGTAGGTACTTTGTGCAAATCACTTCTCAGGCTTGTAACGAAAGCTTGTGTCTTCTCCAAAGGGTTTACTGCCTTAACACTGGTCTTTCCTACCATCTGTCTGTTCCCCTCTGCCAAATACACAGAGGAAAACCAAAATATGGGAAGCAAATGGTCATCTGCATTTAACAGTGTAATACATGGGTGCTTGAACTGGCACTGTGCACTAATTAGAGAAGAGAGTCTATTTCTGGATAGTTAATGAGAAGTAGTAAGTAGAGTGTAAATTACAGTGAACCTTGAAAGTAAAGACAAATAACTTTTTTTAAATGCAGTAGAGAAGCTGGAGCCAGCAAGGGGAAAATAGAAAGGCAAATGGCATGGAAAATAATCCTGGCAGGAAGCTTCATAATGAGCAAATGGGGAAAGATAACTCGTATCCAGCCCCAAGCCCAGCAATAGCTAAGACTGAAGGGTGCAAGCCTAAAACTCATCCTTTTCCTCTCTCTGGTATAGGGATCTCAAAAGGACAACTGCCAGTTTTAAGGGCAGATGAAGAAGCAAATGCTTCATTCTGAATATGACAACCAGATGGCATGGAGCACGCTGAAGCAACCACCAAGCAGTGCCTTGAAAAGCAGTATAGCGTCGGTGCGAGAAGGTCAGATGTTGGGGCATGATTTTCTGGGGCTCCACATCCACGAGATGGTGTAACAGCATCACTAGATCAGCAGAGGAAACAGCTTTGAGGTGAAGTGGTATAGCATGCAAATGAGCATTTTCTTGTCCTGATGGGTTACTTGGCTCCTTGTGCTAATGGTGAGGGTATGATGAGAACCTGTTTAGCTATCAGCCATAACTGTGTTGCTTAAATTGCTTAAAGAAATCTTGTGAGGTGACAGTGGATTCATTATTATAGAAAAAAATAGGACTTACCCTGGACAGGGCAAGGTGCCAGTGCCAGTCAAACAATGCCTACTTGCTTGATTAGAAGCAAACCATTTGAAAGCAGAATTCTCCACAATTGGTGTTTTTAATTTCATTTTGCAATGAAAAGGTTATTGAAAAAAGATGTTACAGCTACTTTGATCATGCATTCCTACAGCTTTAAACTTATTCAAAGTACAGACCACACACATTTCAGGCTTGTATATCTAATATATTTCAACACTGCTAAAACACCTTTGCTCTCAGCACAGAAATATCACGAGAAGGGATTATAGAAGCCCACTAGAAGAAGGACAAGAGGTCTAAAACATAAAATAACTTCATTAAAATGATTTTATTATTATTATTATTTAAGCTTGACAAAATAAATAGAACAACCCTTTGAACCATTTTCCTGAAAGAAGTGACCAGGTATTTTAGAGGCATTTTTCATTTTATTAATGACATTTTATTAGAAGAATGCAAAATGTAGCATGCAGTAACTATGAAGGCATTCGGGGTCTTTTTTATTATGACCATGAACATTTATTTGTGGGATAAAATTGCCCATAAACAGTAAAGTCTGTTACTATTGTGTATATATATATATATATTGTGTATATATATATATATATATATATATATGTGCCTGGTTCTGTTAGCTATTGCTTTACCCATGACTACCATAATGCAGTACTGACTTTAGATGCATCAAATATAATGAAAATTATCATAGATCCAATACTGCATGACCACAATTCTGATATTCTTCATTGTGTACTGTGAGCTTTCTTTTATTAAAGAGAACAAGTATGAAACTTGAGTCATCCAAAGGAATTGCAGTTTGCAGCTACCTCCCAGAACTATGTGTTGATACCTAAAGAAAGCAATTTAATCCAGTACTTCTCAACCCACTCAATAAAGAGACAAAAATTTCAGTTTGTACTACAATAGCCTTGAAGTCAACTTAAAGATAAATAATGTTCTTTGCTGGTTTACATTAGAAATCAAGCATCTTTGTTCTGAATAACACTGTGAACAAATTAAGCAAAAAGAAGCACATCTTTTAGCTTTTTTTTCAGCGTCTTAGTTTATAATTTTTATATAGTATATTTCTTTAGTCTATCCAGCACGAGGCTGCAGTAATGATGTTTAAGTAGTGTTGAAGACAAAATATATATATATTGTATCAGGAAACATCTCCTTACCTTTTCCCTTTCCTAATCTAAACATGGACATTTTTCTTAATGATGTCAGAACTTTGAGGCCCCTGTATACAATCACTAGGTGTACAAAAGTTAGGCTTAGTAAGATTATCGCAATGGAAAAATAATCAAAATAAATGGAAATACTCACCAGTGTTGTAGACCTTGCAATAAACTCCACAAGGAGCAGTCTCCAGAAGGAAATCCTTCCTCAGTGGTAGTCAGCATTTAAATGGAATCTAGGAGAGATGAAGCCAGGCTCCACCCCTTCCTTCTGTGGCTGACTCATTGCTGCCTCAGGTGGTCAATCAGAAGTTCAGGCCATGATCAACAGTTCCTATACACCATGTTGAGATCCAGCTTGAACTTTTCAGTTCTCCATAGGAGATCCATCACATATTCTGTGATGAGAAATCTAATTCATACTGATCAGTGTGTTATTGATGTATGCAGAGCTCAATGAATGATTCTTATAATGCAGAATCATCTCCTCCCACATTTGGAAAATATTTTCAAAGCTCCATGTAACTCAATATTGTGAAAATGTCCCTGGTGTACAGTCTAAAACTGTTGTTACTGGATCCCAGCGCCAAATACACTGTGGCCATTGTAAGCTCATCACAACTGTGATGTCTGAAACATTAAGCAAGTTTCTATTCTAAATGCAGGTCACAAAATCTTTTTTCTAAGGAAAAAAGTCAGAAAATCCAGTTAAAATTCTCTCTTTTCAACACAGAAGATGAATAACTAATTAGGTAAAAAGAAAAAGAAATTGATTTTTGTTTTATGCAAGATGATAGTTTAACTTCTTCATGGAAGGTGATTTTGCCTAGTAGAACACTGTGTAGTCTTTCCATCTCTGCAAAATTTGTCATTTTATCAGTACCTAACCAAAAATTTATATTTTGTTGAACTGTTGAACTAAAGCAGAGAGCGTTTTTATATTTACACATGTGACTTATTGCCCCTTATGTTCTTGAGACTTCTCAGAAAATTGAGAAGGCTAAGGACACTTCCAAATCTTCCATACAGAGCTGACTCTGAGATAGTCTGTTTTTTTTCCTAACTTTCCTTGTTTTTTCCTTTTCACTCTTTCTTTTTTTGAATTATCTCTGTTTTGCTTCGCATTATGGCTTTTAATACTAACACCTGAGCACAAAAAATGAAAAATTAAGATACTGTTCCACTTGACTTAAACCATTATGCTAAGCTGTTGAAATAGTCTGAGTTATGCCAGCTATAGAAATTAGGTGAAGATAATTTTGCCATGTATAAAAGATTTCAAAACTAATTGCATTCATTTTCAGCTAGGGAACTGTAGTATTTAGTACTTCCAGTTTCAATGAGCTTAAGCTGTTCTTACTGGACATGAGTCATACAGAAAAGTCCAGCAGCTAAAAAAACCTAAGAAATAGAATTTAAAAAAAAATAATACGTTGTGTGGTTTAACAGCCTACTTGGAAAACAGAATATTGTTTAGTTTCATAGCAGATTAAGAGAACTGGTTTTTTGGTTTCTGAATATATATGGCTATGATTTAGCATAGCAAGGCAATAACTAGCCATGACTGTAGAAAAGAATATTATGAGACATATTTTCCTGGCTTTTTTAAAATTGAAGCTGTGTCATTTCCACTGTAAACTTTTTCCTTATCTATCCAGCAGCCTGTCTTTTTTCTTGCACTATTTCAAGTCTACAGTTAGAAATCTGCAATGCCAAATCTGTCTCATTACCGGGGGAGATTTATACAAGACAGAAGGTAAATGGGTACTAATTCTGCTTCTGTTTTCATGTTCTGTAGCAACCAGTGCCAGACCAGGTCTGCAGGATGACTACCAGGCCAGGAAGCCCACTGAGTTTTTGCCAAAATGTGGTCAAAATTATAGGACCCTTGGATGGATGCCAGGCACTGTGTTTTTAACTAGCAGGCTCAGGCAGGGCATGACCTTAGAAGGCACAGTACTGATACTGGCATCTCCAAAATGCCATACATAAGGTGCACCAAGAGGTTTTGTTTGTTGTTTTCATATTGCTGTATGCCAAGAGCACCCCTTGCAGGAAATTTGTGCCCAGATGCACAAAGTATGTCAACCTAAATTCCAGACCTCTGTACTGACAGGTTTAATTTTACTCCTCTTTTGAATTTGCTTGTAAATACATCCAGAAAATTTTCTTATGAAGTCTTCAATGGAAAAAAAAAAATAGCTTAGAGAGTCAAATCTTACAGCTGAATGTGCTCAGACTTAGAAGTTTCTATCTGTTTGGACAAGATATTTTCATTTCCGTTCCCAAGCAATGGCAAGTATTGGACTTTTGCCTAACACAGCTTAAATCATATTCAGGTACTCTCTCCCCAAATAAAATCTTCTGCCCAAAGGAGCTGTGGGTATATCCACAGATTCATCTGCAGCAAGAGGACAGTGAGAAGCAGTAGGGGACTATGTTGTGGTTAGCAGACATGACATGGCAAAATGGACTTTTATTAAATGTAGTGTTGGCCAACAGAGTATGGAAAAAAGCTACTACTACTACTCTTAGATGTCAAAGTATTTTCCTCATAGTTATGTGGGGGTTTTGTTGTTGTTAGTTAGTTAGTTAGTTAGTTTTACCTTCATGGAATAACTGGCAAAGGTATTCTCAAAATAAGGTATTTCCTCCAACTTATACTTATTGTCTCTTCAGATAAAACACCATAAGCGAGACAGAAGGATGGAATAAAGGAAAAAAACTATTTTAGGACATCTGTAAATAAGGCCTGTGGATTTCTTTCCTTAAATTCTTCAAACATCGTTTCCAACCTTGCAATTCTATGATTCTATGATTCTAAACAGGCGGTAATTGCAACTGTCTAAAAATTCATCTTCTTTCCACAAATAATTTTGATTTTTTCAAGGTGCCAAAAAACATTTTTCCATTTTGAGACACTTCTGATTTTCAAAATATGACATTTACAAAGGATGAGGAAGATTCTTAAAAAAGAAAAAAAAAAAAAAAAACCAACACTGAAAACATGAATTTCTACATGAATTTCTAATATACATACATATTAATATGTGAGAATCATACTGTACTCTGACAGGTACAGTCTTGTAGCAATAATTTCCAACAACTGCATGGCCTGGTGGGCCACAGAAATTAAAATTTTGCACAGTTAGCAAGATTTTTATTCTTTATAATCAAGTCATAGAAAATTAAATATGCGAGATTTTAATGGAAGAAACACAGGACTGTCATATGTCACCCTATAGATGGTGGTATGTCTTGGGGTTGCAGTTACATGGGCATCTCTGATCTGTTCTTGTAACAATGAGCTGTGAAATAATATTGAAATAGCTTTAAAATTCCTACAGCAATGCACCTATATGGAGATAAATGACTTTAAATGTATCTTTAAGCAATTGTGTAAATATCTAAGCTAAGATTATTCATATGAAATTGTAATAAAGCTCTGAACACAAACAGAAATTTGGAAACTGCAGCTTTTGGCTGCCTTTCAAAAAAGGCATTTTATTTTCACTCTACATCTACTAATCCAGAATGAAAATACGATTGAGATTGAAGGGTAACTGCTATGTCCTGCATTGATTGTGCAAGTTATTTTACATAGTTCTGGGAACATACAAGTTTTTCATGCTTTCATTTATAAAAATATTGCACAATTAGGTGTCTGGGGTAGGCTACTAATAATATGAGAGACAGCTCTTTACCTCGTACTTGTAAGAAAACATGCTGGAACAGTAAGACTGTTCCATGTAAATGGTGCCCTTGCATAAGTTTAACACTCCAGTTCTGTCTTCCTTCCTTCTCAATTTATTGCCTGATTTTTATTGACTCATTTTAATTTTAAAATCCCCAAGGTGAGGTCTTTATGTTCCTGCTCATCTAAAAAGCATCTTGAAGCCTACAGGGATAAATACGTATCATTTGCGATTAATGCTTAACAAGGTGCCTTGCAGTTCTTGGCCTTAATATTGACTGTTGGCTTACGCATGCACCAGCCAGAAAGTGGCATTAAAAATCATTTTTTCTTAGACTTCGGTGTGTTACACTACGTGATATGTGTAAAATAGTGGTATGGGGTTATGTTTGTTTTCAACCACAGATTCCATCTTTGCTAGATTGTAGTGAAAAACATGAATTGTTCTGTGGTTAATTCATATAAGAGAGATCATATTTTACAACTAAGTAGTGAGAAGCTTAAATTATTTCAAACAAAGCTCTAACATCTTGGATGATGTTTTTCCTATTTCTTTGTTTTCTTGCAAGTTCTCTTTGGTAGAGAGATGTAGTTTCACACTATTAGTCTGTGCCTCTTGCGCTTTCTAAATTTTTGTTCTTTAACGAATAGATGAAAAACAAGCAATGAATTTGCCACCAAAATACATTCAGTGTTAATCATTCATTTGTAATTATTAATAGTTTTTCTTCTAAGCATCTTCTAAGCATCTTCTAAGCATATCTATCACAGATAAAGTGTCAGTTTCTCCATCTCTCATTTGCACTGATTGATACCTCAACATGATGTTTCAAAGTTGAGTGTAATTACTTACTAATTTCCCAGTGTAAAAACTATTTATTTTACAGTAGCATCTTTTTAACCTTCTTTTAAATTATAAATATTCTTGACAAGCCTTCAGTCATTGAAATATGGAAACAACACCAGCAACAAAGAGGAAAAACAAACAAACGACAACAAAAATTACCATAATTCTGAAAGTAAATACTGAAAATCTTACCAGACTTTGTGAACAGTTTTAAATTGGTGAAAAAAACACATTTTTAGTAGGTGATACTCGCCTTTTTTTTTTTTTTTTTTTTTTTTTTTGGTCATATAGTCCTTCTTGACCTTGAGATCCAGACAAGATTTGCAGATATTGTGCAAAACAGCATTTGATATGCAAAGCATTGGTTACCAGCTCCTGAGTTTGCCTGAGCTTGTTCTGTTTAACAAACGCTCTGCTGGGTTTTTTTTTTGATCAGTTGAGCTTGTTAGCACATGTAAGTAATTCATGGAAACCACTAATTTTCATATTCCTCTTGTATACTTCAAGTTTTCATTCATTGAGCTTGTTGGGATCCAGCTAAAATGAATGTTTCTTGCTCAATTTTTCTCCACAAAAATAAAATTGCTCTATTTTAATCTATTTCAAAGTAATAGAAGTCTAGGGGAAAGGAAACAAACAAGGAAATATTTTATATGTGGATTTATCTTTTCATTTTTTAGCAGATGAGTCAGATTTTTCCATAGCCACCTTTTGAAATCACTATGTTATTTTGTCATTTCTTTCTGAAAGAGTAACAGTACTGAATCTTTATCATATTGATCATTTTACAAGTTTTCATCTGGGGTCCAAGATAATACATAACATTGTTATTGCATTATTATTTTTCATTTGTATCCTATTGATTTGCTGCCAGCAACTTACAGGTCAATTTACAAAAAGATGAGATATGATTTATTTTTTTTCTAAAAGATTATGCCACAAAGGGGATGTTTTTATAAGGCTGTAATATCTCAGGGTTTGTTTTTCCTTCTCACAGGAATGCAACACATTCATAAATTAATAGTGAAGTTCTACCTGAATTTACACCCAGAGTATCCATGGCTTCTGTATAATTCATATGAGTAAGTGGCTAGGCACAAGCTTACACTTAAATTAGAATTTTACTCCCAGGCATGGTTCTTTTGTCATTTCTTCCTGTTTAACTTAGAAATAATACCATAATTTCAGTATAGGTATACACATATAAAAGGGATTAGAGAGACTTTATATATCTAATCACAACAAGCTGCCAAGGTTTAAGACAGCCAAATGACAGCTACTAAAATTATACATGAAGATTTATTTTTGGCATTGACCAGCTTAATATCTGCACTGAAAATTCCCTTCTTACTAGGATCTTGCTCTTTCCCAAGGCCCTGCAATTCTTCTCCAAAACACTGGTATGAGTTTCTCCCATGGGATCAGCATTTAGCCCTGCTCAGTTCTCAGACATTTATAACCTTTTGTGGCCAACCTGCTTTGCCAGCATAGAAGGGCTGAAGAATTCTTGCATTCTCCATTCTCCATATCTGTACTGGAATGGGTACCATTGGGTCATGGTTTGCAAAAATGTTTGTTTTCTCACCCACATCTCCCTAAAAAATGTACTGACAGTACATTACTGTTAGTACACTTGTCTGTATTTAGGAGGCACACTTGAAAAGGAAAACAGGAATACTTAGCCAAATTTCCTTACTACTTATTTTTATTGTCATTAGCTACTTGGAAAGCAAGTATTAAAGCAGTATGTAGAACAGCGCAGGTATGCATGTGTTTTTATTCCTTCAGTATAAATCTATCACATAATTTTCAAGGGGTTGTTTTTTAATTATTTAATGCAAAATGTGCTAAATGCAGTGAGCTTGTGTATATATACACCCTGATATGTGCTATTATTTTTCTCTGGAACCCATCCAGGTATATCAAACACACAGTGAGCAACACAGGGCCTTCCAGTTCATGCTATGCTTACAGTGTATTGAATTTGTCTGGCATACTTTCAACAGGAGCAAGTCTGACGAGAATTTTTATAGCACAGAATACCTTTTCTGCCAGTGGAAAATTTCAGTTTTGGAAATGATCTGGCATTCACAGATCACACACAGCCTTTTAGACTGAAATCAGATACTGACATTACACCATACTCTTCACGACACAGGACACTGAAATAATCAGATGGCCCTAATACATTAATATTAAATTCTTCCAGAAGTTCACTAATGCACTTTTTATTGTTTGATATAATCCTAGTCCTGGGCAAAGTTGAACAGCTAATCTACTGTCAGGGTAGAATGTGTCCTTCCACAGCCAGTAGGTCTTTGAAGGGTTACTGATCACCGTCTGCTAACTTGGCCCTTATAATGTGAATAATTAATGGAAAGATCCCAAATGTTGAATAACAGGTTCAAATTTGCATTGAGGATAAACATATTTATCTAGCTTTAATGCAATTACTTATACTATTTCCTAATATCAAGGCAGCTCTTTCAGAAATTTTTGTATGTAAAGCCATCTATTCTGGTAAGTTATGAAAGCACATTACAGGGCTTTGGCAAACAATTCTATTTTATACAGTGTTATTACGGAGGAGCTGCCCAAGCAAATCAAGTTAGCAGTCTGCACATCAGAGCCTTAATCATCTGAGTTTTGCCTTTGCACACAGCAGCAAATAGGACCGTCATTCATATTATAATAACCTCTAATTTAAGTTCAGCCAGTGTTGCAAAACCAACAAATTGTTTAGATGTTTTGTTTCTGATATGAACACTTATTAGATCAGATTTCAGAAGACATTTGATGGCTAACCTTTGTCAATATCATGACTGTATACTGCACAGACCTATTGTGTTTGTTTTGTGGGCATAGACGAAACATTGCATAGATGTTATCAACGATCCCTTAGCGGTCAATCAAAATATAATTTATTCCTGTGCAGTACAGGTAAAACATATATCTACAAACTCTTTTTCCGGGGAGAGAAGACAAGATTTCATGCCAGATCAAATCATGTAGATTAAATGTCAACAGCCATAAACTTCAAGTAAGACTTGGAGATTCAATTACTGGATTATGCTAGGCTGTTCTAATTCTTCATAAATCTTTTATATATGTCTTTTGATTTCCTTACATTATATCTGTGATGATAAATTACTGCGTGATGACACAAACATACAGAAGCACCCAAAATTAAACTTGCTAATAAAAACTCTGTTAGGAAGCAAATGCTTCATTAAAACCAGAAGTTGTTATCATAATGTGGAAGTGGTGTGGACAGGACATTGTTCCATGATAATAAACATATTTCTCAATTTAATGTTCATATATTCTTTGAAGAGGACCAATTTCCTCAGTCAGTACACTGGTATTCTACCATTCAGCATCAGGACATTTGTAGATAGGGCATCCTCCTACTATGCAGTTCTACAGCGTAGATTATTGCACAGCTTTATTTAAGAATAATTGTCTTCTGGTAGTTGATATTTCCCATTTTTCATTCTTTCATATTGACCTAGAATTCATGTAAAAAATACGTGTTTTTTTACACAAATTACATACATGTATTGCTGTTCTTTTTTCCTTAACAAGTTACAAGTCGTGTCAAAAGTCTGCTTTAATGTTATGTTTAAAAGTGGAAAGAAAAGTCCCGAGTTTCTTGATTTTGTTAAAGCCCACTGAAGAGAAGAGTATTTCCTCCAATATCAGTGGTGTGACCATGCAATGTATTTCTGAACAAAAGCTGAAAGTTTTTTGTGATGATTTTTTCCCTCAGTTGTCTCTTCTGTTCATACTTCTAACCATGCAATGAGAGCAGTGAAGTGCACAGTTTATATTTCTGTGTCCCAGCACATCCTCATCTCCTGAACTTTTAGTTCTTAATAGTTTTCTTTTTCTCTTTTTTGAGTTATGAAAAGATCCAGCCATCACAAGAATCCAGACACCATGTTTTTCATTTGTGCTGGTTTTTTTGTTTGTTTGTTTGTTGTTGTTTGCTTTTCTTTACTATTTAATAATAATTCAAGGAAGCATTTTTTAATTTTTAATAATTAATTCTCTGAAAATTAAGCACACAGGCACTGTAACTACCTCTCTTTTCCCCATGACATCTATAATTGTTATTAAATGACTCTAGAAGCACCACAATCATTGGAAATCCTGTTGAGATTTAACAGGTGGCCATATGCTACTCTCGATTAGAGGAAGCAGAGGGCAGCAAGATGAACCTGAAAACCTGTCAAATGTAGGCAGAGCTGAGAGTTTACTACATTCCCACTTGGGGACCCCAGGACATATTTTTGCAAAGGGAAAGCTCATTAGCTGCAAGAGAGCAAGTAGCAGTACTCTGTGAAATCTTGGGATACGAAGCATGCTTTCCATCAGGGATGTATATATTACTGGCACTCAGCATCTTAATACTTTCTACTATTCTCCCCGCAAATCTCCACAGGTCCAGAACAGAGCAATTATATTTAGCTTGCTGTGTGTAATTTTTTTTTTTTTTTTTTTTGCTAGAAAGAAGGTGCAGCAACAGACAGTTGTTTTGGCTTCTCCATGCCTGGTTTGCTGTCAGTGTGATCAGAGAGAAGGAATCCTTCTTGAAGGTTTGGAAAACTAATGAAATACTGTGAAGTTAGTTCTTTCAAAGATGTAGATTTTAATGTAATCTTTGCTTTGAATGTATGTGTTTGTGTTTGCAATATGTATGTACATGCATGTTTTTAAGGGCTTCCAAAAATATTCCTTAATTTCTATTTTTTGAATTCTCAACATGTTATTTTCAGTTTTATGTATTCCCACAAGTAAATTCAATTAGATATATTTTTAATTATGGGCTGTTTGATGACTTGTACAATTGATATCACATTTTTTCCCCACTGCAAAACATATATCTTAGATTTTAAAATAGACTCAGTATGATGGATGGAAAGCACCTTCACCTGATGATGCTCCAAACCAATCCTGTGGTTTGCACTTTAGCAGGAATTTGGTTCACATGCCACATCCAGCAGCCAAGAGGAGTAAAACAGACATTTTTCCCCCCTGATTCATAACTTTTTGATTCTCTCAGTGGACACCAGCCCCTATATTAGAAGGTCTGTTTGCATGAGCTAAGAAAAATCCAGAAAAAAAAACGAAATACAAAATAACAGCAAGATCATGAAGAGGTATTCCATTTTGTCATAAAATCCAATAAAAGCTGGGATTTCTTCTCAAGTATTTACAAGAGACTATGAATCTTTCGCTTCTCTAGTGCATAATTTGTGTTCCAGTCTCTGAGTTCTTCTGAGTAAAAGGTAACTCTGTTCAGCAAGTCCTATATCTGCAGTCACTAGCAGGAACTTATTAACCAGCTATGCAGTAGAGCTTGCAATGTATTTTCTTTCTGTACTGTGGAAGCCATCAGTTTTCAAACTCCTGTAAGACTAGAAGAGCATTCACCGTGGCAGCACAGAAACACCTAAGGTCTGGACTGCCTACTCTGGGAGATCAGTGTCTTCCATTTCTGTCAGGTCCCAGTCCTCTTTTGGTAAGGGGTATTTTGTTCAACCACTTGGTTCTCCACTCATTGCTAAACTGTAGATTATCTGCTGTTACAGGGATCGTCCACAGAAGATCCATGACTGTATTCACCTTGTAAGACAGTTCATTTTGCTGGTCTAACTTCTGCTTCTTACTTTTCTGCATAGTAACTTTTATTCAGCAAACTGAACTGCTGAAAGTTGGAGCTAAAATTCTGAGCTAAGTCTGCTCTTCTAGTCTACAGTCTATAGTGCATGATAATTCCTTCCTTGTTTTCTTGTTTGTTTTTCAGCCATCGCGCTCCCTACTCCATTATTCCCTTTAAGAATATATGGTCATGCTTTTCTTAAATTTTCATATCACTTAAAAATACTTCTATCAGTCTAAAGAAAAAAAAACCATCTTTATTTAAATCTTTTTTTTTTTTTTTTTTTTTTTCCTGGCAGGATGTCTTCCCAGAGCTGAGGTGTCACATCTGAATTAAGTTCACAAAGGACAAACCAATTCTGAAGTAAGTACTATTGCTTCTTTTTAACCATTAGCACTGATATTT
This sequence comes from Lagopus muta, assembly GCF_023343835.1. Lineage (NCBI taxonomy): Eukaryota > Metazoa > Chordata > Aves > Galliformes > Phasianidae > Lagopus > Lagopus muta. Next base: position 36,222,313 of record NC_064436.1, on the reverse strand, counting down.
CCCACGGTAGTTGCTTTTTAATAAAATCTAAATATGTGAAGTCATTCTGGCTTATTCCCTGAATTATTTAATCATCTATGGACAGGCATGAGGATCTTCAGAAGTGTCTAAATTAGTTCAGAATGAGACAACAATGCATGTGTTTTACTACTGAAACAGCATACCAAAGAAAGTGTTAGACTTTGTCTTTTCAGTGCCCTCAGATTAAGACTTGGTGCCTTACTAGCTATACATAGCATGGGCTACTTGGAAAGATTCCAGGGCCACTGGGTGAGGTTATTTACTGTATTATGCAGGTGGTGAGTCTAAATGATCTAATGATCTTTATGCCCAGAAAAATCTCTTATTCTACATAATACTCTTGACATTTTTCTTTGTCACTTATTTATCTACACTTAGGAAAGGCTGATGTGTGACTTATTTTACTGATGGCATGCCCTGTGTCCCTGTACCATTGTTAATGTGCTGTGATTTTTTATTCAGTCATTAAAGTACTATTAAAGACCTCAATATTGGTCTTTATGTGGTCACTGGAAGAGTTTTAAGCAGGTTGTTATTACTCTTAAACTGTCTTGCACTATTCAGCATACTCTAAGCAGCAATTACAAAACGGGTTACTTAACATCAAACCTGTACACAGTAAGCTGGTGAAATATGTTTCAGAGGTATAATTCACCCATCCACCAGAGCACAATAAAACACCATCTGTATTTCTGATTTTATTGGTTCTGTCTGCTTTCATCTGGTGCCTGAACATTTTATCTGTTCATACTGTTTTTTCTAATGCAATAAAAAGATCGGACAGGATTTTGCCCTTTATTTTAAGTGTTTGCTGCATTTAGAGGTAAATAACAACCACTTTTTGTGTTGTATATATTCAGACTCTTGAAGGAAGAAAATATTTTGAGAATAAGCATTCTCTACTGCATCCAAAGTATGGTTTAATATGAACAGCCTCTTCTTAACATCTTGTTTTTGTTTTGCTCTCAAATGTGCCTGTCCCTTTCTACTTCAAAAACAAAGGAAGTGGAGTGGAGGAACTGATTTCCTTGCAGTAGGTTTGCATGTTGAAATAGTTGTCAGGTATACCTACCTTATAAAAATTTCCCCTTGTGCCATTTCCTCCAGTTGTCTCCACAGCAACTTGCTTTGTCATCTTCTACAATTGCTATGGAAGTGAATGCATGTGTTCTTATTAATCTAGCCAACAACTTTATTCCCAAGACAGCAGCATCATCCATTAGGGATGGGTAATAAAAGTGTCCTAATATTCTCCCATCTGCTATCCATGCTTCCAGGAGACTCATCTCTCTAGCAGAAAGGTGGCAGAGATAGACCCCATCAACTTGTGGTCTGCATGGATTGTTTCCAAAGTGTGATAGAGCCTGATTCTAGGCCTCAACCTGCAAAAAATAAGTTCAGATTGGAGCATCTAGTTTTTGATACTGTGTCCTCTAGCTCAGTAGGATACATCTCTGGGATTTAGGGATTTATGTTTCTTCATGCATTTTAAAAGAAAAAGTGACGCATGGGATGCATAAAAAATAAATTAGGGAAATACAAAATTTAACCAACCACAAATGCCCTTAGCCATGTCTGAAATGCTGCTGAAAGGTGCATCACAACACAAAAATTAGAGAATTTCAGTACAATGGTCTAATTTGAACTAATTTCTGACCATAGGGATCAATCAGGACTCTGAATCATATACTTTCCCATAAAATAATGCCGGTGAGGCCACTCTATAACTTATTAAAACACTGAACAAGTCTTTTAGCATATATAAGTTCCATTCCCCTCAGCTCAGAAGAGCCCAGCAGGGTTTTAACTTGGTGGTGGGCAAAGTATGGGTCCCCCATTAATTCTATCAAATCTATTGCCCTTTGCATGTAGAAATTAAGAATTAATTCATCCAGAGAGACTGAGCAACTTAGTCGTTAAGGCTTCACAGGGAGAGGAAAGATTTGGATTCCAGTCCCTGCAAAGATGGATTCTAAATCGTTTACATCAGGAGTGAGATGAGTAGAGATCCTCTCTTACAAGCAGATAAGTCTTTTCAGAAATGAGCTGACACTCTGAGCACCAAAACAGATCACAGGAACTACAATAAAAATCAGTGTTCTGCCAAAGCTAAAGGGATAGGAATCTGTCAGGGAGAATGATGGAGCAAGAAGAGTTTATTATAACAGGCAAAAGAAAAAAGCAAGTGAAAAGTGTAAGGAACTGGAAAGGACTTTAAGGAACACAGTGCTGTTTAATGGGGGAGAAACTGAGAGACAAGCAGTTAACAAGCCAGTGTGATGATTAGCATTTTTTTCAAGACAATTTGCAGAAAGTGACAAGTTAAAGGCTTTGATTTGCCTTTTTCTCACTCTGCTCATGTACTTACATCACTCATTCAATACAATAACCTATCCTAAGCAGTTGTAGGAAGCAGCATTTTTTTTGTTAACTTTTAAATAAGGAAAAAAATTGGAATTTGAAGTATGCATTTCTTTAATAGATAAAGGGTAAAATAAAGAAGTATAGCTGAGTGAATTTTTTGCTTGTCATTTGATAAATTAACATTCAGCATAGGAAGTCCAAAACTATTTAGTTCACATGATGTCAGTCTTTGTCTCCATTATAAAATTGTATCAAAATGAAAACATTCATTCCTGAGCTTGGAAGAACCTAATTCTTCAGATATTCCCTTAATGGGAGTCATGAGTGTTATTTTATTTGGGAGTCAGAAGTGCTGAGATAAGAAGCAGTAGCAGTTTTGGGATTTCTTTCTTCCCTTCCTTCTTATTCCTTTCTATTCAATCAGGAAGAAGTGCAATCTAGGTAAGTAACAGCAAGGCATCCTACATTAAGATAGCAAGTGAGGTTGAAAAGTCAATCTTACAGGCTTTAGAGGAGCTGATACTAGTAGAAAAAGAGTGCCTGCCGATCAAAGCCAGAAGATATAAACATCCTTCGATCTGCTTCCATAAGTCAACAAAGCACATAACCTAGAAAAAAAATGCTTTCCTCTGGTTTGTTTCCCAAAAATGAGAAACTGCGAAAGCCTGTAAGTAAAGAGTGAATATGAGATAGTTGTCAGTGTAATGTCAGCTTCTAGTAGAACAGAAATAACTCACAAATCTTGGAATAAGTTCTCTACTGCCTTGCACATTGTACAGTCTTTTAATCAAAAGCCAGAATGAACAGTTTCCATCCAGCCTCAAAATACCATGTTGTATTATGCAGAAAGAGGACTATTGCAAAAACGTTGCTTTTCCTGTATTTAAGATCTAAAACCACTACTATGCAGGGTTCTGCTTGAGTAATGACTTCAGTGGCATTCCCTTTTTCCTTTTGTATAAAATATATTTTGGCTTATGTTTTCTTTCAGCATACTTCTATAAATTCTCGTGGGACACAGTATGGGAGCCCTTCCAGGATGTGACCTTTAGATATAGATAGAGGAAGTGTGAATGCATATATTCTCATATGGTAAATTATGTATTGACCATAATGACAATTTTCCCTTGTTCCTTTCTAAACAGTTTCATTTTAGGTATTTGTATGACATCACAATATAATTAGTCTTCCATAACATATAATCTTTGGGTCAATTCTGTTTGTTTAGAGTCTTAAACACTGTACTGCATTTTGATAAAGACATTATACCGTTTAATGCCAGTGTACTATAATATCTTCCATCAAAAAGTGAAACATAGGTAATAATCTATTATGTGAGGCTATTAACTTATCTATCATTGCAAAACTAGAGCCACAGATAAACCACCTCCTATCCCTTTGTGGTCAGAGGTAATTCTTTTTGCTTATTAGCTGTGTGTTGGTTTTACAGATCTTGTCACTGGTGCCACATTTTCTGTGGCCATTTTCTATTGTGGAATGTTCTCTAATGACAATTGCATGGCAATTCAATACAAAACTAAATTCCAGTGGTGGAGGCCAGTGTCTTATCTACTTAATTGTTTAGTGCAGACAGAAATTTTCTCTCTGATTTCTTGACTCACACGGATAAATGATTATCCTTAGGAAGTAACTTACTTGTCTTCTGGTCATGCGTAAGGCTGTGTTCGAGACTATGATGCTTGGCCGCAGGCACAAGGCACTTTTTTGTGAGATCGAAAGGGGTGCTGTCACCAGTTGCATCGCAGCCCTGCAGCTGATATCCCAGTGCACAATACTTGCAATTGGCATAGCAAGCCAACCAGCTGCAGATCAAGATAAGCAGCTACATCTCTCCCTGCCTGCAGCCCTCACTACATAGTAATTAATGTAGGCTTTCAGTACTCCTAGGGTTTTTGCCTTGAGAATTAGAGAGGATATACATCTTCCTAATGATGCTGTGCAGCACTGAATAGACATGGTTGTTTATGGTGAAACAAAACTGTGATGTAAATAAGCAATCAGTTAAATCCAGTTAACTATTTAATAGTTTTGAGTGGCAAAGTATCCAAGTCCATGAACCTCAGTACATAATGATAGCTTGATATAAACGTCTTCTAGAAATTAAAATGCACTGAAATGCTGCAATATATATATAAGCATTAACAAACTTTTTGTCTTTCTTTCTTTCTTTTTTTTTTCCCCCACACTCTCTATTTGGTCTTCTAACAAAATCCTAATCAACAAATTTTTCTATGTATTACATTTGTATACATATTTTATACATTTACTTAAAAATACATGGAGAGATCTAAATATACTTCTCTTTGTGTTAGTGTAGGTTTAGCAAGCATGCAGAAAGCAGTCTTGCCAAAGCATGCAAAAACATTTTGGCTTGACTGTACTAGTATCTTTTTCTGATCAAAGTAGGTTATTCTTTTGGACATATATTTTCTTATACTGAAAATGCCTGGAAGCATAACAGGAGTAAATTAATTGCATGGTAACAGTTACAGCACTCCCCAAGTTCAAAAGGATGCAAAGTCAACAAACAATACAGTAAATGAGAATGTGAAGACAAAAAGTTTCTCTGTATCTTTTTGGCAAGGATGTAAGCTGGCATTGTTGCTCTTGGAATATCATCTTGGACCTCTGCCAGCTGTGCAGCATCTCAAAACATTTTCTGTTTTTGTTTCTTGCCTTTGTAGCAAGTGCTGAGTTTTGCTTGGAGATTTTAGCTTTTAATGAGTGAAAATCTGAGTGAAGTCCAGCTAAAGACTTCAACTTTTTCCTGTAATATCTGCAATATTGAGTTAAATTAAATAGGGCAAAATTGATCTCCAGTCAAGTAAGCTAGAGCTTTTCTGTTGACTGTTAGGTCAATTTTCATGCAACGCCCCTAAATTTTAAGGAAAAGCTTTCCCTTTGCATTAGGATTAACTAATAACTACAAAATCTTCAGTCGTGTAGTGCATGATCCCATTAAAGCCATCTGTAACATCTTGCCTTCAAATTATAATTGGGGTGCATCATTAACAATGAAACTGAATTGCAAATGGTGATTGTAGAGAAAGAAAACTGTACTGACTTCAGTAGGATCAGCATTTCATTTAGAATAATCTTATCTGTAGAAGATCATGGCCTGTGTATGGAGATGCCTATGTAGAATTTAGTGTGTAAGAAGGATTTTTACTTTAGAAGGATTTTTACTTGTATTTATTGCATTATTTGTGCAGAGGATTAACTTTCAGTTGGGATAAGCATTGTTAAAAGTCAGAAATCCCATAAACTTTAATGAAGTACTGCCTGAACATTCAGCTTATTGTGTATGTTCATTGTATTATTTTGTTTTCTATTTATCTATTGAACAGTTTTGTGCCTGCAGTATCCCAAACATGTATGGACAGTTAGTCTGAAAGTATAACAGGGACAAAGAAATGGACTTTGCCAAAGAAATATCAACAGGACTATCAAAAAGCTACTTAAAATGTTTAAGGTTAGTATTTGGAAAGAAGCATTGGTGTGCTGATGGTCACGTGGGGTGATTGCTTGCTCTCTCCCCTCTGTGACACTGAACAAGGATGTACCTTGCTTAATGTCACCTGAAGGCAGCAGAAATAGTCAAGGCAGTTTATGGAGTTCTGATAACTGTGTTGGAGTGTGCTGGATTTCTGGAGAGAAAGCATCTGTTTTCTAGAAGTGTGAAATGATGTGAAGTTAAATTGCTGATGTTGGTAAATAATTGTGGAGGGCACTAGGCCTATTTTTACAGGCAGTGAGTCCAGGAACCCATGATCACTTGCCTCCTGAAGAACATGATAGTCCTGTTCCACTCAAGGCTGCACTTAGTCACATTTGTTTCAAAATCAGAATATTTGTGCCTGGCACTCACAACAGCATTTTTCTAATATTGTCTTGATACAGGAGCTGATGAATCTACAATTTATAAGTGGCCAAATGCATGTTCTCCATGACAGGGTAGGGATTGGAGCAAATGTAGCAGTTAAGACAAATAATAAAAGCAGAAAGAAAAGAAGCCAACTTTCCTTCTCTTACTGTCACCTTCAGAAGGCAATTGTCAGAGAGACTTTTCTGTTCAGTGTATATCAAGGTACGGATCTGGTTTAGATTTTTGTGAATAACTTGAGCAGGTGAGTTAGCTTTGATGTCCTGCTTAGTGTGGTGGAAAGACCTATGCTGTAGTCTAGCATACATGCCCCCCAGCTAGGGCAGTGCTGCCTGCGCTCCAGCCTTCCAGACTCAGCTGAGGAAGCTTTGGTTTGTTTGCCTCACGGAAGCGGAAAAGGGGATGTAATTTTTTAACTTTTTGTTGTTGTTGTTGTTGTTATTTCCAGATTAAGCCCAGTAGGTAGATATTATTCAAATTTTAAAAATTACAACTTCAACCACATACAGAGTATGAGATTAAATGTTATGGCCATTTGAACTCAATGGAAACTACTTCTGCAGACTGTGAAGACTTGGGGTTTGGACAGAAGTGACTTAGCACATTATGGAGGAAGGTGCTTGAATGTGCTTCTGAGGGCAGCTGTTTCCTTTCACTTCTGCCCTGTACCAAAAGAAATGAAAGAAGAAAGAAAAACATAGGAAGAAAGAGAAAGAAAGGTGTGAGAGAGAGCTTTCATGTACAACTGAAGGGGTAAGTGGACGAAATACTGGGAGAGTGAGAAGAGAGGAAGGTCACTGTCCCAAAGGACAATGCCAGATGACTACAAGCATAGATTAAGAATTTTGCAGATATGAATTTTATGCTTACTGTTTGATTTTTTTTTAGCATAATTTGCACTGCTTTATTTTCATGACTGTTGGTAAGGGGTCAGATTGCTCTAAAAGCAAATATTTTATTGTATACATATAGTGGGATATTCAGAGACACTGCTGACATTTAACCTTCTCAGATCAGTTATGCCAACTGAGATGACAAGAACAAAAAAATCTGAGGATCTCTTACAATTGATATGCAAAAATACCCTCTTGTTTTCCTTGCATAATTATAACACATGTGCTTAGGTCTCCTGATGTTGAACAACCCTTTACTGCTTAAATTTATCCAGGTTTCTGTGCTGAATCAAAAATGTTCGGTGTTGAAGAGAATGCTTTGGCTTTCAAATATGGAGAGAAGGAGACATTTCCCATCAGTGTGACTAGTCTTTTTGTAAGTAAAATAAATGGTGGCTGCACAGTCATTTCTAACAGAAATTTAAAACCAAACCAACAAAATAACACACAAGCAAAAAACTGTTTTTTAAATTGTGGTTAGCAGGGAATATGCATAAGTGTACATTAGAAACATTTCCATTTGAACACCAGAGAATACTTTTTTCTCCTACAGAATAGCTAAAGAAGTTCAAAAAATACTAAAGTAAACCATCATTCATGTTTATATGAATTCTATATAACTGAACAATCAGGGCTTCAGATGTTTACTTCAGAACTCTTTGAGTTTTTCTTCACTTTATTGTGTTTATATTCTGTATGTATTCATTCTTGGATTCAAAGGAGTTAAAAATAATAAAAGGAAGCCTAGGGTAGGACAGGCGTAAACAAATGTAACTGTCTATGAGAAATGACACTCACATATTTTTCACTGATCCTTGAAAAATTAGATGAGCCTCAGACTTACTTTTGGATTTATCTGCCCTGGTTGTGCTAATGTCTTAGGGCATTCCCAAAGTACCCCGAAGGAATAAAGTCCTTATTTTATCTCCTTTTTCTTGTAAGAGCAAAGATGAACAAAGTGAAATATCGATTCAATTGCTTAATAAACTGATAAACCTGTAGGAGAAAAATGTTTTCTGCTGCATCATTTGTCATAAATGAAATTATTAAAATTAAAAAACAAACAAACAAACAAAAAAAAAAAACACACAAAAAAACAAAACCCTGGTGGCCTTTGCCAGAAATTGGATAAACACAGTAATCGTAAAACAATTGTTCCTTCAGTCTTCCTAATCTCTGGAGACAACTAAATTAACACAGAAATCAAAGAGCTTTCATTTACCCTGAAGCCAAGTGTTCCTAAAACCACGAAAACTCTTATTGATACAATTTATTGCAGACTCTGTCCTGAAGCAAAAAAAGTAACTTTGCACATATTTATTTTAATACTTTTGCCCTTTGACTAAAGCTTGCTTTTGACTTGCATGGTCCCATTGAAGAGCAATGCCTGGCAGTGACATACTTACTTAATAGCCTCAGTGCATACTTCATCTGTTTATGCAGAAGCATCATTTTTGTGCACACTGCTGAGAATAAAAACCAAGGTTGATATACCAAAAAGGAAAAACACCACTTACCAATTTTCACTTATGCTCTACAAACAATCTGCATTGAATGTAATGCATAGATCTGTCTTTCATAGAAATGCGCAGCCAAGTAAGTGTGAAACAAAGTTGGAGACGTTTTTAAGATACCCCTAAAGTGCAAAGACAAGCTTTCAGAAAACATTTATCTAATAAATAAATTTGATGAAGAATACTAGAAGAGACAAAACAAAAAAAAGCAGAGGAATTGTAGTTTCAAAATGCACCCAAGTTAGGGAATTGGAATAGATCTTCCCTCCTGACTCTTCAACATCTTCATAGCTCTCCCTTGGACATTTTCTAATAGTTTCACGTCATTCATATATTGTGACCTCAAACCCACATACAGCACTCCAGGTGAGGCCACACAGTCTAGAGCAGAGTGGGACAGTCCCTCTTCTTGCCCGGTGGCAGCACTAGACCTGATGCATCTCAGGGTATGTTGGCCTTTTTGGCTGCCAAGGCACAATGCTGACACTCATTCAACTTCCTATCACTCAGAAACCCCAAAGATCTTTCTGTGGGGCTGTCACTAGCCTGTTGTCCCTTTGTACATTTATCGAGGCTTGAGGCTATAAACTAACATTTCTGGAATCAGGACTCTCCAAAGTGTTTCTAACAAAATACTCCATCACTTCCTGTCACTTTTTATTCAGTGTAAGTAAGACAATTTCTGAGATCAACAATGAAAAGCAATACATAAAATCTAAGACAAATGATCATAAATGGCCCTGCCAAGAAACTAGATCATATATAATTTAATGGACGTAGAAGGTCATTCTAAATGCATTAAATAAAAAATCACATTACAGACAGCCAAAGCAGATCCTTATGTCATTGTGATATTGAGATGGAGAGATAACAAAATTGAGAATAATTTAAAAGGGAAAACAAAACATGCAAGGTGTTTTGGAATGTATTTTGCTAACTTTCTTTAGGGTTACATCTTAACAACAAAACAAAAACAGTGGTTATTTGGCACATAAGCTGACAAATGCCTGCGAAGTGTTTACAAAGTTTAAGTGCTTGGCAAACGGAAAACCACACCTTTCTACAGCAGTGTCATGCTAGGCACCACAGTATGAAACACCACAGTCATCCATCACTATCAGGACTCCTGAATTCATCCTGTTTTGGAGTACACAACAATAATTCAGATTGAGATTAAGGATAGCATTTAATAAGGGAAGAGGAATGAATGCTATCATCTGCATTCAATATTGGCAGAGTAAACACAACAGAGCACTGACTCTTTTATCTCCTTAAAGAGTTGAAAATGTGTGTGTGCATTTTCATAGTATTATTCGCACAGAATTTGTGTGTCCATTTTCAATCACATGGGAATTTTTAATATAATTTTTCTTAGCAATATTTGAAAATGTCTCCTACAAATAAACTTGGCATGCTTCCATGGCGAACTATTATGGTTATTTTAATTATGCAGAAAATTGAAGCTGATAGTGCTATTTTACATGGTGTCAAGACATTAAAGTAAGCTATGTAGAATATAATCAAAATTGCAAGCACTGTGCTTTTTTGCTGTCACTGCAGAAATGGAACTGAAATGGAACTTTCCAAAAGTCCACCACTTCGCAGCAACTGGTGTCATCTGCGAGAGGGAGGCAAAATGTTGGAATTTTTCTATAGAAGATATGTAAATGCAAAGCAACCTGAGAGTAGTAAGTACCAACGTGCTCCCAGTGCAGATTTAAGAGCCAGACTTCACATGCACTGCCTGTGCTGCCGTGTGTGGTGTTTTTTGGAGAAAGCATTTAAAAAGATCAAAAAATTCACAAGAGCATATGCCCTGCTGCCTTTTACTGCTCTGGAGCAGGGTTGAATGTGAAGGACTCTTTCAAGCATCTCTATTTTACCCCACGTTTGTGGGATAGAAGATGATGTTTCCTTGCAGATTTCTTTGCCCTGAACACAATAGACTTATCCCTGTGAACAACAAAAGACTAAGCTTTTAGTGATGCTCTTGATAGTATAACTTGATGAAGGAGCTGTACTTTTCTGCCATATTTATCTGCAGTATATTTTTTTATAGCAGCAATTCTCCTTACTGCAAATAAAAACATTTCATAAGATTTCCCTATTTTCCTTAACTCTCACTGATTTCAGGCAGTCTCACTTCCAGTAGTCTTCATCAACCTGAAGTGTGTTTCTCTTCATTTGCACAAGAACTGCATAAATGTATTTCTGCCTTCATTTGAAGGAAATCTTGGCATCAACCAACTCACGTAAGGCATATATCTCTTCCTGTGCAATATGTTTTTATCTTTCCCTTCCATTTAGTGGTTTCCAGATCATTCAGTTCCTCTGAATTGTCCTGTGGCACTCGCAATGGGTCTGTCTTGGAGCTATCCACTGAGACAAATGCTTTTAAAACCTTGAGGAATCAGATGTCTTCCTGTTAGGGCAATTTCTGCTTGAGTTAACTAGTCTATTTCCATGTTTTTCTCAGCTTAAGGGTCTGCCAAGTGCTAGGAGCCTACATTTCATTTAATTTTAGAATCTTCAAAATATTCAGCATGCACCAAAAACTAAAGAGTAATTCACATCTCACGGTTTCCATATAAGTGGAATGATGCACTAAAACTGAGAAACGTTTTTTGAAAGTGATACAATAAATTATTTCTACAGTTCACTAAGATATCTGTTAGTCTAGAATTAGTTCCCTATAGACTATAGATTGACTATATTTTCTTTCCTCAATGAGATTTATTTTTCCACAACACATGCTGTTTGGAACTGTGATGTAAGTTCAATTTTTAGCAAGTTTGCAGATGAAAGTAAAATCTGAATCTGTTGCTTGTACCTGAAAAAGCATCTCTAATATAAACATTGCTGTGTAAGTGAATAGTGCTAAGAAAGTATAAGAGAGAATATTTAAAGTTACTGTATTATATTATGGTAGTTAAAGTTTTTCTACGTGTGAACATCTCCTTTAAGCAAATAGCACTGTGATGAAAAATGACTGTTTCATTTCTGAATTTCGAGCTGGCAAGCTATAATCATTCTATCAGATTTTCTCACAACGTCAGATTGAATTTATTGTTTCCAGTACACTGGGAAGCGTGAGACTTATGTGAGCCAGTGTGAGATGAGGTGCCAGAGAAAAAGTTCAGAATCACTCAGATGGAACAACTTTTAAGATGGGCTGTGATTTTCAGTATCTAAAAAGATTAAATGTTTGCTTCCTGAAATTAGCATTTGAATTTCTCTATGAAGCAATGGGAAGGGCTGCATTTAACTTATCATGATGTCCATTGCTCAGAAAATTCAAGAACTTCTGGTAGTATTTTAAGAAACTCGAATAAATGTCAAAGAGCATACAATTTATACAATTGCTGCTCTGCAAGTAATGTCTCCTCTTTTATTATGTTGGCCTATGACATCAGAGGTGGATGCAGGTGGTTTGGCAGTAGAGGTTGAACCTTCTCCATCACATGTTGTTTCCATGTGACAAATGGCAGCAGAGCGGCAGACTGACAGAATGGCATCTGAAGCAAAGGTGTGTCACTGAATTCCTCCACGCAGGAGAAAATAGTCTCCTTCAGCTAAAAATATATCTTTTATCAATTATAAAAATAATTTTCATCTTTAATATTTTTAACAAACCTTGCATAAATTAAGAAAAAGAATGAGAAAAAGCAATGTGATATTTCCCAGAGATCTACAGAGCAATATTTCTTTACTGTTTCTTTCTTCTGAGGTTTCAAGGAAAATAAAATAACATTGAGGAGATCCATTTTCTATGGAAACCCATAAACAGGCTAGCCACTACTAAAATGCAATTGAAAAAAAGAAACATAGTTTTCCATTTACGACAGATTGTTCAAAAGGCAACTGACTGCATCAACTTTTCTCTCTTGCAGTTCTGATGACAGTACTAAATGTAACCTCAAGAACCACTTGGGATTTTCTTAATATTTCTTTGACAAAGAGCTATTTTTTTTGTCAACATAGCAAGTGAAATACACATAGGCAGTAGGAGCATGGAGGAGTTTATCCTTATGTTATTTCTGGTATAAGCAAGGAGGCTCGCAAGCTTTGTTTGTCTGGATGCTATCAGTGAGAATGGTGGTGGTGGTGGCAACAGCAGCTCCTGACCTGCCAATCCCTCTCAGAGAGGGACAGCTATTTCTCAAGCAAACACATAGTTTACCTGCACTGTATGTGCATTATATAGTCAACTCCTTCCAAAATATCTTACCCAATATGCCTATGTGTGACAGCAGATGTCCTGTGCAAAGGCAGTTGAGTGTAATTGGAAAGTTTTGTTTTCTATTATATAGCATGATAGTATGTTTGTGCCTTTGAAATGTGGGATAGAAACACAGCAGTCCTGTCCATGATCTCTAAAGCTAAAATCCTAAGTTAGTGTCACCTGTGTTAACTCTTGGCATTGCACTTACAGCCAATACTGTACCATTGTTTACAGAGCACACTCCAGTACTGCATGTACAATCCAGAGCTGAGATTTCCTGAGGAGAAAGTGCCCAATGATGGAATTTTACTTTCCAAGTGTGGACGACTGAAGGACAGTTCGAAAAGCCTTCTATCAATATTAGAGGATACTCAAAAGAGTTTACAATCTGCTTCCGTAAGTTGCTCAGAAATCCATTTAGTTTAAAATAGAAAGTCACACAGTAACAGAGCAGGAATGTAATGCTGGTCAGGTGGAGTAGACTAGCTTCTTGCCTGGTCTTCTTGCTACCTCTGCACTCACTGCAGAAATTGTGTCTCTTCCTTTGTCCAAAGTCAGAGGAAGGACCAGGCAGGGGGCCAAAGCTCAGTGTAGCTGGCTTGTATTCACATATGAAATTCATCTGATGGCAGCTTTCCTCTGCGGTAGGCTTTGAGATGAGGAGGAGACAGATGTGAGAGAAGGCTGGCACTGGCTTTGAGACGAGGAGCCACAGGCTGTCAGTGGTGCCGCTGGTAAGTCTGGGAACCATGTGCTCTTTAAGCAGTAATAAGTCACTGGGTTTAATATTCATTTTAGGTTTAAATACCACAACAACTAATACCAATATGCATTATGCAAAATTGCCACAGTAACTGCAGGCTTCAAAACAAAGATAAACAATGCTATTCTCCTTTACTTATTTTTTATACAATTATACAAAATAAGATTGATAATGCCTGCTGACATTTTCTTCCTTAAAATTCTAGGCCAATATTGTGCTACTAATGAGATTTCAAAGGCAGGAGATGAAAATAATAAATTAAAAGCAATCTTTGCATATTTAGCTTTCCATTTTAGAAATCTCTGTATTTATCTACATGGTCTTCTATTATCTTTTATTTTGTCTCTCTCTAATCTCATTATTATATCTTAATTCTAACCTGTTCTGCTTTTCGCAGTAAAGCTTGCTGTAATCTTTTCTGATAACATTAGCATGGGAAAACATTTTTATCAAATGGATAATAACAAAATAAATTACTTTTGCTCATTCTGCAATAAATAATATGATCTAAAGTTCATGATGTTGGGGGCTGAGGCTGTAAAACAAGATGTTACAATTCATAATTAGCTTTCTAAATAATGAATACTGAATCAAATGTAAGTCATAGCTTCAAAACTCATGAGTTTTCAGAATTCAGGATCAATAAAAAGCTCAGGTTTATCATGTCTGACTACTTATCCAAGGGGCTGACTGCTAATTGCTTTGGTCTTTATCACATTTCAGAATGGAGCTGTTCTTTTTGAGGTCTTCACCTGCAGAAAATATATATTACTGCAAAATACCACCAAAACAGAGATTACCACTTAAGATCTCTTTGCCATTTCTTAACACAAGAGGAAATAGCAGTCCATCAGGAAGGGGATAGGCAGTTAAAGCATCTTATTCCTTCTTTTCACTGGTCTTGGATTAACCTGTTTGACATTATAGATCATTCTGATATGTCTGCTTATTTTAGTGGAATCCCAGCAATGTGAAGTTACAGCAATGCAGAGCTGAGCCAAAACCCAGCTGTTTGTATGATCTTTTTAACTGTTTATCTCATTGGGAATTGCCATCTCCTGCCAAATCAGATGTGATTCAAAGGACATTTAAAAACGGATGTGATTATTTAGACATGTCCAGACAATCATTTAACTCGTGCAATGTGAAAATGTAAGTTTTGCTCACTTGCATGATATGCCATTGGCCTTGCGAGGGCTAGCCTATATTTGAAGGCATTTCATTGCATTCTCTTTTTTTTTCTTTTTTCTTTTTTTCTTTCTGATAGGAAATGTTATCTGCAATGAATTTTGGTATATTACTCAGAGAAGCCACATGAGCTCTCAGTCTGGAACTGTGTGACTTGGATGCCTTGCCCATACAAATCAACGGCGAGTTTTTTGTACGCTGTTCCAGAAACACTGGCCTTACTGGACATCATCTGTTCATTTGCAGCAAATCCAATATATCTTCTAAACACTGGGCTAACTGCCCATGGGTTACGTGCTGCATTAGATGCATACTTTAATCTAGTATATCCCTAACAGGAAGACGCTAACCTGTAGAGAAGTAGGACGAGAAAAAGACTGTCACCCTGAATTTCAGGATTAATTCAATGATCTTTTTATCATCCCAGTTTATGTTTTCTTCGATTTTTGCTTTTTCTTAAATTTTTGATTTTTACTTTTGTCAATCTTGCCACATTTAACATCCAATTTTTTAATACTCTGGCTTTTCCAGGCTGCTTCTGGTTCAGCTCACCTAACAGTTGTCAGATATAGCATGATCTTTTTAGCTTTAGCATCTTGTTCCATTTACCATCATTCCTAATTGCTATATGAAGGTGAATTCCCATCTGTAAATAGAGATTTGGTATCCAGGCCAAGAGAAGCAATCACCTGTGTCTACATTTCATAGTGTCAGGTGATATTTTATACACAGTTGTTTTCACAGACCTCACAGATCACTTGCAGTACAATATTTGGGGAGCTGGAAGCCTGACTTAATGATCACTGCTCATGCACATGGTTGCTGGAAAATCATTCATGAATATTGAATCCAATTATTATGAACAGGTGCAACCAAGTAACTACATTTCATGCTCACTGAGATATCACAAACACTTAAATTTGATAAAGTTAATACACAAATATATACTCTGGTACACAACAATAACTTCATGTACATTCATGAGAATGCAAATATAATGATCATGATTCTCAGTTTTGAGGTTGTGATCAAGATTCATTTGCAGTAATTTTAAACAATTATTTCACCTCATTGCTTAATTCTTTCTACAGCTGTGAATTCAATAAGGGGAGAAAGAAAATAGCTTGTGGTAATCCCTCTCATACTGAAAGCTGTAACTCATTTAGGTCTCGGGGAGAAAGAAAGGAAGTGATTGGTGCTTTCTGAAAATCTTTCTGAGCTGCATTGTTCAGTTATTTCCAGTAGTAGGCATTTCCTTTTTTAATTGGGACCAGGTCCCAGGCTCCTTCTGGAACTTGAATGAGTCAGTCATGGGCACATACCTGAGCATGTACTCACAGTATATACTCAAGTCTATTGGTTATACACTTTTGACAGCAACTATGTTTTTAATCATATGGAAAAGCATAGCAGCTTGTAGGTAGTCAAAGCCAGTTCACAGAACTCTGGTGCCACCGTTGTCAATCCAGCCCCACCAGAAACTTTTTAGAATCCAATTTAAAAATATGGAGACTGCTCCAAAAGTAATGCCTCCTAATTTATTATGTTGGCCCATGACATCAGAGGCTAATGTTGCCAGTATGGCAGTAGAGGTTGAACCTTCCCACCCATATTCCATTATATTTTGTTGCGTCTGTGTGACAGTTGGCAGCAAAGAGGCAGACTGACAAAATAGTATCCGACATGGAAGGGCATCTGTAGCAAAGAGATGTCACTGAATAATTCATCCATGCAGGAAAAAATGGCACCCATTGGCAACTGTCAATGCTTGTTGAATGTTTCTGGGTAACAACAAGTGGATGTGAGCGCAGTGAGGTGGTGGTGGTGCATTTCAGCAGTGTTGACAGTGACAGTCAGCTCCACTGGTGCAGATGTTTACGAGTGCAGTATGAAGGCTCTTGCTCATTGTGGGCATAGCTAATGTTAGTGACAATGTTGAAAAATAGTATTTTGTAGCCGAAAATTTGCTCTATCAAATAGAGTTGTTGTATTCTTTGTATCTGTTGCAGTTTCTGTGGACATAAATAGGAGTTCTTACTTTCAGAGAGACCTACATATCTTTCATCACTGCAGAAACCAGAACGTAAGAACTGGCATGAGAAAACCATGTCTGATTTCCTATCCAAATTATATTTAATTTCCCAGGATTGTCCTTTATCTTGCATAATTCTTCCTGCAATCTATGTACCAAAAGAAAAGATGCATATCCTTTTTTAGCCTTCTGCTGAAGATAACTTCCTGTCTTTCAGAATGAATGACTTTCTTTTATACCTAAAAATCCTTTATCTGCATGTATTCTCATAGTTTGTATTCTTTCCTGAGCTAGGATACCACAGACCTAAGCAGTGTTGTTCAGCTCCATTAATGCTTTTTGATTTGGAAGCACAAGTGGTGAGTTGCCTCCACTGCTCTGCTGTGATTGCACATTGCGTTCACAAGGGAAAAATGTCCTTATGAAAATTGGTCTCATTATTTTTATGCTTCATAGTTTCCAATAAAACAATTTTCACCAGAAATGGGACTGTTGTACATCACTGAGCAGAAAAGGAAATGTTCAGCAACCTGATAACCTTGTAGAAATTGTTGTTGCTGACCTGAGCCCTGAGCTGAAAGTTAAAATGATAACAGCAATAATAATAACAATACTATTAATCTCTAATGACTTCAGAAAATACTTCTTCCTGTTTAGAGAAATTCTGTGTACTGAATCTTTGAGTTCCATCCTCAGTATTCACTTGGGTTTCTGTATATAATGATTCCTTATATATTTATCAAAAGTCATCTTCATCAATTCAATCTTCTGTCTGTTGGGCCATATTCTCCCTCATTATTTCCAAGGTGATGGCAGGGCACTTTGCAATTGGCCTTCAGTGAGATCTGCTAACAAAATCTCTCTCTCCTTTAATATTTTTCTTTAACAGCAAGGAATAAAAAAAGGCATTTGAGTATTCCATAACCTAGACAAGGACTGAAAGTGGCCTGAATATGTCTGGAATAATAGAGACCAATTTTTGATTAGTTCTGGTTATGTAAAACCGAAGATAATTAGGATTTCCTCCAAAACTTTAAAATTAAAAAAGGAAGAGATTATTAAAGTCTATCTAAATAGTCAGATTAAGGTTTGCTCCTCAAGTTTTTAGCTTTGGCACTTCTTTAAGCAATGTGGAAATGTAGACTATGAGTAACTGGGATATGCAGCACAGAATGGTACTTGGAGGTTGAATTCATACTCCTACCCAAATCAACATACACATGTGCACACTCATTTTGCATTTGACTTAGGCAAGGACAGGAATTCACTTCAAAGTGTTAATACTGCCTACTTACCAGGAGGGTGACTTGGAGAACAACCATTTGCCTTTCTTATGTTTAGTGGGCATCCGCTGGGCAGATGTAGGATAACATATTTTAGATTAAGCCTTGTGTAACTGCTTAGAAGATGCTGTGTCTTATTTACATTTTACCATCTCTCAAGGAGAATGTAATGCTATTATCCATATGTCATCTGCTTATTGTTCTTGAATAATGCATACAAGATTCGTGACTTCCCACTGTGGTACTTCATACTCATGTTGCTGTAATATTACATCCATTTAAAGCTGTACTAATGTAGTGGCAAATAAGGCTATCCATACGTTCAGCATGTCTTTCCTATCCATAAAGAGAAGCCAAGTCACAGATGGTTTTTACAATGTTATAATTAATAATCATGGTATCATGTTAGTGTCATCTTAACATAATAAAAAAGTGGATCTATAAATTGTTTTCAGCTTTTTCACAGCATTTACAATGACTTTTTGTAGCTTTTCCCAGCAGCGGGATCTCTGACAGTAACATTTTTTGAGCTGCATTCACAAAGAATAATTTCAGGTTAATGATTTTTTTCTTGGATACTATTTGTGAAGTGGCATCATTAATTTTTTTCTATCTATCATTTTTTAGTCTAGTTCTTTATAGAGCTAGATTTTTAAAACAAAAATCTTACCTTTTCTTTCTTAGATTTCCAAGCAAATATACTTTGCAAAACATAGTGTGTTACATCATTCCTCTGCTGGCCTGAATTTTGAACAGCCTAAGATGAATGTCATTTCCAAGTCTCAGCACCATAATATCTATGTGGGCAGCCCAAACCTGGATTGATACAGAAATACTACCTGTTCTTTTGAGGTTACCTTTACTACCAATTCTGTAAAGCGATGGAGGAATATACAGTATGGGTATTGGTGAACTGTATCATTGTATGAGTATGTATTTTCTTCAGTGATTTGTGGTATTTCCTGTTCTTTCTCTTTGCTGAAAAAACATGGGTATGTTTCTAATTGAGCTCATGTTTGGTCTTTTTTTTTTAAATCTGGATAAGATTATACCAAGAGTAGATGCAGCTCTAAAACACTGCTCTTTCTGTAACCTCTAAAAGCACATTCGAAGTTCCCTTTTAATCTGGGTTTCCCTCAGTCTTGCTCCCACTCACAGGGACAAACCCTGTTGAGGGGCTCTGTATTACCATCTTGATCTTGACAGTAACTGGCAGTGAAATGGCATACTGGGATATGTTAAGGGTGGAGATGTCCTAGCAGTTTATTTCAGAACCTCAAGTCAAATTTCATTCAAGTTCTTTTTTTGAGAATGGCGAAGATTAAGCATATTCCCAGACTCACCTGGCTGTTGAGGAGCCCAGCCATTGTTGTACGTTACAGGCATGCTGGAGGGAATGTACTCTTCAAGAATAGTTATGTAATTTGATTATTTTGTTACCTAAACACATGTACTGTTTCCTACTCAGAAAAGAATAAATATATTTTTATACACAATAGCTGTAAATTACTTGATGTCTTCTGCTATTCTAAATCGGAGTTCTTCGTTGCAATAAAATGCACAAGGAGCAAGAAAATATTTACAGTCATATTGTTGTATATTTCAGAAAAAGTCTCTTGCAGTGGCCCAAAGAGATGATATCTGGAGAGTCTAAGGCTACAAGCTTAATGTGTGCCTGGTCTCTTCCAAGCTCCAGTCCTCGTTTTATTGGAAATTTACTGAATCACCACGAAGATTTGAGTTTAGTAAGTACTGATGTCTTCTTTCCTTCTGATGTATGTCTCTTTGGTTGCTGTTGGAATCCATGGAAGCTTTCAACATCAGCCTGTTGGTGGTGGTACATTCAACGAGTTAAGTACATCTCCTTTTTCAATGATTAGTGTTATAATTTCATCTAGAGATGTTTAGTTTTTAAACTGTGAAAAGCAGTGAATCACTGTTCCTAGAGATTTTCTTAATCAAGAGTCCTAGTCCATTCTGTTGTACTGTTCCTTATCCTGGTCATCTTTGATCTTTGTAGTCATATTAATTTTACTACAAAGAACACATCAGCTAAACCTGCAATAATACTATAGACACATATGAAATATAATGTGTCTGTTTCATTTTTCCAAGATACTTTAAAAATCTTTTGTCTATTATTCAAAGGCAACAACATATATTCAAAAAATGCAATGTATTTTTGGATTTTAGCAATTTTGACAGGGCATTTTAAAAACTGTTCTGTTCTGGAGGGCACCTTTGCAGATTCAGTTATGCAGTCAGTGCCACTGATGAGTAATCTTAAGTGACTAAAAACTTGGCACCTGCCTTGATCCACCACTATTTTTCAGATATCACATTGATCACTTTTACAGTCTGTTATAAAGAAAGCTTAAACTGAGCTTTTCACAGACTCAGAAATGCTTATGGTGAATATCCCCAATCACTTTTCAAGAGCATCCCATCAAGTTCAGTTGATAAAGATGAGATTAACCTATTATGGATGTCATTTTTCTAAAACACTGATATTTTCATTTGTCAGTTAACGCTGGTGAGAAACAGGTTTGACCTTTAGGACAGGAATATGTGAGAAGTTGTCAAAAAGGATCAGGAACTCACATAAAATAAATGCAATACAGCATTACCAGGACTCCAGAGTTCACTGATCCTTATGGTATTCCAGAAAACCCCTTCCTTCTAGAAACATCAGTGGCAAACACCATCAAATAACCACTTTGCTTAAAGATGAGGGCTGCTCTGAAAGTAACACCTCCTGTTTTATTATGTTGGCCCATGACATCAGGGGGGCAGATGTTAGTGGTATGGTAGTAGAGGTTGAACCTTCCCACCACCAGTATTCCATTACATGTTGTTGCCGTGTGACAGATGGCAGCAGAAGGGCAGTCTGATAGAATGGCATCTGACATGGAAGTGCATGTGAAGCAAGGGAGTGTCACTGTTAATTCATCCATATGGAAACAATGGCACCCATTGACATTTATCAGTGCTTACTGAATGTTTCTGGAGACCAAACGCTGGATGTGAGCACAGTGAGGTGGTGGGTGGTGCACTTCAGCTGCGGTGACAGTGACAGTGGGTCACCTCTGCTCATGCAGATTTTTACAATGTGGCATGCAGGCTCTTGTTCACTGTAGGTAAAAATGCATAGCTAATGCTGGTGACAGTGTTGAAAAATAGTGTTTTGTAGCTCAGAATTTTCTCTATCAAATAGTGTTATCATTCTCTTTGTATCTGTTTTAGTTTGAAAATGAATAGGAGGCATTTCTTTCAGGATGAACTATTTTAGCATACTTGCAAGGAAGGGGCTAATGAAACAGTGACTGACGTATGCAAAGCATTCCAGCTGCCAATATGGAGCAAGTCTGACTTTCCACAGTTATGGCACTTCAGCCTTTGTTGTTTTCATATTTGGGACTGAGGGTTGCTGAGTGACATACATTATGAGTTTATAGAGTAAGTTAATGAACTGGAGTTTTCATATTGTCTTGCTATCCTTTTTCTCACGTATTATCAGTACTAAGTGAAAATGTTTTACTTCTTTTGTCTTGACTTTCACCTATGAAAATAAGGTCCCAGTCTCAAGTTTTCATAAATTACAAATATGCATTCACAGCAGAGTGACTGAGTTTAGAAGAGACCTCTGGAGGTCTTCTTGTCCAAAACCCCTGCTCAAACAGGATCACCTAAAGCCAACTACACAGGTCCAAGTCTAGATGGCTTTAGAATAACTCAAAGAATGAAGACTACACAGCTTCTCTATGAAACCTGTACCGCGCTTACTCTCCTGCACAAGAAAAATCTGTTTGGCTAGAACTTGCCATGTTTTAGTTTCTACATTGTATCTGATACTATATCATCTATATCATCTACTGTTTATGAATTTAGATTTTGTGGTAAACAAGGAAGACAGATCATTCTAGACTATTTAAAATTAACAAGACAAATAATACTTACTAATGTATTAGAGAAGTGATGCAGTTATACAATATTGCTTTAAATAAGTGGTTCTTAGGTTATTATCTTAATAGATTTGCACACCAGAGGTTTATAAGAAAATCTTCTCTCAGGGTGTCTCATATTCCATTTCTGCAATGTGTTAAAGCTCACGTCAGCACTCAGAGTAATTGAAAACATAATATTATTGAAGGATTTAATCATCATTTTAATTCTTTGATATTGGCATTTTAACTGTCTTAAAATAAATTTTGGAGCTGGAAATAATGATAACATCAGCATTAAAGTAGCCATTGCGTAGTGGGGAATAGTGGAGGTTAAGATGCAAATGCAGAACATGTTAGATTTACTCTCAGGACAGTACTGAGAGCTCCAGCAGGAGATGACATAGAGCTATCTTCTTCTAGTAAATTCTGCACAGTTGAAAATCTGACTTCATGTTGTTAAATTATTTGTAAACAGATTTGGTGGTAAACGTGTCCTGCAATACGATACAGTAATGTTCTGCTTGTCTGTTTCCAGCAGTGTGTTACTAGTTGCTTCATCAAAGAAAACATTGCTCTGAGCTACCATTTCTTTTTTCCTTCAGGTATTAAACAATGAACAACTGGAAACTAGTAAATTTAAAACCATCAAAAAGCTTCAAGATTCTTCTTGGATGAAATCTTTGTTATCCTGGATTTACAAATCCTACTGTAATTCAGTGACAGTCAAACTTACTTTTTCCCACCTTCTTCAAAGCTATAAAAAACTTTGCTTGCTACAGAAATTGCAGAGTTAAATATACCTTCAGATTTCTGTGAATATAAGCCATTTCTCCCTGAATTTTGCTGGCTAGATTGAATTTCTCTCTCTCTTTTTTTTTTTTTTAAGGAAAAACGTAACATTTGGTATTAACTTATTAGGTGTACTTGGTAAGTAAATGTATTTTAAAACTTTTTTACAGAATATTTCTTTCAAAATAGCTGTAAGATACTGAAATACTTGTTTTATAACATCACCTATCATGATTGAATGGAACGAGGTAATGTCCAACACTGTCTGAGTAACTTCATCCTTCTTCCAAATTTGCTGAACGATCATTTACTGTTTCCTATTTCAGATGATCAAGCATTTTATTGATGAACCTTATAAAAAACTTATTCAAAACCATACTGGAATTCAATGACAGATCTGAAAATTGAATGGCTTTTGTGCATGGACCACCATAGGTTGTATCAGGAAGATCCTGATATAACCAAGTAGTCCTCCAAAGACAAACCTCTCTCCAGGAGTAAAATATGAGCTACAGTCCTGGAGGGGGTTAACCCTCAGTTCAAGAATAGTTATTCATTCCTGTAATTGAATACAAAAGACATAGGGATTGATTTTCACCTACACCCAAATTCATGGCTCCTGTGAGGGTCTAAGCTGCTGACAAATAATTTCAGCTTCAGCCATTGATTATGCTTCCATAGTGAACATTAGATATACACTAAAATTGATATAGCATGTATTGCAGGAGTCATATAATATAAGTACTCCCCATTTCTTAGCCAATCTGTCACTACTCTTAAGCTGTGCCATGCACAGGAGATGCAGGATTTGCTTTCCTAAGGAGGAAATGGCCATCAAGTAGAAAAATGAATTCACCTTTATTGTACTGTGGTGATGTGGTGAAGATAATTACTGCAGCTCTATTACATTTGTTTTGAAACACATAGCCTTTGCCTTTTCAAATTGCCTTGACCATATCACCACTCGTGTATTTGCAATGAAAATCTGACATCAGAGGACAGAATAATAACAGGAGAAATCCTCATTTCATATTTACCTTGTTTACTCTCCTGAGTCACTGAAAACACAGTGATCTAGGTCCATGCTTTTATACTTCTTTTTACTATATATACACACATATATAAAAAAATTAGCGTGTGTACTGCCAAACTCTGTAGGTCGCTACTCATCTTCCCAGGTATCTTCACACACCATAATTTCTGGTGCTTAGAATTGGTAGACTGCAAAAAGTAGCACTCCTGTGTTCCCTCTCATTCATACTGTGAATACTCAGTTCTCCAAGAATTTTGCTGCTGGTTTCTGACCAGCCAAGCCCATATCAAAACCAGCCAAAGTCTAATCATAATTTTGCCAATTAAAACTTGTGTGCTATTATTTGGTGTTTTTTTTTGTTTGCTTTTTATTTATTTTTTTTATAGTCTAAAGCATAATGTACTGTCTGCTGTTAAAATACAATCCTGTTTACCTCCTCATGGCTCACTGAAAAAAAAAGATATATGCTTACAATGACAACTTTTAAAATGTTTTTTATTTCTTCATATTTCTCCTCAAAGCTTCAATTTAATCAATAATTCTAACTAGCTATCAGAGTACTTATCTTTATTTTTCCTAATAAAAATGAATAGTTGGAGTAGAATGTGTCCAAAGCCATTTTTATCCATTCCTTCTTCATGACTTACCTCTTCTCTTTTGTGTAGTGAATTTTAGCATTTCAAATTTTAAGGTAAAGAAAAATCCTTCTCCTTGAAGAAGAATTTCTCATCAAGAGAGCCTTTTTTTTAAAGTAAGGATAGCAAATACAGCCTGATGGAATAAACACCTTAAGACATTTTCCATACATGAATATCTCTTTAACATAATTAAAATTCTAGAGATTAAATTCTTTGCAGGCTTAACTCAACTGAAAGAATAAAAGACATTGTGATAAAACTGTATGATTACTTCGGTCTCCATGTAGTATAAAGTACAATTCCATAGGATTTCTTCAGTAACCCACGTTCATAGTGATCTTAATTTTTGCTTTGTCAGAAGAGCTTTATGATAGGTTAATTCTTCAGAAATACATATCATCCTTTACAGCATATTTCATTTATTTCTCCATTATGAAACGCAATTTTTGGAATTATTATTCTTTTTATTATTATTGTTATTACAGAACTTCCAGTGTTGGACAAATTTACTGCTGGTACCTTCCTGTTTTCATCCCTTTTCTTCCAATTCCGGTGCCTAAACAATTGATTGTTCACTTGGAAAAACAATTTGTTTTCCCTAATGAAAAAAGATAAGACTGCATTGCCTATTTTGTGTGGAACCGGGGCTCCTCCACCTTCTGCATTTTATCCTATTACATCATAAGTCTTGCTTCTAGAGAGAAATCAGAATGAGAGATTGCAGCCTGTAGAGCTGCTACTTATATAGTTGCTACAGCTACTATCTTAGCATGCTCAAACATATTCCTGATCTGCTTTTTTTTTCCTCGGTTTTTTTTCTGATTAATGGTGGTTTTCCTGATATGTTAGAATATCATTGTTGTATCCGCAGAAATACTATCTCTCATTTGAAGGGTGGTGGGATTTTTTTCAACTTAAATGTTTATTTTGTGCATAATAATACTAATTTCAGTTCCTAATTTTCAAGTAAGGCAATTAGGACACTAAAAGTTCCCAATCATGGAAAAAATGATTAGTTGCTAGAAGATAAAGATTTGCAAATTTGAACAAATTTGTATGTATTTATGTATATATGAGTTGGTTTGCATGCGCAACTTTGAATTTTACATAAATGACATGAACTCATTTAAATATATAAAAGTTAAAATCCAGTATTTTTTCTATTCATGTTATGTGGAATTTAATAGCTTTTTAAAAAAGGCGTGCATTTTCATGTATTGAAATGTAAGCAAAATTATGTATATTCTTCATTAACTTTTGCAGTGTGGATATGTAAGTGAAACTAAGCACTCAAAAGCTAAGCAAAGTTTGTGTTGTTTACATAAAAGTTTTGGTAAATCACATTCTCCACCCCACAAAAAAAAAAAAAAAAAAAAGGAAAAAGACAGCATCAAAAAAAAGGAAAGAAAAAAGAAAAAAAAACCCAACCAATCTTATGTATTTTTGATTTTGGATAAAAAATGCACTGCTCAAAGACTTTCTTCTCTATGACTCAAACTTTCCAAAGGTTTTGAGTCAAATTATATCTGAGTGTTCACTTAAAAAAAGGAAAAAAAAAACAACAAAACAAACAAACATGCAAAAACAGAACACAGAGTTCTGTAGAAGATAGCTAGAAGGTAGCTATGGTAATAAAAAACCTTTCTGTGAATGGCCAAAAGTACCCAAATGTTGGACTCACTGGAACACGATATCTGTTGTAAAGGAAAGCTGATGTGAGATGTTCATACTGTTGAATGTTTCAGTCCCAGAACATCACTGGAGCTCAAACTGTTAACAGTGAAAGAGGTAAGATCTCCAAGACAAGATCTCAAAGAAAGAAGAAAGTGATGAGAGTACTTAGCTCTGATAATTTCAACTCACCTGACTAGCAGAGTTTTGGAAAATATTGGTTGGTTAGCATGATGAACCTTGAAAAATCAGGTGGTTATATTTTTGAGCTGTGGCTTGTTGTTTTTGCTCTTTGCAGTCATTTCGCATTCCTTCATAGAGCCTGAAAGGGAAAAGAGTTAAGGTAATACATGTAGATCAACACTGAGATTAGATGTCAATATATTCACTTGACTGTTTCACACATTAGAACCTTACAAGAAAACATTGCTCAGTCGTAACATTAAGCAGCAGGGTTGAAGTAAATAAATGCGGGGTGGGCAGCAAGTAGATAGATAACATGTCTTCAGAAAAAATTGAGATGAAGATTTAATATTTTTGCTAAAGCAAATGTTAAGCCAAATTATGCTGTAATGTGGCTTGTAAAATAGAAGATGAATTACCCTATAATACCCAGAACTTCTAGCATCCACTGAAGGGAATTCCCTTTCATTTTGGGCATGCATCTTCAAGAAAAACTGTAAATGAATAGCGAAAGCCCAAAGAAATATGAAAAAAAAAAGAATTTGAGAAATGCAGTCTATAAAGAAGCTTGTGAATTCCCATTTGTACTATAGTTAAAAATAGCAAAAACAGCAAAATACATGAAGGACTGTTGCAAAGAAGGCAGCAAATGTTGTTTTTTAATAATCTGTATACAGAAGACAAAATTCAGAACTTGAAGTTACATAGTAGAGAAAAGTTTCTAATTGCAAGGCTTGTGAGACATCAGATCTGGATAAAGAGGCTGCAGATTATTCTCACTGAAAGACTTTAAATACATATGGAAAAACAACTGCTATAGCAGACACAGTCCCAATTGATCCAGCCTTGGAAAATAAGCCTGGTCTCCTGTTAAGAGCCAGCCACTTAAACAATACTGTAGTTTATTAAATGTGAAGGAGTGAAAATGACAGAAAACAGAACAGAATGGTGACATATCTCCAGATAGGTGCAAACAATGCAGTTTTAATTATACCTTTACTGTTTTTTTCTTCCCCAGCCAAAAGTACTTCCTTTCTAAGTTTGGCTGGACATAATTTTACCTCTAATTTGATTTCATTTTTAAGAATCTCAATTTTTTTTATATACACTCATGTTTGTCAATTTAATATTTAATAAATATGTACAGCTTAAGGGTTTTTATTGCAATGCTCCACTTGCTTTAAATTAACCTTGCTTAAAATTAAGTTGAATGAGTAGCCAATTTCAAATATTCAGACAAAACATGTTTTAATCTCAAATTGTAGTTGTGTTGCTAATATTTGATAGTTTTCATTTTAGTACAGTATAATTCTATTAAGTAGACATTTGGTTCAACCGTTGACCCCACATTTACACCAAATAATATGGTGCTAAGTTTACTTATAAATGAATATAGTATAAAGCTAACTGTTGTTTCTTCGAGAAAAGTCCTCTACAACATAAAATTTCCTCCAAGTCAAAGAAAGTTTATTTCACTTCTGGTAATTTTATTGTGTGTATACTAGGTGGAAATACAGACCTGTGAAAAGGCTCATTTTAGCAGGGGTAACAACTCACAGAAGTTATTCTGAGGAATAGGGTGGAATGAATCATATTCATATGTGTGTGTGTTGGATGGCAAAAATCAATGCTTTCTCTTAGCAAAGACACTCTCGGGGATAGAGAAATCAGAGCTGCGAAAAACCTAACAAATTTTGCCTGACAGATTTTCCAGGCAAACTACACCGCTGGTGCACTGGGAGTGTGCTGAGGATGTCAGTCCCTGTGCCAGTTGGTGCAGCCCTGCTCATGGCAGCTCGTTTTGGAGCTCTAGGGAGACCAATAGCTCCCCCCATTGCCCCAACACACCCAAGATGCTGGCAAGCAGTCCTGGGGCTGTGAGAAGCCAGAGGCCTGCCCTGTGCAGCTTGGTGGAAGATACAGTGCACGCGGAGAGATGAGCCTAAAAATGCACAGAAAAACAGGAAAAGGCAAATGTGGAAGGGAAAGAGAAAGCATTTCGGGGTGAAGGGAAAAAATTGCTTAAGTCTCTATCCTATTAGCATCAGTAGCACAACCTCTTCTAGCTTCAGCAAGAGACAGATGTCATCTTATTGGCCTGCTTTGGTCCTGTTCCCTGTGATGCCAGTGCTGTTGGAGGTGAGTGGTGGGCTCACCACTCTGCAGATGGCTAACAGTGGTCAGGTTCTGGGATCCCAATTACCGCCAGTGTTTAATGGTTCTCTCTTACAGCATCCCAAGCTCCCTGAATCTTTAATAATACTCTTATAAGCAATAATCACATTGGGAATGGTGTATTCCTGCAGGCCTATGCCACAAAATGTAGCCATTGTAACTGCCTTAAATAGCCCCTGGGGAACAACTGGAAATTTGTTCTTCTACGCAGAAAATGGCCACTTCTGAAAGAGTGGAAAGCATCCTTTTCTTTCCCACCATCACTGGCAATTATACCTCTGCCTCTTTATTTGTCAGAGCTAATAACAGCGTTGTTGTGACTCAGAAAAGCGCGGATAAGACGATGAAAGATGCACCACCAGCATGGTACAGATGACAACTGAACTGCCTCTGTTCCTTGTTAGTGAAAATTATTTGATGTGAATGTTGTTGCCTAATAGGGCCCCATCTGACTGCAAATGATTGTAGCACAGGCAGCAGAATAATGGAAAATTGTTGCAGCAAGATAGTTGCTAGGATAACGCTAGCAGTAAGAAAGGAAGTAAGTGAAATTGAAAATTACATATTTAACAACCATATAAATGGCAATAATTATTTGGGACCAGAATTATCTTAATTTGCTTCTTCCCATTGTGGGTCATTAATTACAGGAGTAAATCTGCTGATCTGAGTGGGATAATTAAATCTTGACATTGGCATTGCCTTGCCAGTGTGAGCAAGGGGTTTTCAAACCATGGATGAGACAACAGAATTCCTTCCATCAGTAGCATGTTGAGGTGCCATGGAAAGGCGTTGACAGATGGTACACAGCAGAACAAGGTGGAAGGCTACAGGGAACCACCCAAGTCTTTTCCAGCAATCCTCTTATCTTTTCAATACTATGGACCAAGAAGCAATGCTGCTTTACGTTAAAAAAAAATAATAATAAAACAAAAAAGAGCAATCTCAGGACAAGAAGTTGCTACAGACATATAACCCTCATTTCTAAAGGCAAATCTGCCTTGCTTTCATTATTCAAAACAAAAGGGCAAGTCTGTTTACTTCATTCTCATCTGAAGTGCTGACCCTTGTTCTGCTAAACAGGATAGAGCCTGCACTGATTCTACCTGGAAAATAACATAGCTGAAAATTAGGTGGTTTACACACACCAAAATATGAAGCAATAATGAAGTTGGAAGAGCAAGGCTGAGCCTCAAGCTAGATCCGACTCATACCATGAAATCATCAGGTTTTGTAAGCTCAAGAGGGTTAGACTTCATTACCTGAATGAAAGACTTCACAAAAAGCCTCGGGAGCTGAAGGAGCAATGGATACTTCAGCTTGAAATCAATACACTGGCGTGCTGCTCGGTTCCTTGGTTCACTTTGTCACTTGGAGGTGAGTACCAGCAGGGTTTGAATGCTTATTGCCATTACAAACCCTGCAGCAAGAGCATCCCTGCATCCTGTTAACGCTCAGCTGACCTCTTAGAGAAGATTACTGGAACTAAATACCTTGCTGAAGGAAGTGACCAAGCTGTTGAGCCTATGTCTGCCCGCCCTTGGTCACATCAAGCTCTGGTCCTTACAGTACAAAGAGACCCCTCTGCTAGCTCAGCTGCTGGGAAGAGTGGGGTCATGAAGGCTACTGTGTGATGCTTTCCCAGTATTGTCCCAGCCTGTGAGTTGGAGGTGGACACCCTAAGCTTAAGGTGGACTTAGAGTTGCATGGTTTTTTTCTGTTTGCTTGCTTGTTTTTGTTTGCTTGCTTTTCAATAAATATGCATTTTTTCCTTTCTTTAGTTTTTCTGTCTTACCTATTTTGAACTATATAGTTTTGACATCCACAAAGCCCTGTGGCAAAGAATTTACCATTAGATTACACGTGAGAAAAGGCATTATATGTTTTGGCTTATTTTGAAAGATCAATCTGATCATTTAATTTGCCACCTCCCAGGTTTGTGTAATGAAAGGTGACAAAAAAGCAATTTTTGCTGAATAGCCACGCCACTTGCAGAGCTGCAGAAGTCCATTATAGCCCTTCTGCCTATACCATTTCTATACATACCCCATGCTCTTTCTTTCACTGAGTTAAAAGGTCCTAGTCTATTTACTCTTTGCTTATATGGACATTTACCACATTTGTGGCTATCCCTGTCACACCTATCAATACCTTATTTCAACAAAATGGTAAAGCTGGAAGACAGGAACTGCACACAGCACTCATTATGTGAGAGCACCATTTATCAGCACTGGTGTTGCCTGCCATTTTATCATTCTTCTGGCTTCCTCCTAGCAGATGAGAAGAGTTTGACTCATTCTCACTCACAATCATGCTTCTAGCATAGTTATTGATGCTAAGTTTAAAAGCATGCATTTTAGATGAGATCTCTCATTACATTTTATTTCTTACTGGAGGAATCATTAGAATGAGTGAACTTACACCATTTATACCTTTTCTACATCAAGTCTAGATGCTGGATTGAAGTAAAGTACCCATGAGTGTGCCGCACTCATTGCAGGCACTAATGCTGTTTATCTGCTCTTTGCAGGCTGCGCTGTACTCAAGGTGACTCTCACAGATACCTACATGCATAAATATTACACTAACCACTATACCTCAAGATATACATAATGCATTACTTAGTCGAAGCAGCAGCATGAGGCAATGCATTACACAAGGTACTGACACTGAAACAGACTCAGGGCTCTTACCAGCACTGAGAGCGCTTAATGGGGGCCTGCACCTGACAGGCAGCATCACTCAGCCTCTCACAAAAGAGGGCTAAGGTACTTACCCCAGAAATTGGAATGACTTTCTCCACAGCATAGATCAGCTACAGCGCTGCTCGATGTTCTTGTAGCATGATTCAGTGTCTGAAGAAAAAGGAGTTGCTGCTGCTCACAATGAGGCCAATGAATATTTTGCCACTGGATTCAGTGAAGATAGAGATCTACTTCTTGTGCTTTTCTATAAGGAGTAAATCAAACTGATGTCGTTAGTGAAATAATACACATAACCCATTTTCTGGGACTCTTACCATGCACTATTAGATGCTCAGCTGTGGATCACACACTGCGTGGGGTACTTGGGAGGGAGCTGCAGCTACAGTGGGTCCACAGTGCAGTAGCTTGGTTTGATCTCTGAAACTCAGCCCAGAAACTCCAGTGCCCTCATTGTCCTACTCAAAGCTCCTCATGCTTCATAGGTACCACTGGTTGGGGATTTTAACTGCTTCTGTTCTTTCAGCTTTTCTAGTTCTTCCTTTTTATGTGTACTAGTATGGTGACCAGCAATTACTTATGTTGTGGTTTTGTGATTTCTGTTATTGGTATTCCACATCTTAACATCATGTAGTGCACTGGGAGATAAAGAGTTAATGCTACAGTTCCATGGATTGCCAATAGTTCTGGGTGCCTGTCTCAGAAGAGAAGAGATGAACTACAGCTCCCAGAAGACTTCATTATTCCTTTTCTGTTTTTCATTTAGAGAGAAAGATAAAACTGTTTGGGAGTCACAAGACTGCTCTGTTTTTCTGCTTCAATTCCAATTGTATTGTATTATATTATCTCACATGCCGCTATCATATTTAATAAATTAGTTTTCTCCCTTGCTCGTTCCATGGTTTTTTTCTGATGAAGCCCATCCCTCTGTCTTCCTCCTTCCCCCTTTCCTGGGTTGTGGGTCCCCCTGCCCCCTTAACCCACAGAACTGGGCTGGACCAGGCTGGAACCATGACAGCTTAGTATTCACAAAAACAAGTTTTACTCTGTTGGTTTACTCTGTTGACACTGCTCAGGGTCCCTGTCAGCAGAGCTCAGACTCTGAAGAGAAACTTGTAGACAAATCATAATAAATATAAGAGGTTTTGAGCTCTGAAGTCATCATAATCCACAACCCAAATTCTGTGAGATGAGCAAATGAAGCTGGATTAAGTGATGATCTTTGATCAGATTTTAAAACATAAACTTCCTGCACTTACATTTAGCAAAGGGACTCAGAAATGGAAGCGATCAGTTTTTACGACTTCAGCCCATCGTACCTGCATCTAATGAACTCTTACAAACTGCTTGAAGATGAGAACAAATTTGTCACTTTCTTACTGCCCCTTAAATGAGGAATGAGCAATGAGCAATGAGAATAAGGAGGAGAAAAGTCAATAAGAATTATTCTATCCTTTTCAAATAAACTGCATAGATAATCATTTCTGTCTGCCTTCTCTGCAAGTACAGAAGTTTAAAGACGTTGATCTAAGTTCATATTGTATGTGAAGCTTATGAAAGGAAATATATTGGACATGAATTTAGTGATAGATATTTTGCTTGTTAAGACTCCAGCTCACATTAGGCTCTTAGTGAAATGCTACCTCTAGCATAATCATAGAATCATATCATAGAATCCTAGAATAACCTGGGTTGAAAACCTTCCTCCTAATGTCTAACCTAAGCCTCCAGTCTTAGTTCGAAACCATTCTCCCTTGTCTTTTCACTATCCACCCAATTAAACAGCCATTCTCCCTCCTGTTTATATTCTCCTCTCAAATACTGGAAGGCCAAAATGAGGGATCCCCAGAGCCTTCTCCTCTCCAAGCTAAACAAGCCCAGTTCCCTAAACCTTTCCTTGTAAGAGAGGTACTCCAGCCCTTTGATCATCTTAGTGGTCCTCCTCTGGACTAATACTTCAGCTTCAATAGACATTTGAAATCTGTGAAGATGAAGGGACAAAAAATAAAAGTCTGTGGACAATTCCAACAAGTTATCACAAGTATCAGAAATATTGCCTGATCCTCATTATTTGAAAGGCTTGCATAAATCAAAGTAGTGTCTTTTATCTGAGGTCACTGAATGCAGGGCACCAAACTGCATGTGAAAAAGAATCTGCCATATTAGCACTTCACCATTTCCTTTATGTCTTTAAACCAGTAACACAGCATCAACATCACCACAGGTTTGATTGACGCAACTTATATTTTATATCTCTGTTGTGTTCTTCAGCTAGCAAGCCATAGAGCATGCTCTGTATAAGCATTTCATGTTTTCTCCCAGAAAGCTGATTATTTACAAAAATTAATTTACTAAAAAGTCCATAATTGTCTCTCTCCTAAATGTCTTGATCTCTCTCTTTCACAATTCTTCTTAATCTTTTCCAGCTAATAGTCTTGATCCAGATTCCTTTTCCACAAAATATAAATAAGCTAACGACGGCTATTGTTTTTCTAGCCATCACTGCCATATATCTCCATTTTTTCTTCTGAGTTCTGCCCTGCTAGTCAAACTGTGCACCTAAACCTCCAGGACTGTCTATGGACCATGGGGGTAGTGATCTTCATCTTGCCTCACAAACCAGCAGCACCCTTAACCCCTGTGGTACCACCACCTATGTGGGATGGGCTCAGAATGCACTCAAGAGACCTTGTGTCCTGTATGTCTTTAGATTGCTTCTGCTTTTCCCATAAAGCAAAATTAATCCCCCTCAGCAACAACTCTTCAGACTGGAAATACTGTCTGTAAATGTGCTAGTGTATCATAGTACTTTTTACCTGCTAGAAACAAAGAGGAGTAAACAAGCAGTATTCAGTTTTGAAGACCATCAGCTCATGAGGAAATAATTACTATTGTTTTGGGGTTATTCTTCTATTTAAAATGAAAACAAAGAAAACAATTGGAAGTAAGGACACTACTCCTTCTAATAGAAGCCATTTCTGGGGTCTACCTACACTATGAGAGCCTACACCTGCTGCCTTGCTAGAAGAAGAAATGGTGCAATAAGCAGGTGTTTCTGCAGCAGGACCTTCTTGTCATTTTTTATATGTCCAAGCTACAGAGGAATAATTCACCAGGGCTAGTATGCAGGATTTGTCCCACTCAGTGTCTTTTCTATTGTAAATGCCACAGATGCATCAATCTAGACTACTTTTCACTTTTAATTTCCCAAGAAAGCACTTTCAAAAAAAGATGATGAGACAACTGTGAAAAAATTGCCACTTGTTTCTGTTAGTGAGAGAACACCCACCATTCACAGGTACAGTAAATGTCTGTTCTCATTCATGGCTATAATGAGGCTGTATTTCTCTCAATTTATAATACTGCAGTCAATGCTAGACTAAAGAAACATCTTTTCCACTCCCCTCTCTGAAACAGATACCAGCTGGCACACATGGAAAAGTACAGAGTGATTCCTCATCCTTTCCATTATTTAAATAGCATAGCTTTGTTGAAAAACAAAAAAAAAACCCAAAACCTCAACTTTACCTCCCGAAAATCTATCTACTAGATAAACTTTTTCCCTTTTGAACACCATAAAATTGCAGACGTTTTCTTCTAACAAAAAATTGTGGGCATTATTATGCTGAAAAATAATTCTCCAGATTTTATATCTGGAGACATAAAAATTGGGAGGATAAAAATTATTGGGAGGAATGTAATTTTCCTCTTTTATTCTTATTTCATTTATTTATTTATTTTTATTTAGCCCATCTTGGTGTGCATATTCTGTTCAAGGATTTCTCATGTTTTCAGTTAAGTTTTTGAACTTCCATCACAGAAAACATATGCTACTGCCTTCTTGGCATGGCAGGCAATTGGGAAGGAAAGCACTTTAGAACTGCCTCTAATAAAATAATAAAAGAATAAAGCACCTTTAAGTTTATGATAGAAAAATCTTGTCACTCAGTTTCTTATCTAAAGTTTAAAATCAATGTTGCGTTTAAGAAAATGACATGAAAAGAGTGTCTTTTTCTAGTTTCTCAAAGTCTGTAGTTAGAAGCAATCACTATTTGTGTTGCAAAAATTCACCAATTCTCCACTGATGAGTAGAGGCTGTTTTGTTAAATGTCATTCTTCACGAGCTGTCAAGCACTTCACACTACTTGAAAATAAGACATATTATTAAGGAGTTTTAAGAAGGTCTCCAGGACATAACTGTCAGTCTTTTTTTTTTTTTTAGTATCAGGTGATATTTTAATGTACAGCATTTTCAGTGTAGGTGTTTTTTTTCCCTCAGCTATCCCAAAGTTACCTGAATTCCAGAGCAAAACATGTAAAAGGTGTCTCAGCACAATACATTTCAGGTGGTTTGAACTTGGGAAGGTTACTGAGAGTGTGAGATTTATTGAAGAAAATGTATGTCCTTGAAATTAGCTCAAATCACAATACTGTAACTGCAAACTCCCAAATTTAGGACTTCTATGAATTACAGAGAATTAGAAAAAATTTCTCTGAATTCTCCATTTCTCTTCCAGGTTATTAGAAATCACTAAAAGATCAAAGTCTCAGGCACAAATCCCAAGCCTAGGGAAAGTCTGACTTGGCCAATACCCCTTCCCAGCTAAACCAACCTGCAAGATAAGTTTCAAATACCTTGGACAACGTCTTTCCTCCATCCTTTGATTTAGTAAGCATGCAAAAGTTCAGATAGGAAAACCACTGGATAAAAAATACCAAGGCCAGAAGAACCTGGAAAACAAACAAACAACAAAAAGAATAGTTGAGTTATTCTGCAAAATAAATCATGGTAAAAATCATTTTCCTTCAAAGAAAACAGAATAAATGCTAAATGATAATGTAGCAGTATATTTTGCTCTGACATGCATTGCCTTGTGCTGTTAATGTGCACAAATCACCAAAAGAACAGAAATTATAATCTTCAACAATTTATGAAAGGGAAATATCAATTGAACCAAAAAAAAAAAAAAAAGTATTATAGCAATGACAAACTGCACATACATTATTTAATTACTTGATGGTTAATGCCCAGGAGAATATAGTTCTGAAACTGATAGATTGCCAGACTGTTATCTCCCTTAATTTCTCTTTAATAGATTAAAACCCACCCCTCTTCTATAAACATAGTTATAGGTACTGGGAAGGTACATGATTTATAACGTTTCTAACTAGATGGCACTGTGATGAATTACCACTTTAGAAGATTAGTAGATTATTGGGTTGCGGGCTCTCTCTCATGATTATTCACTTTTAAAGCTTTGATTCCAACACGAGAACCCTCATAGATGTTACTGCTTTTACAAAGAAGGTGAGGCGTGATGATTCTGAAAGTCAGCCCTGCAGAAACCTTTTGGTATGAGGTTTTGGTTCCTTTAGGGAGGTGCACAAGGGAAAGCCTCACATTCATGGCCAGGGAGTAGTTGATAAGGAAACTTCACTGCTGTGAATTTAAGCAACCCAAGCATGGCATCTGCAGTATATGAACACCCACTTTGATGATAGCTCGTACGTTCCAAAATACTGCCTGTAAGCATCTTTTTAACATGCAACATTACTTCAAAAATCATATTTCCTATCAGAAGCTGCTTCTAGTTGTCAATCCTGTGCCACTATAACATAATAGTCATGTGGAAACGGTTTAGAGAAAAAATACTTGTGTTTTCACCCCTCCAGTTCATTTTAAGTGTTGCCTACCTACTTGTCACCGTGTTCTGGATGGTTCCCAGCCTGTGAAAATGTCTCATCAGGGAATTATGGATCTGAATTTTAAAATAAGGATGGTGCAAGGAAATGAGGAAGAGGAGGTCATCAAGAGACGTGTGCTGTTAAAATTCATTTTCCAAACTTCATTGGAAAGAAATGTTACGTTTCTTTGTATGTTCAGAGAACATGGACATGCTCATGTATATATAGGCACATTGTAAGAGGAAAAAAGTGCGAAGGACATCAATATCAGCTCAGGAGGTCCCTCCTTAGATGCCTTGTCTACTCTTCAATATTGCCCAAGTATGCTGAAAGTATATTCAATAACAGAGATTTCACAGCTTCCTTAGGCAGTCATTCCAGTGACATGCACAAACATGTGCTGCTATACATACGAAGATGTTATCATCCAGTTTGCTGGAAATACGTAGTTTAAAGAAATCCAGACTTTGTTACTTAAAACTGTTCTAATAAAAATATTAATGAACTGGAAGGATAATTTCCATTTTTTTAAGCTGGCAGTATCATTTTGAAATGAATTTTTGATATCAATTATGGCATGTTTTCTTCTGGATGAATAAAATCGTAACAGGGGAGCCAATACTATCAGCATGAGTCCTGTGCACCGGACAGTTAATTAATAGCTGATTGCTCTTTTTTTGATTACTTTTTTTTTTTAAATGTGAAGATCAGCATAATTGAATGTCATACAGAGTGTTATACAAAGCATCAATCTTTTTCACAAGGCAAGCAGGAGCTGAGTGCCATTGGAAAGGATGTGACAGAACATAGATGCTAGAATGCTTACTGCTTGGAAGTCTACAAATGCAAATTACAATAGGACTCATTCAAACCCTGTGGGAATCAGAGAATAACTGAAGTCCTGTTGGGAATGAAAAATCCACTGGAGCAACAATTCAATGTGCCAGGATAACAAAAATAGGTCTGAATCACATAAAGCCCTACAATCAGACTGGTGCATATTGCAAAGCACAGTAGCAGAAGTTATGCTCAGCAATGAAAACCAAAATAGAAGTGTTACCATGATGAGACTGGAGACTGAAGCAACTTCATTCTTTCAAATTAAATCCAGGTTACAATTATCTTCAAAAACATTGTTAACACATTCTTTAGTCTCCTCTTGTCCATGTGGAACTAAGCTTTTTATGTGTCCTCATAATGAAATATGTGTGATATCCAACTTATAAGTTAGTTTCCAATTAAATTGCTATTTCCAAATAATATGATCCTGCTAACTGAATTTCCTAGCAAGCCCTTGGCATAGTGCTTTATGAGCACCTCTGCCATCCATCAGTTGCTTTGCTGTCAGGCCTAGCGATGTGCTGAACAGATGGCTGAGGATGCCACTTGAATTCAGACTGATGAGTTTCTGCTCAAGCAGAGGCGATGGAAACCATTTCCATTTAGAGCACAGTTAAAATTAACCCACAAGATGTCACTGTTGCTCCAAAGAAACTTAGCAGCCAAGGGATTTTTCTGGGCACAGACAGACTGTGGCTGACTGGCTCAGAGCGGGTGTGAGCTGGGCTGCCATCTCCCAGGTCTGCTGCTCTTCTGCCAGCTCTCCAGCCTCACCACACCATGCAGTTGGCAATTGGTAACCCACACCTGGGTTTCTTGCCACGGTGCCCCTGTGCTAACCAGTACATCAGGCCTTTGGAGATATGGCTCAAGCAAGGCTTAGTTTATTTGAGCCATCACAGAACACACAGGCCATCTTTGGGCCCTGGTCCCACCTGGAGGGTGCACAGGCAAGCTCCTGACCCCATCCTCACTAACAGGAGTTTTGATCACTGTTCTTCACTTTCATGACTACCACTTATACTCACATCTTTAAAAAAAACAAGTAACAGAGTAGCTGTGGCAGTACCTACCCGAAGGTTATTAGATCCTCCTGCTTTCTGCTATCTCATCCATACTTATTCTCATACTGCTGTTTGGAAAATCTCCCCTTCAGATAAAATTAGTCCTACGCTATTACTTTAAAGCTGGTAAAATGAAGGCAGGTGTATAGCCCCTGCAGCTTCCAGATCCCAGTTGTGGGTGCCTCAGTGAACCAGGAGGGCAATCTAACAGGAAATACCACTCCACTGCTGATCTCAGCACTTAACAACCAAGGACATCCCTGGGCTTGGATTTTTTCAGTGAAATACTGGCAGCAAAAATAAAAATTGAAGCAAAATCTACCAGAACACATAGTTTCAGAACGTAAAAAGATTTTTGCAAACTTGCATTCCCATAGTTTTAGTCAAAAAGGGTTTTAGACATTTACACTTTACAGAAACATATCTACTGAAAATAAGCTAATATTTGTACAGGCAAGGATTCAGACTAAGCAAAAGCACATCCTCACAGTATCATCATATCTGGGTTCCCTAAAGAGTTGCCCATTTATTTTTTTCATGCTATTAATCATGTTTCTCTAAGAGCGAGTGGATAAATAAATGGCTTGCCTGCATGTTTGGTGCTGTGATTTCACTGAAACTTCTTGGCATCACTGCTATGCAGAGATGGCAGAGCTACTTCCATCAGTGCTGCACAAGTGGGATAAGGAGAGCAAAAAACAAGTTTTTCCTCAGGATCTTGGTTTTTTCTGTTGGACTGATGAAGAAACTGACATTCTCTAAAGCAAAGAAGTCTATTTTTCTTGTTAATCCAGTCTCAGCAGAAGAGACTATGCCTGCGTTGTTTTCTGTTATCTATCCTTAATTCCCCTTCAAGATAATGGGTTTGCTGGAAATAAGAATGGTAAGATTTTGTGGCTTCAAGTACCCTCACACTCCAGCCATTCTATATATTGCAGTGGAAGTAACCTCTTTTTGCTGCACTGACAGTGACTTCAAAGAAATGGAAATAACTCAGAATAGAAATGCAATTTTTCTAGTCAGGCACCTTATAATGCTGACCACATCTCTACTGCATGCAGATGGAGATGTCTCAAGTATCTGTACAAGATCTCCCTTAAAAGTATTCTCCTGCTGCATTGCTGAATGAACCAGATCTAGGCTTGCTATAATTAGAGAAATTCCAATTTCTATCCCACTGTTATCCTAGACAGTATTTTTCCCTATGTAACAACTGCACAGAGCTAATGCAAAAAGAATTATATCCTACGTAAAAATAGAGTTCAGTGTGTGGGTTGCAATGGCACCACTGAGTTTGTTTTAAGTTTCAATATCAAGTCAAAACTGCAGAATAAATAGACAATACTACGTAGGGGAGAGCAATTTTATGTATGACCATTTATCTTTAAGCCTGCTTTCATCTGAATGTATCAAACAACTCTTCAGGACCATGTCAGCACCTATGCCTAGATGTGCATCTACAAGGCACAAGAGGCTTCCATTATAAAATTATGTGATCTCTTCTGGAGTCCCTGGACCTTATTCATACAATGCCACTGAATCATGACTATGCATCATGGACAGATGCAGAGCACAAACTCCTTGGCTGACTGCAGATGCAGTCAAGAAGTTCCCTGCTGCCCAACCCCAGGTGCCCCAGCGGCACATTACCCTGGCTCTCAGCATGGTGGTGAGTGCCCTTGTTCTGCCACAGGTTACAGTAGGGCTAAAGATTCAGAACACCAGGAGGCCCTGTATTGTCCCCCTCTGGGTGAACTCATCTAATGGCTTCTCTGGAGATGTTTCACTGTTCAATCAAAACAGATTTTCCACAGCAAGGAAAAATTCCTTACAGGAGACATCACATTGTCTGGCCACAGCTTTATGTGATTTCCTCGAGTGTCAATACAGAAATATGTCCATTGAACATGTAACATCATATCTGATATGAATTAATTTTATTTTAAAAGTAGTCTAACTTTTTCATCTGTGTTGGTGAACATTTCCTAGTAA
This sequence comes from Lagopus muta, assembly GCF_023343835.1. Taxonomy (NCBI): domain Eukaryota; kingdom Metazoa; phylum Chordata; class Aves; order Galliformes; family Phasianidae; genus Lagopus; species Lagopus muta. The sequence continues at coordinate 36,181,413 of NC_064436.1, read as the reverse complement.
TATTCCTATTGCTAGATTATTTGGAAATGGTAAGCACTGAAAAATTGGATTATTTCATTTGAATGTGTTAGGTTATATTTGCCATTGACAAAGACTACTTAGTGAGCATTTCTGAAATGCTGATTTGTTGTACTGAGAAACAAAAATGCCATCCAAGAATCATCTCAAAGATATAATAACCTTATAGCAATTTCCTAAAACAAAAAATGACCCATGACTGCTGTAGCATGAGTAGCTTATTTCCTGTTCCTTATCCATGGAAGGTCTTTAGCCAGAAACATTTCATGAGTTCATTTTCCCCAGGTGCTCTCTTGGGCTTGATATTAATTATTTCTGATGGTTAACATATACTGACGGGTACTGTAATAACCCTTCTAGAAATAAGGGAAGTAACTAATACCTCAGGTAAATAGAAAGGATTTTTCCCCAGGGACAAACAGAAATGCAATATGTGAAACCTTGATTTCAGAGTGAGCTGGTTGTTCTACATTAGCACTTGCTCAGAGAAAACCATATGTTGGAGAAAGCACCAGCCATCATCAACATCATGGCTGGGCTGGGACATGTAACCTCTGTTCCTGTAAGCCTCTGGGTGCTAAAGGGACCACAAACCTGAGAAGAAACATTGCTGTTAGGTCTAACTTCTGGAAACAGAGCTGAGAAACATCTCAGTACCAGGATTTCCTTAACCATACCAAAGGTCTCCTTGAAAAAAAAAAAGTCAAGATATTTAATGGTTTGTCTCTAAAACTACTACACGTTTACACATTCCATCAGTGAAACTCTTCCTACTCCCCTCATGTTCCTTCTGTTTGTGCCAGGAGAAATGATGAACACTCCAAAATCAAAGGTTCAATTCAAATGCAATTTTACAAATTGTGTCATTTTAAAGTAATAGTAGCAGGATTTTGATTGAAATGTGACCTACACTGTTAGCCATGGAGTGATGAGTTCATTTCTTTCTTGGAAAAATATGACTTAGTGTTTCTTCTAAAACAGTGAAGAACTTGGCTTTGAAACTAATGCTGTATTATTACCTTGAAACAGAAGACTTCAGGGCTTTGTCCAAATGCAGGTGCATAAATATCTTAAGAGTGGTAACATCATAAAGAAGTACAATGAAGCTTATTAACCAAAAATCTATTGATGTTAACTTGCTTCAAGCTAACTAAAGTAAATGTCACTTAATGGGGAGGTGAAATGGAAGACTTGCTTTCTCAGATTCCAAAAGCATCTAGGAGATCAAAAAGGGGTTTGGACAGGAGAGACACCACTCTTTCTGCAGATCTGAGAAAAACCATTCTAAATCACAGGGAAGTCTACCCAGAGAAGTGTAGGAACTTAGATCAAGTATATAGTGAGATTTCTCTTCTGCTCTCCCAGTTTCTCACAGAGTGCGGCTGAGAGATTTCACAAAGCAAAGATCTTTGAATTCAAATTAGGATATGGTATTTCCTTCATGCATTCAGCTAATCTCTATTTCACCCTAACAAAATGTCTGTAGTATGTGCATCTCTTTGGAGGCACTCATTTCCATTTTAAGCGTAATTGCGTGACAAAGGTCCTAAGCCTTGCTTCTGATGGGACAGGAGCCCAGGCTCCTCCCCCCTTGGCACATCAGAGCTCTTGCACTTGTTTGGGTGCTCAGTGCTCCTTTCTGATAATGATCTCTTTGCAAAAGAGCATGCAGCAGTTACAGCATGGGCAGATTTTAATTCTAGGCAGAAAATGAATAACTGATGAGACAGTATGTACTAAGGTGTTCTAAGGTATAAAGTCAAAATTCATCCTGGATTAAGCATCAACAGCTAACTGAAGACAACAGCCTGAGATGTTTCTTAAACAGACTATTCCCCCTAAATTTGATCACTACATTTTCTTGAATTGAAAATCACAGTGCATTATTGTTATCAGTAATTAGGTAGCTTCAAAGTCAGTTACTTAAACTTCTGTAGTTTCAACCTACTTACATTCTTAACCTGTTTTGTACTGTGAAAATTGGTTTATTCTACTGATGGTAGACAGGATAAGCTAAAATTGTTAATTCTTGTGGAAAAAAAGACAGTAGGTGAGTTTTTATAAACAAGAAATTACTGTGAAGTGGGTAGACTATTAATGGTATCAGATAACCTCTTTCTAAATTCTTACAGTCCCCATGGTTTTGTTCAGCTTCGTACATTGTTGTCTGAAAGGTGCAGAAAACACTTGATTTATGGCCCATGAAAATGTGAGAGGCGATTAACATAATAGGAGAATATTAAGCTCATGCATTCTGCTATTATTAGTTCTGTTCTCATTATCTGTATCAGAAGTGTGAACTGAAATTAGTATACACATTTTTCCACCATTTACAATACTTCACGTTCCTTTTCAATATTGGTAACAAGCCAAGTATATTAGAGGGAAAAAAAGCTGGTCAATCAGCTGTCGTTTTGTAGTGTACTGGTACCAGAACATGAAAAATGATTGTTATTCCACAGGTATCCCCTGTCTCCATCAGTCCCATTTACAGTGCTAGGCTCCATTCAGAGGCATCAAGTATCACGGTTCCACTCAGAGCCATCAATCTGCGATTGAGATAATTTTAGGCTTCTTGAGAGCTGTCTCTAGACAGCTGAGTGCCACAGGTCTCAAAAATCACAGTCTATATATACGTATTTTTAAAATATTCTCACACTAGTTATCACTGTGATCTGGCTGTTTCGTGTCACCCACCTTAGGCAGCAAGAGGTCTTGCATTTGAGTCCACCGAAGCCTTCCCCTGCTATGCTGCGACATGGTTTATGTTTTGCTGAGCACCAGACTATATGCTGCTGTCTTCTGTCCTGATTTCCTTTCTGCAACCAAGGAGCATTTGGAGGTATGGTTATTTACTCTGTATAAACAGCCTGTGACCACAGCTCAGAAATCAAAGTATCTCAAATTATTCTTGGACTGTCACAGTAAAGGGAGGTCAATAGTTACTTCAACCAACTTTATTATTCCCAATGCCTTCTGTGTAATATCCACTAATGCATTACATGTTGACATTACAAAATCCTGGCGTTCAGTAGGAACTAATGACTCCCAGTTATTTTCTCTGCCCAACAATATTAAGAATGGATACTCTGAAGAACAATTGTGATTTTAACTCACCAATATTTGAAATACGCCTGATTATCCATCTGAAAGTGAAATTTTATTCTCCTAAAGTAGTGCCACAAGAAATCCAAATGTGTTGTCAAGTGCACAGTTCTCCCTGACTTCAATACTTCTTGCAATTTCTGACACGAGAACTGAACTCCTGGCCAAACAATTTATGAATTAAATTAACATTAATGTAGCTCACAGCATTTAGAAAAATTCCACAGATTTGAGCATAAGTGACACATGCATATTCTTTTTTAGCTAACTGGGCATTAATTTCAGTAATAGAAGATACTTTACAAAGGCTTTCACAGCAGTATGGAAGCGAGATCTAAGCAGTGTGGAATATGGGAGATGTGTTCACAAAACACCCAACTCTAAATTAATGAGCCACGATAAGAGTCATCTCTTATTAAATCACTGAGCATTTCATATCTCTATCTAATGTAGGCATATCTGTCCCATAATGCCCCAACTGTACTACGTTGCTAAGACACTCAGGAGGAAAGGACTGCAGGAATATGGCAATGACTGGAAAGCGTGTGAGGGGGACCAAGGAGCAACTCTGAGGAAGCTGAACATGATGATTCTGTTCACCTGAACCAAAAAAAATCTCCACACTGCTTTTGAATTCTGCTGGCAGATGTGCTAAGTGTATTTGGCACTACAGGGAGAGTTACTATAGGCAATTTTTTTTTTTCCTCTGGTAGTTCTATAGAACATAGGTTTAGATTTAAATTTAAGGCAGCAGGCAATTCCAACCTGTTTATTAGAGTTGGCTTGTGGTCCATTTAACAAACTTGCTGGTATTAGGTCACTAGGTTGTAGCTGAGACACTGTGGTCCCACCAACAGTTCTTGTCTTTGTTCTTTGCTAGTAATATAACATTTCTCATTATTTGGTTTACAGACAAGAACTAGGGAAAAATCTGCCATTAATACAGTAGGGAGTTGTCCTGGTTGATCAGAAAATTCAGACTCTATTGTCACATCAGTGTCTAGGTTTTTTACTTGATACTGTAATTGTCATAAAAAGTTGTCAGAGTAATTTGTTTCTGTTGTCTGTTCCCCAAAAAATACACATCAGCAGGTTAATCATCCCCTTTATTTGAGCTAGCCTCAGCAGAAATCCTGTACGCATCTCTAATTTGGGAACATTTTTAAATTTGGGCTACTCATGTAAACCTAAATCCAGAAGAGTGCCAGTAAAATCTAAAATAAGCAGAATTTCAGCTTTAGTCTGAAATATAACAAGCAAGGAGCCTTTTTTTTGCAATGTTTTAACAATTGTTTTGAAGCTTCAGCACTTAAAATTTTACTTGAGCTTCTCCCAACCAATTGGTAGTCTCAAATAATACCATTATCAGGGCAATAAAATGGATTTTTTTTTAGATTGTGCAGGATCCCAGAGAAGATGGGGGGTGAGGGTGGGGGATATGAAACCTGGTGAGTTGAAATAAAAAGTGAAATTGAAGTTGAGGCAGTTACAGAGCATTTCTGAGTTGAATTTCTGATGAAATAAATTGTTTCAATGTTCATTTCTTTGGAATTAGTATCTTTAAGCTCAGGTTCATCACATCCATTTAAGCTTGTTCTGATGTTACACAACAACATTATTTTGAAGAATGGTACCATATTTCTAGAATTGAGCTACATTGTTTTTCTACAATGAAAATGTCTTCTTTTTTCCCACAGAACTGTATTTGTCTAAAATGAAGATTTTTAATTATAATTAACCTTCATGTACAAAAGAGTGTAAAATGTTCTGTATTAAAGCTGCACATGGATATTTTGAAAGGACACTAAGGAATCTGGGTACACAATGCCATTATCTAGCAGCTAAAATACCAAAGAACATTGCCGAATTTCCTTAAAAGAAACATAAATTTGCTGGTTATGTACACTTTGCTAACTGCTAGAGGATACAACCAAGGCAAGCCCTGTTTAACCAGACCTTTTATAAAAGAAGAGAGAGGAAAAGACGAGCACTGCAAACTGGAAGACATTTTAGCCTCATTATGTGTGCAGCCTGAAGGCAAGAGTTACTGCTCTCATTCAGCTGAGACTGAGAGAAAGGCACCTTCCTCCTCATCCTTTTCTTGCATTGCACTGTTCAGTCAGCAAACTGGGAGAGAGCTGTCACAAAAGATGCATGGGCTCTGTCTTTAACCCCCCTGGACCTAGCCTTCTGTACTGGATGTAACACGCATTGCAAAGAGAACTGAAGGAGTCAGAAGTCAGCAAAGGCATGTTGGCTTTGTGGCTCCACCTGTTTCAGCTCATTACATCCAAATCACCTGAATTTTATTAAAGCAACAGGTTTTTGTTGCTCAAGGTCAATTAAAAGCACATTTTTGTTAGAATTTCATAACAAGTTACTCAATAGCTAACTATTACAAATGTGTTTATAACTAAAAACAAACAAGGAAAACAAAGTTTTGCAATGACCTTGCCAAAAAGAAGAAACCCAAGTTCATCTCTCATGTAAGATGGTGGGAATACCAGAGTCCTATCTTCAGATTACAGCTTGATATTTTTGTTTCAAATTGGAATTGTATTAGTGGTCCGGATCGTATGACTGGGCTTTTCCTAGCTATGTATTTCATTCTACTAGGAGATATTTTATTTCCTCATAAAACCCCGTCCCTTACATTCTCACATCATCGTGCATACAACTTTCTCACTAGCACCTTTACCCAAAGCATCCCTCAGAGTGAGAAGCAGCTTTTCTGGAATTAAGACTGTTTCTGAAATCATTGTCAATATAACCTTTTGACAAGAATAGGTACTGAAACTTCCTGTAGTTAGCAATGCCAAGAGACTACATGGAAAATCCTGGAGCCATTGGTAGGCCAGTATCATGTCCCTCTAACCCCATCAGTGGGACACGAACATACTTGCATCTGAGACTGTTGATTAGGAAAATAAACTACATGCATATGCATAAATGGCCCACTGTGGCAGCACTACATTAAACCCTGATGCAATGAAACAAAGTGCCTTCATTACATCTCTATGATAAATATCTCCCTTGCACTGCTGCAATTATCAATGGGCTTGATTAAGGGATTGATTTGAATGCAAACAGCATAATTGACCCAAGAGGAAAGATGAATGAATATGGCCAATACAGCCTTTAAATAACTGTGCTACAAATACATGGTAGCATGGGGAAATGTCACCAGTCACTATTTATTATTTTGCCATTCTCCTCCAAAAGAAAAAGAGATTTCCTTTAGTTGTATACAGTATATATGCTACTTTTCAGCATATTATGCCTTTTCAGATTGTCTTCAAAACTTTTAAATGGGTCATCTAGTTTAGTGTATCTATAGAGTCGTGATATATATTAGCTGTGATCACATAAATAAATAAATAAATAAATAAAGCAATGAACATTTATCCAGAAGCCCTTTTATAAGCAACAATAAACAAGAAGTATAAGATTATTAGAATAATACTTCAGCTTGTTGTCACTTTCTACTGAGGGGATAAAAATGAAACAAAGAGCCAGAGCTCTCTGAAGTACTGAAAGCTTATTTCTGAAGCATTCTAAGGATATTAAACTTTTCACACAGTGTCTCTATTAAATGTCTGGGACATTTATCCTCTATTTACTATCATTTCATTCCCATGTGGACTAATATTTACAGCAGTTAGCATTTCTTTTGTGCTTTTCATCTTCAATTTGTGCTATGCATATCATCTAACAGTGTCTCAAACCTTTGAGAGGCAGTTAAGTAAGTGACGGTTCTTGTTAGATACCTCTATCTTAAAGATGGAGAAATTCAAATGTGAGTGAAGGACTTTTAAAAGTCAAGATCAATGTGTCAAAGCAGTTTCAGACTTGGGAACAGCTGGGTCTTGCTGATGGATGGAGAAGATTTTACTTTCTAGAGGCACAACCCTGAAGCACCTCCTTAGACCCTTACATTGAGATGCTGAGCATACGTAAGGGCACTGTTCAGGCCAGGTGCCTGTGAAGCCAGTTGCAGCCAAACACAGTCAAGGTGTTCTTTTTTGCGGCCTCCCTGTCTTGGTTTTTAAATTGGTCCTGATAAAGATGCTTGCTGCCCTGGGGTCCATCCTGGTTCTTAAGACTGCCCCATCCCAAGGTTTATTTTTCTATTTAAGCCCATGTTATTTCAATGCTTCAACATATCTATAAGAAGGTAGGTAGCTTAAGGTAGTCTGTTTTGAAACTGCACTAGAAATTAGGTTGTTCATCTGGATACTTGTTCCTTTTGTGGCAAGGGGAAGGATGGACACAGATTTGAAGGAAACTGCACCTAGCATAACAGGGATAGTAAATTTCAGTGACCATTACAATACCCACACTGAGAAAATTTGATCCTTGTGCCCTTCCCCATACTAGAAACATATTAGCCTGGAAACTGCAGGTGGGGGGAAGAAAAGTGGCACAGTTTAAAGGTGGGCAAAAACCTGTGGTCCAGGCAAGGTAAGGTGTTGAACACAGGATATTCAGCATGCAGAATGCAAAGAATTTTGGAATCAGCATAACATAAATTGCATGAAGAAATAGACAGTCCAGATAGTTAATAAACAAAATCAAATGTAACATCTATTGTTTTTGCTGGTATGTCCTACAAAAGGTAGTCCCTAACCTATTTTCCTAAGCAAACTAAGTGATGAATTCGGCTAACGTTCAGAAGAATAACCAAGCTAATGCAATCACTGAAATGACAACATCTATCTTACACCCTAAAAATTGCTGATGATGGATGAGTGACATTCTCTAAGAAGTAGGGAGATTAACAGCATTGCTTTAAGATATCCTGATATCTGAGCCAGATATTCAATCCATTTGCATTGTTGTCAACTCAAACTCAGTTCTTAAAAAACACAAAGAAAACAAGTTCTTTTTCACAAAAGGGGGGTACATTTACATTAGCTTGAAAAGGGTTCACTGACATAAAAAATATAGTTTTCTCTCCTGCACCATAGCTACTTGGTTTGTGATGACAGTATTTCCATTTCTACTGGTAGTAGCCACCCCAATCTTAGAGCCACTTCATTCATTTCTTTTTTGTACTAAAAAATAAATCTCTAAAACTCCATAACTATAGCCTGCATCAAACCAAACTAGAATGAGATTTTAATAATAGTAATAACCATTTTGATTCCTACTTCAGAGACAAACATATTCTCTAGACTAGATGAATGTATTGTTTGAAAATTTAGCATTTCACATTTTAGGAGGACTGTCTTCCATTTTTCACTCCTGAGCACCACTACTGAGATCATGTCATTTTAAAGCCATATTAAGGCCTTGCATACTGATCATTTTTGAAAGAAAAAGCTCTAAACAACTACAACAAAACAATATGAATACCAGTTTGAACAGTATTTTGTTTCAAAGTATGCTTAATTACTATCTGCCATTTATTTACATTGGTGCATCTGCAATGAGGATGTTTTCAGTATCATCTTCTAAAAAAAATTGATAGGATGAGAGGGAATGGCCTTAAGTTGTGCCATGAAAGTTTCTGGTTGGATATTAGGATTCTTCCCCAAAAGAGTGTTCAGATGTTGGAAGAGGCTGCCCATGGAGGTTACAGATTCAACACCCCTGGAGGTGTCAGGAAACTTTTAGATGTGGTACTTAGGGACTTGGATTAGTGGGTGATATTGGTGGTTGATTGACAGTTGGACTAAATGATCTTAGAGATTCTTACCAACCTTAATGATTCTATGATTCTTTGAAGAAACAGTGCTTTATGTAGTACCAGAGAATCAATAGAAATAGGTTACATTTATTGGATACATTTATTCAGATTTTGGAGAAAAATCTGACCTATGCGAAGTTATATTTCTTTAAATATACCTATACAAAATAGGTATTTGAAGTTACAGATTCTTACTACTAGTTATTACTAAACATAGCTTGAAAGGTTCAAGCTGTTTATGCTAACCCCAACAATTAAAAATCGTGTGGTTAATAACAAACACAACTTAAAGCAGCATCAGTACCACAGAAATCTGAAAGGACAGGAAAAGCCTTACATTATGAAATACTTACATTTGGAGAATGCTAGTAAATCTTCTCGTCACTTGAAATTTAAGTTGTAGGAATAGGAATATTATAAATCTTCAGTAGAATAAGGAACACAGCTCTCCAGACACATTTATGATCTAAGAAAAGATAGAAGTTACTTTGAGAGCAAGTCTCTTCTTAAATTTCATAAAAAGCACGTGAGTTACAGAAATGAGGTAAATGATACAAAGAATCCTGATGCACCCAGAAACTGCACTAATCTTGATACCGGCCCTGAATATATGTATTTCTGTCAGATTTGTCAAAGGAGATAAAAAGAAGTGAGGTGAGTACAAAACACAACAGAACAAATTTAGCTTATAACAAAACACGTTTTTCCTTGATAGAACAGTCTACTGAGTTTTGCCATCACTAAAATGGGCAGTCAGAAGCAATTCTATCCTGAAAAAGAATTGAAAAATATTTGTTCAGTGAAAGTTCATAAAAGCAAGCATCTGAGTAAAGGACTTTTCACAAATATTAAAAACAACCCAAGACTCTCAAAGCAATGTTATCACAGGATGCTTCTTGTGAGCAGCTGTTGATAACAAAAGCAGTGTAGCTGTGTTACTTTGCCCAGTGACAACAGGAATGATTTGGTAAGTCAAGGACAACATGGTGGTAATATTATCTCTAACAATTGGGTTCAAAGAGATGTGTCAGGGGTTTGGGTTTTTTTTTTTTTTTTTTCTGTACAGTATAGTTAAATATTGAAGGAAGTGGGGCCTGGAACCCAGATCTTTCCCTTATATATCCCCTAGAGCTCTCTTACTGCTCCAATAAATACTCACATATTTTATAGAACCCAGGGTGGACTTCACAAAGTCAGGGAGAGACAACTTTTTCCACCTTATGTACTTACTGCTGATAGGGCTTTCAAGCTCTGAAGGTCTAAGTGCAAAATGCTGAAACGAAAAAAATATTATAGTGCTCCCACATCCTGATAGAGAACTCCAGCCATAGAACTTGAATTTCAAAAATGCCATTGTAACCTATGGTCATCTCATCAAAGGCTTCCTTGATGTTTTTACTCAAATAGAAAAACTGGCTTATGTTTTAAGATCTCTGAGCATGCAGTACAGCTACTGACTTACCCAGATCTATAATAAAACCAGTCATCAAGTGTCTGTAGAGTTACTGGTGATCTTGTAGATGTATTTCAAAGACTACAATGCTCTGTGAAGAGCAGCTCTGTCTTAACGTGGTAGTAGGTAACAGGCAGAGAACAGAGCCAATTCACACTGCCTGGATCATACGTGAAATTTTACTCCTTACATAAAGAAACAAGCTAATTAAATACAGGAAACAAATAGAGGTAACAAATACAGGAAATTACAGGTAACCAGCAGTTTGAAAAGAAATCCAGCTTGAATCACTTAATGTTGATTTTCAATTCAGGGCCCTTCATTGTTAGGATTAATAAAAGTCTACACAGTTTTCCCTATCCATTTACTGCAATATAATAGGGATAAAATAGTGCAAGGTGAATGCAAATCATACTGGTGAGAGCCCTTCATCACATAAAGGCATTCAGACAAAGGTCAATTTATCATCCTTCATGCAACGTCTAGCAGCAATGGCAATATTCCAGCTCAAAACAAAACAGCAGTTGAGAAATATGGATACCTCAAACACTTCTGTTGGCCTGAGCTAAGCTGACTGAAGCCAATTACAATTTAAACACAAGAAGATAGAAACTTTGAAACTCCACTAGTTTTACTTTATGATCTAGTTCAGCATAACAGGACACGTAAGACAACTTCATCACTATTTGACCTCAGTCATACTTGTAGCAGGACACAGCTGCCAAGCATAAATATCTTCACCTGCATTGTATTTTTTTTCTCTTTCCCTTCTTCCTCTTTTCCTTCCTTCAATCATTTAAAAACTCAGAGTTTAAAATACAAAATATTTATTATGTGCACACTCAGAAGAATAAGCTAAACACGCTATGGAGTAGAAATGCTAGCTAGTCTTGAACAGTTCATGTAATGCTTTTAAATGAAACATTTAATGTATGGAAGAAGCCATCAAAAGCTAGATGTTCTGGTCTTACAGGTATTTTACTCAGTTCTAATCTCTGGTTGCAATAAATAGGCTTAATTTATCTTATACTGCCTTTCATCTGTTTGATTTTCAAATGTGTTTCAGATGAATAAATAATAGAGTAGAAGGTAAATGCATACAGGTAAGTTGACAGCTGTCAAGCTTACAACCAGCAACACGTATTGATGCTGTAGTTCTCCCTATCCATCTTCTGTATGCACTATCTTGATAGACTTTTGTACTAAACATGTTTTAAAAAAATCTAAAATGGCCACTTCAGGAGAAAAAATATTCAAAAAATATTAAAAAAATTCAATATTCAAAAAATATTAAAATGCTAGAAGAATTCTGAAAGTCTGCATATTCCTTACTCAAATTAGGCTTCCAATTAAAAAAAAAAAGCAAAAAAAAAAAAAAAAAGCAAAGAGTTTAAAACAGAATCCAAACTACACTAACGTCCCCTGCTAAGCTTTCAGTTGAAACACTAGCCTAATGATTTCATTAACATTATGAGTGGCATTTGTTATAATGGTGATAAAGTCATTTAATTACCAAAGAGAGCTTTAGAGATATGTGAGCATATCTTGAAAAGATGTGACATTTGATGACAGGGTGTTCTCATGACAAGATTGCCGATGCAGTTGGATAGTTCAGAAGCCTAGATCTGGATCTGCAGATTATCAATCACACTTTGATCTTATTTAACAACATAAAAAGTCAAAGACACAGACTAGGCCATTTTAAAATTAAATAGATTTTTGGATTTTGTATGTGTGTGCGCCAATGGACTATTAATAACAAAGTATTTGAGTTCCCTCTGCTACTCTCAGGTCACAAGCATTCATTTGTGTTCCACCTTTATCTAAAAGAAATAATTGAGAAAAGCAAGTTATACAGCACTAGGGTTCAGACGAGCAAGGAGAAGACAGATATGATGCCAACATATAGTGAAGAAAGGACCCAAAAACCAACCCTTTGTGGTTCCTCAGCTCCTTTTCATGTACCTCCAGGAGTGACAGCAGCTTGGCTACTTTCCCAGTATCAGCAGCAGCTAAAGACAAAGAGGGCAGAGGGGCCTCCTGGGGGAGATGAAAGATACTGCAGGGGGGGCACCTCTGCCTGGCATTCAAGAAGAGAGCTAGAGTGTGATAGGTGTCCATATCTCACCAGTTTGAGAACAGCAGAAAAAGCCTTTAGGGAAGGAGCAAGTCCTAAGAACTCACACGGTACCTTGCCGTTAGCATCCCACTCACATATCCCTTTATGTAGGCTTCCAAATCCAGTGACCTCTCTGAATAATTTTTTCTGCCCTGACTACCTCAGAATTTTTCTTTCTAATTTCCAAAAGACTCATCTGTATAGTAAACCTAAGGAGAATTTCAGGTTCTCTTTTCTTCACCTAACTCCAAGCCTTCTCTGGAGACAGCTTCTGAGCATAATGGACTGTGGCTTGACTTCAGATGGAGCTCATATGTTATTATATTGTATGATTTTCACACTAGTGCCTCTCCTGTGCATTTTAAATACTAATATTTCTCATGGGGTCAGAACAGTTAACTGAGATGAAACTTATATCAGCTCCTTATGAACATTATGGGTGGTAGTGTTTAACCTAACTAGGTCAAAGTGGGCACTGACATTATTAGGGCAGATGCTCAGGGGCTCAACAATGTTTTGCTGCAACAACGTATCCACTAATGACTTCTTCCTCTACTTCTCTTTGAGGAACAAAAATCTGACAACTGTGCAGGTAAACAGATGACGTGTAAAGAGAAACAGATTCAGAACATGGCTTGACAATCATACAGAAACATTTCCTAAGCCTCTATCCATGTATACTGAGGAAGACTGGTCTCCGTCAGTATACTAACTTCATATTCAGAATCATCCTATGTAATGGCACAGTAGAAGCATTTGTCAATGAAGCCCTTTCTACTCATATGTTTTTCAAATGTTTATGGCACTTTCATTTGTACTGGACATGACACTATGTCACTGCAGCATTTTCCTTCCTTACATCTTTGTAATGTTATTAGTGACAAGAAGAAAGGCATGCTGTGTGCATAATAACAGCTTTTCAAAGGCAAATAGCTCAGCTGCTGTGCCTGATTTTTATTTTATAAAGGGCAACAGTTAATGATTAATTATAAAATAAAAATGATGCAAAACAGCCCAAGATATCTGACTTCTCAGAAGCCATTACAGTACAGGCAAAATGTCTCCCTGTCCACTGTGAATTGCATTAGGCGAACACAACGTAGGAACTACATCTTCAAAGTAATAAATGCTTAAAATAAGATCATGACTGAATTCTTTCATGCTTCCACAAATGTCTCCATATTCACTACTTAAACCTTGGCAACAGTATAGAAATAAACGAAAATAAACTTAAATAACTAAACTAAAATAAATAAAATAAATCAGTTTTCTACAGCTATGGCTTCTATTTAATTAGATAGTTTCAAGAGTTTTGGAACTATTACAAGCTTTAGATACATAAAATGTTTCTTGCCAGGAATTGGATTACAGAACCAAGTCTTTCTGTCAGTCAAACTCCTACATGCCTACATCCTACATCCATGAACCTGTCCCATCCCTGTGCCCCCCTTGCCACTTCTCTGACAGCCTTTATCATTAAGCTCAGCAAATTTGACACTGAATTTTGTCAGACTCTTTTCAATGGCTTTAGACAATTCCCCTCTCCACTCTTTTGGCTTCTCCATCTCAGAGACAGAAATAAGGCTGCCTGGAGAGTCGGTGCTGAAAGCAAACACAGAAAAGAGCATTTTGAAGTCTGGTGGTTGGAAATGGGACTAAAGAACACAGTTTTATTCTATCAAAATTTTTCAGATTTATTCTATTATAGGAACAGACTAATCTGAAAATTGTCAACCCTTTTTTAACATTGTGTGATGTAGCACAACACCTTAAATTGTTTAAAAAATTAGCTTACAAACTGCAGAAGTTGATTAAAATACACTGCACAGGTCATTTATGATAACACACATGACCACATAAATTAAACTAGAAAATAAAAAGGGAGAAAAAAAATACAGGTAGCTTCAGTGGCGAGCGGCATAAGGAAGCAGTTACACTGAGAGGAAAATTTGTCAGAAACAAGATAAGCCTATGCCACTCTTTAGATCTGAAGCAAAACAGTATTTCTTGATAATGATAGAAATGAAGCTATATAATTTTTACCCTAGTAATGAGCTATCATCACCAAATGGCTGCAGGTAAAAAAGTTCAGTACGGAATCAACTTCTTTCCTTTGATTTTACATCTAACTCTATGTAAACAGCTTGAAGTAATCAAGAGCAGAAATTTCTGCAGAACATTCACTCAGTATTTCACCTATGGGAATCACAGCTGCTAACTGCAGTGTAAGCTGCATTAGTACCACGTAATAGTGATTATTGGCCTGATATACATATAATCAGAGGAAATATTCAAGGATCATCTCTTGTTCTGACTGGTTTCTGCCTCTATCAGGGACAGGAGACAGCTGCCAGCTCTGCCTGGATTCAAACTCCTTTCCTGTATCTTGAGTCCCAGTCCTGCCAGGGCTACAGCCCCTGTAGCACTGTGCGGTGTTACTGCCAGTGGCACATCCTTCCCCTAAGCAGCAGTCTGCTGATGGACAGCCACTGCTGGGCATCTCCTCTGTGCCAGACACCAGGTGTTGTTTCAGTGTTTGGCAAATCAGTATCTTTCTTCAACTACCTCACTGTGTGGTTAACTTTTTCTTTCTGATCTAAATTCTATAGCAATCACTGCAGGGGTGTGATGCGTTTGGTTTTTTGTGTGTTTTTGTTTGTTTGGGGGGTTTTGTTTTTTTTTGGTGGGAGAGGGTGGGTGCTGAGACCTAGCTATATTTTCTCTAGTAAGATGTCATTTTCAAGTGTTGCTATGAGTTTTTTAAGTACCATGATCCATTTTAAGTTCCTACGGGTTGGGTTCTCCTTTTTCTTTCAATCCTTAAAGCAGTTTTTATCTAACTATTTCAACATATCACTGAAGCTAATAGTTTAGTAGGCTCCAAGGGTGAATGGGATATCTGTAGGTAATAATAGCCTTCAGAATTAACTATTTACTATCATTAAATAGCTTCTAAAAGAATATAAAATCTTGTTATTACAGATTTGGAGTCTCTAAGGAAGAATAAATTCATCCTCCTGAAAGATGAATCTGTAACTGTCTTCTGCAGAATTCCTGTAGCTCTTCTCAAACCATCCAGTTCTTACCATCAATGATCTTTTACCCTAACTTAACCCGTATTACTGCTCAAATATATTTTGTTGTATTTTCAGCCTGCCCATTTTTCTTGGATGCTGACTTGCATGTTCACATTTTTTTTCACTTTCTTTAATAGTTTTATGGGAAGCAAACATTCCTATTTCTAATAGTAATTGCAACTACATAAGATTCAGAATTGCAGAACAAAGTTAAATAAGCAGTTTTCTTCTTAAAGTGGGGTTACAGTAATTAACTAACCATTAAGAATAAAGGTAAATTAATATTTTACGTAGATATAATATTTTACAACTAAAAAAAAAAAAAAAAACCCTGAATCTGTGAGTGCTGGTACTCTGATAGTCTGGTAAGTCTCACAAAACACCACTGTTTACTCTTAATGCATCACTAAAGTTACAGAATTAATAATCAATGAACTGGCAATAAAACATTTGAACTTCTCTTACTTTTGAGAGGTCTGGAAGAATAATTGAGCAATGTCACAGTTTTCATTTCTAATACTTCAGTAAGTTAGTCCTGTCAGTTTTATTCCTGAACAGTTATTTTTCCTCTCCTGCAGAAAAAGCACTGGCTGTGGCATGGATCCCTGTGGATTCTGAAAGGCTTATGTCACTTCCTGGGCTTGAACTACGTTTTTGTCACAGCATCACAAAGGGCTATGCAGAGATGCCCTATGAAACTCCAGCTATCTATTCAAAGAGGCTTTTGGATTAAGTTTCTTTTCATGTTTGCTCAATATGTCTGAGTTTGATCTGTTTGATACTGATTTTGAATCCAAAAGTTGAGTTTGACCACAATAAAGCATTTATGTTTTAGATTAAAGTAGAGATCATTATCTGATCTAATGTCTTTTATGTCTTAAGATCTTCAGCCTGGCACCTTCTATTCCCAGAATATAGTGAGCTTTTAGTCTTTCACAGTGAACACAACAACAATTATTCTTAATACTACTTACTGCCAAAAGGTTTGGCAGTAAGCTGTATTCAGGTGGCTCCACCTCACAGTCATGGACATGTCTACATACCCTACCATTTATCCCAAAAATCCATTCACCACCTGTGAATAATTATTAATTATCCTGATGGTTCTCCCTCAGTCTTCTTTTTCACTCAGACTTCCCAGTGACTTCCCACAGATGTCACTTTAAAAACAAAAACAAATTCTGAGAAACATGGATTTGATGGGGGTGATGATTGAATTAGATGATCTTAGTGGTCTTTCCAACCTTAATCATTGCCCGACTCTATTAGCTATTTAACTATATTTAGCTTTGATTTTACTCTGTATCCTGAATATCATCATAGTGGCTTTCCCACTCTCTCTTCTCTGTTCTAATGAAGTTAGAAGTGCTATCCATGAGGCAATATATCCTGTGAAAAGGAAATTGAAAGGAATCGTAGATTGGCTAAGGTTGCATTGGATCTTAAAGATCATCAAGCTTCAATCCCTTGCCATAGGCAGGGTCACTAACCACTAAATCAGGCTGTCCAGAGCTCCACTCAACCTGTCATGAACTCCTTCCTGATTCTGTCGTAGACAGAAAGGAAAGGGCATATACACAGGGATCCTGGAATCATAGAATCATTAAGGTTGGAAAGATCACTAAGATCATGTAGTCCAACCATCAACTTGTCACTTTCATACCATTAACAATGTCACTCAATGCAAAATGTACGCATTTCTTGAAGACATTCAGGGATGTGACTCCACCACCTCCCTGGGAAGCTCATTCCAATAGCTCACCAAGATTTGAGCATGAGTACAGATTTAAATGCAACTGAAAATGGAAGATTCCAGAAGTGGAGTCAGAACCTTGAGCAGCCATGGCTTCAGAAATACAGAAGTGGATACCTGAGCACTAGACAATATGCAATGGCCTTATCCCACAGGCACTGCAGCCGCTGCCACTTACCACATGTCATGTAGAAAGACAGATCTGCAAAGCTGGTCTTGAAGCACTTTGTAGACCCAGAACTCTCTCAGAAGTGAAAATTACAATTTTACCCACTACCAGAAGTTTGCCAAGTATCACATGTAGCTACTAAGGTTAAGAATTTGTATTTCTTCAGAAATACAAATGTGCTACTGAATGTCAATGGGATCATTTCTTGATATTAAATAGCAGTATAAAAATCATGGCTAGCTTTCTCAACAGCCATGCTCTCCAGGTATTCCTGTCTTGCCCACTGCTGGCCATAATAGTTAATTTAGTTGCAATCGATTTTCTGTATTTCCTTACTTAGCCTGAGAAATGATTAGGTGTGTCTTTCTACATCATTACCAGAATGGAGTCATAACGCAGTCCATAAATAAACCAGATAGTAGTTCAGTAGCATCGTAGTTTGACATTCCAGAAATGAAGAAAAAAGGACAAACAATTGAAACTGGCTATTGTATATTTTTTTAAGTACAATTAATTACATTTGCAAATACATTAGCTGCAACTTGAGAAAAGCAATTAGACAACTAACCATATAGGAGCTCACAAATGAAGGCTCAAACAGATGACCACCTGTCTGCTAGCCATCCCAGGTGTGTATGGGTTCTCTCAGTACTTATTTAGGTCCATAAAAAAGACATCTGTTCACAGAACTCAAACACATGTACAAAATGTTTTACACAGAAATACATACAAACTCAACCCTCCTACAAGCAGGACTGCTTTTCCTTCCTCATGTCACCACTGTCAGTCCAAGAAACAGCTCTTGAACCTACCGAAGCATATTGTATTTCAACATATGCACACTGAAATGCTTCTCTCATTACTAGATCTCATAAATGTGGTCACATTCTCTGCTCTGTAAGAAGGTTTGTTTTTAATTCCTTTTCTTAAAATGGGTGGGGGCATAACTTTTATAACTTTTTTTTTTCATTCTTCAAGGAAGAAGTATCAGCTAGAAACATACAATTTTTTTTAAAAAACAGCTTCAGAATTTGGTCACTCAGTGTTCTTACCCTACTATAACAGACCCTATATAATGCTCAGAATTGCACTATAATGTGATATGAAATTAGTATCTTTGTCTGAGTTTCATATGTCACTTTGCCACCTCTGGATGCAAAAAAATTGCCCTAACCCCTCCACCCTTCCATGCTGCTAAGCATGTCAGAAGCAGGCTCTTGAGATTTGGCTTGTGGTTTTTGTTTTTGTTTTTTTTTTTCCCCCTTTTGGGAATTATTCTTCTAGAGTAAAAGATTATCATATTTTTCTACATGACAGTGTACCATTTCTCCTGGATTAATATTGTTCTTTTAAGATCAGCTCTTTTACATTGCTAGATGCAGCCCTTATGAAGGGACTTTTTTTTTTCCTCCTGTAATTTATTCCCTTGAGAGTAGTTTACAGCAACTACACTAATTACAGAAGAATCTAAGTAAACATGGAAATGCTAATACGCTTCCAATTGCCTGCACCTAATGATTTAGTTTTCAGCTTTATATCTATTTTTAGGCTGCATGAGTTTCCTATGTGACAGCAGCGCTTCATTCCCCTCCCATGTTTGTGCCATCTCACCTTTTGCAGCTCCTGCCTCAGCCAGGAGAGAAAAGGCTGTTCCCATCTGTGCTGAACCTTGGATAGTTTTGTCATAGCTTGACAAAGAGAATCTGTGAAAATTAAAAAGAGAAAATAATATCATTAGGAAAAACATTCACTTTCGTGTAACTGTTCATTAAAACTTCAACATGTTAAAAGCAAACATATAATCTAGTATTCAAAACCAGGTTTATTTTTAAAGTGAACGTAGACTTTTGTTTGATTAATTGCATCTGTAATGCTGTCCTTACGCTACGTTAATACTCCACTGCACTAAATACTGAAGTTTAAAACATCTATAATTTTTTAAAAGTTGCCTCTTCAGTCATTTATATCCGGTCTTCAAAATTTCTGTGAATTTTTTTCTTTTTCTATGAGCCAACACCAAAACCGATTCTCATTTTGAAAATTTGAAAATAATGCCACACATAAATATATAGACACTTTTTTAGCTCTCATACAAATAGCTTATTAGGTATAGGGAAAACTTATAACAACTCTTGTGACAACTCTTCCAATCTTGTTATCACTCACACACTCAAGAGAAGTTTCACAGAAATAATATAGTGTAACCTGCTGTGACTCACCTCATCTTAGCTGTTTGGCTCCTGTACTTTTAGTGTTTAGCAGAACACTCCTGACATCTATTTTCTTTAATGAGCAGGAAGGTAACCTGCTGCTGTTTTAGCCATCGACTTCTACAGAATCAGACAGGGTCCCTTGTTAATACAAGACTGTTTTCCTAACATAACAGAAAAGTTTGAGGTTAACTGCAAGTCTGATTCTGCCACTTTCAAGCAGTGGGCAGAAGAACAACCCTGTCTGTTAGTTTATAAGGTGTAATAATTACATTAGTTTCTCAGTATTAATGAATGCAACTGCCTACATGGGGTCCTTCATGCTAAATAAGGCTACTTGGGCTGAAATTGTGCCACATTAAGAGGCTAATGTTCTTCTTTCTGCTGATCCCATTGCCCATTTAATCTCTACTGGAGGTTACAGACTTCTCCAAACTGTCAACTAATGGCACGTGTAATTGCTTCTAACCCAGTTCTGTCTAAATGACTCCAACAGTTAAAACACTTCTAATAGTAGGGGTTATCTAACACAGCTCATTTTAGCAAAACTGGCTTATGGCAAAACTACATGTGCAGTTACACTGACAGATCTGAGAGGCTGGTGATTTCAGGGAAGGGGTGATGAACAGCTGAAGATGAGGTGTGGAACAGCAGGAAAACTTTAACACAAGTTAACTCAATCCAAAATGGCAATCTGATAGGAGCGTTATTATACTATGTCACGTCCATCTTTCAGATAAATGCACAATAGATATTTATGCATGATTTAACAAAGCACTGTTTAGTGAACTTCATGCTGCATCAATCAGCTTTCTCATGCATTATTTTTCTTTTATAGATCACAGAATACCAGCAGTGAGAAAGCAAATAGAGTATTATTAGGGAAATCATACAGTCTAGCTGTAAGCTTTTATCTTGTCAAACACAGAGGGGAGGAATTATCTGCAGATAGGCACAGCCCTTTATTTATTTGCAATGAGAAGCAAATCAATACTGATGAAGAAAAGAGAGACCAACTCATTAACACTAAGGTAGGTAAGAGCACTTCCTGAAATTATGAAATACGTTTCTATTGTGCCAAGTGAGAGATTCTGTGAAGTATCTCTTTGAGATACTGACACATTGCTCATGGAAGGGCTGTTTCACCCTGCAATGTGCCAAACTCACTCAGGAATAATGGTGGGAAATGCTTACAGAGAGCCCTGTCCTCCCTTTAGGCACACACAGGCTTAATATGAGGGTGTCAAAGCTGTTGAACAGAGCTTGTAATTGGCTTTGTCTGTTCCAGAGAGCAACTCAAAGGAGCTTTTCAAGGCACTCTTAAATGGCTCAAGGGCCAAGTTAACGAGGAAGGAAAGGCATGGCCTGGATAGTTGGGTGAAGCAAAAGTTATAGGTGTATAGTAATGTAGAGCTTATAAATACCTTTCCATAATAACTTTCTCTATCACAAAAGTCATAAGAATGTGCTGATGTGTAAGTTACTATCAGTTCATCCCCTCCTCAACCCCCCCTTTAACTGCTTCTGTAAGACAGTCATCATGTAACTCAAACTAAGACAGGATCATTACAGTGCAGAGAAATTCCAACAAACTTTTGAACTTTGTCCATTTCTGTAATTGCACTGTTGCCCACCTATATTAATAGCTGTAAAAAATAAGTATATTTAACAAATTTAGCACATTGCTGGTTATGCTGTCACAGATTCAATAGATATGAAAAAGATGAAGAGAGGAAGGAATGCTGGAGTGATACTGCCCAAAAAGTATGTGTGGGGTATTTGTGCTGGGGTGCTGTTTGCCCTCCTTTGTGCATTCACCTCTTGTATCCACCCAAAGATTTTTACCAGATTTCCAGCTTCACATTTCAGAGATGAATCTAAAGTCTATGTGATTTCAAAACCTGGCCCTTCATTCAGACAGACTTAGGGGTTTCTGCATGTCTGTTCACACCTTCCAACTGCACTATTTAAGAATGTTTGAAGATCCAGGCAGAATGCATTAAAGCAATTTACAGTTAATAGCTGTTTCGAGGTTATTTTTACCATTTAGCAAGTTGGAAATTTAATTATCATCTTTCTCTCCACACCTCACAAGAAAACCTACAGTTCCAGGGCCTGAATGACAAAATTTACCAAGATAGATGCAGGCAGCAGTGAAAATCCTGACACAAGGTCAGACACAATTGCTTGTGATTGAAAGTCAGAGAGGATTTCCTGGGAGGCAGCTGTAGGAAGGGAGCTGCCAAGGGTTGCAGCTTTAATAGGCTGACCAAATGGTCCTGCCAGCACTGCCGAGCACCTTACACTTGAGGCTTTCTGTGCCTTCTGTCACAGCTGAGGTTTTCAACTCTTTCTAGGCACACGGGCTCTCCTTGCTTCATAATAAAAGCTTTCAGCAGCCAACAATTGAAACAGGTTTTACTTGAAATTTCCTCCATCATGTGTACAAATCTCTAAGTGAAAGAGATCTGATCAATTTAAGTGGCATCACAGATCCACTCCACTGCCTGCATCCCTCAGCTCAGCAGGAAATCCCAGCAAGCTGCTGGCTCTGCATGATATCCAATATCTGTGTCTGCTACAGCAGCAAAACCAAGCCCTGCAATACTAACTGGAAGATGGAGGTTTTTTGGCTATAACGAGATCTGTCTTTTGTTTGTTTGTTTGTTAAGCATTGCACAAAATGCTTTCTATTTAACACTGAGCATTGAAGGTTCAAGATCGTCATGGAGTCTGAACAAAAAGTAGTATGTGTAGGTCCCCATAAAATAGCCTTTGCTCATCACATTTGGACAGACACTTTCATTCTTTTTAATTTTTTTAAGATCCTAATTGAAAGCTCTGCAGAAAAGCTGTCAAGCTAAATTTATGACAAAGGTGGCTGCTTCAGCAGGTTGGTTTTCCCATTGCCAGCTGAAAATAAAGCTGACAGCCATGTGCATGACAGAAAAATAGCTCATGTTGAAGAACTTTTAAAAATTAGTATTTTTATAATTGATCTGAAGTTTTGAATCAGGAAGACAAAGATGCTGTGCTGTTTTTCAGAGCATTTACAGGCAGTGTTCCAGAAAATGACTTCCTCAGGAAAATTTCTCATAAGGATAGCATTTAAATGTAAGTCCCACTGAGATTTAAGCAATATCGAATGTAGATTTAAATGCTGCATTAACAAGGTTGCTTTTCTGAAAGAAGTTCAGAATACAAAATACAGAGAATATCTATATAAACAGGGTTCCCACCTCTGAGCTACACAAACATTGCCAGTAATGATAAAGCGCCGCTATGGAGACATTTCTGAACCACAAAGTTTCAAAATTTCCTGCTAGCTGAAATTTGCTCATGTCCTTTTGTATCCAATCTTTTTTTTTTTTTTGCTGTATTTTGATTCATTTTGGTAGGAACTGGTAGATCAACATATTTTATCAACTACAGGAGTTACATCTTTGATTTCAATTAGTCTTGACTCAGATCCTGACAAAATAAATAAATAAACAGGCTATGTCCACAAATGAATTCAGAAACACTTTCTCTGGAAAGTGGTATGTAACAGTGATTTGAATGCATATTCATCTATCTTATTATATAATGGCTTTGAATAGAAGAATCTGTTTTTCTTATACCAATGTCTCTGAATATTCAGATAATTTTCTTTTCTTTCCTCTGCATTTCTTTTCAACTTTCTGACTAAAAACCACTTCTACTTCCAAACCCTTTATTTTCACAAGTTTCCTCATTCCATCAACACATATGTTTTCTCCAATGCCTTTCATCAAACTCCATTTCAATCAGAACTTACATTTAAAATAAAAAAAAAGAAAGTACATAGTGAAAAGGGTACAACAGATGGGGGAATAAAATAAACCCCAACAGAATGCAAATTCTTTCAGCTGTTGCTTAAATATAATAAAATCTTTACCATCATGGAAAAGGCTTTTCTTTTCCCAATCGTTTCTCTGCCTTTGCATTTTTTTGTAGTAATTCCTAATATTGATGCCTTAACTCTAGCTGCTTGGATATGAAAAAAATTGGGAGCCCTAGAATCGGTGGTGGAGGAAGCCGTTTGTGGTGTGCATTGATCATACTTCCTAAGAGCAGCTTTATACCAACAGATTACTTTTGACATAAATTTCTTGTGTCATTCTTCTTTTTTATCGTATACTTAAATTCCATTATTAGTAGTATTTGCTCTATTTAGCCTTACACATCTGACACGGCAACTTGTGGCAAGTCAAATTCGGCTTCTCAAGCAAGTGGAGAATGAGACTCTTTTAGAGTCTGAGAGCTAATTCACACATCCATCATCAGCTATGATCATACAAGCTGTCAAATTCCAGGAAGACAAAACACTTCTAGTCATTAGAAGGAGAGGAAGGCTATGCAGAATCAGCACGTTTCAGAAGGCACAAGGAAGTGAAATCACGTCTGCTGGCCTGAGCATTCAAGCAAAGCCACCAGTATGCAGCAGGAGAAGGAGGTGCAATAAATGGCCAAGCAATTTAACTGTAAATTATTTTACGTCTGGGTAATTACATACATATGTGAACAAAGTAGCCCATCGTAGATGGTGAATTTGGAAAAGTGGACTTGCAATAAATTTGCAGGATCTAGCTTTGTACCTCTCATATAAACACAGGTAAAGATAACCACCTACCAATGTGAGTACTGTATTACTCTGGTAAAAAGCATCTGTTCTGCAGGACCTCAGTCACCCATGGGACATGCAGTCTGTTGCAACTATGTCAGAGAAGGTGCATTTCAAGGCCGCTGGATCCCACTGCTAGAAAACTGCTTTTAAATCCTAATGAATTGTTGAGTATCATACAGTACAAAAATCATGCTAAATGTATTCCATTGATAATATTAACAAATGTGACTGTTTCAGACATAACAGGGCAGATGTCATACTGCATACTTTTTCTAGTTGATCATAGGAAAAAAATACTGAATGATCGCATCAAGAGGCTACATCGTTATGCCTGATACCTGGAAAACTGATCTGATGCATCAGTGAGGACTGAGATAATCTTGGCGTTAGAGGCCAGAAAAGTGGCTCACGTGGCAGCTTTCTCAGAATAGAAATAATTGGCACTTTTCTCTAAGAGTAAAAAAACTAGTTGCATTGATCAGAATGGAGAAAAATTCCATGTACATGATCAAGTCAGAGATAGAAATTTTGACCAAAATTAGAAAAATTCTGAACCTAACACTACTAATTCTAAACACGTATTTTTGTTTGTTATAGACAGGAGAAATGTGTTTCTCCAGGAGAACATTAGCCTGTAAGATGTGAAAGCACTAGTATTGAGCATATACGAAAATCTTTAATTAAATACACGAGCTTGCAGGTATCGTCAGTATTTTATAGCAGAATAAGTTGAGAAGGAAATCTACAGATTTCCAGTCCTATGCCAGTGGAATTACTAAGCCATGCTCTCTCCCTGAAGAGCCCAAAGGAATCAATCTGTTTATCAGAGTTAAAAAAACATTTGAAATTTCATGATTATTTCCTTAATATTGATTTTTGCTCACTATTTCTAAAGATTCCCACTTTCTATCACATTCAGTAAATATTACTAGTTCGTTTACAGTCTACAACCAGAGTAGCTTATGCCTTCATCCTTTTATAGTCACAGAAGCATTGACAAAATCAGATATTTATGAAGCTCAGGTTCTAATTACTGGAGACGGGGCTGGCTGAAGGAGTTCTTTTATCTGCAGGATATTGCAACCAGAAAAATCTAATCCGTTAAGCTTGAAAATTCAAACTAGAGGTTCTGAGCACAAGCAAGCCAACTTCTCCCAGGGGATGAAGAATAAAAAAAAAAAAAAAAAAAAGAGAGAGAGAGAAAGAATAAAAAATAGCCTGCAAGTCTTCAGATGACAGTTGGCTGACTGAGACTGACTCACTGAGTTTTTGCCGTGTTGTGGAATCACTCATCCTCACCAATTATCAACACCTTCCCTTGAATATGTGCACAAAGGTATGTTGTTTCTGAAAAGTAAGGGCCACAGTGGTTTTGTTCATTTTTTTAGGCATATCTCCATCCCTGTCACAGAATTCTGACAACAGCTCCCAGCTATTGCTAATCCCCTCCCTAAAGGGTGGTTCCAGGGAGGGAAGTCTGTGTCCTTCTAGGCTAGATGTTTGGGTGCTTTCTGATAAGAAATTGCTCCTGTGATCAGAATCCTCCAGCTAATTCTAACAGCTCCATTATGGCTTATATGTTTGTCACAGAATAAATATTATTGTTATCTGGAAAGCAGCTGTATTAGCTATATCAAATCAGAACCTTTATGTAATCACGTTTTTCATCATTATTAACTATCTAGCAAATTGAGTATTTACACAGGACATCAAAAAATTCAGACTACCTGTAACTCAATGGAATTTGCTCTTGCTTAGAAACCATTGCCACCCATGGACTGTATAGGTGATAAGAAAAATACTGCTAAAGTAGCTTGATTGTGTAAAGAGCCTGATAAGCACTCTCTCACTAGCATATCTTTCTTTAATTTATGGAACAATTATTGTTGCTATTGGAGTAAGTTTTACCTGCTGCTTCATTACAGCACAGTATTAATTGGAATTTTATAACACATTTTAGTATATTCTTTGTTCATACATATACTTAAAATATGTTGATTCAATATAAAGAAATTTTCTTTTCACACTGCCATTTACTTCAGACACAGTACTTTTCAGAAATACATGATTTTGTTTATTTTACACATTTTTTACCTCTGTGAGACCAAAGGCACTGGATTTTGCAGGACACATCCTTTAAAGTAATTTCCATAAAGGCTTTGTGATAAGCACTGTTTTTTTTCTTCTAAAAATCACCAAAGACTTTAAATGTCTGACATAAATTGCTCTTGCTATTTAAGATATTGGCAAAATGTATAACTGCCATTACATGGTTGCTAAGCAGGAAAATCTAAACCCTGCCTTATGAAAGATTTGACATGGAAAAATGTTGGAGGTTAAATGGGAATGGGAACATACATCAGAAAGTAGGAAGTTGCAAGATTTAGAGGAGGTGCAGGTAATAAATGGTAGAACAATTCAGCTACTGTAAATGCCTACATGGAAAAAACAAAAAACAAAAAGCTTGTTCTGAAATAAACACAATTCAATACTCAGTTACTAAATTTTAGGGGGAAACACTGTTTAGGTAGCTTACCCCATAAACTATTTCTGTCTTCCTGAATTTTTCTGGTACATTCTCTGAAGAAAAAATATATATATATATCATTGAAGACCATTATGGCTGGAACTGTATTGAAATAGAGACCTCTGCAGTCAGAGTCACTGTGGCAGTTTGTGTGTTCTTGTAATTGCCCAAAACAGAGAAATTCAATAATCGCAAAGAAAAATAGTAGTACTTTATCTAAAAATAAATAAGAGATATGCAAAACCAAAAGGATTTGGACAGTGTTCCTGACAATTTACTATGAAACTGTAATTCCACAAAATACTATTGATGGTAGTAGTAGAGACACACATGGTCACTGCATTTTTAAGGGAATCTTCTAATATTAAAGAACAATCCTTATATATTTCACTTACACAAGAAACACTATTAGTATGTATGGTACCTGTTGAGTCATGGCCTGAACCACTGATTGAACACGTGGGGAAAAGACCAGGTCAGCCCTGGGAGCACAAGTGTGGAACCTGGCTACAGCTCTCTTAGACAACTTTTGAGGGCTGACTGCTGCTGAGAAAGGGTCTCTGGTTGGACATCCTTCCCTTGGATTTTTTCTGGTGAGCCTAGATCTTTGGAGACAGGTGAGCACTTCTTTTTAACACCTTTCTATTGTGTTAGTCCCTTTGTCATTGCACCTCCTGCATCACCATTCCATCATGTTGATCTTTCTGATTGTTACAGTGTCACTAACACAGAGAAAAATCAAAATAAAACATTCAAATAAGTACAGTACTTAACCACAATTTGGTACACTTAAGTGATTTTCTCACCAGCCAATGACCTTACATTAGTAGATCCTATAAAAAAAGTGCACTTTTTAAAGAGCTTTGATCCATGGGTATTAGTAGTGGCTGGAAAACATACCACTGAGAAACAGCCCAGAGTAACAATGCCTTTTTAAAATGAAAAACAAGTCACTCTCAAGAAGCAAGAACACTTTAACACAAACATTTTTCTCTTACACATATCCATCCTGATGTTCATGATGGAAAATCTATGATCAGATCACGTAAACCATGTACTTCAAAAGTTTACTCAAAACAGTTTAAACTCTTAACTAGGGCAAAGCTTTTAAACTTATAATTTCCACTGCTTCTTTTCCTTCTCCTTTGTTTTGACACTCAAGGTAATGAGTGAAATCAATTTCAATTTTACTATGTGGACTTCTGAATTTTATTTTTTTTTTTCTGCTGTGAAACCTAGTGCTCATTTTTTATCATACTCATATCACAATCAACACAACCTAACAATAAAATTCTTGGATACATTCAATATATACAAATTACAGTAGTGGCATATTTAAATCCTGGAAGTACTGAATACTATCTGTTATTCGCTTTGATGCTTTATCAGAACACAGGCTTTAGAGTAAATTGGGATTATCAAATTATGTAAGATACTAAAGAAATTCCTCTATCTAGCAATGGTAACCAATACTACCCAAATGTAAGGAAAGACAGCTGACTTTTCGATGTATCAGTGAGACAGCTTGTTTGCAAAATTCAGCAAAAAATCTTTCAAAACCTATTTACATCCTACAAAGCTGGTTTCTGTTCCCATGGGCTTTTTTACTAGGTTTCAGAGGTCCTATTAGAGGAATTTGGGGCAATTGGTCACGACTCTTTTTCTTAACCAGCTGTTTGGATATCTTTCATTTACATTCCCTCCTCCAAACAAACAAACAAACAAACAAAAAAATAATAATAATAAAAAAAATTGCAGTCTTCTAGTCTCAAAAAAAAAAAAACCTCTCTCCACTTTCACCCACTTAATGCTGCAATACTGCTCAGTCTCAAAGCAGCCTGCAGCCCAGTAGCACAATTCATCCTCACAAGGGCTTTTTTCCAGCTGTCCTCTCACTAGACACATGCAGACCTGATACACACTTTTGAGGGTACAAGCCCACTCTCATTTGACATCCTGCTGATAGTCCCTTTTGTCTGAGTATTAGTAAATGTCTTTACAGATAAGTAAATATTGGTATCAGCTTTAAATAGAGATTTAGATAAGTGTAATTCCAAAATTTGCCTGTGGGTATAAACAGCCAGGAAGTAATAGTGTCTTACATACATGTTTCTAGACAGAGCTGACTGGTATTCTTATCTCTAGCAGACAAAATCAGAATGCCCTTATATCCAAAAAGGTCTTTATTTTCCCTCCAATTTAGACCAAAAGTCTCCCTTTATAGCTTTATGCTCCAGATGCCAACCTAGAAAATGGAAATCCCAATTCACATCTCAGCTCCAGTGAGACTTCAGATGAATAACTTTGTGTCTCAGCATCTTAAATTCCCCTTCTGTACAAAGCAGGTAAAAATTCTTCCTAGGAGCAGCTATTTAATAAAATGATGGGATTTGTTAGGAACATTTACATAAACAGCTTTCAT
Organism: Lagopus muta; assembly: GCF_023343835.1. Lineage (NCBI taxonomy): Eukaryota > Metazoa > Chordata > Aves > Galliformes > Phasianidae > Lagopus > Lagopus muta. Next base: position 36,152,226 of record NC_064436.1, on the reverse strand, counting down.
GTCCTGATAATAATAAGGGAAATCAATGTATTTCACTATTGGTAATTTTGCTGAGTCTAGTTTAACAGATTTATCATCATAGTGTTTTCTCAGCACTTCACTATACAGCATGCACTATGAATTTAGTTTATGCATGTACACAAAATTTAAAATAAAAATATAAAACTAAATTTAAGAGCTGAAATTGAAGTATTACATTAAGGCCACTGCCTGAGTAAAGTGTTCAAAATTGTCTTTTGTTTTTGTTCTCTTTGCTCATTTAGTTAGCTTCATTCCTGATGGTATATTTATATTTCTTACAAAATATTTCATTATATTTGATACCTAATGGAAAAATAATATGGCCATGAAAAAAACACTATGGCCATGAGATTCATATTGCTAAAATACAAGTGGAAATACATTATGGATGTCCTGGAATTGCGACTATTAGATATTTCCTAATTTGTGAGAAAATGACTCTTGATATGTGTTTAACTGAATTCATTTGAATAATATGTATACTCTTGCACATAAAGATATGTTTTTCTCAGTTATTTTAATATGAGTGATACCAACTGTAATCATGTCTACAGGGAAAATATATTTCTAAAGTTGTTATTGAATAATATTCAGACTCTAATTAGATTTTTTGGTGCTTCAAGCCAGCTCAAGCATATCTGTTTTTCAATATTTACCGAGTCCTTACATTTTTCATAGAAAAAGTCAGTTGAAAAATACTGAAAATATACAGTGATAGTCCCCTTATTTCTCATTTCTACTCACTAATTTTCTCTTCAATTTGCACTTAAGAAAGTTTGTCACTTTTGACAGTGTTTTCAAAATCCTATATATAGTTTAGAGCATACAACTCTAATTTTCAAAATCTGTCTAAACATCTTTTAATTTCAGAGAACCATTTGTTTTGCCATTTTTAGGTCCCCAATGTGCTTTAAATCATTTTAGCATAGCTACCTTTAGAATATTTTTGTTTTCCCTTAGTCTTCTTCTCTTCATCTTAAGTTTTGGAATCCATTAGACCTGATGGCCACATGCACTCTTAGCATTAAATGCATACTTGATTATCCTGCTGCTATGCCTCATTGAAAATAGCTCCAGTTTGTGAAGTGGAACAGAAGGAGATCAATAAACATCTATCTGTGTTGTTAGTAGAATACCTCATGTACTATGCACATAGGCTGTGCATAAAGCAGCACTGTAAAAGAAGAGAGAAGCCTTTCAATTACCTCAACAGACATTAATCACTTTGCTTTGTACAATCATTTTCACTTTATGAGTACAGCCAATACCGATGCTAAGCACATAGCCAGGGAACAGAAAGATGGATGCGCATTATAAATATTAACTAAAACACTTTTAGGCTACAAGCTCACTTTGTTTACTTCTTTGAAAGGCTCAATTCTCCATTTTGAAAAGTGTGTAAATGATGTGCCATCATGGTTCTCCTTCAAACCAAAGCTGTTCTCTAATCTCATGGTATTTCTTCCCTATTTTCTCCCTGTAAGACACTAAGATGAATCTCACCTGGAATGATTTTGCTATGTGCAAAATTCAGAGTAACAGTATTTCAGATTACTTTTGAAAGTCCTCTGAAACATGTAATTCATCTTGACTTTTTAGTGAGAACTTCAGCAGCATATAAAATTACTTAGTGAAATCAGAATCACAGTACAAAATAGATGTTCTGTGTCTGAGCTGACCTTTTTGATGAATAAATTACAAACAAAATAACCATTCTTCCCAGACTTGTAGCATGACTCTGCTGTTAATGCATACCACTGAGTATTCAATATTTTGCACAGGAGAAATGAAACGGCAAAGAAATCATCTCCTTTGGGAGGACATTCTCAGGGCAAAAGGAGGAGGACCTTGCGTATACTTAAATTAGGAAGGAAACTGGGAGGAAGGATCATTATTTTTACTCCAAAAAGCTTCCAAATCTTAGGTAGGAGAGATGTATGATGTGGCTAAACTGAGACTGGAAATCATCTGATATTCACACAGGAAGTTTTGTATTGTTCATTATTTCTGCTAAAATTTCTCCAAAAACCGTGAGAATCAAACTGCTTTTGGGGAAAGTTGTGCAAACAATAATGGGCTTGATCACAAAGAGCATATATATGTTATTTCTCTTTCAATGTGTTTCCTTTTTGCTTTCTATTTTTCTGTTTACTTGTTTATTTCCACATTTTGATTTCTCATATTGCAGCTTGTATCTGAGCCTTTGAAACATCTTTCATAAGATTTCAAGAGAAATCTTAATTTTCTTAATATATCTTACAATTAAGATAATCTTAAAATTAAATTATCTTAAAATCTTAAATTTTCTTTCTTTAAAAGACAAAAACTCTCAATTTCCATTCTCATGTTATAAACATTTCAGGACCTTCTTATTTTCAAAACATAGAACCTATTCTTCCTAACGATGTGTGATAATAGCAAAAATGTGTGTTTATTTATGCCTATTTAGAATCATGATGATTATACATTTTGTATTCATTGCTTGCTACTAGTTTAGGAGAGTCCAAAATAATTTTCCTCAATCATGTAATTACAGAATTTGCTACATCTGCATTGTTAGGCTTCAAAGAAGTATGTCAAGTCTCATGCTTCAAACATTTTTTTCTCTCTTCCATGAGCCTCTAATGCACAGAAAGTATAAAAGTATGAACTCCAGAAATTTGTACAACGAGAAAGGAAGGATGGCTTTGCAATAAAAGAATACAAGAGACTTACTGCCTGCCTCAGCAAAGTAGACTTATTTGTACAGGACCTTTTTTTTTGTTTTCCTACAGAGGCATTCCTTTAATTTAGCACCCTACATATTTCCTTTTGCAGGTTTGTTCTCTGTATACTGCTTCATAGATATGCACGGCATCTGATATACATCAGCCAGTGATGTAAAATGTTGCAAGCAACTCATGCACTCTAGGTTCTCATACATTTGAAGAATACAAAATGATAATGCTTTTGGAAATATACTTCTGCACCTCACTGCTTACACATGAAATCTCAGAGGGCAGTAGCATTTGTTGAGCAGAGAGGAATAGCCCTGTGTGAGAAACTTGTTCCAGAATTTCTCAGTAATTTTAAGTATGTCTTCTTCGTGTGCACGTTTCAAGTAGGAAGGAGATTTTTAGAAGCTTATTACAGTTTTCAGCAGAAGACATGCCTCAAATAAATAAGGTTTAAGATCCAGAGTATGCTGTAGTTAGAAGGTCACTTCTCATGCTTATCCTGAAATCCATACAACAGGAGCTTTTCTAGATGTTTTCAAAGAATACAATAATGTAACACTGGGTAGAATTCAGCACTCTGACAACTCTGACAATCTGATTATCAGAATATTTAAAATATTGCATAAAGTGTTCCCCCCCTCCCCTCCAGATAAGACAAGTAAGTAGAACTGAGATGGATATTTTAAGCACACTGAAAAGAAAAAAACAAGGGGGGGGTGGAGAGGAGAGGAGAGAGAGGGTAGAGATTTTTCTATGAATCAAATATTTAGGTTTACTCACGATGGAGGAAATTGGTGAAATTCCTCAAAACAAGATGGCTTTCCTGAGGTAGTGCCCCATGACCGCAGCATCTATGGACAAAACAATGGAAGAACAGAAGATCTGGTCTGAATAAATACCCAGAATCTATTTGATAACTACATTTGCAAGCTCACTTATACTTTGTAAGAATATATATTTGAGTATCCTGGAGACATTTTTCAAATAACTGCATGGCATAGATCTCATATCTTTTGCTAAGTCAAAGCTACAAAGTTATGAACTGGAACTTTTTACTCTCTACTCTGCAAGCCCACAGGAATAAAATGCACTGTTTATTTTATTAAGAAATATTATTAAAACAATCAATCTAGGATGTAAGAATCAAGAACAAGCTTTGTTCTCATACTGTGTGACATCCTATATGTCTTTAAATTACCTTTTAAATCATAAAAATACACTCAGATCTGGCCTCCAGAGCAAAGCTTTATAAAGGAAGACTCAAGGTAGTTATTAATTAAGTAAAACTTGTACATAAGGAGAAATGAATGGTAACCCAACTTTCTTGTGACACTGACCACTTTCTCTGGGTTGAGTTTGCTCAGAAGAATCACAGAGGAGCGTAAAATTGTATGTCAACTGAAAATCAGTCACAAAGTGCAAGTGCATTAATTAAAAACCAATTTTGAAGGAAGCACTTTTTTGTGGGCACTCTCTTTGCACTCTAAGTTTTACTACTAGTACTTTTTAAATTTATTATTTTTGTTTTTAAGAACTATATTTATTTAGAAGTGGCATATTATGAATATACATGAAAGTAGGAAGGCCAAAAAAATAATCCATAATAGAAATTCTTCACTAAGAAGGACATGAAAGACAAGCAGCTTCTCAGATGCTGCATAATGCTTAAATTATATAGACAAGGTAAAATAGGACAAGATGCAACTAAAGCCAGATGCAGAAAGATGGTTATTAAGTCTCCTTCAGTTTTCATCACTGGCAAAGAGTAATTTGTTTCTGTCAGTTTAGGAATCCCACAGCTGTCAGCAAGAGCAAGAAATATTCTCCTATAAATTGTATCTGCAGACATTCGACAAGTTTGAAGCCATTTACTTGTGAGAGTAGAGCATAGAGTCAAGAATTCTGCTGTGGCCACTGAGTGTGATTATGAAAGACAGCAGTGTGTTACAAGCTATGGCAGAATCTGGCACAGGGATTTGTGTTTCTTGTGAATGCCCCAGTGACCCTAATGCCAATGAGAGGATACTGTACTGTAGAGGGACATTTGTGGAAACACAGCTGGGCATATTCTGATGGGGGAAAACCAGCTTCCTACTCAAGGAAAGCTAACTTAACATCACCTTCAGCACAACTTGTCCAGGTGATCCTACACAGAATCATAAGAGTTGGAAGAGATCTCTGCAGACAGGAATGAATGAAGAAGTTCCTAAGGCTCTTTTCTTCTTGAACAGAAGGGCAAAGAGTGATTAGACAAAGATTTAGCAGGACTTCACCAATATATGAGTCACCAAAAGAAATAATTTTCACTAGGTGATGTATGATTGGGATATAACACTCCTTATGCTCCAGGTACCCGATAAAGTAGTGCAATTATGTACTCACGCAGTTTCAAAACCTCACTCTAAGCCTTATGCTGCTACAGTAGAGCAGATTTGAGCCTATTGATTAGATATCTATTTATGGTATAAAGGTACTTCACTGTATAAAGACTTTTTTTTTTTTTAACAGAATCTTATTTCTCTGTGGGGAAAAAAATATTTTAACTTAAATAAAATGATCAATTTGAGAAAAATTAAGTAATATGTTTAATAAAATCATAAAATGCAATTTTAAGCTGCAGTGAGCTGAATAAAATATGAAACAGGAGCTTGCATTTTTTATTAGAGTTCATTAATCTTGTTAATGACTTATTGAGTATCTTTAGTCACTGAGCATGATAAAAATTGATCCCAGTGGCTACACTGTTATATGCTTTAGCAACTCCTTTTTACAGCTGCGTTCAACTATTTCTCCAGTCCGTTCTTGCAACATTGCAGGCAACACTACAGCATGTGTGATTTATGGATGGGAAATACTTTAAAAGCTTTAACACTGTCCTGAACTGAATACAAATACTTTATTTTTTTCTCTCTTGCATATATGGCTACTCAACAACAGAATAACTTATCTATGAAGACAGTCTATCAGCTTTGCTTTACATTTTTATCTGTCCCAAGCTTACTGCAACTCCGTTTTAGATGTAGAATATTCAAATAAATTTTAAACACACAGTAATAGGAGTCCAGTCCCAAGTTACAAAGTTTAAATGCACTCAGGATATCCAGCTATGCAGAAGAACCCTTCAATTAACTCCTTGCAAAACAAACAGCTTGATTCAAAATGCTGCCTGGGCTTGATTGTGGCTTTGTGCCTTCCCAAAGAACTCTGCTGGTTGCCACTGAAACTGCCTTCCAGACTTCAAAATAGATCCCTGTGTGTACATTAAGCTCAAATTGAAAGGATGCCATCTGAGATAAATTAATACTCTTCTGTGATAAAGCTTTATGATGTCCTAACCCATACTAGCTTAAAGAGTCAGCCATACAGTGACAAAGAAAATATACCAAAGATCTATAAAAATCATGCTGAAATAAATACAGTCCAGTATTTTGTGTGCTTTGTGCAGGCAGTGGAAAAGTATTTGATGTGCTGTAATATAAAAAAAAAAAAAAAAAAAGGATCACATTATAGTCCACATTCCCCCATTTTATTGACACATAAAACACAGTACAACACAATAAGCTCAAGCTTGAAAGACGCAATGCCTACAATATAAACAGAAATCCTGGAGGGAGGAGCGAATAATGTAATTAGCGTGCCAAATAAATGTTAACCACTCTAACTGATGACTGTCAAATAAACCTGCTTATAAATGAAGACTGAGATAGGACTGCTGGCTTTGAAGCTTTTGTTATTCTACCTGTCATATGTACGTTTTTTTCTCTTCTGAAGAAAGTTTACAAGCCAATAGCCATGCATTTACAATTACATGTTTAAATGAAAGTTAGAAACATTTAGGGACAACCTGAATACGATGAACTCAAATGGGAGTTCATAATACACATTAAAACCAATTATATCAAGCTTTATGTCTAAGTAAAACTGAAGCAACTGCCAGCATCATTAAATGATGCTATCAACTTACAAATTCAGTAAATGAAAAAAGGAGAACTGGGAAGACAGATAACTCCCCTTTCTTCCTCTCCCTCCCCCCCCAAAAAAGGATGGAGTTCAGATAATATATCACTACAGAAAGCACTATTAACTTTATCATAACACATTTAACTCCAATAAAGTTTAGAAAAAATAGCACTATGATTTTATGTTTGAAAAAGGTTGTATTTGTTATAAATGAAAGCTATTTAAATTCAAATCCTTTATTAAGCATGGCACAACTTTGTCGTACCAACTAAACGTTTTTTCATGCAAAGCATTTAGATCTCTGTATATTCTCTGCTCTGATCCCCAGTTCCTTAATTGGGCAAAATCTTCTTGGATTTACAGTCTTTCCTTTAATACATGGTACCAGCAAAGATCAAACTGAAAATAGGCTCCATCTACTTTCTATCTCAAGGCTATTTATCATTTATAATCTCATTTATCTTGCTTCAAGGGCACTGATGAATTAACTAACTAAAGATTGCAATTAATAATCAAAAATTTTTAAAAAATATATATTTTTTTCCCCAATCTCAGAGATAGTACCTCACTACTGTTGTTTCGTAGGCTTTTGTTTCTTTTCTTTCTATTGTTACTTTTGCTTATAAAAATCAAGAACTTTGACAAAATGTTTGAGTCAGTGATATACCTGCAATCCACTGGAAAGCATGCCATGACAATTGATTTGTAGGTGACCCAGTCAGCAGAAACAAATATGCTCATTTATTTTAGAATATAGAAATAATCAAATGTTTTCAGAATAGCCTAGGTAGATATGGTGAAAAAATCAAAAGCTGCACACTCGTTTCAAATGTTTAGGAAGAAAGACTTTTTGCTAAAGCAGTGCATAATGTACTCTTGAAATTAATTTTTTTACTCTTGGGCTGGAATCCTGATGTTACTCCTATTTAGAGGGCAGCACATTTAGTCATCTATTTATATGGCTCATATATGATATGATACTCATATATGAGCCATATATATGATATATATATATATATATATATATATAAGGCTTTTACGTACAAATATAACCATATACCATGTACATATGGCTCATAAGGCAGATGAAGTCTTCCATGTATGACACACTCTCTTATGTATATCACAGCACGCAGAGGAGACACTGTTTTGGAATAAAAGCATTTTCCAACTGGTAAGCAGTTGTAGGCTGCAGTGTGTGGCAAGCCTTTCCCCAGAATGTAGTTACTAGTAAGAAAGAGTGTAGTACTTTAATAGATTAGCTCATTTTGTTTACATTATCACGCCTGATGAGTGCTATAAAAATCCTCTATTCAAGTTACTGCTTTAGTCTTTGATATTTCAGGAGGCATAATTAATTTCCTTCAGAGAATATGAAACGGCTGCAGTTCTGCTCCCTTCGTTTCTTGCTTACACAAGCCAGGCTGTCACTATGGCTTATCAGTACTGTCATTCAGGGGACTGTATACTTTGTTTTTCAGTTCTTTCTCCAGCTGAAGATGGAGAGTATAATGAATGCTTACAAAATGAAGAAATTCAGAGAAGCTTATTAACATGTACTTACATATATTTGTTGTGCTTTGCAGTTAACTTTTCTTCCAGTTGTATTTCTTTTTACTAAAAATAGATAACAACTTCAGTCTCTTTTTGGTCTTCCACTTTAATTTCTGGATTATCTTTCAGTATGAATTGTACACGGTTTCACCCATGTTTCTGCAGTGCAACAGATCTTGTCATTTTACCCAAGAGTCCCGAAGTAATTAATAAATTCCTTTTAGTACCATGTTAAATGATACCACTAAGCATTCTTTTTTCCAATCCAAAAAAACCTTGTTTCCTGGGATTTTATCCACCTTTTAGACTAAGGAAAATCATTGTAGCTTATCACATACAGTTTTGCTTTTCCCTTTTGAAAATGGAAGCTTTCTGAGATCTATTAAGTATTAGATTTGTTGTATGTCCCTGGCACCTTAAATAATAGATTTTTTTTTTTTTTTACAGTGTTTTTTTTTTTTAACCTTCACTGTTATTTATTGCCAGTATAGAGGGATACTTTGAAAATACTAACTGCATTAAGAACAACAATTAAGAAAAGTTCCCCAATCTGAATGCTATTCTCCAACTGTTTTCAACCACCAGGATAATCTTTGTGGAAAAAAGCACACGTGAGTTACAGGTTTGGAGAAACAGCCTGAGAAAAAACACCTGCAATAAAACTCAGTAGGACTCTTCAGGCATACAGGTAGGAGAAACTTAGCAATCTCCTCTCCCCCCAGAAATAAAACAAATAAATCCAAATTAATTCCTAGTTCAGGAACCTGTTCATCACATAAATTCAGGCATTCATGTGCTGTTGGATAAGTAGGCACCCACATCTTGGATTGGAATACTTCCACAGTATTCAGTGTTTTTTCACTGATTCTTGAAATATTTAACTTGAATAATGAGGCCATTAATAATACAAGACTGAATGAGGGGTATTATACTACTGCCTATCAGACAAGAATATTAATCATTCACTACAAGAATTAGAGTCAAAGAGGATATTTCACATACCCAGATCTTGCCAGGTAAGCAATTTCTGCTCCTACAAAGAGCTAATCACATTTTTTCCACATGCTATAGGTGCTCTAACTGTCCATACTTTCAGTATCTGGAAGCTTAACCTTGCTTTTATCTACATTACATTTTCACAGGTATCAATTCATTAAAGTCAAGGGATTTACTCGTTTTAATAAACAAAATAGAGAACGGATTATCAATTTTGCTCTAGAAAGTAGCTCTGGATAATACATATGAATTCTTTGTTATTCCTTTCACATTTTCAGTATGTAGATAAAAACGTTAGTGTTCACAGTAAAAATATGAGGATTGTTTTCACATTATTGTACCTATATAAAGAAAGTAAGTTAAATCTTGCAAGCTGCCTCATCTTGTTTATCTCTTCTGTATAAATTTTGCTCTACTGATGAAGTAAATAGAGTACGAAAACTCAGAGCTATTATTCTATCAGGATCATCACTGAGGTACATGATAGAGAGAACAACCATGTTTCAGAATTCTCTGTAGCTACATGCAAAAAATACATTTCTACCTATTGCCTCATTTTTGTTCAAATAAATTCTTTACTAGAATATATCATTGATGTCTTTTCACATCAGGATGACAGCTAACACCCACTTGGAATTTATGTGTCTTCCCCAAGTTTACTGTGTTCACTTGTTCATGAATTCTGTGAAGAAAAAAAAAATGAAACAAAAGACCTGGGAAAAATCTACACAGCAGTTATGGAATAACATCTGCATTAATAAATCCAGCTGCTAAAAGTCTCTGTGGGACCTTCCTTCTTTTGGAATATTTTTGGTAAAACCAAACCATCAACTAACAATATAATGTTAGAAACACTACTGTATCTCATCAGGGAGGGTCATGAGGCTGACTTACCAGTTTGATAAAATAGGTTTGATCCAATGGCATTGAAAAGAAGGGCATAAAATTTTATCAGCTGTTTTCACCAGTCTGAGATCGTCTCTTTCTTCACTTAACAAAAGAATCCTAAGTGTTTAATGCTTGAAACAAAACATTAAAGAACTAGCTCTTATGTCCTTCATTCACTGTTTTAACAACAAGGCATGATATTCTTTTAAGATTTTTTTTATTCTTTTAAGATTATTGACATTCCAGGTAAACTGTAAAAAGCAAAAAAAAAAACACTCAAAGAGATTTTTGAGTATGTTGACATGTACATGAATTGTACGTGAATCTTGCAGAATCAATAAACAATGCTATAACCACGTTGCAGTATAAATGACAGTAAAACTCAGGGACTTACTAATTCTGTGCTAGGACCATGCGCTCCAGCAGTGATGTGAATGAAGCTGCAGGTGAGTCCACATTCAGGGAAAAAACACAAGTTCTCTGTAACATTCAGTAATAGGCCTCTGTCTTGTTCCTCAGTGCCTGCAAATCAGAGTAAGTATGAACTGCATCATAACTTCTATGGGACATAGAATTCACTGGACATTTCTGCAGACTTCTAGCTATGTAGGACCCCACACTGTCACATACTACAAAATGCTTCTTTACAAACTAACAACATGATACAAAACACAGGATATTTTTCTCTTCATCTGCTCTTATGTTTTATGTTTATTTCACAGGGAAGAGGAGAAAATGACAGGAATAAGAGTATTCTGAGGTTAAAAAAAGATGTAAAGAAATGGATATTTTGAGGAATATTTTGGACGCATTTAAGCAGGGCTTGGATTTTTGTAAGATGATGCACGTTAGTTCTTATTATTCTGTAATTTTGAAAGCATTTCTGAAAGATGCCCTGGAATTCCCAAAGACAATATGCTTACTTATGTATTGATATATGGGTTTAAACTCTTAACCACTTATATCTCTAGGGCTGACTTTAAGCTGCTTCAAATGCATTTCATCAACTTCATCTAAACAATCATAATCACTATGTTTAATGAATTGCCTAACAAATATAATTCTGCTCCTTGGACAAAGATTTGAGAATTCAGGTAAACAGCTGTCAATCACCTAGCCAGCTGTCAGTGCCTAACTGGAATTAATTTTAAAAAGGAGCCAAATACTCTTTGTAAGGCAGAAGGGATCTCCATTGACTTAGTAGAGTTTACAAGCTTAACAGCATTTCACACTAGGTAAGCTCACATTTTACTTTTAATTCTCATATGCTCCTGTTTTGGAATATTTTCTCTATTTCAGAAGAACATCTCTGGATGTTACCAGTACTATCTCAGTTTTTCTACATAACTCAAATTGAGATAGATATTCTATCATAGAAATTAAATGGAGTCAAGACAAGAGCACTAAAACGACGGTGCAGCAGAGAAAACTGAAAGCAGTAAGTGGTTTTGTATCAGCACTTTTATATCAGACAATTTTTCCACACATGTAGGCTTCCCAACATATTCTTTTTGTCACTGTAATCACTGTCATCAAATATTTGTGAATGCCATTGCGAAGACTAACATAAACAGTTAACATAAAACCATATAAATTATTTCATATTTATCTTACCTGCATGACAGAAACGCTGAAAATCCCAGAATAAAACTGAAGCTTCTAATTTGACTTAATGAATTCAGTTTGAAGGAGTGTCTACAAATGACAAAATGTGGTACAAAATTATCCTAAAGAAATATGTTTTCTCCTATGAGGAACAGGAATATCTCAGAAGTTTTAATTCTGCACACGCCTACATATAACAGAACAGTGGATATGAGTAAACCTCATATATGTTTATTCACAGAAACATATCACACTGCCTTCATGGTGTAAGTTACACAACAAAGTCTTTACTAATCTTTTACACATTTTTATTAAAGAAAAAAATCTGCTTCATAGTAACAGAAATGCTTATATTTACTAAGCTGAAAGTTTTCATATATGAAGAGTAAACAAAAATATCACCATAATATTTAAGAATACTGAGGTATTTTATACAAACTAGCACTTCTTATCAATCTGATTTCTGACTTTTTTGAATCATTTACATACGATAATAAAAAAAAAGGAGATACTGTATGCATGTACTGAAAAGAGCATTGTCCATAACTTTTTTGCAAGAATATCCAGTGTTTCCTTCATTATATTATAAAAATTATCATTTAAAAGCAATATATTAGGCCGAATAGTAGGATCTTAATTTTTCATCATTATTAGATTCAGCTAGAATTAATTCAATATTTTTCATAGACATTTAGCAGAAGCATATTTTTCTTAATAAATATGTGAATTAATGAAGAAATAGAGAAGAGTCTTTGAATTATAACCTGGGTCATTTTTTCAATTAGAAAGTAGCTATAAAAATAAAGACAAGATTTGTCCCAATGCATTACCATCACCCAAATCATTCTGATCCATAAATTTGCTAATCAAGATTAATCTACCAGAGCTTTTTTTTCCACTAGCTGACTCCATCATCGATCCAATACATGATGTAATTTCCATTAATAAATACTCCATCATACAGGTTATTTATTTCATAATGAAAACAGAATAATATCAAAACCTCTGCAGAAAAGGTTTCCAAAGATCAGATTTAAATAACCGTAAAATAGATTAGTTGCATGTATTTGGTAATACAAGTCTCTCCTTCATAGTTTCAGAAAGACAAAAAGAAAAGCCAGGACAAAGAAAATCATAAAGTGTTCTTCTTACTCTCTCAGCAATTAGGGATTGTGAGGATGCTTTTCCTGCATGGTAAAGAAAAAAGAAAAAAGACAAGTTAACAGATGCCACCTCATTCTTCTGCTGACTATTCATGTTGTAACACCATACAGCTAACAAGGAAACTCAATTTTAAGTTCAAAAAGGGATTGTGGAGGTCCTTGTAACACTCTGACTGAACTAGCTATTATTTCATTGCCATTAATTATTGAATGGTGTGCCTTATTAGTAATAATTATTTTATCCTTATTATCATATCCTATCACTTTCTAATTGCTATCATTGAACTAAACCACTGAAACTATCATACTTCACAATTAGTTAAAAAATTTAATATTTAGTGATGGGACAACTAGAAAAGATTCTGTCAGTTTTTTCCCAAAAGCCAGCAAACAGTTGCAAAACATGGGCTGCAAGGGCAATAAATACAATAGACAGATGGCAGCCTGCAGAGCATGTCAACCTGGGGCCTTCTGCAGCTCTTCGGAGGCTGCCGCCATTTGGAAATAGCTGTATTTCGACTGCAGCCTCGTCCTACAGCTACACTGTGTCTTGTGACACACACCTCACACATTACATTGTGGGATTGGAGTAAGGACTTCAGCTCTTTCAGCATCAGAAACGTACCTACAGCTCCCGTGATCAGGGCTCAAAGGAAGTCAGAGGTTGTACAGGCATGTAAGTAATCAGTTTTCAAAATCTTAGGAGGAATAATTTTCAACCAAATTCAAAAAAATTTTGACCAAAATTTTTTTCCTTGAGATTAATAAAACAGAAATATTTAAATAAAACATCATTATTTGTATTCACCAAAATTTTCTAGCATATATAATTTAGTAAAGTTTGCTAGCCCTCTCTAGTCCTTGAATCTTATGCCCTCTAGTCTTATGTCCAAGCAGCAGGACACTCTGATGAAGAAATATAGGAATAAGGAAAAAAGACTTCTCCTTATTGTTTATGGAGATCTGCCCCACCATCTCCCTGTGGCCATCACTGCCATACGTACAGTAATTCAGAGTTTGTCATACAGACAGAAAGCTAAAAAAAAAAAAAAGAATAATTGGTTTGGTGCAGAAGATGAAAACACATTGAATTTAAAACCAAAAACTTCTGTCTGATCTTTTTGTCAAATATTTGATGCAGCAATGCTATCCAGCTAATGAAACAATTATATAGTCTCCCACAGCACAAATTTCATTTGTCCTGTTTCTTTTATGATGTTTTCCTTCCACTTCAGTATTCCCTACTTTTCCTTCTCCATATCTTTCCCAAGGTCTCCCTATGATAAGCGAGAGGCCTTCAGTGCTTTTTCCAGTCTTTGGTTACTTCCAGCTACCTTCCCCATCTTTCACTGAATAGAGGGACTGGAGGCAGAAGGAGGGCACTGGCTTCTGCTAATATTTATGGTTTGGCAAGTGCTCTTGGAATAGATGGGCGCTGAATTTTAATTTGCATTGTGCATGCTTCCTCTCTGTGAGCCATACATTAACCATCCCTCCACTTCTCAGTCAAGGAATTTCATGAAAGCACAGGATAGCTATCTTCTCTTTTCTTGGTTAAAATTGTCTGTTAAGTTAATGAGGAAGAAGGAGAGAAAAGGCCTCAAGTACAAACTAGCTAAAGCACAGTGATGAGCAAAAGTATCATCTACTTGAGAAAAGAAACTTGCAAGCCAGATGCTGAATGAAGTCTGTTTTTAATGAGACCACCTCCTCTAGTACACTAGAGATATCAGTCTCCAAACATCTCAGAAAGGGAAAATGAGGCCTGGATTTCCTGGAGATGTGCAACAAACAGAATCAGTACTACCATTATGTGAAGGATGCTTCTACATCTTTTCTCACTTAATGAATATTTTCCTTCTGCACATCTCTTAGAAAGTCAGTCCCAAGCCATGCAATTCTCCAACGCTGTCTCTCAATTTAAACAGCAGGTAATATTCCTTATAATGAATACAACTGCTTTGTGTACCATGTGCCTAGGCTCTATTACAATTTATTTGCTAGGAGAAAATAAATTAAAAAAAAAAAAAAAAAAGGTGAAAACAGTTGATTCTGAGGAAATTTATAAGATAAAAGAAACAAATGAAGTACAAGATAAAAAAAAAAATTAGAAAGAGAATGAAGTAATTAATGCATTAAGGATTCACCTGTTCCTACCAGTCCCTCCAATGAGATCTAATGTGAAACCTTGTGTGGATTAGCTTTGTAGATGTATTTTACTACCTAAGAAGTTGTGCTCATATTCTAACAGGGATTATAGATATTCTAGTAGGAGGGACCCCCAAGCCCCTTGTAAGCACTACTCTTAGTTTCTTTATTTCAACTTGATTTGCATCTATCCATACATGGTTCTCTGTTTTTCCTTGAAAGATTCTTCACTAGCCACACTTTTACTTTATATTCTATACATTGAATCCATCATCTGTTTTCTCCATAAAACATTGTGGATGAGGAAATGAAGACTTATTTCCTGTATATTGTGCTACGCAGTCAGCCAATAATCTAAGAATTCTGCTATATTTTGATTTATATTTACACAGCACAGATAGAAATCCCCATTTTGAAAGTTTGGAATGCAACTGCATCTGTAGGAATTATTTTTATATCTGGAAAGTTTGAGTCACTCGCCACACTGATTGTTAATTTCAAATATAAACTTTTTTAATATCCAGAGTAACGTTCATGTTGAAGCTCTCCCCAAACATGGACCCTTGCTTTCTGTGGCCATACTTTACCGTCAGTAAAGAAAGGACTTCTATGCAACCCTCTTCAGCTGTTCTGCAGTAGCTATTTGTGAAACTCTTCCCCAGCCCCATCTCAAGTCTGCAAAAGTAAGTTATGTAAATTATAGCAACCACCAGCACCACTACCAACAACATATTGCAAAACACAAATGCAACATTTTGGCCAGGTCTCTCTGCCAGAGGATGGAAAAGAATGCAGACCTGTTATAGGTAGGGAAGACAGCTGGGTACTGAAGCCTAAGCAGGTTAAACCATGAAACCATGAACAGCAATTTGCGTAGAGTCTGCCTGCCGGGTGCACAGCATCTGCCAAAGAGACAGACTGACCAAAAGATGATTGCAGCTGTTAAACAAAAAGCTAGATTCAGGATGGATGACTTGCAGAACAGAACATGCTTGCTTTTCTGAGATTAGCAGAATAGGAAAGTAGGATTTGCATTAGCTTTGTAGCTTTCTTCTTGTACTAAGATGACACAGGTAGATGCCTACAAAATACCACAGCACCACGTAACACAAAGTATTTCAAAATGCTTAGCTGAAAATAGCAATAAATACTGATTTTCAGATGACCAGTGGACTGCTGTACACTGGTGACTCAGAGCTGTACTACTAAAAAGTTCACAATTTTCTATTGAATAAATTTCTATTTGAATGCAACAATTTGAGTGTTTTACAAGGAATCAGAATTGACTGTTATTTACAGTTTTGTTCAGCTAAAGACACTGCAACCAGAAATCACCTAGAGGCAACTAGATCACTTATAGTAAGCAAATACATAATGTATTAATTGCCACACCCCAGGCACATCTGAAATATACCATGATGATGAACAAGTTACTTCAACGTAGACAAAAATTATACTTAAAATACAGGATTTGCATCATGCTACAAGCATTCTCTTCCTCCAAAAAAGACAAAACATGGAAGTAGGATGTAAGATCTACTAAGATAGACTGTATTATCTTACTAGAGGCAGCCACAAATATTTGCTAGTTTGTTCTAGACCCATAGCTGGCCTAAGATCACAGTAACTTCTCTGCATAGTCATATAGCAAGAGGCAAGTCCTTTGGCAAAGGCTGGAAGCATTTTGGAAAGTACTTCTTTTAATGGGCTCAACACTTCCAGTACAGGAAGTGTGCTATCAATTTTTATGGGCAAGCTTGTTATATGTAATTGATTACTTTTTCTTTGAATATATATTGATTCTTCAGCAAATTTGTACTAACTCTTCATTCTTTAGAAGGAGCATTATCACAACCAGGGTTTGGCATTCATGCTGACAACAGTAATAAGAAGTTTAGGACTCAGTGATCAGGAAAAATGATCAATACAGATACACACAGATGCACACACATCTGCCAGTTAGAAACCTGGAAAACTGGTGGGTTATCTGCAAGGCTGGCATTGTCATTTCTTTGATTGCATCCATAATGTAACAGGTATCTCAAGTCTTCATCTGTGGCTGACCTAGACCTATTTATGAAGACATTGATTTCACTAATGAGTTAAAAAAAATCCTCACCCACAAGTAATAAATAGCTCCTTTGTCTACCTGCCAAAATACAGTCTTGCAAGACATTAACTCTTCCTCCCAATGTAGCTGATGACGTCATTAGTACATGCAGTGCTGCAAACACAGATGCTTTATTTTCCATAATTCTAGATTATTTCACCAAGTGTAACAGATGTGAAATAAAGCATAGAATTCACAGCAAAATCATTCAAATTTACCTACCCACAGCAAGATATTAATCACTTTCTCACTTGATCATCATTCCAAAATAATTTCCCAGAACAAACTAAACTTTTTGACTGCTGAACAAATTGAGCAAGGAAATAGCTTTTTGTATTTTTAAACTTCTAATTGATTCTGTGGCTCCTTGGTTGCTAGTCAATACAACAGTAACTGGAATCATCATGAGTAACGCTCAGATCATTTTCAAGGACTTTCTTGTTTGCATAAACACTTCCTCATCTGCCTCCTCACCTTCTCCAGCTTTTCACAACATTTTTTCTACTGAAAACCAAATTATTTCTGATCTGTTAGACTGGTTCCATAGCCAGTAGTTTTTCCCAAATGTAATGTTCTCCTTTAGCCATTCCCTTACCATGGCCTCTCTGGCACTAAGACCAAGCAGCTGAACTTCTTTCTGCTTACGCCTTTATTCTTAGTAGGAAGCATCACTTTACGGAAGCGTAAAGATATTTATTATTTATAATAATTAACTAAAAAGCTGCATATGCAGTTTTCATTAATCAGAGTGAAAATAATGTTTAAATTTCAACATATAAGAAACATTTTTACTTTGCTATATAAAAGCATTATTTTGAATATGTCTAATTACCTGGGCCCTTACAGTCAAATAAAAAAATCGTTTTTTCACATTGTTTGTATTATTGGTCTTGTTTGTTATTTTTATATCTAAAAACAAAATTTCCAAAACACTTTCCACTTTAGCTATCAGAACCTCACTACTCAGGAATCTGCTCTTTTTGGAAGTGTCAGTTTGGACCTCTGGCATCTCACTGTCACTTGGAAAAACAGAAAATAAAAATATTATGTACTCCACCCTTGTCAGAAAGAGACATTATTCCAACTTACAAATAAATCATGTGTTTCTCATTTATCTTCTAATACTCTCATATTTACTAGTGAACAAATAACCTATTTCTCAAAGACTTTTTTTTTTTTTTTTTTTAACATTCATTTGCCCTCAACACATACCTGGCAAAGGAATTGTGATTGTGGTTGTGTCACTGCTAAATATGCCATTAATTACTTCACTAAGACATTATACCACGCTCAGAACAGACTGTAAACATTTTATGTCTTTAGGTAATGCACAGAGGCTTTTTTTTTTAATGCCATAACAGCTCTATTTATATACAATGTTCTGCATAATTAGCAACTAATGAGGCTCTAACTTGCACTGCTGTAAGGCCTAGATATCTGTTCCTCTTTCAATGAATTCATTTTTGCTGTCTCATTAACACAGTAAAAAACCTGAAAATTGTATTTTAATTAAAAGCTAGACTACCTCTGTCTGGAGACACTAATGAACAGAAACACAGTAAAAGACGCATAAAAACTTAGTCGAGAGGACAATATGCACGTACAGCAGAAAGATAAAATAGCTAGCTTTCACTTTTTTCTTTTTTAGAGTAGGGTTTTTCCATTTTTTTTCTTTAACGTTGTCCTTTTTTTTTTTTTTTTTTTTTTTTTTTTGCCTTCTGACCAACTAACCTTCAAAAATAGCCATGAGTGGAAATTGTTTTATGAAAAATTTTTAAACTGATATGTTTAGTGAAAAATCAAATACTCTAGCATTCCATTACAGAAACACAAACCCTAATGTACAAGAAGAACAAAACTAACTCTTGAATCAGACTTGGTTTAGTATCTTCACAATGCTATTTATACTGAACAGCCACAAGGTAGATCCTAAGAAGTATTACCACAGTCTTGAGGTGTTCATATATTTTGAGTCTTTCCTGATTCCTACCCACAGGGACAGGCTGAGAGAGCTGGAGCTGTTCAGCCTGGAGAAGAGAAGGCTTGGGGAGAAGTGATAGTGGCCTTTTGGTATATAAAGGGGGGCTAGAAGAAAGAAGGGGACAGAGTGGTTGTTTTTTTTTTTTTAATATGATAAGTGAAAATGGTTTTGAACATAATGGGGGGGAGATTTAGGCTAGCTATAAGGAAGAACTTTTTTTTTTTTTTTTTTTTTTTTTTTTTAATACAATGTTTGGTGAGGCACTGGCACAGGTTTCCAAAAGAAGTGGTTGGTGCCCTGTTCCTGGAGACATTAAATGTTAGGCACTTGGCAACCTGATTGAGCTAATTTTATTATTCTTTACTTTCTATTCCTGTCAGTCTTCTGAATCAGATTTCCTGCCTTTTCTTCACAACTGCAAGACCTAAAAACATAATAGCAGAAAATGATGTAATTATATGTCTTTGCAACTGTTGCAATAAAGTCACGAGAACTGACCATGATGCTTCCTTTCCTGACTTCTGCAAATACTTTAAGGAATTAATCAGGTAACTTGATAAAATACGTCGGTTTGTTAGATAATAGTACTGAGTAATTTTGAAATGTACTAGAGAAGGAACAGCATCCCAATAATCTCATCAAAACATGTAAAAACACGATCAATTTTTAAATATTCCATCAGTAAAAACGGAGACTCAATTTCTGAAAAGGCCTGCCTAATATAAAATACAAATACGACATGACTATCTCCAAGACTAAAATTAATGAATATAATATAATGAAATATTGTGTGCTTGGATCTTCACTCTATAGATTGATCCAGAACGTGCCTAATCCACAGGCTCAGTGCTTGTCACATGGCTTGTAATTTCTTGTTCCTTTTGGTGAGGTAAGGAAGTCTTAAAAATATGAATCCTCAGGAAATGATATTCAGATGGATGAAGATGGATTCACTTGACCATTTTTCTGGTTCTCGATGGCTATAAATAAGAGTTAACAACTTCCTAAGAGCCTAGATTCTTTGTTTAGACTTGCTATTCTACTTCAATTACAGTCTGATGAGGTTTAGTAGTCAGAGATATCCATCAGTAAGCAGCAATTAGCAAGATAACTATCCAGACTTCTACCCTATCATCTACCATATTTCTATTGTGTTGAACTACTAATTCTTCAGGATCAGTAAATCCTCACAATGCCTAAATAAAGATTCACTGCCACACTTCTGCTAAAACCTAATTAAAACATTAATATTATAGAAAAATCACCTTGGCTCACTCAGATGTGCCAAATGCAAGCACCCCAATTGCAGGACAGCCCATATTAACATTGTTTGCTACCTTTGCAAACATCTACCAGAGTATTTATCTGTTTACTTTTGCTCTGGTCTGGTGTCCTCAAAATCACAGCTAATGCAGTAGGAGAAAATACATAATTACATTAATAACTCACCATGAATGCTAGGACTCATGAAAGAGAAGATTCAAACATGGATTTATCATCTGATATTAAACTGTATATTCTTTCTACCAAAATTATAATGTGGTTTTTCTATATTACTTATTTTGAATGAATTTGAATTATTACTCTTTCCAATGATGCTTTCTAAGTCCTTAGTCATGCAACCAGTTTCATTTTCCTTGTTGCTGCTTTCTAAGAAACACATTCTCATGCCAAAGTATTTCATAGAATGGTTTGGGTTGGAAGGGTTCATTAAGATCATCTAGTTCCAACCCCCTGATATAGGAGGGGGGGAAGGGGGAGGGATCACCTCCCTCTAGATTATGTTGCTCAAAGTCCAATCCAGCCTGGCCTTCAATGCTTCAGGGGAGGGGAGAACCACAACCTCACTGGGCAAAATGCTCCAGTGTCTCACCAGCCTCACAGTAAAGATTTTACTCCTCATGTCTAATCTATACCTACCCTCTTCCATTTCCCACTCCACTTGGACACTGAACCTACTCTCTGAGTGCTACTACACAACCAACTCCTTTATCTGGCAAATTGTCCATCCATCAAATTAATTTTTCTCCAATTTGGCAACTAGGATGTCATGTGAGACAGTGTCAAACACTGCACAAGTCCAGGCAGTTGAGTTTTCGCTTACAACTGTCTTGCAGATATCAAAGCCAGTCTTTCTATGTATGTGTTTCGGTTACAAACAGCTAAACTCAGAATTTTATAAGCTTTTAATAAAATGCAAGCATGAATCAATTTCTGTAGCAATGAAAAATTAAGAGCCAGATTTCCAAACAACAAGTTAAACACCTACACATTTTTTAAGAACCCATTCAGAACACTTCTCGACATTTAGGTCTTTGAAAACCCTTTAAATAGCTCATTTGTAATGGCCTGCTGTAGTCTAGGTAATTCAGATAAAACATTTTGACTTGTATGATTCAAACTGTTTTTCTAATACATGTGTATTGTATACATATTTTTTCAGCATTTATTGCATTTATGCAGAATAATTAATTATTCAGTCCCTAGAAATAATGAAGATTCTTCTCATACTACTAATCAACTAGACTAATATAGTTCACAAACCATGTTATAAAATAACATGAAAACACATATCCATTTCTGAACAAATAGCATAAGGGCAGTATAAGAATTGCCATAAAAGGACTACAAGGTTTAGAGCTTTTAAAACAGTATATATAGTTATAGAAATATTTAGAAATAACATTCAATATTCTTATACAAAACTACCTATAATACACTGCAATTAGATGACAAAGAAGGGACTGCACTATCCTTACTCAAAATTCTAGATAGAAGCTATATTAGAGAAATACATCAGAGGGAGGGATCAGCACACAAAGAATTGTGGATTAACTGTCTGCAAACACAGAATTCTGAACTTTCAATTTTCCATCACTTCTTGACATAAATTGATGCTCACTTAAGTGGATGACACCAGATCCCTCTACACTGATGAGTTCTAGTTCTTAGTCATAAATTCAGGTACTTCATTCTGATCTCCCTAATGTGAAGAGTGCCTTAATCTCTTATGAAGTCTTTCCTTAATATTAAACTAAGTGAAGGCATTGTGAAAGCTTAGCAGCATATTCTCCCTAAAGATGAAAATCCAAAGTAAGCCAACTTAATTAAGAATTAATTCCCTTTAAATCACAGGATGAATTGTTCATTTCTGCTTCATTCTCTAATCAATTATTTGTGGCATGAAATTATTTACAAGACACAGGGGCAAATTAATTAATGTGGCAAAAGTGATTCCATATCTTGTCAGAGATATTCCATCCTGTTTTTAAAATTTCATGTATTAATAAAACGTTTTGGCCTGCTTAAAAGACTCCATGTTACAACTTTGATATTTCTTCATATAGTTGCACACTGCCATTTTCATTTTTTGCAGCAACCTCTCTGTTCCTGTTCAAAAGGGTAATAATCAAAATGGTGTTTTTAAAAAATGTGTTAATTCCTTAGAAATTCTCTGATAATCTTCTGAATTCAACTGCTGAAATACTACTGGGGTCTTTCAACCACTTCAAGAATATGAATATAAATAATGTTTCAATTAATTAAGATTTGTCCCGCTCTTCACTGAAAAAAATCAGCTCAAATGTTGAGCTTTTTCTTTATGGTGAATAAAAGATTCTGCTATTTAAGCAGTTGAATACACAAACAAGAATACACAGTAATGCTGAAACATTTTCATTTTCTGAATACCAGTTTTTAAATCTTTCTGAGTGTGCTTCTGAATCCAGCAGTCAGAGTTTACAGTAGTTGTCAGTGCTTTACTTTTTTTTAAGCTTGTTGCAAGCAAAAAAAATGTGGTGTACTAAGAAGTCTTCTTGGACAAAAAGAAAATAATAAAAACAAAACTATTTTTCATTATCAACTATGAAGACTGTGCAAAATGCAAGCTATTTTTAAAAAAATATTTCAGTGTATTCTGAATACCAGTATAACAGGAGATTGTAGTCTTCACTCCACAGTTAATAACAAGAAATAGCCCTTTAAGAGGATTAATTAAGAGTCTTCCTCTTCTATTATTATTTTGAATTACTTTCCATATCATAACAGATCAGATTTGTTACAGAGGTAACAAGTCTGCTTCAGGAAACATTTTCATCTCTCTGATTAAGAGTCTCTGTTTATAAACAACAGGATGAGTAGCTGACATATTTTAACAAGTGACTCATGTAAATCCCATAGAGTCAAATATACCACTGGATAAAGATTTTTAAATGCTTAAGATGTTCTTCATTTCAAATATTTGTACCTTTTAATAAGTTACGGAAAACAATAACATGGAATACTAGGCAGGATGAAACTAACGAATCAGTTGAACCACTGTTTTTCAGCCAATGGTCTACAGATTATTTGGTGGTAACGTATTAGTTTCCAGAGCTCCTTGAAAGATTTTTTACTACAGAGTAATGAGAAATCTGCAAGCAAAGCAGATGTTTATAGGGATCTGCAATGAAATATGTTACAGATGACTAAACTGGCCAATTATTGATGTCAGGTGGCAATGACCTGTATTTTTCCTCAATTATCTTCACGGTGCACTTACATTACGAATTGGAATTTTAGGCCAACCACTTGAGTCATATTTCAGGCAATCATCTACTATGGGGATCTCACTGTTGTTGAGAACTGTGGCAAAAACACCACACAAAATACTTACCATTTAGGAAGGATGTACTTAACCAGAGAACAAACAGAAAAATTTATTAATAAAGGTCTACGTTCTTGATCATGTTTTGTCCTCATCATTGTATTCATTTTCTTCACCTCAGCATAGGCACATTTGCTAAAATTACCTCTACTCCGCAAAAATAAATTATAACAATAAAAATATTAACTGTTCTAGTTTCAACAACATGCACAAAAAAGGTAGAAGACAACAAACAGTAACAAAAAAAAAAAAAAAAAAAGGGTGAAATATTTAATCCATTTAAGTAAATTATATATTTCCACTGCTTAGGGGAGTGGGTAGGACTGAGTCTGACGTTTCCTGCCTTTTCAGTCAGCTTTTAGTGTATTCAACAACAATATGTGGTTGGGAGACTAACATTTTGCCAGGAAGGGGCAATGCAGAAGCACTGGATTCAGACAATTCTGGATATTCCTAATTTAGCAGCCAGAAGCCTTATATGCGCAGCCCATTGTCTCAGAGAGAATTTCTTTATAATTCACTCATAATAGCAGACTTCTGTTCTTTTTAGTACTTTAAGCTACTCCAGAGGAAAAAATAAAATGGATCTTCTAGAGATGGTTTATAAAACCACGTCAAGTCACAATAATTAATGATAAAAGGATATATTATTTGGTTTAGATCATAAAAATTGTTGTAAGAAGCACTTCCCCCCAGTGTTCTCCCCTTTACAAGGCTGTAAGAGAGAAAACGAGATGCATCCATCTCTAGTGTTGACCAGAGTAACTCCCAACTACTCACAATGAAATTTTCCTTAGAACTATCCACCTTCCTTAGAGCACATGCCTAAAAAACAATTTGGCTGCAAGGCAAGACAAGACTTTTTACTAATCTGGACTCACAAACATGCAATGCATGCTCTTAGACATATTATACTGATTTACCTGGGTAAAAAAAAAAAAAACAAAAACATACCCGTGCCCTTCCCTTACCACCTCCACACTTTCATCTTTTTTCTACAATATTTTGTTTAATCGTGTCATGTGTCAGGGAAGAAACAGATCACCCACTGCGATCATGAAAGAATTTCCCGCTGTATGTTGTACAGCACTGAAAAAAGAAGTAGTTAGTTGGAAGAAGAGAACAATTATCAGTAAATATTTCAACAAAGAAAAATGGAATTGGTATTTTTCACCAGTAATTCTTTCACTTGTTTCATTGTCATCTGATCATGCCTGAGAAAGGGCATTAGTCAGCGAGACTACTTTTGTGAATAAGGTTAAGTCTCAAGAGAAGTTGAATAACTAATTTCTGGATACTTAATTTTAATATAAAATGTGAGCATTTCAAATGAACTATTTACACAATCTTAATCTCAATAAAATAGAAAATGTCACTTCAATACTAATACAAGTTTCCTGTAAATTAGGCACATTTTTAAAGCTAATGAAGCTGTCATTATCTTATTAAAATTTGGCATAGCAGTTATTTTTAAGTTTTCATCATCACTTTTAAAATATTTTACAATTAAATGGCTGTAATTCATTTGTATGACTTACATGTTCTATGAAAACTATAGTTTTTGGGTTGGTTTTTTTTTTTTTTTTTTTTTTACCATGACTACTGAGATGAATAATGATATTGTGTTTTATTACACATGCTTAATCACATTCAAAATGTAGTGACTGCCATTTCCTACATCAATATGAATTGTTCAATTCAGGTCTAAGTGAAGTGGATAAACAAAATTTCAGTTGATTTTAATGGAAACAAGCCTAAATACCAAACTTATACTGCTAGTAGTAAGAATAAAATATTATATTTAACACTACATTTTCCAATAACTTATTCATATACATGGAAGAAAATAACATCGCTTTTAAGTTTAGATTTAGATCAGTAAAAAGGTCAGACTTTAACTAGAATAAAGAAACGCTTTCATTTTTTAAATGAGACTTGATCTTTTCCCATTATCTCAGTACACATTTGTTGCATTTATAATGAAGAGTTTGTAAACACAATGCTAATGTGTATTGTTACCGGGCACTGTAATGAATGAAGTAAAAAGTAATTGTTCTGATAAACTCCAGTAATTAGAGTTATGTATGTTCACACACATTGCCCTCTTACCTCTGCATCCCTTGCATTCATTCTTTTTCTCTCTGTTCCAATAGAGAGATCCAGTATCATCCAGAATGTACCTATCCAAGAACTGGAGGAGGCTTTTCTGTGACAGGCAGAAGATAACATCTACAAAGAACAACTTTTGAAGCAAAAAGGTTGAGTTGCTGCCAAACAAATTGTAGTACAGAAAGTAATATGATTAATTTTTTGTGGGAGCTTTCTCAATTATTTTATTCAAGTTAACAGAACTTATCCATATGTAAAATGATTGAATTGGAATATTGTCCAGTCTTTATAGCCAGTAGCCCCACTGCAATTGCAGAAACATTGGTCCTTTACAGGAGAATGGGGATAACAACAGTTTGTAAGACTGAAGCTGTTATACAGAAGCAATGGAAACCTTTTAACAGAGATTTGAGCTAACTATTTTCATTAGCCTTAAGAAAATCAGTCCCATCAATACTACAGTTCCGACAGTACCTGTCCAACATATTTCTATGCTGTGGACTTGAATTTATGTACTTTAAAATATGTTCATAAACAATGAATTCACATCTTTCTACTCCTTTATCTTGGATCATCAGCTTTAGCCACCAAAGTATACAGGTTTTATTCAAATTATTTTATTCTAGAGTTACAATTAAGTGAATACTGGCTCAAGCAGGTAAGGTAAAAGCTTGACACCTACAGATCCCATCTTAAGGAATGTCTTAGAAACTCCTACTTTTTGCTTATGCCTACAGAACAGTGAGCAAACATCAATACTTACTTTATGTGATAAAGTCAGGGGACCAACAGGCTTTGAAAACATCTGCAAAACCCAACCAGAGACCACAGATTGTTTTAAACTTGTAGATCTTGTCATTTAACTGTGCGTAAGCTGGAGGAAGATGCGTGTTTGAAAACAATCTTTCACAGCTCATTAGATCCATGCAATAAATAGCCAATGCCTGTTAAATTGAATTGGATAAATCATACATAAATGACCATTTTCAGTGAGTATTATCTTAACCGTGCATAGCACAATTTAATCTGCAAACACAGTGATGACGTTTCAATTTACTTATGTGTTACAGTTTAACGTAGCAATCACATTCATTGAAAGAAGTTTCCCAAATTCCAATTGCAATATTTGGAAAGAAAGTAAGAAGACATTGTCCAAGACACTTCAGGGAGGAATTCAGGGTCACAAAGTGTCAATAATTTAATTTGGTCAGCCCTTCACTCAAATACTTTCTAACAAAATAAGGACCAAAATACTCAGCATCATCAGTGGTCAACACCAAAACTCATCTCCAGCCTTGGAAGAGCTTCTTTGGAATTTTTCCTTTACCCAAGGAACAACCTCTGCCAGTGTTCTTCCCAGGGCCTGTACTTAGATATCCCCACTCTGCACCATGCTGAGTAAGCTGAATAGTCACTAAGGTTTCTTACCTGAAGCAAACGCCTGGGAACCCAGGTCTGGTTTCCACACCTGGAACTCTTAACAGACCCCTCCAGCAGTGGCAGAATCTGTTCCTTGTATGGCAGGTTGACTCCCTACTACCATCATCCTACCATATTTGTGCCTTATACTGTGTGGGAAAGCCCAGAAAGGAACCAAGAAACTGGGACCCAGCTTCATACCTCTTCTCTGAGCTCCAGCAGGCACAGAACCTCACCACACCAGGAACACTGCCAGCTAACTGTGAGTTTTACCTCCTCAGACCATCTCTGCTTGGATGCATAGACTTAAGAGTTGAGCTGCTGTTCTCAAGACAAGCAGACTCCATGCAGTTGCAATGCCACCTTCAAACATTTTGCAAACCTGGAGCTCCCAATTGCACCACAGTCTTCTGGCCCTTTTCTAGCAATTTCCACCACGGCAAGACCCTTCTCTGGAGCAGACTGAACTAAAAAAGTAGTAATTTATTTCTGAATTTGTATAAGACAAATGTTACAAATGCTAGAAGTCCTGCTTCCACCCTACCTCCCAAAATGACATGATTCCCTTCCTAACAAGCACAAGCTAGCTGAAGTAGAGGTGTCGTCACTAAAGGAGGAGGAAAAAACCACCAAAAAAACCAGCTCAGGTTTGACTCACAGAACAAAAGATTTTAAGCAGGGTTTGGTTTGAATTTTTCTTCCATCTGAGTCAGTCTTCCTGAATTTTGTATTACAAACGGAGGGAGAAGAGCAAGAGAGAAAAGAGCCCTTAACATGTAGCATTTATAGTAACTGCAACCTGCCCAGCTAAATCCAGTTCTGCAAGGAGCCTATGAAAAAGATTATAGCAGCAGGAATGATTCACAGGTCTCTTCTTCAGCACAATTTGCAATGCAGCTTCTCACCCTGCCCCAACAACTACACCAGGGTACACACTGATGGGGAAACACTATTTGTGTCCTATAGAAGCTGCCTCTATACTGGAGGCATATAAGGGAGAGGTATTTCCAACTCTTCCCTACTTTTGTACCTTAAGAATTCTTGCTCACCTTCTCTATGCCTGTGGCTCAGGCAAAGATATGTGCATCATGCAAATCATGTAAAAGTAATTGCTTACAGTATAGAAAAACACTGAAAGGAGAAAATGGGGAAAACCTAAGTTTTCTTTCTACAAAGTGAAGACTTATTGCAGGATAGTTAAAACATAGAAAATACAGAAAATATATAGTTTGTTTAACATTATTTAGATGGAGGAATTGAAAGACAGGGAAAAAGCTGGAGCTTTTTCTAGAAGATCACCATTTAATCTATTGTTGAAGACAATAAATACAGTGTTCAGTAGAGCCATAGAGAGTATTAAGTCATATTCCCATCCTATTTAAAACAGAGTAAATCAGCAGGAACTACCAGTTCTACTAGTGTTATGGCAACAAAATTTGGCCCACTGGGATTTGAGACACAAATTCATTTTGCCAGAAACAAATTCAAACAGTTGTATTCCTCTCACAGGCAGGTGATTGATTAGACAGCCCCAAAGGATCTTCTCACTCTGTCACGATGCTGCTGTACTGTTTGCTTTCAGATTTAGGCGACTTCTTAGCAGATACCTATGAGTGTCATTTATTCCTACCAACCCCAACAGCTGGAGAAGTCCCTTGAATAATGGTGAGCTTTCAGTCACCAGGAGTGAAGCAGCAATTCAAGATTAATGTATAACTAAATGAGAAAAGGCCTACAATTAATCGTATGCTTCATTAATTCCTAAACACTTTTTCTTTGATTCTTCTTCCCTCAATAATATGTAAATGAAATTTTAAATTACTTTATTTCATAATGAAGATAAGAATTCTGCTGCTGAAATGGGAAATAGATTTGAAAGGAAAATAAGAACGCAGCTTTAATGTATGGTGATACTACACAGCTGCCTGCTATGTTACCACCTACTTATTAGCATGGTACCTGCTACCGATCAGTCTAAAGAAGAAAACAGTCAAAAAAATTTATGGATTTCATCATTCAGTTTGTATTTTATCAAGAATTCATCTAAATCAAAATGTTCTGTAACTACATCTATAACAGGACTCTGTATAATCTTATGGGAATCAGATTAGAAAGCTGGTATAAAGATGTTGCAGGCTTCATTTAGCTCAAACGAGATGAAAACTAATGACAACATACTACTTGAAAAAAGGGGAGACTGAAAAATTAGAATTTGTCTACTTTCTGATACAAAAAACATAACTGAAAATACTATCTTGCAAAATTAAGTGAAATACTGAAAACTGCCACAAGCTAATCATTTACAGATGTTCCACAGAAAGGGTGTTAAGTTACCCATCTAACCATTACTGATGTGCCACAACTATGAGAAATCCTTGAGCCAACACACATGAAGTGATAACTGCTAAGTGCTTATTTGCCTTAAAAAATTTCAGTAGGATCTGTCACAATATCTAAAAACCTGAATAAGTTTCTGTTATCGCTCTTGGGACAGCACTGAAACCTCAATCTCTAAAACAACCACAAGAGATGCTTATCTGAATTAGCTGTTTTTCTGGTCCTTGACTAAACTGGTGCGTAAGACCATTTTAGTAAAAAATGAATCAACACAATATTAACAATGCTAAGGATAGCAAACAAACATTTGAATCTCGGGGAGGTTTATTTTGCTATCCAGGAACTATATTATTGCCTGTGGCCAGAGACACTTCATAGTTCTAGATGAAACAAAATCACTGCATCAAGGAGCAATCTTTTGGGCTACCACCATCTTAAACATCCGTGCAGTTACAGCATATCATTTGACAAACGTGGTCTTAAGGACCTAGATTCAGTTTTCATGAAGTGCGCATCCTTCTCTAAATCCTTATGAATCTGATGTAATATAACTCTCCAACAAGAAATTCCTTGCTCACAGATCTAGGCTAAGTCCTAGATTTCTTCATTATATTCAAAGGACTTCAGAGAAGCTACTCATGTTTCCCTGTAATGGTGTATGCCAGACCTATGCACACATTCATCTTCTCCTCAACACTCGTATCACCCCTTGTGCAGTATGAAATATTTTCTCTCTCTTGGTGGGAAAACAAACAGCAAAAGGCTAATGCAAATAAATGAGCAAATAAACTCTGTGGATCATTGGGCAGAGTGCAATATCTGCAGATTATATATACTACACTGAAGTGAGAAAACAATCACTTTTTACCATGTTTCTCTGGGTAGATTCAGTAGATTCAGATTCTAGGTAGAAGCAGAACAGAAGAAATTTTCTGTTGTGGAATCTGAATGCTCTTCTTACGTCACCTTCTCAAGCTCACTTCCGCTCAAGAAAGTCATTTTGCCATTTCAAGATCTAGGAAAACAGAAATACATGAGAAAATATTTATTATCAATTATCATAGTCTTAATGGGATTTTTCAATAGCCATCCAGAGAGTCATGCTATTTTTTTCCTTGTCTGCATGATCATTTTACTAACTTATTTTAACACATAAAATATGCAACAAGAAATAAATAAGAAATAGAGAAAGAAAGAAATATAATAAGAATATAATAATGTAAGTGCTACATCTGATGTAAGCTGATATGGCTCTAATAAAGTAAATGGAACTATGACAACTTTAAGAGCTGATAAATCTTGACAGCATTTCTGGTTAGGAATTTTACATCATTGTCTACAGCAGAGTACCACAGGACTTTCTAGGGAAGAAACTAGTTAACAGAGGGTCAACCCTTTTGTACTTCTCTGAACATACTAATATAATTAATGTTATGCTGTAGTGTTTCATTGACAGTTGTTATTGAAAATACATGCACAGTAAGTGACAATGATATCAGGGTAGGCATAGACAGCAGGAATACCATGTTACTTTAAGACTCTGACTCAGTTTTCTGAAGAAGCCAAACCATATGTTCTGATGTAGAACAAAAGAAAATGCAAGGCTTTTCCAGTTGATAGATTTTAGACTTGAGTTGATAGCAAAGAAAACACATTTGAACTGTTTTGCTTCAAATCTAAAATTATCACATGTGGAATTTTTCATCTATTTGAAAATAGGATGGAGGAATGATATTGTAAGTCAGTCTTGATAGTGGTCTGAAGCTTCATGAACTGTTTCTTATTTATTAGTGATAGCAGTCAGAGAGAAAGTGCATCTTCTGATGTCTTATCAAGTACCACAAATGTTTATATGACCTAAATATGACTGAGTTTTCTGTTTAGAAGTTCATGTTCAGAATTCTAACTTGGCCCTTGCTTTTGTTCAGATTTCAAATACTTCACTCTCCTGGAACATGAGATCTAGTACCTATGTTGCTTTCCTCAGAAATTAATGTTTACGTTAGGGTCTGCAGTACAGACTATACATAAAAAATTCTGACTTAGAATTTGTTTTTTATTCTCTTCTCTGGAACACAGGTCCCCCATAAGAGCTTAGCATACAAAGGCTTCCAAAATAGATCTGAAAAAAGTGAGAGTGGTGAGGAAGATGTAGAAAAGTGGCATATTTTTCTTGCTCCCTTAACAGAAACAGTGGATCTCCTACTAAATACGATCCTTGTTTTACCACAGATTCTTGTGTGGTTCCTTACTAGAAGTTCATTTAAGATGAAATCTACAAGTTTTATATATAAATTGATTTGTAGTTGCTACCCAGACCCAAAACTGCAATTCCTGAGGTGCTCAAACTCATCTATTTAACTCCATCCACTCCTACATTTTTGCTTTTGCACGTGTGAGAATGTTCTTCAGTCTTCAAGAACAAATGTATTCTCCACCTGTTTTTTGTCCACCATACATAATAAGGACAACTTAAGGGTGGGCTCCTCAAGAAAAGACTGGGTAATGAAGTCATGATTCTCTTATATTGAGCCTCTCTAGAGAACCCTTCATCTGAGATGGTTCACCCCATCCTCCACCAAGTGGAATTAATCATTCTGTACTATTGCCTCTCTCTCCTTCTGCTGACTGTAAGGGAAACCTAGATAACTAGTTTAGATGGCAGAAGACCACAGAAATCACTCTGTAAGTATATTAATCTTTGTCTCAGCTCCTTCTCTGTAGAGGGGCTCTTAACATTTTCTTTTCTCTGATTTGCTGTGAAGGTATAGGCATTGAAGTCTCTGAGGTCCTCACATAGTATTTTAATAGAGTAATATAAGCCCTATTAATTAATGTGGTACTGGTTCTGTGACAGCTGCTGGTGTTAGCTCACCTTATGTCAAGTCTTCTAACCAAATAGTGATCTAGAGAAACAGACGTATAATGGGATCTTTTACACATTCTGTCTTTCCTTTAGAAGTGCTTTTCCCTGATGTACACCTCTAATTGACTTTTCTCTGATAGGACACAAATGAAATTAATGGAACTCAAGTAATTTCCTGCCCTAATATATTAGACTGTCCTACATAATTACTCTGAAGCACCTTTATTTCAAATGCACAAGGTAATTTATTAAAAGCCCTCCTGTACATCCTTAAAGGTATTCAGATGCTGCTGAGAACAGCTTTACTTATTAAATGATGGGAATGTAAATAATTTATTTTTTTTTTCATCTTTCTTACTACACTGAAACAGACAAATCTGCAAATGCTGACTCATCTCTATGGTTTCTATTAATTCAAATTTTATATGCATACCTGAATGGTCTTACATTAAAATAATGTCTGCAGTAATATATACAGTCCACATCAGAATATTACTATTAAAAATAACACCATAATAATTAGAATAACGCTTATATCCATGATTAGGAGAAAAGTTTTAAATTATTAGGCTAAGATCCAGTTACTCAGAAGATTTACTGGTTTTATATCTACTGCTCTGAGTTTTACATACATCTACACAGCACAGTGTATGGATACATTAAGTTAACCTATTGTAGAACGGGGAAATAGTGATCCATCTAAGTACACATGAAATGGTTTGTCTTTCTGTGACTTGCAGTCTTACACCAAACCTCAACTGTTAACTCATCAACGATTTTGGAAATACTCAACTAGCTTCCACAAACCAAACAAAGCACTTCATGGTAAACTATCTGACAACAGGCATCTTTTTACCACTAACAACATGTAATAATCTGCAAAAAGAAAAAAAAAAGTTAGTATTTTAATCGGAAACACAATGAAAAAATCTTGCTCTGAAATATTTCTGCTGTCATCCTAACAGGGAAAAAAGAAACACATAACAGCAAGTGATTAAATAAAGCGTAAAATGAGAAACATTAATCTGGTCAGAAAATTGCTATTTTTTACCACACCTGTTTATTCAAATACCACACATTTTATTCAACTACTTTAATAGACATTAGTCACTGAATTGTACTTCTTTATGACTCAGGGTTTGTGATGTCATTGAAGGAGTAAGATGGCTCTTGGAGAAATTACTATATTTACTGAACAGAAAAAAAGTAGTGATCTGAACTAAACCTGAGTTAAATCAGCTAGTGATATCCTGATCTTCAAAATAAAGATGAAATGGATACAGCATTAGTGAAGTTATGTTTTTATAGTCAATCCTTTATGACATTCAAGCTTTAGCAAATTGTACAACTGCAGAACTAAAAATCAAATCTCTGCAATCTTTTTTCGAAATATGCCCAAACTAGGTTTTAAAATTCTTTTTCCCCCTCAAATCAGATACTTTAGCTTACATTCTTTCAAATAATAGCTGGCTTCCAAAGCACTTATTTGTGATGGCTCTTGAAAAGACAAAAAAAAAAAAAAGAAAAAAAAAAAAAGACAGACAATTTACTTCTATCTTTCGCCTCTCCCTGAGGTATTGAGGATAGTCCAACTGAATTGTTTCATTTCACACACATTTCCTCAGGACCAGCCTAGCAATAACAGGGACAGTTGCTGAAATTTTTCTTTGAAAATAACATTGGAAATAGAAACATTTCACCTCACTGAAGTATTAAAGGCTTTACTGATTCTGGATGCGTACATTAAAAACAAACAAAACCACTGGTTTTTACAAAACTGTATTTACAAAACTGTAAGAATCATTTTTAACATCCCAAGCTATTTTTCTGCAAGTCTCTTAAGGTTAAAGAATTTTTCATTGCTTGGAACTTTAAAACCGCATAGATAATGTCTACATTGTCAAGTATTTAAGAGAATAGATGCACTTGCGGTGAATCAGCTGTGAATGAATACGAGTGTACGAGAAGTTATTCACTGAAAATAAGGTACCAGGGCAAAAAAAAATGAAGAATTATTCAGAAGCTGGTAAACATGCTCCAAGATCCAGAACAAAAAAAGCTACACAAACCGATTTTGCCTTTTGCACGTCACATTTTCCAAGAAAGCACAATCATTCAGCAGTTTGTTCTTAAGAAATCTGACATGACTGAAAACATAGGTACAGATTGCCATTTCCAATTCTTACAAGGATGCAAAAAAATTGTTTTTCCCATCCTATAAAAATCAGTCACAACAGTAGGGAGAAGCACCCTGCAGAAGACAATGTGCAATATATTGAAGCCATACCTGTGGTTTATTATCCCTATTTTAGAGATACATTTCAATCTCAATCCGATGTATGTATATCAAGGAAGCAGTCATTTAGGCCTTGCCTTTACAATGGGGAGCAGCTGTCACGATACTGTGGAAGATCTCATTCAGCAACAGCTCCAAAGTTTGGGAAGTGTTTGGGGCGTCATGGCTGGGAACAGTTACTTTTCCCTGTGCCTAGATTTCAAAAGATAATTCACTTAAAGGCAGCTATTGCTTGGAGAGTCTCCCAAGGAAGTAGAGTCAGCAAACCAAAATCTTTACATATAAATTAGATCCTGGGTCTACGCAAGCATCAAGTCTCCAGTGCATATATAGCCCACTTGTCCTTTGCAGAAGTAATAACAATTTTAGGAAGTTTGTGTGACAAAATACTGCAAGAGAGCTTTCTTTATGTTCTCTATTCCTTCTTCCTGCCCTGCCAGGTTTTTCCCATTTGAGGTAGTATGGAAAATAATGATTTTCTCAGTTATGCTGTCCAATAATCTTTACTTTCTGGATTGAAGAAAAGTCATTAGTAGGCCATACAATTTAGAATTTTCCTCTTTTCATCTGCAAACACATTACTTGCCAGGTCAGGAAAACAGCTCATACTCTAACATCTCTCTCACACAGGCTGCTATGCTGTCACCAAAACTCATGACAGAAGCTGAATGCAGCCTTAAGGATGCTCAAATGTTAGCTCTCAGCCAGCGGATATGTACCATCACCTAGTGTTTGCTATCAGAGCTTGCACAGGAAAGTGAAGAGTTAATTTGGAAAGAGTCAAGGTTTGCACAAGATTGGAGATAGTCTGGAAGGATTTTGTTTGCTGCTTTGTTTCACCGCACACAGGGATTCGATAACTGGCATGTAACTGTCATTTTCAGATAAGTCTCTTTAGTGTTTATTGTTCTTTGATCCAATTCTTCTTTTCATTCCCTTGAAGCTCAATTTTAAACATGAACAGTTTACCCCTCCCCAAGAGGCTTGTTCTCAGCCACAGAGTATGGCAGCTCATCTCAAAGCCTGCCTTCTGTTGTCTGGGAAAAGGGCAGCCTGATATCCAATCTACACAATCAGGCTTCCTGCTGTGAAGAGGCTCTAGGTGGAATAGACAAGAAAGAACCTCTGAACCTGTTTACTTTGTGCTGAACTTTAGGCTGAACAGGATGAACTCACCCAAGTGTAACTCAGAGCATCCTCACAGTTGCTTTTAATCTTGGGCATCTACTGAAAATGTCAATGCAGTCTGGATTTTCATAAGTAAATAAAATACAAAACAAACTACCTGTAGAAATTAAATATCTCAGGACACAACTAATCCCAGCATTGATTTCTATGTAGTGGCAACATCAGGTTATGGATTTCTATGACATTTTTTAGTTTTGAAGTAAACGTTTTCAGTCCTCAAAGTTGATTTCACAGCAGAATATAACTCATTTGTTTTCACCTTAGACATTTTAGACTGAGAGGGATCTCCTCTTGGTTTCTCATACCCAGGACTCTCCATCTCACCTGCTTCCTCAGCTGTAATCTCCCAGAGAAAGGCACTGATCCAGCTGGTGAAGCCCCTAGCCTGCTTCCACCAACACCTAGCACTGTGCCTGCTGTCTCTGTGGCAGGTATGTTGCTATTGCTGCTTCTGCCACACAGCACCTGTGAGGCTGTGAAGAAAGACGCAAGAAGGCAGCAGGTGGTGGAAGACTGTCTTGTATGTCAGCCTTATATTTACTGTTGTAAAACCCCACATGAAATAATGTCCACAAATACCTAATACTGGACATAAGATATAAAGTTGAAATAAGAAAGATTCCACTTGTATATTCAGTCAAGACCCTTTGAATGATATTCTGTGTATTCAATATGGTGTAGCACCCAGTACTTGCATTTGGAGGCTTCTACTTCAGAAGCCTGAATAGAAAACTTGGATTTTTAGCATATATATAGTTTTGTGCATACATAGTTCTTCTTCTCTCTCTTTTTCTTTACTTTTTTTTCCCCCCATGCATGCAATAATTAAAAATAGTATTGACTGATTTTGAATTATGATTATTTTGAAAATAATGGGACTGGCTCAAACGTCCTTGACAAAGCCAAGTTTTATATCACTGACTATTAACTGTCTTATATAAAACATAAATAAAACTATGCTCACTGTCAGATTCTGCATAGCAGAACGAGTTTTAAACAGCCATTTCTCTATTTTCTTACAATTAATTTTCTCCAGAAATAAAGTACAGCACTGCATCCTCAATGCTTATTATAAGAGATATCTAACTTATTCAGTTGTAAAAAAATATGCCATTCTTATATGTGCAATGATACAATAGATAATCCAAACTCAAGTTATAAATGTAATGCTATAAAATATACATATATATATATATATATATATATATATATATATATATGACTGTGAGAACTCGTGTACTTGGTCGGATGCAACTTTGATATAATATATGTATTGGATTTTCATATAGTTATGAGTCGCCGTGATGTCTTACTACCAAAACTACTGACATTTTCTCTACATAACATCATATGCAAGAACACTCTGGCTTTTGTTTATTAATTTGGGTAGACAGAGACAGATTCAGCAAGTATAATGACATTAGGCAGAGCAGCAGTGCAGCTCCAAGAGGGATTCTAATGTACCTGGACCAAGACATCAATTACAGATGACTGCAACATGACTGCTATTTTAGTATAATGCTAGAACCTCCTCTTTTAGGTCATTATAATGCCACAGTGAATTTGTTCTTTCTATTTATGCAAAAACAGCTGCAATACAGGCAATAATGAATATTCACACACATAAAAACAGACAGCAAATTTAGCCAGACAGACTGCTGACATAGTAAATCTAAATGAACTATGCTTGTACGCATACACTCTGATACTGCAGGTTGATGATATCCTCTCCCCACCTCCCTAAAGCAGACAGCCTGAGGAAATGTAATTCCTTTTTCAAAGATTCAGGTGGAACAAAGCAGAGGGATTTGCTCCATCAAGGGATAGAGTTATCACAGCTCTGAGCAACAGCTTTTAAGCACTCTTCCACTGAACATAATCTGAACAGCTGAACTGTCATGGTAGTTCTCTATACCATTTAACAGAAACATTAAAAATGCTCTCAGAAGATCTATGTCATTAGGCACCACAGAGAAAACGGCAGAGCCAAATTCTTTGACTGTGCTTAAACATGAGACATGTACTGGAAGACCCAGACTGCTCAGCACCAAAATACATCTGCGTAGAACCCAAAAATAACTTGTAGAACTTTTATTCTACAGTCTCTCTAATGGCAAAGAGATTTTGAGGAGTCTGGAGTTAAACACTAATGTTTTGACATAGTGCAAACTTTCTCAATTACCTTTCTTTCATAGAATCTACCTGAATTTTTGCATTTGTCTCTCTTGTACCATCTCCTCAGATTCCCCATCTGAGAAGTAAAATGTATTGTCAAATGATGGTCCTGTTTCTGCCTTAAAGAATGCAATACGCAGGCTTGCCAAGTAAGATGGATTGGATCCAATCTTTGATCCCTGAGGTATGTAGACAAAACTGATCAGCAGTGCTGAACAGAAGCCAAAACTGCTTACTTAAGAAGATAAAATTAGAAATCCCTAGTCAAAAATTTCAGGTGGACTTTAATATGATCTGGAGGAATATTTAGCAAAGATTTGCATGAAATCCAGAAAGCTCAGTTCTGGAACTGAATTTCAAATGTACTTGTGAGGTAAAACATAGGTGTTCACTCTTGTCTCTAGAGATCTTAACAGTGTCAGCAAAATTGAAATTTTGCCAATCCAGTGATTTCTCAGAGCTCACTGACACACTAGTTCATTCCATGGAAAATCTGTACCCTTCTGCCACGGTTGCAAAAAACCTTCTACTTTGCTTTTGTCTTTCAAGCCTCAGTCAGTGAGTGCTGGAACTGTGTGGACACTCCTTCTCTATGGAGTTCAAAGGAATGTTACTCTATTCAGATAAGCAGAAATACAATGTTCCGTTTCTTCTGCTTCCAGCTTTTGCATTAGGGAGGTGCAAGCTGGCTTTGAAGACTGGGTGTTCATGCAGCACAGACAGAAGAACTAGCTGCCTATCTGTGAAAGGCCACCAATCTGTCTTCCCTCATACTGCTGCTTCTGTTTGCTTTTCAAAACACTGTTCCTTTGTTAGTATTGAAAGTGTAATACCCAGCGTACGTGCCGTAAGAACAAGAATCTGTCATCGAACACATCAGTTTGCAGCTACAGAGTTAGTATATTAAAATATCAATGGAGCGGTGTTCAAATTTCAGAAATAGAATTGCAGAATAACCTGCTTTCTGACTCCAGGAATAGTTAACAGATGATAAAATTTATCTGTGTTTTTTAAAAATTTACCAGCTCAAGATGTGGCCAGCAGGTCTGGGAGGTGATCCTCCCCCCTCCTCTGCCCTGGTGAGGTCATATCTGGAGTGTTGGGTCCAATTCTGGGCTCCCCAGTTCAAATAAGAACTTCTAAAGATTGTTCAGCATGGGTCACAAAGATGGTGACGGGCCTAGAGCTTCTCCAGTACAAGGAAAGGCTGAGAGACCTGGGGCTGTTCAGAGAAGACTGATCACAGTTCATAAATATCTACTGGGCAGGAATCAAGTGGATGGAGCCAGGCTCTTTTCAGTGGTGCTCAGCTACAAGATGGGGGGCACCAGCCACAAACTGAGATACAGGAAGTTACATAAGAATGTGAGGAAAAACTTTACTTTCAGGGTGATGGAGCACTGGAATAAGCTGCCCCAGAGAGGCTGTGAAGTCTCCTTCTCTTTAGATATTCAAGACTTCCCTGGACACTTTTCTTTGTGACCAACTATAGCGAACTTGCTTTAGCAGGAGGGTTGAACTTTATGACCCCCAGAGGCCTTCTAGCATATTAACCCATCCACACTGTTTAACTTTGTATGATCTTCTTTGACCAATCTTTTAGATTGGGGAGGGCAGTGGGAGAGAAGCTGGCTTTTCGTACTGTAAGTGTAAAACAAAAAGAAGCCTTTGAATATTGGGATCTCTTCACAGTTGCTAACCTGACATACACAGTTGCTGAAATTAAACCTTTTCACAAAGTGATAGGCTAAGAATATTGTAAGATCAATTTTTGTAAAGACATCAAAATTCAGATATGCAAATAAAAAATAATGAATCTCAGAGTTATTTCAGAGTTAAAACCATTGGACTGTTGTACTAAAATGAAATCTAGTAATATAAATATGGGATAGGAATATAATGGAAGACATCTACAGTAGTCATCAAAAAATCTCACTGAAATGAGAATAGTTTAATATCTGAGCAGCATATTTCTAATTTAATACTACTTTCTGCATATCCTTCACTAAACATTACATACTGTACTTCAGACATCCTCAAATATTTGCTTGTAATACAAAAAAACAGACTACATACATTGCAGAAACTGAATTAGTTCAAGATATATTTGATTAAAAACACAGTTATTAATATAGAGTTTCCCATGACTGCAAAGCAGATGTTTTAAATAAGATAATTTAAGTATGAGAAGATATATTTCAGCAGGAAAAACTTTGGAAACACATCTGAAGGTACTTCTGCTTATACATTGCTATGCTAATCAATTGATGCACTGCCAAATGCTGTATCATACAAAGTGAAGGAGCCCCATGCAACCCCAAATTAGCATTCATTCAACATTAAAGCACAATTCTACTCTAAATGGAATGTACTTTTATTTAACTGAGCTACTACCTGAGTGCATTCAGGGACATGGCTCATTTCCCTAGTAACTAAAATAAATGGTTACTTGTTTCAAGTCCTGCTAGCACTTCAAAGTTAATAGAGCTCTAGGAAAGTAAGGTGGTTTCAATTTTGGTTTGCCAGCATTGGCACAAACTGAGTTCTTGTTGCAAAATTAATGATGCATAAACCAAAAACAGCATAGCTTTGTCTGCCAGACTATAGACAAAGCTTTCAAAGATCTAGGTCTAAGATCTAATCTTTCACCTTTTTCTGACAATTACACATCTTTAGTAGGCCACTATGAAGAATAAACATGCATGCACATATCATCTCTTAGTAATAAAATCAGAATTGCAGTTTGAAATGTAGCACTGAAATACGAAAATGGCAAGCAATTTGAGAATTAAGACTACTCTCACTGGTCATACAGCCCTTTCTCATCCTCTATGTATTTTTGTAAATGCTCTCCGCCATTGGATTACTGATGGCATTTCCGACATGAAATCAACTACCAAAGCTTGTTTCATACCTCAGCTATGTCTGATAGCTTTCTCAGGGTTTAGTTTAACTAGAAAATGGCTAGCAGCCATAGCTTCTTCATGTTATTACTGAAAATGAATTCTTACCAAGCTTCAACATTTCCTTCACATTACAACTAGGACCGCTAGTATGTGACCTATTTTTTTTGTCTGAAAAGTTGAACAAAATACAATAGCACTCCTTCAATTAATTGCTAATTTCTTGTAGGTGTACTACTTTGCTAAGATTACATTGCATAGAGTTTATACAACAAAGTAAACAGATGTTTTCATCCTGGAAGAAACAAAGCATTTTGAAGTTGGTGACAAGCTGAAGAAATCAGAAAACCTTAACATCAAATGTTATATATTACACATTAAATCAGCTGCAACATTAGCAGTTAGGAAAATAAACAGATTTTAAGAAAAGGCACATTGACAATCATAGTTCATGTACAATACGCATGAAGTAATTCAGCGCTCATAAGAATTATCTGCTAAATGAAAACGGAAGGCAAAAGAAGCCTACGTGGTGTTCTGCACTTTAACAATGGGTGATAATTTAAGGAGAAAGTAATCCAGTTATCTAGCTAGATAACTTCTTCTATGAGACTAAAAAAAGTAAAGTTACAATAGCTCAAGCAATCAGTTTTCCAACATAGTTAAAAAATTATCAGTCTACATAAGAAGACATAAGACTGATTTACTGAATGATGAATATCCGCTCTGCATTCTCTGTTTTGACAACAACAGAAGC
Organism: Lagopus muta; assembly: GCF_023343835.1. NCBI lineage: Eukaryota > Metazoa > Chordata > Aves > Galliformes > Phasianidae > Lagopus > Lagopus muta. Next base: position 36,110,388 of record NC_064436.1, on the reverse strand, counting down.
TGTTCTCTTGCAGATCCTTTGCATACTGATTGATGCTGGGTGGAAAGGTTACAAACAGTGCTCCAGCCATGCCTGGCACTAATTGCTGCTCTAGCCGGTAATTTGTACCAGTGCTAGACTCAAGACAAAGTATTGGAAAGCTGACTTTTCTGACTTAGGTACACATGTAGTAAAAAGTAAATGCACCAAAGCACATGCTGGTGTTTTCCTTGGGATGTTGTTAGATTGTGTAGGAGATTCCCGGGCCCTGCATGATTACTCTCTATTTTTAGAATGTCAGGATAAGCTGACACTTTTTTGATGTGTATTTTTATCCAGCATCATAGCAGCACTTCTTTTTAACTTTGCATCCTGTATCAAGCAGTAGAGAAACCATCCTCACAACTACTGGCGTAACCCTCACCTCCATGAAGCTTACAAAGTTGCACCACATAGTGTTCCAACTATGTTTAGGGCAACTGTGAGCCCTTTTTTGTTCTTCTCCTCCTACAAAGACATCAGGGAACATTTCCTAATGTAAATCAATTGCAGAGCTACAATAATTCAGTAAGGTATGCAGCTAGGCACTTAAACGTGTCAAACAATAATACAAATTCTAGATAAGTCGAATAGATGCTTTTTGTAAGTTGAGGTGAAGAATGTAAACATTTTAATATAAAGTTGTTTAAAATATATATTCTATGCTACTTTAACTCACACTACAACAGTGTTTTGAGAAATTTTCTATTTTTTAATTAGTATATACCAAAATAATTCCTACAAGTAATACACTGCTGTGTGTTAAGTCCTGAATATTTAACAATATTTTATTCCAAGTATTCTGATAGAAAAAAGGTTGCAGAAAACTTCAACTTGTAAAACTAGTGCTTACAAATGCACTTACACTGTTCAGCCAGATCATGACGTTTTATGTCTTTGAAATCCTAAAATTTGCAGATTTAAAATTTCTCTGAAATGAATATTTAGATACCATTCTATAAGCTTGATGCAATGGTTTTGCACAAGAATTATTTTTAAACCACTGCATAAGTGAAACAATAAATTGTCAGAGAAATTAAGGTAGTGACTCTTATGAGAAATTTTGGCATGTCAAAAGGAAATCGTTGGCTTATTTTATCCTTTTTTAAAAAAAAAAAACGATTTGTGATATTAGAATGAATTATATATGCCCTAGTTTTTCCTTTAGTTATGATTTTTATCATTCAAATGAATGCAGAGCAAGTAAGAATGAAAATCAGTTCTTATTGTTCAATGTAAACTATTTGCACAACAGTACTGAATAGGAAAGAAATAGAAAAAATATTCTAAAAGAACAATACTAAACACAAGAATTGCAGCCTTAGTAGAAAAATAGTATAAAATTAACTAATATACACACCATTTTCGTATAATCATTGCATTCTCCATGCTGAACATCTGAAAGCAACCAAAATGTAATGACCTTGAAGTTTTAAATAATGATCAAGATTCCAATTCTTTTTTTTTTCCCCACTGCTACAGTCAGTTTCATTACAATTAATTTATCTGTTGCCATTTTTCATTCCAGTTACAATTCTTGTCTGTTCTCGTTATAACTCCTGTCACAGAAGTGAAAAATTTGAAACCTTTTACAGTTCATTTTTAATATTCAGCACTGTATTTGCGGGTAATTCCACCTCCGCATTCATCTAGAGGCACAGTCTCATGAATACACAGGTAAAGGTTCATTGAGCCAGCCAAATGAAATATGGAATATTAACAAGATGAACCTTCCTTTTCCTTTCTGAATGGCATGTTACTACATATCGCTATTAATTCCTAGAAATCATGCTGTGATGTATTAAGAAAGAGGGAAAGGAGGAAAACAGTAGAAAACTACAAAATCACTGATGTATTTTTAAGGTAATTCTTAAATGTCTACAAGTATAATTAAACCACAACACGCACATATATTTCACTAATCATGTAAGGGATTACCTTATTGCACTGTATTTTCATGGTAGAATGATGTATTTCAGATAACTTTGCTTTTCAAGTTTACACAGGATCCAAAGTCCACAAATTGTAGAGATAGATGTGATCTCTGCATGTCACTATATACATACTTCAAGTTTCAGTCTTGAGCCTCATAATGAGCAGAGCTACTTCATAGCACTACAAAAGAATACCTGAGAGACCCTCCTCACTGATTTATCAATGATGTCCACATTCTCAGTCATGGTGGCAAGCAGTTGCTACAGAATCATATCTCTTGTTCTCACGTTATTTGTGAGCCTTGCATCTGAAAAAATCACAGGTATCAGCACCATCATTTTTCTGTATTGTTTGTCAATATTTTTAAGAAATTTAGGTCCAAAAGAAAATCAATATAGATAAACTAAGAACTTGTCTACGCTGCCCAGTGTCCTTACTTACAACATAAAAGCATAATTCCACAAATTCTATCAGATGGACAAAAGGCAGCAAGCTCACTGCATTAGTGACTAACTATTAAGATTTCCTGAAGTGACTTTGAAGTCCCCAAAGAGGGAGGGGATTGCGCATCCTTGCTCCATCCTGCAGCCTTACTCCTGCTCTCAGCACTTTGCATAAGCACTTGTGGCAGCAATCACAAGTCAGCAAGTAGCAAAGAGCACCCTATTAGCCCCACCACATCACAGAGCCTTGAAATGTATGCCAGCATGACAGGTGCTGGTAGGAGAAGGTTCACAGTCTTCTATGTTGCCAGTAAATTTGCTCAACCACTACATTCTTCAGTTACATACTTCCTTGCAAAGAAGTCTCTTGCAAGAAGGAGGTGCACTGTGTCAGTGCCTCTTGAGCACTGGAACAGGTTGCCAGAGAGGTTGTGGAGTCTCTTTCTATGGAAATATTCAAAACCTGTCTGGACGCCTACCTGTGTGACCCTATTGTAGAGCATCTGCCTTAGCAGGGAAGTTGTCCTTGATGACCACTGGAAGTACCTTCCAACCCTGCAATTCTATGATTCTGTAACATGCAAGGTCTGACTCCCTAGTTCAGAAATAAATAACAGAAAGGAACGAAGTATAACAAGCAAGTTCCTTTCCATTTCCCTTCCAATACATGTTAATTAGGCATGAAACAAAAAGCAAACACAAGCATCAAAATATTGGTAAATGTGGAAGGTAAGCAGGCTGTGTTACTCACCTGCAGCTGCTCTAAATATAAATGTAACTGCCCAAGGACAAACTCTTTTCAGAGCACTTCTGTTTAACTCTCCATGCAGAGTGGTCAATGCTCAGACAAATAGGCAGCCAGTCAGCATTAAGTTTTCTCCACTTTGTTTAATGTGTGGCCTCAGGCTTCCTTTACTGAGCACTGCTCTGAATACAGATTTGAAGATTTGAAATGTCAGTGTGATTCATGAACATTTATTCATTTAAACAAACAAGGAATTACATCTGGGAAGAACCCACAGGAGTGTTCCTCAGAATCCTAACTCAACTTCTAAAATGTGAATCTTCAGTGAGAACTCAGATGCTTTAAGAGATTTTCCTGTTTTGCTACAACAAAGTTACCTATGGCTCTTAGAAAGAAGCATTCTTTTTAACAAACAAACTTGCATGTTTCTTGCTTCAGTGATATATTAAGCATAACAGGATCTATGCAACTGCGTAACATCTGACAACTTGTGTGAGTCTTAAAATCCACTTGATTTTACTACTCCAAAACTTCATAGAAAACAAAAAATGCATAATTTCCATCACAAACTACATTTAAACAATGTTTGTGAATGTTTCAGCATTCAGTATTTTTACTTCCTACTTAAAGTGCTCTTCTTTATGTTTCATTTGAGACAAAGCCTCAGTGTTACTAATGAGTCAGAGGACCACTTGCATTATCCCTGCTGCAACACGCACTTTCATGTGTATGCACATCCATCCATTACACGACTAATTTATCTAACAATTATCATTTCCCCTTCTATCAGGGGTTCATGACTTGTTCAGTTATTTTGCAAAAAAGATTTTCTAGTTCCACAAGACTGACAGCTGCAAAATGACAGAAAACAGTATTTCTCTTTAAAAAAAAAACAAAACACAGAAACTTCAAATATTATAAAATTGAAAGGCGAGGCTATTTTAGCCACTTCGTAAAATGCAAATCTAGCAATTGAAGAAAGAAAAACATAGCAAGAATATAACAAGATTATCATGCAACTTTAAACTATGAAGGTTTCTTCACAGAGAAACAGTGCTGTGTGTGCACGCATGCTTACGCTGCATGGAAAAAATCTGTATGTATTGTATACACATGTGTACATTTTTGTATAGTATCTGAAGTATTTTCATTTGAGAAAACTCTCAGCAAAACTGATTTTTTTCATAGGGAAAAGTTGGAAAGTTTTCATTTGTTTGTGTTTTTGAAGTTCCCCCGAAGGGAGAAAAAAAAAAAAAAAAAAAAAAAAAAGAGTGAAGGAAGCAGTTCTGCCAATACAACAATTAGTTTATTATTTATAATCAACTAGCAGACTAGTTGAAATTCATATCAGTGTCAAAGAATGCCTGGCTAAAGATCCCTCCCACTGTTTAAGAATATAAAGGTATCATTCAGAAGTCTGGTAATGGTTTTCTGAATAGTAAAAGGGCATGAATTTCTTCTGCAACTTCTTTTAGTTCACTTAGTCATTAGTCACTTCTGAGCTGGAACACCTAGCAGCCAGTGTATCCTTTATTACACCTACCTGAGAGCAGCTAATGCCTTCCAGTGCAGTCAATTAACAGAGGGGGAAAGAATAGCCAGTGGCACAGGAGTGGGTCACAGAAACAAATAGACTCCTTCCTTTCTTCCATCTCCACCATTCACCATATAATTGCACAGGTCTAGTTTCCCCAGATAATTATGCTAAACAGTCTGTCAGAACACGAATATCAAGATATACCCTTCCCATGTGAAAAGTGCTTAGCTGTATGGCTTGATGAAGTGCCAGAATATAGATGAGCGATGTTGATTTCTTTTCACACAAGAAAGAATCAACATCACAAGAGTCTTCCCAGCCACCCCCCAGCAAATCTGGAGTGAGAGAAAGCATGAAAAGCAATTTCACTTAACGGTGAGAGACATTATTGTGAACAAGGAAAAATAATGCTTTAGAGTTACGGTCCAAGAAGAACATTTTCTCTCCTTAACTCCATTGCTGAACACTATAGCTATGCTGTGCCAACATCCCTGGCCTGATTTTGGCCATTAGCAATTAGTGCTTTCCAAAACAGCTCCTGAGAATAAGACAAACAGCAGCACAGCCCAGGGACTGCTCCCTTCTGGCAACCTTGTTGTAGCCATCCTGTTTGAGAGGGTAAGAGGGTTCAGCTCCAAGAAATTGAGTCATATGGTGCCTTCTGGGTGCAAAATAGCCTGAATTAATTCTTCACAGAAGTACAGATCCTGCAGTTTTGAAGTACAGATCCTATAGTTTCTGCTCCTAAGGCTGCATTTGTCACCAGGGATACCATAATTAGCAGTCATGAAGATCTTTTCTACCACAGGTCAAGACAAGCAATTTGAGCTTCACTGACTTTGTTTTCTGGCGGATATTTTAGGCATTAGATGCATTATTGAGATTTCAAACTCTCCTGAAGATAGAGAAGAAAAAAATCCCAACAACCTGCGTGTCAATCAGGTACAAAACAAAGATAGATGGTTTGAAATTTGCACTTATTTGAAACATATGAATCTTTCATTTAATTTTATTCATTTATAATAAATAAATAAATCTATTCATTTAATTTTCAGCTTATGCCAAAATTTCAAGTGGTACTTTCACTTCATTATGTTACTTTCTACTTATTTACCATGAAATATATTAAACTCCAGACCCTTAAATTCAACATGAGTACATTTCATGTTTTCACTATTAAATATCTCAATGTAAGAACTACGTATTTTGCAGTAGAGCAAGTATGTCAGTCTCTTCCACCTATATACTGAAGTTTGAGAAGGAACTGCAATTAGTTCCGGGGTCTTTATTTCAAGTAGAGTCTGACCAGTTGGTACTCTAAAATGCAGATGATGGGGATTACTTCACAGAGTCAAAGATGATATGCTACATATGCTATAATCAATTCCTGACCATCCCAGTCCTGATTGAAGTAACTAAAAAGAAACAACAAAAAGAAAAAACAAACACCCTACTAGCAATGTAAGAAATCAAAACAGCATTTTAAAGCAGACCAGAACATGAAGTTAATGGCCATCAGAGTGGAATTAATAGAATTGTGGATTATTATTTTCTTTAAATGTATTTGGCTGGTCACAGATGAAAACATGGGTTTGAAATAGACAACAGTGCTATGGGAAGCCCGCTAGCACAGTCATTATCAATTAAACTCCATACAAATTTAATCCTCTGAACCCTACAGAGTTAAATTTTTCAAGGAGCCTTGTATGCATGATCTCCAAGAAAACTGCAAGATGATACCTGGCCATAGTCACCTCAGATAAGGACAGTTAAGGTTTAAAATACACTTCTCTCTCACATTAAATACAAAAACTACAATTGTCCAACCTAAACTCCTGGATAAAAGTACTTATTGTCCAAATATTGTGGTCAATAATTAATGAGCAGGCTCTGAAAGGAAGCTATAAGAGTGTGAGACTTAATACTGCCTTGTCTCCCAGAAACTATGATTCCTCCAAAGGAGAAAAGTGACACTATTAAGGAAGACCATGAGGAATTCTGCACATGAAGAAGCAATTCTGAGTAGCAACAGTATCAATTAAAATTCTGCACTTTACTTGCTTCCCAGAGTTCTTGGAGCTGCATCTACTACAATTATCAACATACATACTTTTCGCTAACACACTCTTGTTGTTTCTTGATTTTTGTTATCAGTATTCCAAATCATCACATCATGTAGAACACTGAGAGTCTCTCAGAAGAGATGTACTACAGCTGCCTGAAGACTTTGCTACTCCGTTTCCATTTACCAGACAGTGAGAAAGATAAAACTGACCGGAAGTCACAAGACTCTTTTCTCCCTGGTGGATTTTTTCTTATATTTTATCATTGAAAACCCGCACACCTTTTCAAAAGAGTAATATCATACTTGGATAAACTAAGATTTTCTTCGAATATATCTTACTTGGTTTTGCTATGGTTATCTGATGCTTCCATCACAACAATTCCATATGGAAACTTGCAACAGACAGAAGAATGGCACTTACTGAACTCTGATGGATGATATCTGAATTTGTTGGAATGAGACGGCCTGGTCTGTTTCCCAGAAAAAAATTCTTCTATTAGTGATATTAAGATAATTCCCATGATTATAAGGATTTAATTTTGCTAAGACTGTAAAACTGCACCACTGGAATTTTATTTATTGTCCACTCTAATTTTGTTATTCCTGTTTAACACATTTATGTTCAAAGTGTAATAGAGTTTCTTAACCCAAGCCCAGCTTACATAATAAAAATTCATTTTACAGAAGAATTTTTTTTTTTTTTTTTTTTTTTTTTTTTTTTTTTTTTTTTTTTTGAGGTCTTCTGACAGGACAAATATAGTTCTGGCATCTTACTTCTCTAATCACCTTAGAAAATTACATAAAGAAGAGAGATTAGCATGATTGGATGGAAAGAAAGCGATTGTACAGATGTGACAGAAGAGTCTTGCTGCAATCTACTATCTTAACTGAATAGTCAAAAAAAAAAAAAAAAAGGAAAATAATGATAGTTCTCCATAAACTTAGCTGGATAAGAAAAGAAAAAAAGAAGGAAATAATAACTAAGAAATGTTACAATGTTAGAAACAGAAGCAATTCATTTCAGACCTTTGCAATGGTTACATATGATCAAGTAGTAGCATCAGCTTATAAACTACTTGCATTGAACACTGATGAACCTACATTATAGATAGATAAACCAAACAACTAAGCATGCTCAGCTACAGGTCACAATATGCATTGATGGGAAGTTTGCTATTTACTTTCAGACCTTCAACAAAAATTGAAATTTTCAATGGTAAAAGATGAAACATCAAAATCAAACACTGTCACACTTTTAGCATCATTTAACATATAGAGTATATGATGAAATAGAAACAGACTGGCCACAAGAAGTTTTTAAATGAACTGCTTCCACAGGAGTTGAGATATTAATTTGAAGTATACGAATGTGTTCTATATAGAAATACTGTTGTGTTATGCTGGGCATTTATTTAAAGTAAAAAGCTTTAGATAACAAATACATGTAGTAATGTATTCTAAACGCGTATATAAAATTTATGTTCATGGATTAGAGGATTCAAAAATTTTAATTCACACTCACTCTGGGAAAAGCAAGTTCTGTGCATTACCTACCCTTACACACTGTACAGAAGTACAGATGATAACATGGCAAAGTCTTATGAATGCTAAAGCAAATCAGTGAATGCAGCCCACAATTATACTCCTCTACTCATGTTTTTGATCTTGCTATAAGCTCTCTGTTCTATTTAAGATAAAATGCAATTTGGAAATTGAGTGCACTAGAATAAGCTCTTCTCTTAAAATATGATACTCCTCAGACATTGTATGATATATCTGGCCTTCTTAAACAGAAGAATGAATGCCCCAATCTCAACCCTCCTTCATGGACTAAATATCACTCCTTTCCCGCTCACCTTTCATTGTTTACAGCACCTGCCTGAGGTCCCTTTCCATCAGCACCAACCAAAATACATCTGCTAACAGAAACTGCTCTTGACAGCCTGCAATGACCTTCTCTTTGTCAGTCCCTGATCCATTACTAGATTTTCATGCTCTTTGGTCTGTCAATCACCTTTAAAATTTTCTACCTATTCTATATTTCTTTTCATTCTATCTTTTACCAACCTGGCTTCTCTCACTCATCTCTTGCTTGTCCTTTGTCTATGACTGTCACCGCTCTTTTAACTCAACCTTTGCAAAATGTTTCACTGATCCTCTAGTTTTCAGTAGGACAACTCCTTGCTCTCAGCCTTCGATGCATTTTTTTTTCTTTTTCCTCCACACTTATATCACAGCAATCTCATCTGCCAGTCTACCTTTAACTGATGTCTCTGTATCAAGACCTCTATACTTACCATTGGAGCAAGAACGTTTCCAAGTAATTATGTCTTTGGCTTCTGCACACGGCTAACCTGTTATCATCACAAAATCAGCAGAGATCTTGTTTTTCAGTTATTCTAAAAAGTCCCATAGTCTAAGCAATATTGTTAACACAATCTTTTGTCCTGATTTCTGTACCATCCTTTTCTTCAGTAAATAAAGTTTCTTATTTCTGTTGATATTCATTCAGATTTATGCAGCTTTCCTTGAGCTCCTTCACCTCTTCCAAATCAAATATCTATTTAATAACATATAAATTGTCTCAGTTTGAATAGATTTACACAAAAACACGAAATAGTATATGGATTCCAGAATATTAAAGTTTCATTGTGATATCAGTGTAAGTATGTAATATTGTCAGACTTGCAGTACACTCTGTATTTCTGTATCCAAACATACAAATGGGACATTGGCAGCTTGTCTGCTCCTTTTGTATAAATTAAAAATAGATATATAAAAAGAGGAACAATCTGATACATCTTTTTAATTTTCTAACATTGCAGTTACTTGAGACTACTGAAGGTTTTTAATGGATAAATATTAAAACTGTTATAAATAAATCCATTAACATCATCTAGAGACAAGCTAAAACCAGGAAAATATTTTTACACTACACTCATTTTTATAAAGCATATAAAAACGAAAATGATAAAGCATATAAAAACGAAAATGAAATAAAAAGATAAGAAAAATTATATGGATTAGTTTTTTTAAAAGAAAAATCTGTATTAGTAAAAGAAAGTTAAGTTGGCTTATACATTGGAAGCAGAGCAACAGTAGCAGTATAGACAAGCTAAGCTTGATGGGCTTACTGAGATCAGTCTCAAAATTTTTTGCCCCAATCCTACCCAGTGTATTTATATTAGGAGCAACCTGCAAAAGAAATAAAAGTTTCAATTTAGTCTGCAGGTTTTTCTGTGCCTTCCCCATTGTGGGCGCTTAAGACTACATATTCTGTTGTACTCAAATGAATTTATCTGGTAAGGATATGGGAATGTCCTTTAATGCGTATTACAAAATCTTCAGCCTAACCCAGCAAAGCTGTGTGATCACTGGAAGAAAAGGATTCATTCATGTTCTTGCATTATTCAGTGTAATAAAAACTTTGGGGAAGAAGCAGAACTCCTTAAAAAAATATGCATGTCATCTCTTGAACATCAAACTAAACAAAAGCGAGAGAAATCACCCAATCACTGAGCTAACTATACCCAAGTGTTCATATACACTAGAGGGAGAAAGAAAAAGAGTGGTTCTGGGAAGACTTTGAACTTTGCGGAACTTTGAGACTTTGGTATTTTGGAACTTCTGGACTTGGATGAGAGCATTTACAGACTAAGAATTCATACTGGCTGCATAAGCATTGAAATGCAGACCCAGTGATCCCTTCCTACCCATTTATTTATCTCTGTTCCCCCACCCCCTATTTCTCTTTCTTTTCCCTCTTAAAGTTGTTAAGTAACCCAAGGTTATTTCAGTTTCTTGCATATAACAACTTTGCATATAAAAATAATTTTGCATATATTAACCTCACAGCTTATGTAGATGTAATTGTAAGAGTGCCAATATTTTTAAGATAATTGTACAGACATTTTTATTAAAAATGATGATTATGTTTGGACCTTGATTGTCATTTCACCTAAATCTATCTGCGGGAATTTCCAAATCTGGTCATCCCTCCCACTCTTCACAGGTGGGACATGATACATCCTACAATTAGTGGAAGAATTAAATTATTATATTTGATTCTCCATAATGATCTTAATACAATATTTTAATACTCAAGAAGATAATTGTTGTTTGGTTCAGAATCAAGTAACATTATTTAGAAGCAGCTCAGAAAATGCATTTTGTCTCTGATGCATATAACCAAGACACTAAAGGCATCAAGCATGACTCTTATTCAAGCACCACAGAATAAAAATCTTATGAAGTATAATTCTGACTTTTTTTTAATGAATAAAGTATAGAACAACATTTTGACTCAGAAGTATTTTTCAAAATAATCAATGGCTGCAGAATAAGACTACCCATCAACAGGAAGTACAAAACGCTTCCCAAGAACCAGAAACATTTATTTTACTCAGTATAGGACAAAAAAAGATTCCAGAAAAATGAAATGTTCACTTAAACATAAAAAAAAAGATAAACTCTGCTTATTTTTGGATTGTGAACTGTCTAATTAGAAAGAGTAACTTACTTAGGAGGAGTAGTAGGCTCCTCTATGTGCTTTTTTAATGCTTAGGATCAAAAGATCAAGGTAACTGCCTCAGTTGTAGAGGCTCATGTTCAAGTCCCTGCTATACATGATTCAGAGCAATCAGACATGAAAAATCTGTTTGGATGTCAGAGTCCCCAGAACATCAGGGAATAGCCTACCAAGACATCTTCCCAAACAGAAGCAAACATACATCCCAATATAAACAATGCAGCATGAAAGCATTTGTAAGAGCTTTAGTTTCACAATGAACATTTCATATGCTTATGTAAGTACTCATCACAAACACCATTTTGTGACCAAACTCGAAAAAGCTTACATTCTCTGAGGGAATGCAGAAATGAGCTAAATCTATCTCACAATTGAACACAAAGACAAGTGACCTTCTACATGCTCTAATAGTGATATGACAAGGGAGAACTACTTTAAACTAAAAGAGGGTTGATTTCAGTTAGATGGTAGGAAGAAATTCTTTACTCAGAGGGTGATAGGGCTCTCTCACGGGCTGCTCAGAAGTTATGGATGCCCCACCCCTGGAGGTATTCAAGGCCAGGTTGGATGGAAGCCTCAGGCAGGCTGATCTGGTGTTAGCCCACGGCAGGATATTGCAACTAGATGATCATTAAGGTCTTTTCCAACCTAATCAATTTCATGATTCTACAAAAGCTGACTAAAAGACCTATGAAGTGCTGGTGAACTTGCTCTGACTCCTATAGATATGAACATCCAGTAATCAGTATGTGATGGGGAGGCTTTTTAGTGCTGAAAGAGCCAGTCATTTGTGCCCCTTTGAAGGTTTGCACAAGGATGCTCTGTTTTAATTTATGGGTTTTGGTTGATCTCAAATTTAGACTCTAAATGGATCAGCTACTGAAATCTGGAAACCACACTGCTGACTCCAAAGGAGCACGTTACTGCACCAGAGACTGAAAGACAGCAAACTTCATATGTAGTTCCAGATTTTTCTCGCACATCACGTTACTGATAATTGAAAGGAAATGTTTCAAAACATTAATAAGCAATATGGGATGAAGATGTCTCATAGATGCCAGCGGTCTCATTAATTTCTGCACTAAGTGCTGAAGTTGAATCAACTTCTGTGATAAAACCAATGACCTCAGAGATTTCTTTCAGTACAGCCCAGCTGCTCAGATAGGAATTGGCACCCACATTAGTTCACTCTGTGCACTTTGTTTCCAAGTTCACCAGAACTGTTCACCAGACACTAGTGTCCCTGGCCTTGGAGACAATCTGCAGCTGCAATCTGACCTTCAGGGCAGGAAAGCAGGCCTGGGAATGCATGTGGATGCTAAGGGGGAGGAGGTGCTCACCAGGTTGCTGGATGCCCTGCAGTTCCACCTCACTACATCTGAGAAATAAACCCTGCTTTCTCAGATGAGCTCCATATAACCAAAGATACTGAATTTAACCCAACTGAGAAAATTTGCCCCTAAGTATAAAGTTAAAAGTCAATAACTCAGTTTTCAAATGCCTGTCTTAAAACCAGTAAGCAAGGAAATAAATGGAGAATTATTTGTCATCTCTACTACAAATGTAGATGAAGGGAGAAGGCCAGCTTCTAAGGCATAAGAGTTGAGATATTAAAAATGCTGATTAAAAAGGGAAGCCAAAATATTTTTATAGTAGCAGAGCCATATTTAGCAAATGTATTCACACATGGAATTAGGTTGCATTTAAAGCATTCTACTTATAACTGATAATTCTTCATTTCCAACAAATCAATTTAATGAGATGTGTGCTTGATTTAATTTTTTTTTTTTTTTTTTTTTAAGTTAGCATAAATTGGCATGGCTATATACAATTTATATTCTGTTCAAAGATTTAGATTGTTGTGTATTGAAGATAATTTAATATGTGGATAGAGTAGGTGAGAGGGGCAAGAAAGTTTTTTATCATCATGTAGCTTAATCAAACTTACTGATACAAGTTTTATTTTTAGTTACATGCTTTCCATCTATCAAAAGTCTTGCCAAAGAGCTAAGAAAACTTTCAGAGAAAAGCCAAGAGCTCTTCTTTTTCAGTCTTACTATTTACATTACTGATTTTCATCTCTTGAATGTGTTTTTTCAACTGCAGCATGCATACCATTGCTTCCTTGTGGGTACTACATCAAAATCTGACCTGAAGTTTTGAAACAGCAGGAACAAGAATTGTTATCTTCAGCTAATTACTTAAAAACACTTCTTGATTAAAAAAATTGTCCAGAGAAGACAAACCCAAAAGGCACTTAAATCACTGAAATGAGAGGTTCATACCTGCATAGAATTTAAAATTTAAGCAGTCCTGCTACAAGCAGCAGCCATAGGGAATGCCCATTTCCAGGCACTGGAGAGGAAGTGAGATGCTTACTGTTCAAAACTACATGCTTTCTCTTTTTGAGTATGGAAGAAGCAGGAAATATTTCCTATGAGCACATCATTCATTTTCAGTACAGTACCTAGAACATAACATCTGTTCATATATTTATTTGAAGAATCCCATATCAGTCTGTTTAAACCTATAAGAATAGCATTATGCAAAAATGTAGATGAAGGTCAAAGAAGTTAAATTCAACTAGAGTAGCCTGGAAGGAAACCAATTTGTGCCAGATTGGCATTTGTAGGTATATTTGTAAATTACCCACTTAATTTGTCACTAATATCACCTTTCTTCTCAGTGGTTACTTTAAGGAACTCCAATTGCTTTCTAACTAAAATTCACTTACGCCAAACAGAACCATTTAAAGTCTGTCAGTACCATTCCCCCTTTCAGGCAGCCATTTTTTAGACAACAGAAATGTCTTAGGTGTCCTTATGAGACGGAAACCTCAAATTAACATAAATTGGGAGATAAAAAGAAAAAAATGAAAAGGGCAGAACTTACAGTTAGCTGCCAAAACATGTGACATTGCACCTTTTTTCCTTGAACAAAATGAAAGTTAAAGAAATAGCAATGCTAAGTATGTATGAATATTTATGCAGTCTCAAACAGATTACCAGCTGAGAATGCTTTCAGCTACAGGATAATACAAAGGACATAAATCAAAGCAGACCATGAGAGTACTTTTCCATTGACATAAGAGGCCTTTATATCAAGAGGGGATTAATGCTGCAGTAGCCTTTAAGAAAAATGAAATTAAAAAAAAAACAAAAACATGAGAAGCACATAGAAAAACCACACTAAAAATTCTCTGTCCTTTATTAACCCAACTTGACTAGATTTTAAAAGGGACTTAATAAAATTCTGTCATATTTCCCTTCTTTCTTTCAAAGTAGTAAGACACTTCTGAGAGAATTTCCCTCCTGTGGAAAGAAGGCAGAAGGTCTGGAGGGGCTGTCTGAAAGGAACTATCTTCGAAAGGCAGCAGTGTCCAGAGTCTCTAGAATGCTTCTCTCTGTTACATCTCTCACTCCTATCTGTGTAAAGATGACTATCTGAACAACAGTGAAGGGTACTTCACAGACAGGAGCAAATCAAAATCAGAAAGGTACAAAGATAGTTTCCATACACCTAAGCCAGCCTGCTCTTCGAGCTCCAGGTTCTGCATCATTTCACTTAGAATGATTGACAGTTTTGCCAACAATGCCTATACGAGAAAGCAAATATGAACAATCCATTTGGGGAGACAGAATAATGTATTTTTTATCATTTAGAACACATTAGTTAATTAAAATCAGGAGCAATCTTTCCCTAAAACCAGTAATTCCCACACCGGTCACTACAAAAACTCTGGAATTTCTGAATATTAAAGCATGGCAAATGTTTTAAGATGTCACCAGTGCAAATTAATCTCTGAAGTTCTGCTGGTAGGCATGAAACTCATAAATAAATCTATTTTGAGAGAAAAAACAGTTCCCATATCCAAACACACAGTCCATTTTAGGATTATTTTTTTTTTTTAATATTTCAGATTATTTATAATGTATTACTATACAAAAATGCCAGTCCATAGCTAGCAAGAATGTAATGAACGGTGGTACACCTACACATTAAGATACAGGGATTTTTTTTTAACTCATAGCAGTTCTGTCATTTCCTTGTATTATAGTTTACATCCTCATTAAATTTTTCCAACAATCTTCTGCTTTCCCCTTAAAAAAAAAAAACAGTTTTCCTAAGAAATAATTTTAAACTATTTTAAATATCTACTAACCTGCCATAAGTCTACTGCTAAAGCTACCACTCAGTTATATTGAAAACACAGGGTGACTAAAAAAAGTACAGAACTGAGAGTGTTTTAAGTCTTTCTAGGTGTTTGTCTACAACTGGCATGACACTGGAAGCTCTGGAAAAAGAATAACTACAGCACTGCTGTACAGATGAATATTCTTTAAATTTCTGTATTACAGGCAATAAATCTTTTTCACATACCTTCCTATTCTGTTGCTAAAAAAAAAAAAAAAAAAAAAATCAAGGATTCATTAAGAATTGTCAGGAAGGGGATTACAAGAGGACAGAGAAAACCTGCTGTGCGCAGCACAGCCTGTTTCTTACAGTTAGAAACAAGGGTCAGTCAAAGGAAAAAGTACTGTAGGCTCCAAAGATTTAGGTGAAAGTAAGGAAGGGTTTTTTTTGTTGTTGTTGGTTTTTTTAAATCATTTTCACTCTTTCTCTACATGCCTCAAGCCTTTGAGGGAAGGAAAATGTGATGTTTGAAGACACTTGTTGTGAGTCAATTTAATCAACTGCACTGTTCCTGGGAGTTAAAGAACCTCCAGGTACCAACTTCAGCTGCATTGAGCAGAAATTGAAGACAAGAGAAAAAAAAAAAAACAAAAAACAAACATTGCTAGAAGAAGCAGGTTACATCATTTCAGCATCAATGAGGTGTTAATGTCAGGCCCCTCAATGGAAACAAGAAATAGGTGAACACACAGCATGCATGCAATTCACCTTTTCCAGCTTCCAAGAGTTAGTTCAGCCCCAATGACTCTGATCTCAACCACCACACACAAAAAGATGACCTGTACAGTCCATGAGTTTTGCAGTCACTGCTGATTTAAGCTAACACTACCTTTTCTGAGACTCAAATTTTGCAATATTCTTTTCTTACCACTATAGCACCAGCATTTGTCATTCTTCCTATAAAGTGGGATTTTCCTCTAGCTTTCACTTACAAAGGAACAAACCTTCCAAACTCAGATCACATCCTCAATTTCAGCTTAATATATGCCCCGCTTAAGAGAAAGAAAAAAGAACTGCTCTTTCTTCTCCCTTATTTTTTTTTTCTTAAATATTTCCACAAGCCAAAGAGACATGCAATTTCTTTGTATAAGGCAGCAGCATTCACGCTAATGAGCGATAGTTGTTTGGGTAGCTTTTTTCACATCATATTTAATCATAGTTGTATTTCAGTCATGCTCCTAACACAACTAAATCAACTACAGCTGAATGAATGCCTGCAGTGACTTGAGTCATTAGAAAAATATTAATCAGGAGCTGCAGCCCAAATCTTATCCAGTGTTGTTCACACATTGCCCCAAGGGTCTGGGATCTGAAAAACTGACTGTCCTGAAAAATCATTCTGTGAGCCAACATACACTGCTTAGCTGGAGCACATGGCAAATCACATATGTTTTGAAAATATCAGCAGTACAAAAATAGGAAAAATAGAGACTTCTTAATAACGTTGCTTAATAGAAGGAATAACAATGCTTGTTTCTTCCAGCTGTCTACTAAGAAAATGGAGTCCAGAAACAAAAAGTTCATAATCCAAGTATAGTAGATTTTACTTCCTCAGGCAATGCAGTGCTATAAAAGCATTTAGAATGGACTTTCCTCTGTGTAATCAATACAACTTTCACAGGAAGATTTGTTCTTTTCTAAAGACTTTAACTGTTTGCACAGGACTCCCACACACCAAATAACTCCTTCATCACTTCCTATCTAATAGAGTTCTCCCATTTCTTTATAACCCTTCCTTGAAGCACACTGAAACTAAAGGTAAAAAATATTCTGAATCTAAACGTGAAATATCCGACTTAAATTATATCTTGAATTAAAAAAAAAAAGTCAGTTTGTATCTCTGATTCTATATGCAACTTAAATTTTATTGACAGAAAAAAAACATATATGTATTTTGTAATAGCCTGAGAGCACAATCATCCTCATTTTAAATTGTGCACAGGTAGAGTTCTGCAAATAAAGACTTATAATAATGTTCAAAATAAGCAAAACAAAATATAACTCATAATGCAGAGTACACATGAAAGAATCAGCTTATCCATCTGAGAAAAAAAACAAACCACACAGGTTAGCTTCAGTTTCCAGTTTGCATTGGGTAGCTAAATCATTCTCAACTTGTTCCTGAGTAAAAGAGAAATTCATGATGCCTGAATGGAACTTTCTATGAAGTAGACACTTTCATAGACACAGGTGTTCCTTCTCTTTCCTTTGGTCTTCTCCAGGATAAAGGACTCAAAAGAAGATTCTAGACAGTAATGAATCTTCCCCTGCTTACAAGTATTTTTTGTCTCCATGGAGATAGTCTGGTCATAAAATAAGCACTATTGCACCTCAGTAGCTTCACTGTTTTTATATCACTCCATAATACTACAGAAAAGTCCACCTCAGGGATCAAAATCCAACTGTGACAATGTCAGTGTACAAAAGAACAGAAGACATATCTCAAAAACCCTGCACTTATTCATTTTTCTAATCTACATGCATTTTCTTCCTCTCTAAAATCACATCAAATAAACTGCATTGGAGAGTTGCTCTTAAGAATCCTCTTCCTCTATTGAGAACACTATGCTAAATTTCACCTACTGAAAATGGTCCAGTAGAGAATATCCTCAATATCTTATCCCTCATTCCTGGATACTGACAACTACTGTAAAAAGCTAAGTTCGCCACTTTTCTAACAAAAAGGGAAGTTTGATAGTGCTAGGACTAGTTAATATGTTAATGTAACATTTGTTTTTTTCCTTAAATGCCAGTCACTTTCTCTAATAGAATTAGAGCAACTGAAATAGCGAGCATTTTTGTAAGCTATTCAGTTTCTTTTCAGGAACAGGAAACTTATCTGATAGCGAAATAAAAATTACTATCTATTGGCTCAATCACACAAGATAATAAATGACCACAACACTAAGAGAGCCCACAGTGAGATTTTAACCTGTCCCTATTCATGAAAGATTCTTTTGATTTCTCTTGCAGAACGACATTACAAAATGAGGGATAAAGAACGATAAGGGCTCATTTGCAGATGGAAGCCACTAAAATGAATTAGGGACTGAACTTAAAGCCTAATATTCTTAGTTCAGAATTATAAAGCTCACAGGGTAAATACTACTGGAGAGTCATACCAGATCATTCTGAATAAGATTTTTACTTACTGGGAGCTGGGGCTACTCAGTGTATTTTACAACTGGAACTCAAATGTAACTCACATTTACTCACAGAAATGGTTAAAAAAAATACCATTGAGGCTATTCAAACAGGTGAAGAAAATTTAGCTTAATCTTGGTTGCCTAAACTTTAGGCTGTTACAGAGAAAATAGGAGAATTTGGGATTTTTTGTTTGTGTGGCAAGGGTTGTTTAAGTTATAGGAGAAATGCATTTCATAATTAACAAATAAATATTGTAGAGAAAGTAAAACTTGTATCGACAGTTGAAAACAACACACAAAAAACAGTACAAGAAAAAACACATTACATAAAGCTCCAGGCACGAGTACCTTTGTGCATTAATTATATTACATCCCAGATAATAACTTTTTTGGAGATTAACTGTGTTAAACTAAATATTAGACAATTTTCATTAATAAAACTCAGTGGTTACCTCATATTCCTGATTTCCTGCTATTTTTAACACCCGTAAGCTTTGATTGTATTATTACCTAGCTAGCAAATACTCTTAAGTTTTGTTTTAGAATTCAGGATTTCAGAAAAGATCTGTCATTTTCCATGATAAGCAGAGTCACCAGTAAATTTACATTAAATTAAATTTACATGCTGAAGAGACCAAGTATATGGTTTACTACTGTACGATTAACAAACGTATAGTTAGAAAAGTGGCATGGTTAGGATGGTATTTTACAGGTTTACAGTTCGATTATCATGGTGGAAAGAAACAATCAAAAATGAAATACTCACCCACGTCCTAGGCTTACAATAGAAAACTCCAAAAGGAAGAATTTCCTGTAAGAGATCCTTTCTCATAGCAGTCAGCCCTTACATGCGGTCTTGGACGGGTGCAGCCAGGCTCCACCCTTTCTGGTCACACAGCTGAATTGCCTTCACCTGTTCTTCCAGAGCTGATGGGGTCCTTGCTTCAGGTGTTCAATCAGTGGTTCAGGCCATGACTCAACAGTTCCCATATACAACTGCAAAGTTAAAAGACCACTTTCTCAAAGACTGGGCAGAAATTAAGTTGTGTGGAATATTAGTTATTTACATAGGTTGAACCTAAGAGAGTATTTAAATGTACAGAGTATACTATGACAGGAGTGTGACCTTTTGAGTTAACTGGGTACTAAAGCAACATAAGTAATGGTGGTATCTTATGGGGGCTTCTTATGACTATTTCACATAAAGAGACAAGGAGGCATACTATATGTAACAATCTAAAAACCAGTTTGGATTAGCCTCACTCAGTCTGTTACGTTACATACATCCACAGCAGACCATTACTTTGTCTATTTAGTAGTGCAAAAGCAAAGTGAACTAAAGTAGCAGTTTCAGCTGATTTCAACTACTGATTTTGAAATCAACTTCAGCACTTGAAAGGTGACATCTGTAGCTGAGACAACATGGTAGCAAATTTTTGAACTCTACCATTACATGTCTACTGTCCCTTCTGTTTCAAATGTCGCTGTTACTGTGCCAATTTTTCTGAATTAAAAGCAATATCTTTGGGAATGCTATACTGTAGCTTCAGAGTGGTTAAGATACCAAACCTGATTGCTACCTATCCTGAATAGTAATTCTCAATAAAGTTACTGCAGATTTGAGTTCCTTATCTGTGATTAAAAAGACTGCAGCTGATTGACATCAGATATCTGAATAATGAACAAAGACTTGCTAATTCTGTGCATTTTCAAGTGAATAGATAAGCCTTTACCTCAGTTATGCTGAAGCATTTAACAACCAGTGACTTACATTACTGAGTTTACCCACTAATATCCGATAGTGTTTTCCTGGCAGAGCTCTCTTTGCAGCAAGAGTGCCTGCTAAGAGTATTCCTATGTAATGTCTTTTCACCTGAGCTTAACTATCTTGTTTTGATCTTCTTCTGTTCAGTTTTCTGCACCTACTTTCAACCAGCTCGTAATTTCAAACTGCTCCTGGCTTTTTAGATAAACAGTTTTTGCTGGTGGGGACCCTTGAAACACATTATCCGATTTTAAACCATTCAAGTATTTGACTGAGCATTTTTTTTTTTAAGTTCCCTTTAATCTATAATATCTTATCTGCATATTCCTTATTACACAAAATTATTTGTCTTAGTTTTCCATGACCTATCACATTTCATATGCTTTTTTAAAAAAATATATGTTACAGTCTAAAAATTTGCAATGCTTCTGAATATTAAACCAAAAGCAAATACTAACAAGAAATGTGGGGCAAGAAACATTCATGTAAATATAGATATGGTCATTACAGCTTCGGAGAGAATTATAAGATGCTTATACTGAAAAAAAAAAGACAAATGCCGTATTTTATTATCTTAACAATAACAACATGTGTCAAATCAATACAGTAAGCTTCTCAGCAGTGCTCAAGTTTCAAGAGCCGGGCTGACTCGATTCAGTGTGGGACATGACATTTTAGAGAGACAAACTGGAAACCAAGCAGATAACAAAAATGAAGATGAGAAAAAAGGTTTGGAAAATAAGATTCAGATGGTCTGTGTGTTACATCCTTCTTACACGTATAAGAAAAATTGACCTTGACAAATATCCCTGAAAGAATGATAGAATTGATGCAAGTTATATCCATAGCTAAGCTTGCTAGTATTCATTGATAGATACCCCTGCCCTGCAATTTTTATTCAGATAACAGAAAGAGTTGTGTCTCTGAACCAAGAAGATATTAAACAATGTGGTCTTAGTTTTCTGATTGACTGCGTTACGGCATCACAGTAAAATAAAAGAAAGACATTCTCTCCAATATTAAAATTAGTGTGTTCAACACTTTATGTTTAATAATTTGTGTGATGAAAAAAGGGGAGGGGCAGAACAGTTATGTTATCTCATTTGTTACAGCAGCCTAGCAAATAAAGATAATAAAGATGTCATGACAGTATAATATGAAGAGGTATGTATTAAAGGCAATCTGAATGCACAGTATGTTTATGTGTACAATGAGATAAAATCTACATGCTCTGTGGTTGGTAAGTGAACAAATTTTCAGCATTCACTTTAATACCCTTTGCTCACCACATATCTAAACACAGAGCTGAGTCAGAGGCATTTCATTTCCTGAAAGGGCCTGATTTTCCTTCTAGTAATCCCCAGTTCTTGTCCTGTGTTCATCACTTTGATTAAAATTTTACAGAAAATGAGTTTCCTTTCCAACAACAGCCAGATCACTTTCATTTTTCTTCTTAGTCCTTTTCCTATAAACAATTTGCAGAAGGGAAATTAAAATATTAGACACAGAATGTTTCACTAGACAGTCACCCACCTAGAAAGCCTTCTTGAACTCAGTTATCATAAAATCAGAAAAGTATATCTAAGTACCCGGACTTTTATTTTAATGAATTAAATGCTATAACGCAAATTAGTTCAGTGAGTAAGTAATGGATCTCATTTGTGTTCTCCTCAGTCCACATTCAAGGGAACCCTAAAGTTTTCTATATGAGCTAAAGAGTCCAAAGTAATCAATGTTTTACTGTCCCAGTATGTTCTATAATCAAGAACTAACAACAGCATGACCATCAAACATCAGCTGCTCTGGTCAGGAAAGAATGAACTTTTCTCTCATCCCAGCTCTCAGATACCATTTGCAGCTACTACTGTGTTACGGAGCAAGTGAGAAACTCAAGGTGCAAAGTTCCCTTTGTCTGAATCCCTGAAGGAAAATTAATTGCAGTGGGGAAGAATGGTAACAGCAACAGTGGACTCAGAACTCATATTTCTTTTGAAGGTTTAGTGCCAAGAGCATTTTCAGTGACATCAGCTACAAAACTTTGTATGTTTCTAGAAAATATCTGTAAAATGCTAGATATCTGACAGACAAATTTCTTAGATGGAAAACCTATACAGGCAAAAGATAGTTCCTCTCATCTCAAGCATCTTCTCTAACACAAAGAAAATATGGGATCATTTGGATTAAATGGTTATATGATTTTATTAGCACGGATAATACAAATTATTTGTTAATTGTGCTTCAGAAAATAGCTATTTTAGCTGAAATAGCAGGAAAATAAGATATGTAAAAGATGCAACTGGGGCTGAGGAGGAGGTAAGGAGGGGAAGACACAGTACTTGCATTTTCTTTCATTTTAAAGTTATAAGCATACCTGAAAGATCTCAGAACAAAAAAGATGGAGAACTGTGACAATTAAGAACTCTTAACGTCTCCATTTTGTAGACTTAATACCAATCATCATAGGTAAATGTAACCCCTCATTATCTTTTCAAACATACAGATCAGAAGTTGGTCGTCTAAACTCAGTGAAAATCTAACATTAGGACTTAAAACTTATCCTAAAAGGTACCAATAGTTGTTAAAGTTGGGGGAGGATGGGATGGGCAGGGAAAGTAATTTTTTTAAATAAATATACGGATTCAAGACTAATATATTCATATAAAAATATTTTTTGATACTACAATTTCATTTACATTTTAACTGTAGTTCATATTGTTCATGAAGTATGTAATCTTTCATATTGTTTGTGAACTACAACAGAAGAGACGTTTTTGGATCTGGCAAAAGAAGCTTGCAATATTGTACACTGATGTCAGTCAGTCTTCCCACACAGGTTCAAACCCATCATTCCACATGTACCTTTGTGATGCTTTTTTCACTCTACTAGCAGAGAGGAGAATAAAGCCATTATGGAGTGAAAATGCTCAGACTAACATCTGTAACAGATGTTTATTCCTTCTGGGAACTCTACTCCCCTGTCACTAAATTAAGTGATTTAAAACAAACAGATAATAAAACAAGAATACACCACGACATTCATCTTTCATTAATGACACAAGGTAACCACTTGGTAATTTACCTATGCCTGTTCAGTGTTGACTGTAAACAACTGAATCATGAGTGTTTGTATTTGTAATACCCAAGAGCAGACAAAAAGCATTGCTGATAAATGTTTAAGCATGTATAGTAAAAAAAAAAAAAAAAAAAAAAGGCTATTACTTAGTAAAAGGTAAAATTTTTTGAGTGCCTTGTGACCTCAGCAACTAGATAATTTTTGCAATGTTTTGAAAGCTCCTCTTTGAAAATTGTTGCAAACTTTGCTGGTTTTGATTTTTAGAAATCTAATTTTAATTTTCCGAGCAGATTAACCTATGGCTTGTTGAAACATATTTGTGCATGTCCTACACCTTCCAAATCTCATCTCTTTCTGTCATACTTCCGAAACATTTTTAATATACATAAAATATCCTTTTTCAGTTTCCCTTGTGCCTAAGACTATGAAGCACTTTTTTTCTGTTGCTTCTTGGTTCTCTGCATCTCTACAGCCCCCATCTTTTATTACTTGGTGACTCATATTGCATACTGCTTCCTAAATGAGATCTTTCTAATCGTGTTCAACAGTATTAATATTTTTCTATCTGTTGGAAATACCTTACTGGACACATTCTACAACCACATCTGCCTTTATTTCATGGTTGTTGGTCTCTCACAGCCATTCTGGCTTTTATAGCAGGTTCTTTTCTTGCTTTATCATTTCCTTCAGATCATCTATTCAATTTGCAAAATAAATTCTTGCTGTCATGAATAAAATATTACATATCTTCATGATTTATTTGCTGATTTTTTTCCAAGTAAATATAAAAATTAATAAAAGCATTTCCCAACCATTGGCCTTTATTTCTTACGTAACTTCTCACTGATATGCCCCCAAGTTTTCAATATGATATCCTTGAAAAGTCCCTGAAGTTGTTACAAGCTGCTAAAACTTTTACTGTTGTTTTTCCTCTTTTTAAAATATGTTGCTTTTATGACAACTTTTACAGTAGAGAGAATTTAATGAAAACCTTCCCAAATAATGCACACACTCCTAAACTCATATGAAAAGGCAGGTCATTTCTCAAAGCTGACATCCAGTCACAAAAATAGTGCAGCGGGGCAACAAACGAGCACAAAAGCCTAAGGCTCATGAATATATTGATTAAGCCAAAGTCACAGTTCAAAGTTATCTCTGCAAATAATCCAAAAATCTCCAGGCAATTTTATATTAAAAAGTCCCAAATTGTT
Source organism: Lagopus muta (assembly GCF_023343835.1). Taxonomy (NCBI): domain Eukaryota; kingdom Metazoa; phylum Chordata; class Aves; order Galliformes; family Phasianidae; genus Lagopus; species Lagopus muta. The sequence goes on along the minus strand of NC_064436.1, from coordinate 36,085,728 downwards.
TAGCATTTTCAACAGTTTTTTTGTTTGTTTGTTTGTTTTTCATTTTTTTTTTCTAGGTAGGACTAAACTATAGTCTCAAGTTTTGATAACCTCACAATAAATTCACACCTACTAAGAAATACCTCAAAATAATACCTCACACTAGCCCTACAATACTGACAGCAGTATTTTGGTCCTAGATAGTGTTACTTCCAGATTAAGATTTTGTTCCAGATTAAGATTTTCTTTCTATATTAAGTTTTCTTTGTGTATGCTTGCATTTGCACAAACACTTGATATCTGTCATAGAAATTACTGAGAATAATAATAAAAATACTACAGATTCAGAAATATCATATCCACTGGAAATAGAAATCAGAAATAAATTGAGACAAGGCAAAAATTTTAATCTTATGTATGAATTAAAAAATAATAATAATTTTTAAAAAGCTGAGAGAAAGGCAACAGGAACAAAGAAAAACTACATGGCAATAAAAATGATTCCAACAGATTTTTCAATGAACACATCCTATGTAATTATTCCATTAGATGACAAAATAATGTTGCGAGATTTCTTTATCACTAAATGGAACTGACACTGATCTTTTCCTTACTGATGTTAAGTCTGGTCTGATTATTGCTTAATGCGACACTTTTCCCCTAAAAAAAATGGAAATACACTTTTTTTAAACATTAGAAGACAATCCAGATAAAATATAGTCTATTTTTACACAAGTGCTTAACATAAGCAAGGAAATTTTCTGCTACTGCTATATACAGTAATTCCGCATCCTTAGTGGATGAAGAGAATCAAATATCGCTCTGAAATTAGAACAGACGATAGTTCTAAAACAATCAATATGTGAACCCTGAATCAAGCAAGGCTCAAGCTATTAAATGTATAATCCCCCAATTTTCTTTCCATTCTTACTGTTTTGAAACAGAATATGAGTTTACTTCCTCACATCACCTCAAGAATCAAAATTAATGAAGGACGCACATTTAGTTAAAAAAATGCTTAGGTTTTTTGGATCTACACTGCTACATACATATATATATATACATAATTTTGAGATATGCACAGATAATGGCAGTTATGACTTAAATTTCAATTTCTTGGAAGAAGTCTGGGTATATTTTCATGTGAAATACAACTCTGCTTGTTTTTCCAATAAACAATGACTAACATCTAAGAATTTTCTTTATTTTCTTTCTTCCATTATCTTACCTCCCATAGTTGTTCTAAAAGCAGCTGTTGTTAGTTGATGTATGCTGTATTATGGAAAAAAAAATATTTCAGAGGAAACCATTTTTCCTTAAATTTTCTAAGAAAATTAACATTTTTCACTCCCTCATCCCTGCCTAACCAAATCACAAACCTCACTGGGAGATCTGCTACCTTTCTGACATATGATTATTGAGGATCAACTCTTTTTTTTATAATATATGTTAAAGGTTGGAAAATGTGCATAGAATTCCTACTTGACGTAGCCATTGATTTGAACTGTGTATGCTAGTTTGGGAAAGTATTTTCTCGATAATTGTTTAGTTCTCCTCCTGTATTCAGTTTTTCATTCATCCCTCTATATCATGTATAACCTTTATTATAAATAGTCTGGTACAGTGATCATCTTTGCATGATCCACTTCGACTGAACACTTCCATCTTTAGGTATTAATGCAGTAAGATATTAAAGGAGTTGACTAAATAATCCATATGAAGAAAGAATAAACATGCTAGAATATCAGGCTCATAAAACACTGTGTGTGTTTCTATGAAATACTGTTTTTGTTGACTCAGATAAAAATAAAAAGGTTTTGTCACTTTTGGTTTAACTATCCCTTGGGAGACATATGGATTACCTTGCTAATGACACAATAGCATCACACATTTTCCAGATTCAGCCCATTTCTAACCCACTTCCAATACCCTCTCTGACTGGTTCTACTTTTTGTTTCTCTACTTCATTTCATATTCCTCCACATCAGTAGAAATATCTTTATATAGGACTTACCAATGCAAAAAAATCACATCCCATGATGCAAAAGAACAGCTAATGTTCTGATATAAAATTGGCTACAGGACTCATTCATCACCAAAGAGTCCTACTAGATATAACTCAATGTGCTCAGCTACAAATATTTTCCTTAATATAGTTCTCAATATGAAACTTTAGCACAGCAAATGTGAAGAAATATCAGTATATGCTTTAAAAGATTTAAAAAATTGCACACAAAGCATGAACAACCATTCAAATGCAAAGGAAAATATTATTGCTGATCACATTTAAAAAAATAATTAGATACTATCATGAAAAGTGCTAAGCTTCTATCAGTGTATACTTAAGTCAGTAAGACTTGAGAATATAGTTGGAATTGATCATACGGCAGTTTACCAGCTTAACTAGGGATAATAAAATGGTCTTATTTTTTTCTGTAGTTCACTAATAATTTGTCTATTTTTTTCCTGTATGTGCATTGATTTACAATTCACAAAGGTTTGGATGTTCTTATTTATCTTTCAAGGGTAAATACATCAGAAACATTTTAGTCCTCTCTTGTGAGGAGATGGAAGAAGGAAGGAAGATCAACTAACATATTTGGTTTTTTTCTGCATGTTTTTGCATGTTTTTGCAAGAGAAACAGATCTTCACTGCTGAGAGAATGATGTGAGACATGGTTTAAGATTGGCTTTTTGAGAAAATGTAACAGTATCTTCAATTACATTGCGCATTGAACACGAGATAATAGAAAAATAAAGGAGAGACAAATCAGGAGTCAGTGTGGGAACAGCAAAGGAAGACAAAGAGAGAAAATGAAGTGAAATAGAGGCTAAATTAAAAAATTATACTTCCCTTCATCCTTAACCTGATATTTAGCTTGATTTTATTCTCTTCTAAACTCACTGTCTGTGTAAAATTGCACTTCAACAAAATTTTTGTAAAATGGCATGCCATCTTTTTTATTTATGTTTGCATTTCCTTTGATTTTAATTAGAGTTGAAGACTACATTCTGAAGTGAAGAATACAGAGTATAAAGCACACAATTCTTCCTAAATCTATAACTAGGTATGGATAGAAATAATTTTGTTACCATAATTAAACAGTGGACAAGAAAAAAGACCTTTGGGACTTAAATACTCATTACAAACTCTATTACTACAGGCAAGAATGAAGGGCTTCGTTACCCAAACACCTCTGAAAATGTTACTTGGTGCAAAGTGTGCAATCCCAACAAAGTCTTGATAACTCTTTTCTTTTTTAATAAACAGCATAAAATTATTTATTCTTAAAATATCCATAAAGGGAATCTTCTCACATGTAATTCACAGGGAAAATAATACGCTCAGAGTACTCCAGGCACAATGCTTTTAATTCTACGTTTTCTTAGGAGTTAAATTACATTTTTGTAACTATGTGTATATATTGACAAAATGTTCTCTCTGAAAAAATTTGTAGCTGAACTGTGCCAGTTTAAAGATAAAAAAAAAAAAAAGAGAGCTCCCTGTTTATAAATTGTAGAAATTTTTGTTTTGTTTTGTTTACATTTGCTCTAGCATTCAACCAAATACTGAAGAATTTATATCTGAAGAATCATAGAATCATAACCATGAATCCTTACCAGGTTACTTTACATAATCTAGGGTTAATTCAGTATATTCAGACATAATGAGGACAATCCAGAGACAAACAATGAGACATCTCCTGTGCTCAAGAACAGCATGGGTCTGTTTTAATTCTGAAGAAAAGAATATAAACTTCTCCATATAAAAAGGATCAGAGATATTAAGGTTTGAAAAACAAAATGTAGCGATGCCTCAGATAAAATCCTTATAAGTATATATGACTTAACATCTCAACCCCGATAGACTTAGCAATAGCACTGGCATGAAGGGAAGATGGTAATTTTGCCAGATTGTTGTAAAGAACAGTCTTTTTCTGATTGCTCGTTTTTTTTTTTTTCTTCTTCTTCCCATTACAATAAATAAAGCCATAGAACCATAGGGTGACTTGGGTTGAAAGGGACCTTGAAGACCATCTAGTTCCAATCCCCCATCAAGGGTAGGGTTGTCATCCACTAGAGCAAGCATGTCCAGCTCACATCTCACAGGCCACATGGCTGAGCACAGCTCACCGCTGGCCCACCCCCTGCTCATTGCCATCATGGCAGTAGCTTTGCCCTGCCAAATGACCCTCCCCAGACATGCAACTATCACTTTGCACCAACTAAACAACAATGTGCTATTACCCATGTAGGCTGAAATCAGAACAACAGCAGCGTGCAGTGCAGTGCTAACTTAAGTTATGGCAAATAAGTTTATAGATTTTAATACATTGGCTAAAAAACAGTCCTTTAAACAGCAAAAAAATATGCAGCCATACTTTTCCTTTTGATACAGAAATTTGAGAAGAGGTTTCAAGATGGGGGAAAAGAAATTCATTTTTTGTTTATTTGCAATTCCATTTTCAATAGACATAAAAAAAGTTACTTGAGAATATTCAAATGAAATATACGGAGTTACAAGCAAAAATCTGATTCTATCTCTTCACAAGACTTTTATTAGCCCTATCTTACCAGATAGAAACATGCCTCACCTCATAATCATTCCTTATTCATGCCATCAGTTTTTGGAAGTACATACATTTGTGAACAGTTATTTTCAAGGATGAAGCACGGGAAGAGGAAAATTTCAATGAAGATCTCTACTGAACTCCTTGAAACCTCACTAGAAATGGAAACCATTGCCAGACTGTAAATCCATTAGGGATCCCACTAGTTTTATGTTTTGTTGTTCTCTTTTTTCTATGTTTTAATTAAAAAAAAAATAAAAAAATTAGTAATTACAATAAGCTTTGTAACTTATATGTTAACTATATGATATGTTTGCTGAGAGCTGCCCTGAAAGTAATGCCTCCTGTTTTATTCTTCAGCTAAAAAATTGCTAGTATTTGACAGCTGCTCTGTCAAACAGCATTTCTGTGCTCTTTGTATCTGCTGTAGTTTCCATTGTAATAAATAGGAGGCATCAGTATTAGAGTAACCTTTGCAGAGCAGCCTGAGACAATTCCTCTTCACCTAGTGCAGCCCAGGCAAGCCAAGGCAAGGATGAACACCCATGCACTAGAGTGCATGGTCAGACAAAACCTCACATTTCTTTGTAAGCTCTAGTGTATAGAATAGCACACTAGTCTAAAGCTGAGTAAGAGACAAATTCAACTAGTAAGGATGTAAATTACCATAGTAGAGCTTTCAAGCAATTGCTTCATGAGTCTTTAAACGTGTTTTAAAAAACTAAAATACAGAAAACTGTGCTGAAAAAGGTTTTCAAAGCCTTCTAAACAGCAATCTGATAATAAAGCAACAATTTAATTAGAATATATTAGAATTCTTTAAGATAAGAATTGTGGATCTGAAACTATTTTAGGTATCATCAAGACTGAGATTCAAATGAATAATTTAGAAAATATTAAAACATCCTTTTCTCCAAAATACTTCTTAGGTAACTGTACTGTCTGCTTTACTTCTTTTTTAAATAATTTAATATATGTTTAAGCCTTCCATATGGCCAAACACCTGGCTAGCTTATGCCACAAGATGATGCTTTGCAAGATTCACAATGCTCAACAGGAAAGACAAGAGAAGTTTTAGATTAAATAATAAAAGACAGTAACAGAAGAAGGATGCAGCTGTCATTGACTGTTTTCTCAAAGAAGTTTGGATACTTCTATTCAGACAGGCTCTCTAAAATGCCATCACAATGATGAACTAATCCTTAGTGCTGTATTATCTTACCTAATAGTTTTTTTTAATGCCATTTTGACAAAAAGTCAAAATTACTTTGAATTCTTCAGTAAAAGTATCCTCATTTAAATATAGAAAACATATGTTTTGCTACCAGCCTAAAAACAAAACAATTAATTTTTTGAAGTTTCCTATGAGCTCCATCTGGTCACTGGGATTGTAGCAAATCTACTCATCAACATGTCTTAACAGTTTTTCTTTTGACAATTCAGTCTTTGACAGTGTCTTTTTGCCTGAGAACATGGGATAATTTGTATTCCTAACACATTTGTGTTAGCCTCAGACAGTGCTAGAAACTGTCATGCAAAATGGAGAATATACTAACCAGCTTTATGCAATGAAATAAATTCAGATTGTTAATTCCTACGGGGAAAGATACATGGGAGAGGTGCTTCTTCCTAATTCGGAACTAAAATTCTCTTTCTGTAGATGTGGGTATCCCAGCAAATGATTCTGATAAGGTATTTCTCATCAATGAATTTGCTCCTTAGTGAGTAAAACTCAAGTAGAACAACAACAACAAAAGCTTTGGAATTGATGGGAATCCCCATGTGAAAATATTCATTTATGTCTCGGAACGCCCTTTATGTGAATAAAAGAAGACTGTGTGATGAATTTCTAGTAAGATGAATGATCCATGTGAAAAACAAATAGGTTAGAAAGAAAAACTGAAGACAAGGTGAAACTACAGAGAAATGTCCTACTAATTGAAATTAAACTTCTGATTGATGCTAGATACAAGCCAAGACACCATATTCCATTGTTCTCAGGTGATCAGGAGCCTTGGTTTTTCACAACATTAAATCAGATTCTTTTCTGGTATACCTCTTGAAATTCCCAGCTCATTCAGAACACCGGTATCTATACATTCCTAATCACACATACGTATTTAAAAATATTAATAACTACCAATTACAAAAAAGGGTCTTTAATTAATAGGTGCTGAGAGAGAAGACTTCCACAGCATGAAACATTTTTTTCCCGTGAAAGCTCTCTTCATCTTAGCATATCATGCATTTTGTTCATCAGCTGAATACTGAATATCATAGGTATGACAGAGGAATAAGAAATGCGCTTAAAATTAACAGAAAAAACATTTTGTGCAAATGTATTCAATTGAGAGTGTTCAGAAAATAACGAATTGTATGCACTTCATTTTTGCATATTTGCATTACGAATCATTAACCAGAAGAGCATATAATCCTTAGTGTAATCAATGACAATTTACAGAAGGAATCATTACATGCTGTTAATTATGATTAAGTTTTTCTTGTGCTTTCATCTCTACATTAAACTAATATTTACAAGCAAGAATCTGTGTCTACTAAAAGATAATGTTTAAATTACACATATCTTGCAATTTTTCCATACTTCCAATGATCATCTACTGTTAGCTAGGAGTTTCTGTCAGGGGAAAAGATCACAAAACCTATGAAGTGCATGGGTTGCTCTGAAAGTAATTTTTCCTATTTACTACCATGGAAACTACAACAGATACATAGAGCACAATAGCACTATTGATAGAGCAAATACTCAAGTGCAAAGCACTAATTTTCAACACATTAGCTAGGTATTTTCATCAGTAATTAACAGGAGCCTGTATGCTGCACTTCCCAGAATCTGCACCAGTGAAGGTGTCCCACTGAAGCTGAAACACATCACCCATCACCTTACTCACATCCACTGTTTAGTCTCCAGAAACATTCAACAAGTGTTGATGAAAGTCATTGGTTCCATTTTTTTCTACATGTAGAAATTCAGTGACACTCCTTGGCTTCATATGTACTTCTGTGTCAGACTCCATTCTGTCAGACTGCCCCTCTGCAGCTATTTGTCACACAGAAACTACATGTACTGGAATATTGGTGGGAAGGTTCTCTCTCTACAATTGTATTGAAATAAAATCTCCTGTTTTAAATTTCTTCAACCTCTTACCTGACTTCATTAATCTTTTCCTGTATATATAGTCAGCCAGACAATGGTGTAATTCATCCATTGTCCATAATCCTATAATATTACTGGAACATGTGGTTCTTGTACAGGACAGATTGCAAAGATTTATTAACAAAAAAGCAGACTTCCGATTTTTGCCTCTTTTATTATCTTTCTCTTTTTAGATTTACCTAGGCTATGTGTTGAAACTGAATTTCATTAGGTTCTCATTGAATCAAGGCAAAGTATTTCAAATACTTGTAATGGAAGGGTAACATTTTTAAGGCAATACTCAAACAAAACCTCTAGTTCTAAAACAGCAAAAAGCTTCAGCTATAGCATCTAGTATAGTTTCAAACATAAGCACATCCAAAGTAAACAATTTTTTTTTTTTCCTTTTTACTAAAAGAAATTTTTTAAAAATAATCACTTGGCTATGATTTAGCCTATACACAACAGGAACATCAGCATGCTCATTCAAACGCAATGGGGACAACAGTGCTTCATAGTGCATGTGACCTTTATATAAATATATAATTAAAATATATAATTGCCCGGCAATTAAGCTGGAAAAGTGACAACTGAAAAAGTTATCATTGGAAAAAAAGTCACACTAACTACATGAATAAAACTGGCTTAAATCTCCTACTAGAAAAATAATTATGAAATTAATTTAGTGAAAAACGGAGTAATACTTATACCTACATTGCTGTTTACAGTATTCACCCTCTGCTATGATAATTTAAGAACAAATCACTTCAGTTGTGATGGGTAACTATGGTTTACTCATGCACTTCCTTTAAGACTTTAAAGTCTCAAAAAAAAAAAAAAGTCTACTGTCCTTTCCTGTTTGCACCATTCAGAGGAATCCAGCATGTGGCATTTAGCCTGTAACACCCCCAGTACATTAGGTGTTTAGTAAGTCACACTACTGCTCAATATCAGGACAAAGAAAGCTATATTCCCTTCAGAATGGGAGCATTTCTAGTATGAATTTTATAACCTATGTAACACAGTTCTAACTATACCTAATCTAGACAATGTTCTGGAAAATACTGCATTATTGATGGTCTTCTACTTTGACTGAATTTTTAATCATCAGTGGAGAAACAATTCTAAACCTAGAAGTCAAGCTGAATTTAAGAAATAAACTATTTGTTACTCAGTCAACAAAAAGTCTCATGAATGCAATTTTCATACCAATTCAATACATCTTTCCTTCAGTCTGTTCTCAGGTAAATTTTACACTACCATGGCCAGTTCTGCTGAAGTAAGTTTACCTCTTTGGCCTGTGCAAATTCTAGAAAACAAAGATTCTTTTTCAAAAATGTCAAATTACTGGTTCTGACATTACCTGTTCCTAATGAACAAAGAAAAATGTATTACTGCTGTTGTGCTTTCTTTCTCTGCCTTAGCTGCAAACTTTCTTTCACAGTCCATTTTTAATTTTCAGGATATGCTAGGATCTGGTTTTAATGAATATGCGGAATAAGCAGTTTGACTTGCATTTTCAGAACTCAGAATCTTAACTGCTTCACTTTTATTTGCTGAAAGTCTGAAATCACATTCATCTCCTACTCACAGCAGCCTGAGGATTAACATAAAAATAGACTTCCATCATTTCAATGCTGATTTCTTTTCTTCTAATACACATTAGGAAGCTAAAAACAGAATTGTGTTGATGATACGAATTATCCAGGACTCCAGTCTTGAGCAGAAGCACCACCTGTGGTTCATGTGGAGGATGTGGGGAAGATAATTGCTATGCTCCTCTTTGTGTATTGAACTTTCAACTGCTTGAACATAATGAGCCTGATTATGCTACAACATTCAATTGGTTAAACAGTTAACTGTTTGAAAACAATCTGACTTAAAGATTCGATACCAATATAGGTGTTGATTAAAAATACTAGCAAAGTATTCATTTTTCCACTGGTTTAAGTCTTGTTCTACAGGAACACTATAGACTCTTTAAAAAACAACAAAAACAAAACTGTAAGAAAGTTGCAGAAGGACTTATCAATGTATGGTGAAGAGATAAAAGGCTGAAGAATATTTTGTTGAATAGGTGCCCTTAGAACATAGCAAAGTGTAGAGACAGTCTACCGCTAATTCTAGATCTCAAAACTCAACAGCACATCCGTGCATACAAGATCTGGATTTTCACTGTAGTCAACTCAACCTGAAATAGTATGCATAGATAGTCCTGAAAATAATGCCTCCTATTTATTTCCATGGAAACAACAACAGATACAAAGAGCATAATAACACCATTTCATAGAGCAAAAATGAATAGTAATACAGGAATAGAAAAAGCCTTAAGAAAAAATTTCCCACTGAAAGTATTTGAGGGTAAAATTCAGACATTTGTTTTTTCTTTGGGAATTAAAATTTTCATAGAACTGTCACAGAACTTTAAAATGCAGAAATCAGTGCCCTCTTCCACTGCCCATCTCCTTCTACATAAGGAAACATATCTGTTAATTCCATTAATTCGATTCTTTGTGCCAATCCATTTTATACATAGGATAGTTGGAAACTCTGGGGATAGAAGAAAAGATAATTACATTTTCCTGTGCCTTTTTCTTATATGTATTCAAATTTTGTATTTTTTTGATCCATCAACTCACAGATAAAATACACCTAAATTCATGCTAAATTACTTCTGATTATAATAATGAAACATTAACAATACATTCACAGGATGTCCTGCTTTTTGGGTTTTCTGGTTTTGGGTTTGTTTGCTTGTTTCTGTTTTATTGTTGTTTTTTCAAAGGCAACCTTTTCTAACGGATATTTTGACTTCTACAACACATGCAGGGTGAAAAGGATACTTGAAAATAAAGCTGGCAGCCAGCTGCTCAAGACTTATTTATAAATTTCTTTTGGTCTTCTTTTGTAGCTTAGCCAGTAGTTCAGCAACACTGTAGTTGGAATGCCTCCTGATGTTTTAGAGAAATGAGATATAAATACATACAAAGCCAGATGCCCAGAATGGCAGAAGTTTTACAGGAAGCCATCTGGGAAACTGTTTTGAAAGCCACAGAGAAGGTAAAACAAGCAAGTTTTCTTATGCCTGCTAAAGTGTAAGTGTTGCAGTGATGAGATGAATAACTGGTCCCTTTGACTCTACATGACAGATCTCAGGATGCTACCAAGGAAAAGAGCAAGCTGGGGTGTATTCCATACCCTGGAGATCTACTAAAGTGTGTTACCAACATGATAAACAAGAGATCAAGTGATTCCACTACATATCCAGGGGAGAGAGCCAAGTTAAAAAAATTTTCTTCTTAAAGATCTCAACAAAATGGGAGATATGAGATTCTCTTCTCTTCTTCAATCATACAAAACCAATATTTTAGAAAGTAGTAGTCACAGCATTTAAATAGCATTCAAATAATAATCTATACTTTGTGTAAACTTTTTAAAATCAAGCTCTGCATCTACTGAAAAACCAAGTTAACCAGTTGCCAGAATATGCATTGCTTTTTTATTTTTAACACATACGTGCACACACATATTCTAAGGATAATAAAAGTCACGTTTTCTTCCTGCTACCTTTCATAAACTAACAAGCCTAACTGCTTGAAGTTCAAGAATAAACAAAAATGGAGGACAAACTACCTTATATTTGCTTTATGTTATCAACAAAAAGGGAAAGATTTGAGACTACTGAAATACACCATGAGAAATATTCCAAGATTACAGATGCTACTCACAATTCCTAAGCTTTATGGAAAAGAAAATATAGACATTGAAGTGCTCCTTCTTTTTAATAGGTAGAAACAGAAACAGATCAACAGCTATTTGAATGTGATTTAGAAAGTATGTTCTGCTAAACCAGCAGTGAAAAAGAAAATGCTGACACACATGTGAAACATGGAAAATGAGGCTCTCTCTGGTCTTTTTTGGGAGTTTGGGAAGAAAGTATCTGCTGCTCTGCTGAGACAAGGTTGTGGGATTCAAGGATTTTCCTATCACTGTCTGGGGAACAAAAGAATGAATCATGAAAGTATGTCCTAACCTCTTAGATAAGTTGTTCCTTTGCCACAGAAAAATCAAAATCCAGCACCCACCCCACCCTCCCAAGATTTTCTAAGGTTCATAATCTACCTGAGGGATACAGAAAAAATGAAATTATCAGAACTAGTACTGCTGCGTTAAAAAACTAGTTCCAAGATCATGAAATTCTGCCAGAGAGAACATACTTCTGCTGAAAATAAATACTAGACTTTTCTGTTTTCAATGAAACATTCACTTACATAAGAGGTATCATAGGATTACAATTCATGAAAGCTCTCCTTGCAAAAGCAAGTACTCTGAGAAGTCTAACAAACCTGCTGATTTTTATTTTTTTTTTAAACAAATCCACACTTGTATCAAATTGGCATCACCATAGCAACGTGTTGCAATAATCTTATGTATAAATGGAGTGTAAAGGTTGAACTAGTCATTTGTGAATGCCCAGCTATGGCAACATTAAGTTGCAGTAATTACATGACCGTATCAGTCAGCAAGATCTCTTTTATTTTGGAAAATATAAATAAATAGGGTTACTAAGCATTACAAACAAGAGATGCCAGTTAGCAAACTGTTTCACAGGCTCATTCAAATTTTTCCATAGAAATACAGAGATTAGAATTCTTCTCAATATATTTACATTAAGTTCAGCACAGTATTTTCACAAAGATTTACTACATTACATATATTCCTGCAATATGATTTAGCCAAAGATAGACTGTAAAGTGGATTTTGGAAATTAGCTGAAGAATTGTTTTAATGAAGTAAACTCAATAAGATCATTTTTGCTTGTTTTGGATTTTAGTAGTTCCTTCTGACGAGAAAGCAAAGGTGTGCAGAAGGTACAAGATATAGTCAAGGGAAAACATGAGGATAGGGTGTGTTGGGTATGTATCTATTATGGGAAAATAGGCAGAACAGGAAGAGCTGTAATTAGGACAAAACATAAACTTTGAAATGCATGTCATCAGTGAAAAAGCCTTGATTATATTTGAATATAAGTTTCTGATATAACAATTTAGTTGAAATATTAATTTTGGGAAAAATAAGGCAGTTTTTAAAAGAATCAGACATCATGACTGCATGTTTATTCCAGTGATCACTTTTTTAAACACTGGTGATTTTACCCTAGAGCTTTTAAGTTAAGGAAGCTAGGCAATTATTCAAGTAACCTAAAAGCTACATCTTTGCTAACAGCTTGACAAGAAAAATTTCCAGGTGACATAGGATTACGCATTTCATATCTAAGAAAATGTACTTTCCCAAACTTGGATAGATTTTAGGAGTGCTGCTCAGAAAGTAGTGCCTCCTATTTTGTGATGTAGCCCTGTGACATCAGAGGTAGATGTTGGTGATATGGTAGAAAGGTTGAACCTTCCCATCAGTATTCTGTTACATTTTGTTATCATGTGACAGATGGCAACAACAGGGGTAGGCTGACAGAATGGTGTCTGACGTGGAAGTATGTGTAAAGAAAAGGTATGTCATTGAATTCCTCTGTGTGGAAAAAATGCACCGACATTCATTGATACGTGTTGATCATTTATGGAGACCAAACTGTGGCTGTGAGCACAGTGAGGTGGTGCATGGTGCATGACAACAACCCTGTTCACCTCTGCTAGTTCAGATTCTTACAAGCAGCATGCAGACTCTTGTTCATTGCTGATGAAAATGCATAGCTAATGGTGATGACAAAGTTGAAAAGTACTGCTTTGTAGCTGAGTATTTTCTCTGTCAAATGATGTTATTGTGCTCCTTGTATCTGTTGTAGCTTCTATGAAAATAAATGAGGTATTACTTTCAGAGCAACCTAAGTAATATTGCAGTTTCTTACACGATATCCACTACATCTTGAATGTACATTTAAGTAGTTTTAAAGTCACTGGCGGAGGAAGGACAGAAGAAAGAAAATAATTTACTACTAATACTGATTATAGAATACTCCTAAAGATGCAAAGTATCGATTGACATTTATAAACTACAACGTAGATGTGAAGTCATGGGTGGACAGTAAGGAATCCAGAAAATTTTTTCTCAGCTGAAAAATTAAGGCTGACTTGATTAGGTTTATTTTTATGAGTTAATACACTTCTTGAGGAGTCCTAAATTTACAGCTTCTAAAAGCCAGTGAATATGATTTGTCACTGCTATTGTAAAATATTACAAGCTTTGTACAAGCACTGCAGACCTAATCAAGTTTCTAGGCTTTTCTTGGCTTTAGTTGGTTTTAGCTTGTTGTATCAGTGGTAACAATTCTTTAGTGACAAAGAGGCAGCTGTACCTTAGCTCTCTTAAGAACACCAATGGTAAAAGCTACTTATCGCACAGCTATTGACAGCCTTTAGCAAATGGGAGTTAGTGAGCTTCCCGAGGCAAAGGTTGGAAAACTTCAGGTGGGAATCAAGGGAGAAGAAGTAAGCAGGGACACTGTGCTACTAAAAGTACTTAAGTAACTCTGTGTAGACACAAAACTAAAGAGGAAGATATTTTCTTATCATAACGATCATATTCATCCCAGCAACTAATTTAGTCTGTGACAATTAATTGTAACTCCCACTCTACTTGAATAACACTGTCACTCTAGGAGCCAGAAGAACACTGGAATGTAAGTATGCTTACCACTGAAAGAAGGGGATGGTATTACTAGCTGACAATATGACAAGTTTAAACTATGCTATTACTAAAGCTTCTGTGATAATTAGACTATTTTGTCTGATCTGAGAGTGTGACTATCATTGTAACTGAAATGTTAATAGCACTAGTTTGTTGTATTTATTAGAACAGACTTCAGTTTGACTAGCAATAATACTTTTCACTTTGTATATTGAAGAAGAAATTAAAATTGCAACCGCTTATCTAAGGTAATCCTTACCTGAGAAATGACCTGCCCTATTGATAGGAAAGTCTATCTGCACAACTAGGCTGAAAAGTAATAGCCCACTTGTCAACTTTATGTTAAGGCAGCATAAATTCCCTTGCAGGCAGGTTAAGAAATGACACATTATTGACTTGTAAAGATTTGATTGGTGCTGGTAAAGTTGCATAACTATCGTGGAAATCTCTGCTATTAATATGTGCTGGGGGATGTAAGGATGGAGCACAACCCTGTCAAAAAGGACCTGGAGATACTGATGGATGGCAAGCTGGACAGGAGTCGACAGGGATGGAGCACCTCTCTTACAAGGACAGGCTGAAAAAGCTGGGATTGTTCAGCCTAGAAAAGAGAAGGCTCCAGAAAGATCTGAAAGCAGCCTTTCAGTATCTAAAAAGGGACTAGAAAAGAAAGAAGGGGACAGACTCTTTAGCAGGGTCTGTTGTGATAGGACAAGGGGAATGGTTTCAAGTTTAAAGAGGAGAAATTTAGACTGGATATAAAAAAGTTGTTTTCTTGTAATAAGGATGGTGAGGCACTGGAACAGGCTGCTGAGAGATGTGGTAGATGCCCCATCCTTGAAGACGTTCAAGGTAAGGCTGGATGGGGCTTTGAGCAACCTTTTCTTGCTTTAGGTGTTCCTGTACATTGCAAAGCAGTTAGACTAGATGACTTTTAACAGTACCTTTCAACTAAAAAACTCTATGATTATGATGATTCTACATAAGGATTCATCTCATGCTGTGGCTTCACAGACTCCTCATTGAACTGCTTATGTCAGGAGGACTCTGTTTAATACACTGTTCATTAAATATCTTTAAGAAAAAACATACACTTAATTTTCCTCAAAGAGTACAATGAATATTCTCAAACAGCACATATTTTTATCTCAGTCCGCTCACAAAAGCTTTGAGTGTATGTTAGTCTACACTAATTAGTTCAGTCCGCATTGCCATTCAACCAGATGGAAATAACATGCCTTTTTAGCACTGTCTAGAAACACAGAAGTGAAATAAAACTAAAATATGCAATCCCAATGAGCAAAGGTATTATATTTTATTCATCCTCCAAAGGTCACAAAGACCAAAATCTTTTTAGAGCATGTCATTCACTTTCAGCCTTGCACCGTGAGCTCTCAGCTCAGGGATGATCAAAGATCAAAAGATGCCTCACTAAATTTCAAGAAAAATGTCTGCATTCTGTTTTGTTACAATCCTATTAGTCATAGTGAATGTTATGCTTCAGCTGCATGCCAGAAAAACTATATGCAATGGAAACACCCTTTTTCAGAGCCTATTCCAATACTTTATTTAGTAATGGCCTTATGACTTCAGAATATTTTTTCTCACGGAAACAGATTTACTAATCTTCAAATCCTTATTAAATTTCACATCCATCTACCTCTTACCACTTCTGCATAATACTGTAAGACTCTCAGGAGAAAGGCCAAATCTCACAAACTGCTCATCCCCCATGTAAACCCCTTACATATGTCTTAGACTAGAAGATTTGAACAGAAAACCCTCTAAGACTGTCACTATACTTAGAATTGAGGATAAATATTATTCTAATGTTAAACTCCACAGTGTGTTAAGTTTGAAACAGTCCAAATTATATAAATTATATTTTATTTACCCTACTTGAACGTCCCTGCCCTTGAGAGTTGCAGCTCAGTTGTGGCTAGCATTTTAAGAAGCCAAACAGAAATGACTGCTGTCCCCAGACAAGAGGGGAGGACTGTGAGGAATTCTCTGTGTTCTTTATTACTTAAGAAAAATAAAGAAGATATATTCTCAAGCTCTAGGAAACACATTCAGTCCAGATTAAAAATTCTATGGAACATTTATTCATATACATATATACTGAAAGGAAACCATCCAGACAAAAAATTAAAAAGTGAGAATTATAGAGGGAACAAGTATTGTTTAAAAGCAAATCTCCAAACTCAGCCTGTGGACTACTTATCACAAAGGCAGCTATTTCACTTTACAGGGTTTTTAAACTCCACAAATTAAATTAAGAACTTGAGAGTAATATACCTGTATTTTAATTAATTTGGGGGCAAATAAGAATATGTTTTCATTGAAAATGTTCATTTCCCTGGTTTAGCCCCTGGGCAGGATTAGCAATTGAGAAAAAAAAAAAAACAGAAATAAAAAAATAAAAAGAAACAGGAAACTAGAAAGTCACTTACCCACAAGAGAAATAAAAGAAACAAAAGAAACAAAAGGTAATTATAATTATTGAGACAACATACCTTACAATCTTTCAGAATTTCTTCCAAGCTGGGCTGCTCCATGATTCTATGAAAAAACAAACAAGCAAATAAACACACAAAACAAAATCAGAAAAAAAAATCCAATCAGTAATATAATACCTTATGTACCATATACTTCTTTTATCACCAAGAGTTCCCCATGTCATGGAAATAGACAAAACTATAATTCAGAAATAGGAAACCAGAAGGACTGTAAAAGTGAAATGGACTTCTGACAAATTATACTGTATAGAATATGACTTTACAGACTGACAAAACAAAACACTCCTCTCCTGCACTAGTTAACTAAAATAGTGTACAGTCTAAGTGAAGCATGGGTGTTTCAGTATTAATCTTTAACTCTGGCATAAGTATTAGTCAAAGCTACTGAACCCTGAATTTTCTTTTTTTTGTTTGGTTGTTTTCTTTGTGTAATGTAAGGCTGGTTTGGAGGCTATGGCTTTAACTGAATTACCATGCCTGTAAGCACACTTCCAGCTTTATCCCAAATAGTCCAATGACATTAAAGCCTTACATAAGCCTTGCTTGATTTAAATTTCATACCTTGCATATTCTCAGAATACCTGAAAGAATTACCTGAAATTACTTGAGTAAAAGTAGTCCAGACTTTGAATTAATAGCAAGTTTACAGAACTGTTACTTCTGTTTTCTGTTTGTCACTACTACATTTAGTAACTGGGTCAAAACCCATTCTATGCTATTATTTCAGTAGAACTGCAGAAATCATAGTTACAGTAAATTGCATTTACAAATTTAGGTAAATTTGGGAAAAATGACTGAGTAATTTTCCAGAATGCTTCTTATAAGCATCTACGTAAACCATAAGCCATTCTTCCATGGACACATTAGCAAAGCAAGAAAACCCAATCTGCCTTCCTCTTTCTCTTCCTCTAATTAGAGACTGTGTGGTAACAAGCTCTGAAACTCCATATAGGAAGTATACGAATGTCCTTTCCAGCCTGTTAATGACAAAGAGATCACCTGTTTTTTTTTCCAGTAACTGTTCCAGTTTTCACTTGTTTCCATTTCTTCTAGCTGTCTAGAGTAGACAGTTATTATGATTAAATGGCAACAGCTTGCTTAGTATCAAGCACACAGACATACTCATGTTGTCTTTAAATTCCAGACAAAAATGAATTTTCTGACTCACCCTACCTTCCTGTCTTCCAACAGTGATTTAGATCTGAGAGAACATCATATGATATGCTCAACATTTGAATCTGTTTTCTTGGAGGAAAATAATTTACACATGCTGAAGAAAGCTGGAAAAAAAAAAAAAAAAAAAAAAAGATAAAAAAAAACCATAGCACCTGTAGCTCTTTAAAATCTTTTCATTCTGATAGCCATACGTGCAAAAAACTTTCGAAGGAAAACGAGATTTGCTATACCATATCAGATCACTGATGCATAGAGTCTGCTATCTTGTGGGTGCCAGAACTTCAGAGAAATGCAAAACACACCCAGGTTCTTCAGAACACACTCAAGTTGCTACTATGAAGTTTATTTGTGTACATAAATATGTTATTTTCCTCTAAATGCTGTCATGCTCTCATTTGTCACACTGACTTAACGAATACGCATATTTTTTACTTGTTTATGGAAGACTTGTGTTGTTGATCACTGGACATCTGAAGGGAAAAAAATGAGTTAGTACAACCAACACTGCGTCATTTTTTGAAGGAAATTGTGTAGTTAGCCTGAAAAATCATTTGCCTAGTGAATTAAATGCCTCATATAGGAGAAGAGAGATTTGGCTGATTTACTTCAGTTAATGGAGTTCCTCAAAATGAATTATTTCTTTCCTTCTTCTGAAAACTCATATGTTAGAAAAGAAGTTACTGCACTGAATAGCATTACATTTCAAGTGTGACAAACACAAACCTTCTATACCTATTTATTCCCAAGAACTGATTTTAATGAATCTATGAGGGCTGCTCCAATAGCCTATGTATGCTACACCTTAACACTTTCATTTCTTGTAATTCTCATAGTTTATATTTCTTGTAATTCTCATAGTCCCATATATTCTCATAGTTTATCATTTTAGAAACAAGAATTTCCCTCAGATGAATGAGGGAATGATATTTCTAATCTATTATTGGCTCAGTACATCCTAGACAGAAGTCTGGTCCACAGTTTATAAGAATTAAAAATTAATAATGAGAGTTTTTTCCCTTATATACATCGCTAAAATGTTTACATTTGTAAAACCATTGAGAATGGTTTTAATCAGATGAGAATGAAAATGGAGAAACAGAGGCTGAATTCAATACTGGATGAAAGCAAGAAATGTCTGTGTCAAAGAAATATTTAAAAATCCAAAAAGGAAATGAAGAAAGTTTAAATGGAAAACAAGAGATATGAACTGCATGGTAAAAATATTCTAAAGGGAGAAGACAAAATATAGACGAACAAAGTAATGTAAAAGGAAATCAAAAGTTTGTAAAGACTCAATGGCAAGGTGTGCAGAATAATACTGAAAGAAGAAAATATTGGAAAACTGAATGCAAAAGATCACAGAAGAGAAACAAAAAATAGAGAAGACTTGCTTGCTTTTGAGGTTTAAGAAATTTTGAAGGCTTAGAAATGTACTCCCTGAGACACATTTTCTAGACTTTTGTCTTTCATCATCACCAGAAATATACAGAGAGAAATTATTTATACTTTGCTCCCGTATGCTCTTACTACACACTCCTAACTCCAGGTCTAGAGGATGACTTACTGCTCTGCTTTTTTTTCATCACATCTGTGACCTCTCCTTGCTTTGGAGTTGGAAAGAAAATAAAAGGTTACACTGTCAAGGTATATTGTGTTCTTTTCTTATTTGGCTAGATTTTCAGTGAAGGCGCTTTTTGTCATGAGAGTCCTCAATAAAATATGAAGAATATTTATTAAAAGACACTTTTCATATAGTGGTATAGAAGTTCGAGGATTCCAGTTTCTGGTACTGTACAGCACCAGCTTATCTTACAGTCCTATGAAAGAGCAGAATGCAGGACTGCCAGCAAACTGGGACCAAGTGGCTTGAAGGAAGACTGACTTCCAGGTCCACTGCAAATAGCAACAAAAAAGAGCTGTGGGAAGAATGCTGATACGCTATTGCTGTAATCACTGAACTGCTGTCTGTTTAAACCACATTTTACCTAGTTCATCATGTTATGTACCCAAGGCAGCCACAAAGATAGTAACTGTCACAAAGGTCCAAATTAAATGATAACCATAAATATATGCATCTTCAGTGAAAGAAAATCAAAGTCTCCACAGTTGCTAGTTATGAAATACAACCAGTCATATTCCTAAAAAAAATTTGTCTAAGATAAGTAAGCAGTTTTTTTTCTGGATGATTGCAAATAAAAATTATTACTGATAAATTTGCCAGCCTCTACAGATCCATTCTAGATAGGAAAACGAACAGAGACAAAATGGCATTCATATTACTGATAAAGCTGTTTAAAAGCTTCGACTTGATCCAACAAGTTACTTATTATGAAGACACAGAAAGAAGCTTCAGTCTTAGAAGATATAAAATAAATAAGATGAAAACAATACAAGAGATATAAAGGCTGTTGCACTGGCATAAGAAGATTTTTCTAATTTGTGCTGGTTATTGGTTCTGAATGAGTAGTTACATTTCCACTAATACATTCAACTTTTATTCTAGTATCTTAAGGTATACAGATGGATGGAAAAACATAATATGTACTAGGCTAATACCTGAAGTAAAAATGTATTTATGGGATATTTTTAAACACTTTAACAGTCACTTCCCTTAATGAATCATTAGAATATCTGTATAAACTAATGGGTAACACTTAAATGTATACCGTAACATAAATAAAATTAGCACATTATTTCCCCCTGCCTTTGATAACATTATGAATTTGTAGTGATGGGTTCTCACTGTCTTGCAATGTAAAAAGCTATCGCAGTAAACTGCTTTCAATCTTAAATGTTCTCGGATTTTTCTGCAAAGACTTATTTTAACAGTTAACTTATTCCTAGAATTTCCTTATATATTTGGTTAATTTTTAGTCTTATTTAAAAAGAAGTGTATTGCTCTTTTTCTAGAAGTAGTACGTTATAGCAGAAAGAACACTGAATTTTCATCTGTATTGGGTTTATAATCCTCCAATCTCAACACGATTAATGTAAAACACAAGTAGATGTGCAAGGCCATACCAGTATTACCTGTCTAGAATATAAGACTATAATACTAAAGTAGAACAACTATTTCAAAAAAAAGGGCATCTTTCAAAGTTGAACATTGGTTCAACTTTGGTTATGGTGACAACTCATCAACTCTACGTACTATTTCAGAAGTTCAGTTGACAGTCTTCCTAAGTACATGAAGAGAAGTAGTATAAATTTTTTAAGTACAAGTTTCTAATAATACAGAGTTCTGTAGCTTTTTTCTTTCAATACTTTTAATTAGAGCTAGAAAACAACCTATTTTGATATCAACTGTCCTTAGTAGCAACATTTCACAACATTCAACCTGTAAAGGTCAGTCTATCAAGATGTAATACATAAAATACAAATGAAATGAAAATAAGGAAAATCTCTCCAGACTATTCTTCTATGAAACCAAAGCAACAATACAAGTCACCCCATTAGAACGAATCACACGTGCTTCAGCTATGAGAGAAAGTATACTTCTGAAAAGCCTAAAAATGAGTTTGCTGATTAAAAATACAACTATAGAATAGCATCAGAAAATGCTTTGAGTTGGAAGAGACCATAAACATTGTTTGTTCAGTGGCCAACTACTTTGTTCGCCATCATTGTTATCACAGCATTAGCATAGCAAGAGAGCTATCCAGAGCTTAAATTGGGATGGTACACTTTTCAGATTGTTACTTTTAGTTATCTGACTGACAGGCTGATGCAAGTGTGTCAGTTCTATTTCTGCTACTGATTGATGAATAGCAGGTTAGTGTCAGGTGCAAAATCTATCCACTGCCTTAAGAGAATGCTGTTCAGACAGTGGGTGTCCACAATCTTTTGGCTTGGCTGGGCTGCACTGAATGAAGAATGGTTGTCTAGGTCTGTACAGAGATTTTTGATGAAATTTTACTTTTCCTATACTTCATCCTTGAAAACAGTATTTGAGAAATACACATTTTGTCAAAAAGTGATGTCATGAATAAGGTATGATCAGGAAGCAAGGGATATTTCTCTCTGGCAAAATAGGTCTTATTTAAAGTTTTGTAAAGAGACATGGCCACATTTTTCTTTGAGTTGAGTGTCTAATTGCAATTCTATAAATTCTATTTAGACTGAAAATTGAGTTGTAAATCTACCAAAAAGTTGATTTTTTTTTTTTGTCAATCTTGAAATCTATTCTCAAATTCCTTTATCAAAACAGAAAACATGGCTGCATTTTTTTTTTTTTTTTTTTTTTTTTTTTTTTTTTACTGTTTGCAGGACAGTGTTTAACCAATTCATCAAAATGCAGAAACCGTAACTTGAGATTACCATAATTTGTTTCATTTCGAATGCTATTATGGATGAAACATAGCACAGGTAAGTTGGTTTTCACCTTGAAGACATGTTTAACTCATTTAAACAAGCAGTCAAATCCACCAAAAATGCTAAATCTAGGAGCTGTTTTTTTTATCTTCATGTTTTGGCACAAATCTTCCTTTTAATTTCATAAATGACTTAATTTCATTTCAAAAATCACAAAAACTTTTTAGCATTTTACTCCAGCTTACCCACATTTCTTCAGAAAAGAAAATGATGTCTCTGTAATAAGCACACATACTTTTAAGATATTCCTGTGAATGGTAACGATTCAAGTTATGAAATTCACAGCTATTGGTACAAAGTTATTCATTTTTAAATCTTTCGTGCATAAATTTTCTTTACATAAAGTGCAGTGATACTTCATCAAATATGAGTAGTGGCAATTGCATCATTTTCTACTAATTTTATAAAACTTCTTTTTCTTACCAACCACCATCAGGGCATCACCAGTAACTATACCAAAAAATTTAAAGAAAAGAGCTTTAATGTAAATTTGACTGCTTCATACAAAACAAGGATTTTATTTGTATCTTTTAATGGCATCGAGGAGACATTTCTGCAGTGCTTTTACATTTATTATCAATACCTGTAATAGAAATAGCAAGTTGAGCCACATTTGTAGTATCAATACTTTCATAACACCAAAGCGCAGTATTTGAAATTAACTGCTTTGCTCTCCAAACTTATTTTGATAGATTTTACTATTTCTTCAATTCATCTGGCTATAGTCTGATGAGACAAACTGATTTTATATTAAAAAAAAAAATACATTTATCAAGTCAAATTATATGTGCTATGTTTTCCATATATTTCTCAATAAACTCACCGTCAGTAAATGGTTTTGATTATTTTGCAATCAGATTTACTTTCACATATCTAGCCTTTAGGCGTAATAGAGTCCATCTGAATTGTAACTTAACAAAAATTATTTCTAAGTTCTGCTGTTTTGGCTATAGGAGACATTCCTTGATATGCATAAAATTTGGCAGCACATTTTTGCATGTAACACATTTGCAAATTGCAATATTTGAAAACTGACATGATTTCCTTAAAAATTAGGCATAGCACCATATTATTTGTCTTGACAAAAAAAAAAAAAATACTGATCTGCTCATTTTTTAACACGCTTTCTCTGATTTTTCCTTTTTTGGGTTCTGTTTTCCTTTGAGACATTAGGCAGGTTGAAAAACTGTTAGTAATCACTGAGTTTTACTCACAAAGCATCACAAATGCACATAATGTTTAATATATTCATTTTGATTTGATTGAATATATTTGGCTGACATGAGAGGCAGAGTTAGTACTGCATTGCACCTTCCCCTCCACAGCATTCTGCTGTCACCTATGCAATCTGCTCTCAAGCTGAGCTCAATTAACTCAAGAAAAATATAACTAAAATTCACATAATAGCGTTAAAAGTTTGTGAACGTATGGGGCCATATGACTAGCGGTCTCAAGCTGCATGCTTGGTCTGGTCTAGACCATTCAAAAGTGGCTGAATAGCTCAGCACAGCTGTTCATCAGCTGTAAATAGCCCACTGATATCTTTAAGGAGCACCATTCAACAACATACAGATTTCTTGGTGAAAGTTGCTTAAACATAAGTGATTTATTGTCTTATGCTGTAACTGAGGAAAGAAGCATCTCCCAACAGTGCTGTAGTAGTTTTGGAAGTTAATAGCAAAGCTTCATATGTATTGGGCACACGTGGCAAGGCTTTGGTAGCGGGGGTGGCTGCAGATGAAATGAGACCACCATGGGAAGAGCTCTGCCTCAAATCACATCACATCAGAGATAGCCCCAGCTCAGCCAGAAGGTCAGAGCAAGGCCATGAGTAACACTGGGCATGCTCTGGGAGAGCAGATAATAGAGAGGAATAAACTACTGCATAACAGCAGCTCGGAGAGAAGCAGCCCTGAAGGCACCAAGGTCAGTGCAGAAGGGGAGCAGGAGGTGCTCCAGGTGTGGATCAGAAGTTTTCTGCAGACCAGGAGAGGCCCATAGAGGAGAAGGATGTCCCCATTCAGCCCACAGATCTCTACATGCCACCATGGTGGAATAAATTGTGCAGCAGCACATGTGATACGAAGGAAGCTGCAAACTATGGAGGGATCCTTCAGGAACAGTCCCCAGGTTGCAACTGCAGTCCATGAGGACAAGCCTGCAGTGGAGCAACTGGTCTGGGAGAGCTGGTGCAGGTGAGGATTTGCACTGGAATAGTATGCTCCTGAAGGATGTGCCCCATAGTACTGATGGAGAAGCCCATGCACTATCAGTTCTTGAAGGAAAACAACCTTTGGGACAAACTCCATGCTGAAGTATAGGAAGAGTAACTATGAAAGAGCATCAGAGACAAAGCATGATGGACTGACCTTATCACCCATTCCTTGTTCTCCTGAACAGCTCAAGAGGAGGAGGAGAAGTAGAGGAGGATGGATGAAGTGGCAGGTGTTTTTAGTTTGCTTTTAATTCTCATTGCTCTAATCTGCTAGTAATAAGGAATAAATTATATCAATGTCCCTAAATTGAGTTTGTTTTGCCTATCATGGTTATTGGTGAGTTATTTCCCTTTCCTTATCTCAACCCTTGAGCTCTCTTTCATTTGGTTTTCTCCCTCCTCCTTTAGGGAGGTGGAGTGAGAGAGCAGTGTATAGCTTCACCATCAGGTTGAAAACACCAGACCAAATCTTCCAAAATGCCCTTTAATAAAATCAGTGAGATATCAACTGAAAAAAAAAAAAAAAAAAAAAAAAAAAAAAAAAAAAAGCAAGCAATAGGTCAGATGGAAAAATATCTGGGCAACAGGGCTCAAAGGGTTGTGATCAGCTACAAGAAACCCAGCTGGCAGCAAGTTAACAGCATACCTAAGGGATCAGTACTGGAACCAATACCCATTAACATACCTTTTAATGACTTGCACAGTGAGGCAAAGCACGCTCTCAGCAAGCTGGTAAATGATAACAAAATGGGGCAGGTGGGAGCTAAGGGACAGTCATCAAAATTCCATAGATAGATAATAGATAAATCTATTGAGATAAATCAATTCTAATAGCCTAGAAGAAATGTACAAACATCTTCTGAAGTTCAACAAAAGCACATGCATAGTGCTCTAATGGGTGCAAAATTGCCCCATGCCTATATGGCTAACTGGCTAGAAAGCAGCTTTCAAGAAAATTACTTGGGAGTGCTAGTCAACAAACAATTGAATGCAGTAAATCAGCAGTGTACCCTGGTGGCAAGGAAGGCCAACTGTATCCTGAGCTGCATTAGCAAAAGCAGAGCCATAACATTAGGTAATCATTATTTCCCACTCTGATCAGTACTGGAGGGAACAGAAAGGAGAGCTAG
This sequence comes from Lagopus muta, assembly GCF_023343835.1. Taxonomy (NCBI): domain Eukaryota; kingdom Metazoa; phylum Chordata; class Aves; order Galliformes; family Phasianidae; genus Lagopus; species Lagopus muta. The sequence continues at coordinate 36,059,971 of NC_064436.1, read as the reverse complement.
TCTTATCTACGAGGTGCACAGTGATAGGAGGAGATGCAGTGAACCCAATCTGCAGCAGATTACATTTTATGATGCTGTATTTAACCTCAGTTTCACAAAAGAAATTTTCCTTGAGAGACTCCAAAACAATTTCTCAGTACTTTGTCCAAAAAAATTAGTTACTTATACAAATCTAAACAGAGATAAGATCACAACTCAACTTCCTAATTTCAAAAATGTAAAAGCTACTAATTAACTACTGTTAAACAATGATTTCAGTACTGGCAACATTCTGAAGCGATATCAAAACAATACAGAAAACAACTAGAACCAGCATTCATTTCACTCATTCAGATAATCAACAGCAAGTAAAAATGAAAAGTAAATAAAACTAGTTCTGAGTTCTTCAAGAGCAAGTCAGAGCATGTAAATGGAGACACACAGAAATACTAGCATTTTGTAGTTTCGGAGTTTTCATTTTTTTAACTTCATCTTTCAACAAAACAAGAAAGAACAAACAAAAGTGACCTTTCAGAGGGAGAAAAGATGTGGTTGGTCTTTAAGAAAAGATTTTATTCCACCTGTATAATAACCTACTGGGAAAAATGTGTGCTTTTAGCAAAATGTCACTGTGCTGTCGCTGTTGTTCTAGCACCGTGATGAATAACAGGCAACTCTGTGAGATTGCTGTGGTTCACCCTGCACTAGGGTCACTGACCACTTATCACTGCAGGGATCATTGCAAATAATGATGGTGGAGAATGTTAAGGTAGCCGAATAAATATTTGCCATTTCTTGAATAGGAAAAATAAACATCTGTAAAAAAGAGCATGCCTCTGAATTAGGAGAACAATTTAATATCTATTTTTTATTTAAAAACCATCAGTATGAATTAAAATATTCATAAGACATGAGGTTGAATGTAGCTGAAATTTAAAACAAATACATACTTACTTGTAAATAGTCTACAGTAAAAATAAATACATTAGCCTGCAATGTTTTCCTTTATATCTGCTTGTATTTGCTTCATTCCAAGCAGTTATATACGCACTAGATAATTAAACACTTGGGGAAAAATCTAATTTTGTTTCATAAAAAATGCAAATAAAAAATACTAATTGGGAACACACAACTAAACCATAGAAGCAATTCATATATTTGTTTAATTTTTGCAAAGAAGTACTTTTGTTTCACTCATCCCTTACAACCATCACTGCTGATAGTAACATTCCTCAAAAATATTCAATATAACAATAAATAAATATCATTTACAATGACAGATAATATTCAGTATGTCATATGGAGTAATGAAAATGTATTTGAAATTTTTTCAGATGTTTGCAGCTGGTAAGACATTACAGAAAGATAAATTCAAAATAGCACAATTTTTTACAGTCATTTCTCTGGAATTTTAGTGAAACTTGATTGGTTTACTTTCTTGTGTGTGGGCCACAGAAAATTCATAATACAGGAAATAAAATGTAGTTTTAACTCCTGAGTTATCCACTCAGTTTTAACCTGATCCAACGCTCAGCAAAACTCAGAAAGGGTCCTTTCAGCAGTAGAAAATTTGTTTTATAATCAAAACAATGCTGTTTTTACTTTTCCCATTTTTTTTCTTTGCTCACTCAAGGAAATATATCAGCACCAAGTAAGAAAATTTTTATTTGAAGGAAAATAATTTAAAAAGTAGATATCATACTCATTATAAGTTTAGAACAAATTCAAAATAAGTCTAGCAGAAAGAAGAGAAGAATTTGAAGTTACCAGGCAAAACGTAAATGTAAAATCCAGCTCATGCTTTCCCCTCAAAACCCTTAATTATTTTCTCCTATATTTATTTAAAAATAAATATACATACTTTGATATTAAATAATCATTATCAAGTTTTTTCAGAAGCACATTATAAAGTCATATGCACCAATCTTCCCCAAACTCAGATTTAAGTGTTTGCTCATTCTTCCACTTCAGAAGCAGAGAAATCCTACTTGTCTCTGGACCAGTAAGAACTAACCATCAAAACTTGACAAAGTCTCAATAAGTGAAAAAATATTTTCCACTGTAGAGACGGTTAATGAATTTTGCTAGTAGAAGTTTAGCAAAGATAAAATCTCTTTCTTTCCAAACTGCTTATAAATAGTTCTACTCTATTGACAGTATGTTGCAAGCATAAATATTATATTCCTCATGGTCTCATTCAGGAAGGATCTCATTAAAACTGTGTACATTCTTGGATTTGATTACATGAATGAAAGTTACCTATGAAAAGTATATTTTCACCCTTTGCAATGAATCAGTTTCAATAACTACTCTTCAATAATTCTGAAGGTCATGATCATTTAAAAGATAGTCTTATAAGTAATGACAATTCTTCACATTCACCAAACAGCTGAAGTGAGGATGACTGGAAAAGGAAACATGACTAAAACTAGATTTCAGCTAAATGCATCTTTGCTTTGCATGGTGACAAATATGTGCTTTGAATCCTAATCTTCTCAAACAATTGCAGCAAGCCAAATCCAGGCAAACCTCCAAAATGGTAAAAGTGTACCCGCTTTCATTCAAATGTGGAGCAGATGGTGTGATTTAATTTTATGTCTGTATGACTAGGATGAGTGGGCGATGATGAAGGGATTCCCCACAAGTCCTGTAAATCAGTGGCTGAAGTGCTCACAGACCTTTAATCCACAGCCTTTTCCAAAAGAGCATTTCATTAGTTCCATGTTCCTCTGTAAAATTTTTTCTACATCGCTTCAATATTTTTCAAGGCACCTGTTAAGGTGCAGAGCAAACATCAATAGTGTTACTAGAAGGCTAGAGCTATAGGACAGTTTTCTAAATTACTCTTGTCTGGAAAGAGTAACTGAGGTGTTATTCAAATAGTCTGCAAATTACCTGACAGGGCCTTAGGAGGGGAAATCAGAATGAAGCATGAGGAATGGCATTAAGAAAATGGATTCTCTGATAATTTTTCTTCTCATCAGTATGGTGTGAGACAAGTCCTTCGGTCACACGAATACCATAAGAACAGATATACTGAAAGAAAGTAGGAATTGGAATTGATTGGATTTATAATCTACTACTTATCACGTCACATGTTGAAGGCAAATATTGGTAAGAAATAACAGATATATATATATGTCCTAGTTTTGGATGGTACAGGATTAACTTTTCTATTTGAAGTTGATATGTTCCTACTTTGTTGTAGATCAGTACTTGCACAGAGCCAAAGACTTCCCAGTTCTCATGCGGCCTTGTCAGTGAGGAGCTGCGGATGCATAAGAAACTGGGAGGGAATACAGCCAAGACAGCTGAACCAGAATGCAAAACAGATATCCTGCAGAATATGATGTCATGCTTCACAATAAAAGTTGGGCAAAGAAGGAAGAGGAGGTATATTTGGAGTGAAGGCATTTGTCTTTCCATTACCTCGATGAGCCCTGCTTTCCAGGAAATAGCTAACCCTTCGCCTACTGATGAAAAATAACAAGCGTATTTCTTGTTTTGATTTGCTTGCATGTGCAGTTTTTGCTTTAACTAGTAAACTGTTTTCATCTCATCCCACAAGTTCTTATACTTCTATCTTTCAGATTCTTTCCCCCATCCTACCTGGGGAGGGAGAGTGAATAGTTGCGTGGTGTTGAGCTGCCAGGGTTGCAATATAACAACAGAAAAATCCTAATAAGACTGAATAAGGCTGAATACACATAGCTACTGGCATGGAATGGATCTCGCTAGCAAACTCCCACCACCCAGCTTCTTATTTAGCAAGATAGGGTAAAAAATAGGAAAAATGAGAAAAAGAAAAAACTGTTTCAAGATAAGCTCAGGATTTACTAATTACCTCCACAGATCAAATAGGCTCAACTTGAAGAAATTAATTTACTACCACTTAAAATAAATAATCGCTAATCTGAGTAAAGGAAAAAAAAAGATACAGGGCATATGCAGGGCATAATCTACTATTTATTATCATACAAGGTAGAACCTGATTCCACAGAAGCGTAGTTAACTTGCCTTTAGAGTAGCAAAACATAAGCATGAGAGGGAGCAACACTAGATTAAGTTGCTCCAAAGATTACTCATTTCTGCAAGTGATATTACCTACACTACGTATTTAACATTGAAATGCGCATGCTGCAAACTGCACATGAACACTACAGACTTCAGAATAGTCACAGACACCCATACTGCCTATAAGAATGGTATGTCATTAGCACAGAAGCTAATGTACTACCTATTTTTCTAGAGTAAATCAACCTGAAATGGGTTCCATGCAACAACTGTCTAACTGCTAACAGAAAAAAAAATTATATTTCTTTGAAATTCAAACCCCAATAAACACACTGTATTAAAGGAAGAACAGACCATGCAGCATTTGATCATCTTCAATGGCCTAAGAATATCCCAAAATGCAAAGCAAATGACTGATTTTTATGGACCAAATAATAAGCAGACCTCTAAAACTGCAATTCCTAGACTGCACATGAAAGAATCAGAACACCTTTCAAATGCAATTTTATACCCTTCTTTGAAAATCTGTCTTTAAAAGAGCAGAACGGCCACTATCTTCCCCTCTTCTTTTTCCCTCTTTTTTTTTTTTTCTTCCTATTTCACAGATGTAGGATACAATCAAAGGTCTGCTTCTGATTTGATGAGAAATATTTCCTGTGTCAATTACTTTTTCAAATAAGTCTGGAAAGATCCTTTTTGACTTCAGCTCTCCATAGCAATGACTTTTCACCACATAGAACTTGAAAAGGCTCAGAACTCTGGCAGGAATATTTAAGAAAGTCACAGAACCAAGGTGAAGAAAAAGGTTTCCCTTTAGTGAAAAGCAATTAAAACATAAAATTACAGGTTTTTTTTTTTGTTTGTTTGTTTGTTTTGGTAATTTGAGAAACGTGGATATTGAAATCCCACCTACAAAGAACAAATGAAATGTTTAGAACAGTTAGACTGTCTTGAGGAAGATTCTACTTCTGCACAGAAGCTATCTCCTTCCAAATAAGCTACCAAAGCTGGGAAAAACAATAAAAAATACAGAAGATTGAAATTTAGACAACACAGTGAATAAATCCAAACTACTGAAGTTTTAAAAGGAAAAGAACATTTGTAATGACATCTCAATGTATGAAAAGTGTTTGTAGGTGTACTTTCTTGTTCCTCTGCAATCTCACTGTAGGCTAATGAACATTTTTCTTTAGTGGCTTATCTTCTCATCAGGTCAGCCAACTGATCCAGTTCCCTTTACATCCATGAGGCCATTTCAGCTAACGGAGAAGAGCTGGTGGAATGAATCCACACTTTTCATTTTGTCTGCATACCAGTTAGCTAGGATTAAGTCTAATGTGAACTGTCCCAGCTTTTTATTTAACATTTATGTATTCCTGTCCTATTTTAACTTTATGTGTTATCTTTAAACTTTCAACATGTGTTTATAATGACGCCACTCTGAAAAGTACCAGAAGCCCTGTATTAGGAAAACTTTTAAAAGCTGATCACACCTCCACTGGGAGACTTGCATAAAGTAAACTTAAAACGTTCACATGGCAGTTCAAATAAAGCTACCTTCATTCTGTAGAGCTCAAAGATAGCCATGGTGGGCATCTTTCTTTTTCCTTTTCCTTGTATAGATACAGTTAAATAATTATTGCAAAGAGGTTAAAAAATAATAATTTAAAAAAGAAGAATGTTCCTCGTTTGTTATTGTTTTTCTTTGGGAAGACAGGTAAAACTGTAATAAAGTTAATCAAAACAGTACTATGGCAATAACATAGTTCTCTATTTGCTGGACACCGCTCTGTCATGTCATGTGTGAACATCAGTTTCAACTCATGATAAAACTGAGTCTCTTGCCATATTGACTATAAATTTTCCATGCCCAGTTTCTCATCCATTATTTTCAAAATATGCAGTGTCAAAACACTGAGAACATACAATTGTGTCTTTTAGAAAATCTCAGAAGAAAAATCATGAGGATATTAAATAAGAAAATGAAACAGTCTTAAAACTTACACTCAGATTACTGTAAACCTCTTCCTAAATAAACTTCCTCAAGTAACAAAATAGGTTCCTCTTGCTTACGGTACAAAATCTTCATTCTACAATACAATCTCTAATAATACTGTTGGATCACATCAATAAATCACAACAAAATTTAGAGAGAACTTCTATTACCAGAGCTAAGAACTTGTGAGCACCCTTTGCTAGAAGTATACTTCCTTCATGGACCATCTTTAAAGACAGTCTGTGACCTGAGATACATTTCTAAAATAAAAATATTTCTACAGTAATAAAGGATGAATAATTTTTAAGGTATAATCCAAATAGAAGTTGTTTAATAAAAATATTTTGTCAAACAGGCTCTAGGACACAAGGTAGATAATTTATAATTTGGTTCCATTCAAAAGTGACATCACAATTAATTACAAAGTTTATTTTTAGAGTCCTCTGTCTAAAGAAATATCAATGCAAAATCTTAATCTTCATCTTAAAAAAAAATAGAATTAGGAAGATGGTCCAGATAGTACCAAAAACATCCTCAAACTCTCAACGTCATTGAATAAGAAAGTTAAAAGGGAGACAAATTAAGATTTTTTCTGAAAGAAAAAGCTCTAGTTGTAGCTCTTGATCTTTTCACCTAAGGCCCTGAAGTGGAAATTGGGAAGGAGCTGGGACTTCCCCACGAAGAATATTCCATTATTTCTTTGGGAAAGCCTTTCCATTGCTCAACTTTTCTGACAATCAATGAATTTCTGTCTTATCCAGGAGGAATTTTCAATGAAGAAAATTACTCAATTATTTAAGGTAACATGACAATAATAAAACATGTGAATGATTAGCTACTCTGTTTAGAATGATTATCATTTGTGTCATTGCTTACTCTTATAAAATTAATATTGTACAATACACTGCTCAGTTGCCCAGATTATGATTGTGATTTCCCTTGAAGCACTAAGGATTCAACAAGGTTTCAAACAGATGCACTGACGAGATTACTGTTTGGTGTAAATGTCAGGATTTGACTAAAGAACAAAGCAAGGAATGAAAATAAGAATAACCTGAAGAAAATGGAATGATCATGAAGTACAGAGAACAAAGAAAAAAACACTTGTTAGAGTACATAAAAAAATGCAGTGTCTCCTTTCAGAAACGATAGCAGGAATAATTTGTAGCCTAATAGTCTATTCACTTTTAAGCTCTCAGCTGAAGCTTCACAAGTCTAATTCACAAGACTATTCACCTAAATTTACATCAATGAACATCCAGACACGCAAAATACTTAAGTATATGTAATACATACACATAGAGACCAGATAGAATATTTACCTATTAGAATTATTCTATGAGGATTTTGTTTAAAAAACTTGAAAAACCCACTCTTTTCTACTACAGTGCATTTTATTGATAGTCCCAAAAACTCTTGTAGAAGTTTTTTCTATTATTTTAATTGTTATCACTATCCCAATTAGCTAGTTGACACGCAAAGTTGAAATGTTTCCCAAGCTCACGCATTAAAATTAGAGCCTAAGACATCTGCAATCTCAGTTCAGCAAACATAGCTTTTTTTTTTCCTCCAAAAACAAAAGGCAGAATTAAGCATAACTAAATTTTTACATTTATGTAATCCTCAGGGTGCTAATGGCCACGATTACATACATTTTCATCTAGGAGTGAAATTTTACAACCTGTAAAAATACTTGAAATTAGAAACAGAAGTGCAGTGCAGGCAGAAGTAGTCTAAAGGTGTAGATAGGCTACAGCTAACCTCTAGAACTACAGCTATACTCCACGCATTGCTATGGGTTTTCAACACCAACTCCTACTCCGTTTTTTGACTAAACAAGTAATTCATTGCTTCAAAAGCTTATTGCAGAAATAAATTCTTAGATCATAGCATTACAAGAACACATCCAAAGAAGAAAAGCATGCAAGCTATTTACAGCAATATCCAGGTAGCGCATGACAGTAACACAAGGTCTGTTAATCAGAGACTGTGGAACCTGTCAAATAAAACTTAGAACATCCCACAATTTCTCAGGTACCCTGCACAAGAAATTGTTTGCTCAATATTCTGTAACACGTCATTTATCTGCATATCATTTTTCTGCTAACACTGTAACAATTTTTTTTTTTCCTAGCAGCATATACATTAAGTGCTGCTCCAAAAGTAATGCTGCCTATTTGATTACATTGGCCCATCACATCAAACACAGACATTGGCAGCATATGAAAGTTAAACCTTCTCAAAAATATTCCTCTGTATTTTGTTACTGTGTGACAGATGGAAGCAGAGGAGAAGTCTGACAAAAAGGCATCTGACATGGAAGTGCTTATGAAGCAAAGGTGTGTGAATTAATTCCTCCATGAAGAAAAGTGACATACATTGACATCCATCAATGCTTTCTGAATGCTTTTGGAGACCAAACAGTGGACGAGAACACACTGAGGTGGTGAATAGTGCATTTCAGCAGTGGTGATAGCAACATGAAAGGCAAGCCTTTCGGGACAGCCATGCAGATTGTTATGAGCATGGCATGCAGGCTCTTGTTTATCACTGGTAAAAATACATAGCTAACATTTTTTAGTACATTGAAAAATAGTGTTTTATAGCTGAGAATTTGCTCTATCAGAAGTTTTATTGTGCTCTTTGTATCTGTTGTAGTTTTCACAGAATCAAATAGGAGGCATGACTTTTGGAGCAACCTGTGTGTATATACTTATGTATATAATATTAGCAAAGTTGACTCTAGTGTTCCATATGGCTTACACATAGTTTATTAAAAAACTTAACTGTTCTTTCTGTTACAATGCTCTCTCTAAATTCCCCCCTGAAGGTACTAAGCAGACACACACTTTGAGGTTTGCATTATTAACAGCCTCTAAGATGGTTTGCAGAAACAATACTGAATGTTGTCTGTATCTCAAATAGTTTGTCTATTTAAAAACAACAACTTTTTTTTAGCTCTTATTTTTAGAACATTCTAGTTCATTTGCCAAGACAGCTGTGTACAGATTTACAGCAACATCTTGAAGCACTGATAGTAGTGATGGGAAACACCAACTTTTAGATTTCCTGTGACTATTTCAATGTGATATTGCACACGTAAATTTGTGACACATTTATTTTGTATATATGTATAAATGCTGCATATAGATATATATGAAGTACAGTGATATGTACATGTTTCAGATAAATACATTACAGCTGTGTTATGCAGCATCTATTTGTTTTCAAGGAAATGTTATTGTAAGTGAGGATTTGGGCAATGTTTTGAATTATTACTAGAAGCCAAAGGCAAAGAGAGATTTGACTGATTCGTAGTTTTATCACCAATATTTAAAATACGGTAATACTTTGCTTTAGGTGGAAGTATTTTGTTCCAATTGATTCATCTACGTAGTCTGTAAGCTGATAGAGGAAATTACTATAAATGGAGCTAAGAACTCATCTTTAACTACATACATAGACCTATCATTTGCATACGACTGCTATCTTCAAATCCTTTCATACTGTGGAGTAACAGCATAATGCATATGCCCTGCCATTGCACAACTACCTTTCAGCAACAGTAATAATTTCTTCCACGCAAGTCAAAGCAACTTACTTTTTCTCACTTTGATTCAATGTAGCTGCTGGAAGCAAGATCATGTAAGCCTTCGGTTGGCATTTCATAGACTGGCACTGCCTAGCACTCGGCTAAGAGGCAAAAGACTCTCATAACCTTCTGTAAACATGTAAGTTTAAAAACCCAACTCATTTTTTACTCAGCTTAACTGTTTTTCAACTTTTTAATATTCATTTTCTAAATATTAGAAGATTTACTATACATGATAATAGTGAAAAAAATAAAGAATACTACAACTGTAAGACAGCATATTGTTATTCATACCATCAGAACTGAGAATATTTCTCTGAAGTTTTTAACCATTCCTGAGATGATCACCTTTATGCACATTCTTATCCATCTCTAACAGACATTTTACTTCAACTTGAGTAAACTGCTCTGTAGAGAATCTCATTAACAGGAAGAATGCCTGTCCTTTACATAAAAGTGGTTTCATTTTAATGGTTACAACTGTATTAGATTTTATACCCAAATATATTTAGCCTTTATGTAATTACAAACCTTTATGAAAGTTGTGCTCAGAACATTCATAATGAACTACATTCACTAATGAAGAATTCCACTTAAGTCTCTTTTACTCTACATTGCAAGGGATGTATTTCAGTAGCAGAACAAAGGGATAAGGCCTACCCAAAGAATGGTTAAAAAAAAAAAGCAATCATTATAAATTCCTCCCCTCCACTCCAAGTTTAGTTAACAAACTCTCCATTGTTATAGCAATACAGAACACCAAAGATGTCAGAATCTTTCCCGCTGTCTTCTTGTGACACACTGTATGTGTCTTTCAATCACTCCCATAGCAGCTCTCTGTTCTTTACAGATTGTCTTTATGTACATATAGGTGAAATCAATGTCCAACATTCCTTACAGAAATAAAAGTTTGTTATGTGAGAGTTCCAAGCTGTACAGGAGTGGTTCCTATCAACTTCCAGTGGTGTCTTCCTTGCCTACACTCTGGATGACTAATGAAATACGTCTAGACATGATTACATAATTAAGAACAAGACTTTAAACAGCAGAATTAAAGAAATATGTGGAATAATAATCACTTTACTGAATAAAGTATAAAAAAAATCATCATTACTATACAAATACAGGCTTGTTGAAAATGGATTGAGAACAGTCCTGAGAAGGACTTGGGAGATAGTGGTTGATGAGAAACTGACATTAGCCAGCAACGTTTGCTTGCATTTCAGAAAGCAAGCTGTATCCTGGCCTGCACCTAAAGAATTGTGAGTAGCAAGGAGAGGGAGGTGATTCTTCCCCTTTACTCTGCTGTCATGAAGCCCTTCTCTCATGGATTATTGTATTCATCTCTAGGATCCCCAACAAATGAGGGACACAGACCTCCAGCAAGTCCAGAAGAGTACCACAAGGAGAATCAGAGCCTACGGAGACAGGCTAAGGGAGATGGGGTTATAATGGCCTTTCAGTAGCTACACTGGATCTAAAAGAAAGTTACAGAACTGTTTTTCGTGGAGTGCAGTGATAGGACAAGAGGTAATGGCATTAAACTAAAAGAGAGTAAACATATTAGACATTAGGAAGAAATTCTTTACTTAGAGGGTGGTGAGGCACAGGAACAGATTGTCCAGAAAAGTTTTGGATGCCCCATCCCTGGATATGTTCAAGGCCAAGTTGGATGGGGCTTCACACAATGTGGTCTAGTGGAAGATGTCCCTGCCCACAGCATGGAGGTTGGAAATAAGTGATCTTAAGGGTGTCTTCCAATACAAAACATTGTTTGACTCTATTATACTTTGTATGCTACCTGAGCTGTGAAAAGAGACAGGAAACAGCCTCTCAGACAACAGAAAACACAAGTTAGCTTAATTAAACCTAGTTCAGACCTCTTTTCTAACACATTTTAATATCAAATACTTTATTGCAGGATACAAAAATACACTGCAATGTACAGCTGACTCCTATTTGTGAGCAGAAATTTCAATTGTGTTCTTTTTTCTCACAAGCCGTGACATAATCACTTCTACAGTTCACACATAAACCTCATTAAAAATTTCTGAAAGAGCAGTATCTGCTTCGTATCTTACAGAAAGCTGACATTATAAAAACGTTCTTAGTTTATTTATGCTCAAGATGTTTATCTGCTGAATTTCACTTTCATTTATTTGTTCAAAACTGTTACTACAAGTAGACTTCCTCTTCAATAATATCTTTCATAGAGAAAAAAGGAGAAGCATTTGCCATCTGCCACTAAATTCTAATCCCTGTACAGTAATCTTCTACACATAGCCTAAAGCATGCCTTGAAAAAGGGACAGTCCTACATGAAAAAGATCAACATTTCTCCATCCTACCAAGTTCTGTCACTGGTTAACATTCTACTAAGTGAATACGAGGTCATTTACATTATTAGTTTTTTTTTTAAATGTAAATTCATTAACAATCAGCCCTATTGGCTGTTACCAGAAGAATAACTGAGAAAATAGCTGAAAATATTGAGTTTAGTGTATTTATTATGATCACATTAATATACCCCTATATTTTGCATGCTCTCAGGCAAAATGAGACTTATTACATGCCATTAAATTTGAGGAACCATAGCAACATTTTAAGAGGAATCTTATAAAAATGAAATTCGGTGTTGTAGGTTCTTCTGAAGTTATTTGACATTTCAGTGTCACATTTAATACTCTCGATCAATAATGTAATATACTGTACACTAGATTTCAGTGAGTGGAAAGACATTTTTGTATGCATGAGTTATCTACTGAAGTTATCATAATAAGAAACTCTTCTGTTAACCTGTCTTTGGATTTATGCTTTTCCCCCCTGCTTTTGATCAAATCTATGATAATTTTCCTAAGATAAAATAGAAAGAGATGCTGGGGAAGAAAAAAAAAAAAAAAAAAAAAAATCACTCATCTGAATGCAAATGGGCTGTTTTTTTCTCTAACTCCCAGGGCTTATCTTTTTATTACTATCTTAGAAAACAGGACAGTCTGGTTAGAGCCAGGGGCTAAATCAGAAATGACTTGACAATCCACTGATAACATGACATTTTTAGAATATACACTCTGCTCCAAGCTCTAGCAGCTATGACTGAATCATAAACTGTACAAGTCAGTCAGCCTAGGATTTGTTTTCTACATAAAGACTTAACAGTAATTCACGGGTATTTTATTGCCCGAAACAAACTTTCATCTAGAACATTTATGACATACTACCATCACAGGTCAGAAAAGAAAGATTAAATGAAATAGAAGCTTTGTTAACTAGATTTTCTTTGCTTATTTGTTTTCAATTGTATGAGTATCTGTAATTCAGTCTTAACAGTCAGGCTTCTATAAGTCATGGTATCTTTTTAGGTTCTCTGAAAAAAAAAATGTGAATAGCAAGATCAATATGTAAAATATAAGAAAAAACTGGGGATACATATGTACATATACACATGTATTAATGAGTTTCAGAGCACTTCATTCAGCCTTCCATCTTTGTTGATTGGAACAGAAGACTGTGCTGATGCAGTTCCCACAGTCAATCTTTTCCTGTGTAGGAATGTTTATGATTTAGGATCTCAGATGTATTCTAACTGCTTTATACTCCAGCCTATATGTAACATACTTTCATGTAGTCATGTATATCTGGCAAACAGGATCTTTTCCTTTGGAAGACGTCTCAGAAGGGTCTCATACTTGTAACGTCAGACCAAAATCTAAAGAAACATACAGACTAGTCACCAGATATAGTTGATTGCTTCAGGTGAACAGAAATTTCAAGAGAAGTGCTTTTCACATATATCACTGGTGTTATATCTTCCTTTGAATTTCAATTTTTCCTCTTATGTAAGGGACAGAAGTATGAAAAGGATTTAAAATGGGATTTCAAGGTAGATGAAATTAAGGTATAGGAAGGTATGTGGTATCTCATAACTTTCAACATTGGTGGACAATTCGATGAAGGTTTTCTTTTTGTTTTGTTTTAAAGAAAAAAATCTAATTACTCTCTTAATTTTTCCAGGGGTCTCTGGAGAGAACGTTACTAATGACATGAGTATTTGCATTTGGAAATATTACTAACTACATCAATATACGCATTCAGCAAAGCATATCGTGTTTATGAAGCTCTTCTAAAGAACCATTTTTAGAGATATTTTAACAAACAGCTTGACTAAGGAAACATACTTCCATTCACACTTCACACCTCCATTTTTGCTAAAAGTATTGCTTTCAAAATGTACAGATAAAATTGATAAACTGAATATAGATACACTTATTGTTGTTATCGCTAGATATGGATTGTGCTGTGCTGCCAATTAGAATCATAAAATCAGAATTAATATAGTTTGTTAAAGTAGTAAAAAGATTGTTTCTTCCTGATCTTCTAGTAATAATACTACTCTGATATTATTCTGTTTCTGAGAACAGAAAATTGATTTACCACTCCATCTACTTTCTCCATACAGCTCTTTTCCATTTCTCATGCACATAAAGAAAAGTCACGTACTACATTTGTCTGATTTGTATTTCTTTTCCCCCCTCTTTTCAGCATTGAACTATATAGTTAACGCCAACTTCTTGCTTCTACTATACAGAAAGTCATCACACACTCCCCAAACTATACTTCTCAAAAGACATAAATACTAAGCTACGAATCAAGAAAGCTATTAAACGCACCTATCCTAGTAGCAATATCTTCAGCAAAGGGGTAAATTAAATGTGATAAACTAACCATCAGCTAAACAAAAGCATTGGTGTACTGGTGCATCAATTTGAGTTTCAAGTGTCCATAGCAGTTTTCAAGTGTGATCAAGTATCACCTTAAAGACAGATTTTAATTATGTATTAATAACAATTAAAGTGGCTCATATCATTAAATGGTGAGATATTACTATTTCTTTAATTACTTGTGTGTTAAACTTGATTGTTGGCTGAACTGTAGTAAACCAGGAGGAAATAATTTTACACATTCAAAAATATTAAGCATATTTTATGTGTTTGTGTTGACATCCATATTTGCCAACTTGAAACAAAATCTGATCCAACATTATTTCATAAAAAATGCATGCTGCTAGTACCTTGTGTTAGTTAGAATAAGAAAAATGAAGCTGAACTGTGTATCCTGAGAAGTCAAGATGTATGGATTCAGAAAGAAGAAAGTGACAAATTCTGAATCAGGATAAAAATGAGACAAGAGACAAAGAAGCAGGCTGACATAAGCAATCTCTGCATACTGGAGTTACGCTTGTTTATGTCCGTATCAATACATATGCAGGCACAACTATTGTGAAAATCCCATATTAAAAACATCCTTCCCCTCCCAGTTAAATCAGTGTTACTCCTCTGAAGTTAGTTTTTCACAAGTTTCTTCTCTCTATTCAGGGCCTGTCACATATCAGGGCCTGTGCCACAGCCACATATTATCTTCCAATAGCTGGACCCTTCAAATTAGAAAAGGTATCTCTGTGAGATTTTTAACAGAATGCATTGCCAATTCATCTCGAGTTCTTACTTTCCTAACTATGATAAAGAAATCACTAGGATAAGCATTTAAATGTTAACACTACAGATTTGAGAAAGGAGATTGACTCCAATATTTAAAATGGCAGAAACACTAAAATAAACTTTCCACTCCCCTGAAAGAAATGATTGTCTAACCTAGGCAGCAAGTGGTCTGGAAACTGTTTTCACAAGGCTGAGACCTTTACTATCTGCCTACTTTCACCAAGAGTATTAAAGTAAGTGAAAAATATGAGAAAGCCCCCCCTTTTGGATAGCATATACATTCCAAGCTTTTGAACAAATTAGTCAGACATAATTCTCACAAGGCCTCCACTCTGATCCATAAGGTTTCTTAATTGACACTTTTAATCTCAACTCTAATTTTAAAATTAGAATGCAATCATCACATATATAAGATTGCATTACTGAAATCTATGAGCTAATATTCTTATCCCAGTTAAAATGAGACAAACAGATTGCTTTTAATGCTCAGTGGCATTCTTTTTATGGACTCTTATTCCTTCATAAACCACTTAGATATAAATAATCCATGCACAGAGCAATTAGACCTTTTCCTTATTTTATAGGTTATAGTTTGCAGTCCTGTGTAAGCAAGAAAATATTCTAAATCCTGTAGTGCAACAAAACACATTTAACAAAGAGTTGTTGAATAATTTTTAAATTATTTAATCACTTCTCATTTGTCATATAATTACAGCCCTGACTAAGCAACAGAGTCAGTGACTCCGAACTAAGAAAACACTGCTACCTAAACTCATTATAGTAAAGAAAGAGTTAAAACGAAGACTACAAAGTGAAATGTAACAGCAGGATAGGATATTGAAGGAAATATATGAAGCTATAACTTCCATACAACTGAAAATTCAGAACTAAACAAAAACTTATTGCCACACTCTTTATGGTAGAGAAGAAAAAGCTACCCTGCTACTTTTAAAACTATGATTCCATACAATTAACGCATCATGTGATTTACAAGGGGTAGCTGGGTAACTGAAATCAGAGAAAATCCTACTGCTTCAGCGGCCACTGCATCAAAACTTATGTGTTTCTTCTACTTTGTGCAGAGAAGGAGAAAAACAGAATGAAACCGAGCTAGAGCAGAAAGGTGTCTACCAGAAGGAGAGGTATGGCTGAGGTATATTTAGCTTAGTCTGTATTGTTTCAGGGTTTGCTTTTTTTGTTTGTTTGGTTTTTACATAAGTGTTATTTATAATCTTTATACTTTAAAAATATAGTCAGGTTACACAGAATGGTGCAGCATCAGTAAAGACGTTCTGGGAGAATTAGCAGCAGTAACTGTATTATTTGCTCTCCTCTGTGTAAAAAAGATTCAATATTGCCAAGGGACTTACATTCAAGGACAGAAATAGAGCGAGAAAATTTTTCTTAATATTCCAAAATAAATTCAGACTTTAAAAAACTGAAAGAATGTTAATCTGTTTTATGCATACACAGTTTCTTTTAAGACAAATTAATTATGCAGCAGAAGCATTAAGCGTAAAAATACAGGCTTTCAAATGTGAGTGCTAAGTGTAGTACAGGGAAATGAAACCAATAGAACTGATAGAAGGAGATTGAAAGAGGCTAATTAGAAAATGTCTGGGAGAACATAATCATTTGACAAAAAAACGTAAGATAAAGCAATGTGAGCTTCAGCAGATTATTAATTGTCTGAGATTTATTATCTATTCACCTTTGAGATCAGTTTTCCCCCCCTCCAATTTTATCTCAACTACAAAAGTGCAAAACAGCAAATGTAAAAACTAGCTATAACGAGGTCACAAGCTAACTGTATTCTTATTTCAGAGTAACATCCTCAGGAATGTGATACTATACAATAAACATTAGTTCAACCAACTAAGATTCTAAACTGGAAAATTATGACCTGATTCTTCCCTTCCTTAGTTTTTCATAAAAGATTATCTTAATTGTATTTTCTGTAGACCCCAATTCTACTAACGGTTTTAGTGCTCTGAGAGACATCTCTTTCAGTCATCCTAAGTACATTCAATAATGCAAGGACTTTCTTCCCCAAAGAAAGCTGGCACAGGTTTCACTATAGCAGTCACTAAGTCATGTGGTTAAGACTCAGATTGTACACAAGACCCTGAAATCAGGCCCATGAGAAATATGATTGAGATTACTGGTTTTCAACTGAATTAATGTGATAGTAATACCATTAAAAAAAATGGAGAGCAATTTCATGCAAAAATGTACGTAAATCATTTTCTACATACAAAGTAATGAGATATGGCTTTAAGATGGCTTCTGCACCCCCCACAGCAATGTTTTGATCATTAGTCATCTTTATTACAACCAGGAAAGTGGAAAACTTGATGCAGTTAGAATAAAGGCAGTCAGAACCAGATGTAAGTTATAGAACTATTGCGTAAATTTACAGTAGGCCTACCACCTATACAAGCTGTCTTCACATTTACCTGAGAACTCCACACATAAAAAGACCATATGATCAAACTTCACTTTTCAAAAATACCTCAAGAGAAATATGTTATCTGTAATAATAGTTTCTTGATTTGTATGATACATGACTAAGCTTTTTCAAGCAGTATAAAAATAACAATAGCATGAGAAGGAATGGCACTAAGCTGCAGAAGGGGACATTCAGACTGGACATTAAGAAAAAATTATTTACTGTGGGGGTGGATCAACTCAGAACGGCCTTTCCAGAGAGGTGGTAGATGCTTATTTTCAAGAAATGCTTGAAACACTTAAGGACTTAATGGAATAACTGAGTGAAACAGTGTTATAAAATCTCTGTCATTTCAGCCTTTTCACAAAGTCACTAAAAAAAATGAGGGGATTCAGAATGTGATAAGATTCAGAGTATGATCAACAAATGCTTTTCTTTAGCACTTCTTCAGTACACTTCTTTTATAACATAGAGAACGTCCTGTGAAATAGCTGATTTATAAAACATTTCCAGAAAAATATTAAGACATAAATGCCTACAAAAAGACCTCTCTTTCACTCTTGCTGAACATTAATCATAGTACTTACAATTCTGTCTTCTGAGCATACTTCCTTCTTCAGACTCTTCCTCAGGTGCATCCATTTATGAAAGAATTCTGCAAGAAAGTTACTTTTATTGTCACAGGTTATTTAAGGATTATGGACAGTAGAAGTAAGGCTGACTCTATCCTCTATTATCTCATTTCTATACTGATTCATCACTACATTACCTCACTACCAAATTGTGATAATTCTACTCACTTCAAAGCAGTTATCCTCTCAAAAATCTACAATAGCACATCATTCATTCAGACCCACACATTATGTTAAACTTGAAAACCAAGGTCAAATTGTGACACTAGAACCATTGCTATTTTATTGGAGGCAAAGTCTACAATAATTACAAAGAAGTTCTACAAGAAAAAAAAAAAAAAAGAAAGGAAAGGAAAGAATGGTTAAGCATGGCAAAAAGCTTAAATAGCTATCTATTATTCAAGCAGTAATATAAAAAATAATATTTGTTTTTTTCCTTTAAAATCACCTAGTTCGAACCTCCCTGCTAAAGGCATGGACACATCCCACTAGACCAGGTTGCTCAAAGCCCCATCCAGCCTAGCTTTGAATGCTTTGGGGCAGAGGGCATGCACAAACTTCCTGGGCAAATAAGTAATCATTTACTATATATTTGTTACTGTTACAGAGACTGAGACAGGTGAACCTTCCTCCATTCGCATTTCTCATCTACTAACAAAGAAAATACAAGCATTTTTATACTATCAGCTTGGAAAGCATAGGAATATTTACGATCCTAGCTTTTGTTGAGGAAAAGAGCATTTGTTATCCTACATAGTTAAACTTTACTGGCAGAAGGAATGTAAGTCAAAGTGTTACTCGTTAGAGGAACTCATTAGGTAATTGCCCATTAAAGCTGTGGCCTAATAATTTTGGTAGACTGGCATTGTGGGTGGAGCACACAGCAGGCTGAAAGGAAAAGAATGATGCAGCAAGATTTCCATCACAGCTGAGAGCAAAATGACCTAATGTAAAATGTACAAGTTCACAGACAAGGTAAAAGTTCTTTCTTTTCTGAGCTTGTTTCCATTGAATAAATAAGAGTGACAGAATATATTGCTTTTTAAATTAAATATCAAAATAGTACTTTCAATATTGTAAGTGCTTTTCAAACTTTTTTTTTTTTACTGAAAATAGAAAAGCAGAGAAACTTTTGGAAGCCTTCAATCAGTTCTAGTCAGCCTAATGTGCCAAATATTGTTCTTTATATATCTATTTATTGGAGTGTTGCTACAGTGAAAAAAGGAAATGACATTTTCTTTCTGAGTTAGGGTTAGTTAATCCTTAATTACTGCTGCATTAGTGGGAGAGAGAGGGGAAGTTTCTATGTTTGTAGATGTCTACAATTCAGTTTTAAAATGCTGTTATCTCTGTTAATAAGATTTACATATTTTTATTTTGTTTAGAAACTCCAAAAACAGAATGTGCACATTTCATGAGCACAGCTCGGTAACAAAACTATAAAATAGAATGCCAGAAAATACTACCTACAAGAGTCAGCCATAGAAATGTTCATAATCTTTTGATACCAATTGGAGTTAGTCCTCTTTCTTTAAAATTCATAGCATATTCTTGCTATATGGAGTCATTCTGTGTAAAAGTTTTGTGAAAAATAAGGGATGTGAATCTGCAACCTAAATAATGTCATGGTTCTGCAAATATTTTGGTATGAACAATATTAAATGCGTACAACTCCATTCAGTTTAACCTATGAGAGTTCTTTGAACAAGTTTTTAAATTATTCTGTGCATCTTTCTAACACAAAAATCTAAATATAATTGTATAAACGTTTCTCATTGAAACATGCTCAATAACTGCTTAGTTTGAATTTGTATCTGTTTTCATCTTGGTTTTATATTATTATTTAACTGTTTTTAAGGTTACAGGACTACAAAATGCTGAAATTGCTGCAATCACAGTTTTCCTTTTTTGATCTCATCATTGGAGACTACAAAACTCAGGTGAACACTATTAAACTTAGTTTTGCTGTGCAGCACAGATGTTGATTACAGGCTCTTCAGCTCCATCTTCTGGTACAATAGTGTTGAAGGACAGCCTATTAAACACCAAAGTTTGCCAGGCATTAACATCTTGACTTTATGAAAGGAATTCTGGCCTATCTTTCAAAACATATCACATGATATGAATATTTTACTGATAAGCAATCATTTTCTCCACAAAATCCTTATATCCTTTCCAAATTTCTTCTAATTCCCAATACATAATGTAATTAGTCTCAAAAACACTCAAATCTACAGGGAATAGACCAAAACAATTTCAGAATTACATTCAACATTCTTAAAATTTTCTAGGACTTTGCTTATTTCAGATGTCTTATGACATCTACAATATGACGTATGCAGAGTATTTCCACAAGTCATTCTAGTCTATATCTAGAATAACAGAACCAGCTCAAAGGTCTAATCCCCAAATCCTCAGAATTCAAGATCTCCCAATATTACTAAGGGATTTAATCACGTAACTCATATTGCAGTGAACACTAAGAACAAATCTCTTGAACACTTGTTCTAGCTTTCTCTGGTGAACTCTTCCTGCAGTTGCTGAATATTCTAAGTTATGTTATTGCTAAAACAATTTAGTGTTAAGCCAAAATCAGACTGAAACATTGAAAAAAGCTAATCACTTTGATATAAGCTAGGTGAAAACACATTCTTAAAGAAATGTGATACTTGTCCTCGAAGATTATGAACTGTTATGAACTGCTACTTCTCTCATTAATACTGCTTGAAAACATCAATCTATAAATAAATAAATATCACGCACAACAGATTTCCCACTGTATAAGTTGTCTTACACACATTGTGATTTTTTTTTTTTTTAAACACAAAACTAGATGAGAAAAATAATACCAAATTTCTCTGAACCTAGAATATTCCTGTCCTTAGAAACATCAATTTGAGAAGTTAGGAATTTAAGATTTTAATAGTAATTTTAATTATTGTTGATGTTTAAAATTATTCAGAATGAACACCAGCATCACAACATTCCATTATTATTGCATGTTACAGTTTTATGATGGCCAAGCCAGCCTGTAAACTATTGACACTGCATTGGACAACCTTTGACAATATAAAATAAAAATTCTCAAAGCATTAAAATGCACTGAGTTACACCAACATTTGGTGGAAAAAAACTGCAGGTTGTACTGAAGTGGTACAGACAAGACACATTTTAAAGCTGCATCCCATAAAGCGTTTCATAGAACAAAAAAGACATTCAGTCTGATGACAGAAGCTCATTAAACATCCCATACATTTAACGTGCAACTGATTCACAAGTTTCTTGACTAAATGTGATTATAAAGACAAGTTCATCCCATTCATACTCATATTACAGCACAGTCCTATGAACCACATAAGAGCTGCTGATCAATTAAGATGAAATGGCCCTTATACCTCCTTCCTTCCAGTGTGCTTTCAGGTTCAAAGTGCATTATTCCAGATCACAAAGAACAGTCATTTCTAGATTTACTTAAGCAGACAATTTGAATTATCTTGTTGAAGGGCATTTATCCATAATAAAGAATGCAGAGTTCTGTATTTTAAAATGGTATTTGAATGGAGAAAGAGAACAGCTAAGAACAGGTTCTATTTGGGTTAGAACTAATAGGTAGGTCAGATTACAAGGCTTTCACCTAGGTTGGGATTTAATAGCATTTGAGTCTCTCTGCTATCAAACTGAAGTGATTCTCAGTCATCCAGTTCTAGCAGGATGCTTTGACTAGCAGAATGTTAGATACTCTACAACAAACTTCTACTTTTCAATTCTCCAATCCTTTCTAGGAGACATATGAATTTTCCAAAGGAGTCTCAACTGTAACATAAATAATATTAATGCTATTTCCCACTGCCTTCAAAACAAAATACATATATGATTTTGTAGTGATAGATTCTCACTGTCTTACAACAGAAAAGGCTATTACAGCAAATTGCTTTCAATCTAAAAAATGACACAAAGGAAAATTTATGAAGAAGAACAGTACGTAAAAACATATTGGAGGACAGTGAATCCTTCGACAGAACTTACAGGAAGTAAACTTTTTAAAACTCTCTTCTAACATTTAGATTAGAGTAGGAATGAACTCAAGTCTTTCAACTCCTAGACAGACTAATTCCTATTTACCCTTCCGTAGTTTACTGAACACTAAAGAAGTTACATACAATGGGATTACTCCAAAAGGAAAAGCTATCATTTGATGAGAGACATGGGAGTTAAAAGTCTGAATTACCCTGGAAACACAGTTTGAATCTTACAACAAAATATTACATTAATATCTGAATAAAATTTCTACATTGTATTATCCATACATATGGATCAGGCAACCACATCACAAATGCTATGAAATATCACCTCCTAGGAAGCACTTGAACTAGCATATTTGCTACAAGTTATCTTTCCACTTCAATATGACCCACTCCTCCTGCAAGCAGGAATACCAGAAGAATCTAGAGGTCTGTGAAAACAGGCAGGAATTATTTGTCATAAAGGTATAATGAGGACTGCTCTGGCAGACAATGCCCAATCTCTATGAATGCAAAAGTGAAATTATAGCTTTAGTGAGTGAGTAACGAGGTCATTACAATTCCTCAATTATTTGAAATGAATTTATACTGTAGAATGGAGTTATAATTATTAACAGCTTGGTGTTGATTTAACTGTAATTTAACAATTTGTAATTCAATTAAATAAAATCAACAAGAAGTGAAATTCCATGCCATCTGACACATTCAGTAGACCGGCTTCCCCAGATTTTTAAATAATCTGGGATGATTTGAACAGTTCTTGAGGTATTTCAAATCATTTTCAGAAAAGACATAGGTGAGAAACTAATCTGATTTTCTGCATAAATTGGAGATTTAATGTAAAATTTAATCTACTGAGATCAGTAGAAGTGTTTCTGTCAAAGAACGAAAATACTTTAATTCTTCCAATAAAAATTTGATCCCACAAATATTTTCCTTTGCCCCAGTGATCCTGAACTGGAGATGCAGACAGTGAAGTAAGCACGAAATATTTCATGTAACTGAGAATTTGTTGCTATTTTTCTTTTTTTTTTTTTTTTTTTTTTCCTCCTATAGGTACCTATTAATTCTGATACCTACTTCTGAATTAGCATGTGGGACTGAGTTCTGGATCACTGCTGAAGCGTTATTTGCAAACAAGCTTGTAGTGCATCCATGTAGTAGTAGGAAGTAAGAAAATGACAGTGTCAATTACATCAACATTTTAACAGAGGTAAGTGATCCTGTCACCTGACCTGGTTGTAAAGACTGAACTAAAATCCACTGAACAATAACAGAAAACTCAAATTCACATCAAATTCAACCCTACTGCAACTGAAATAGTACTTAATTCTGTAATTTCTTTCTTTTATTTTTTAAACAACCACCGATGTTTCACAATCAATGGGAGATTACAGTGTGTACTCAAATCTGACAGTACTACCTCTGAATAAACAGAACTCTGCTGATCATTAATTTTCCTCTCTGATGTTGATCTTTATTGCAACTATGATTTCTGCCTTTGCAAAAAAGGATAAGAAAATCTTGTCCTCCTGACAGGATAGTAGTTTTACACTCATTGTGTGTAGATGTAAATAATGAGGCAAAGTATAAAGCTAGAAAGGACTGCACTCCTGCTTAAAAGTTCCTATCTTTATGAGCTTCTCACTATAACCTTTATTACTCAAGAAACCAAATGTTACTTTTAATAAGGTGAATGAAATAAGCAACTATATAATAACTTCTCTAACAAGACATTTTAATAGTTATTTGCAATTATTTGCAATTCATTGGTTTATTTACCTTATAGTAAGGTAGTTACAATTTCCACATTTAGTGAAGAATCTTGTTATTAACATTCATGAATTGAAATTATGTCCCGAATGACTGAATTTTGTGAATCAGGAGGCACACTGACAATACAGAAAATTTAAGGAGAATGCTTTCCTCAGATATGTGGTGACACAGAATGTATTATTTATCAAAATATTATATGTAAGTAAGGATATTGAAATACAAATGTAACGGCATAAAGTCTTGAGCTTGCAAAAGCATTCTGACAATTAATCAAAAGAAAAACCACCTTGCCAGTATAAAAAAAAAGTATGAGAATAAATGAAAAAAAAAAAAAAGAGAATGAGATTCTATAGCATTACAATAATTTACAAGAACCACAATACAGGAGATGTTTATTCTGCTACTTAGCTAAACACTTTTTTTTTTTTTAAAGACACAATACTGCTACAAGATATATTCATTTCTGTTACACAACTGCATTGTAAATCTGCTGTTATGGAAGATCAGGTTATGTATTTAATTTCTTATCTTACTCGACAGGAAATTAAAAATTATAAGCAAATATTTTTATTCATTGACTTTTTTTTGTTTTGTTTCAATTCTAAGAGAAAGCAAAAGCTATAGGACAAATATCTTCATAAACTATGGAAACTTTGACAACCTGCATGATAGAGACAAGAATGAATACATTATAGAAATTCAGCCTCATTTTATGACTTCTTGTTCACATTTTAGAGCTTGAAATGCAGGTAACAATCCATGAAGTTTTAAACAATGCTCTACTCTCAATCCACAATTTCTGTTCTCTCTGTAGCTCCTATGAGAATATGGATGTAAATTAAAAAAAAAAAAAGAAACCAAAAAGCCCAACAAGAACAAGAAAAAAAAAACCCAGACATTCCAAACTGAGAACCAGTCTGTTCTTAGAAGTTTGGTTTTTTGGTATTTGAATTCATAAATACCCACGACCTAAACATTTCTGCAACCAGCAACTGTGACTAAACAATACATGACTCCTGCTAAGAGCAATAAGCAGACACTTATTTACCTCCCAGGGCACAAAGAAAGGAGTCTCTACTTTTCAGTATTCAGAGAACTATAACAGCTTTCAGTAACACAGCAATAATATCTAAAGTAATTAGTGCATGCCTGTTTAAATACGTATATAGTATATATATATAGTATCCTAGGCAATGTGAGAAACTCACATCCTGACATTCTCCTTTCAAGAGAAGTTATTATTAATATTGAAGCTGTGATGGAAGCCAAAAAAGCAAGCATTCTGGAATACTACCATTTCCTGCTGTGTGAAAAGTTCACAAGAGAAAAGTTTCCTACCCAAGCCTGCAGAAGTTCAGGGTTTTTTTTTTTTGTTTTTTTTTTTTTTTTTAAACTGACGATCCCATGATGGGTGGATAAGAAATTGGTTGAAAGGCCACAGATAATTCTTTTGCCATAAAGTCAGCAGAAATCACTCACAAAAAAAAAAAAAAAAAAAAAAAAAAAGCAGGGGGATATAAATGACTCATAAAAGGAGCAGTCTGCAGTAGAGTCAGCAGCTATGTGTTTCACTCATGCTATTTCACTTGCAGAAGTTCCAGTTGAGTACCTGCTGAAAATCCAAAATTGTACGTTGTTTATATTTCAAAACCAAAATAGCCACGCTTTTGTTGCTGTTAGAGTAACAGGGAGAAAAAAAAACACTGGGATTTTGTTATATATTACGTAGTTTCCAGTTCCAGGCCTAGTAGAAAATAAATCTATTGCAAGTACTAGAACTTATAAAAGAGAAATAGTGATGAACATAGAATGCTATACTCCATCTACTGTTTTTTCAGCCGAACGAAGTCTTTGCAAACACAAAGAGGTATTTTTCCCCTCTTGAGAAACAATGTATCTTACAACCTGCAAAAGACTCCATAAAATGAAAACAAATCTGATTTCTGTAAAAAGAAACTGGTCTTTAAAAATGCAGTAGAAGCATAAATATTTAATTGTTTGAGCATGTCACAGAAGTTCAGAATTACTCAAAATTTTGTCAAGAATGAACCAAAAACAGCTGAAAATGTTATAGCAAGGAATATCTTATGGAAAGGGGCTTCTCTTAACATCCTTCATTATTTTAGCATAGTTGGACCAACAAAAAAAAAAAAAAAAAAAGCTTGGAAGTGTTTCTTTATGTTTGAGCTTTTTTGTTCAAGAAAATAAATTATTAATGTAGGATTTTGCTAGAGTAATAAAAGATTTACCATCTAGTAATTTTGCAAATGTTTAAGAAACTCAACAAACCGTGCAAAGTAATAGGAAAGAAAAGGGTATTTTCAAAGACCCTGAGATTACTTGGATAAATTACAATCTTGCAGGTTGCCTTAGTATAAAGATAAAACAAACACATATTGAAGCAGCACTCATATGAATACAACATCTCCAAAGTTTTGGACAATGGAGAGACAATAAAGCATTCACGTTATAGATCATGCTACTGTTTCTATGGGGTCCGGTAGTTGCTTCAACCCATTACAAACTGCTAGCAGTAACTAAAGCCAGAACCTGGTGAAGAACATATTTTCAACTCATATCACAAACAGTCTAAGAAGTGCCATACACACTGCCCAAACAAATTTAAGTTAATTTTCTATAAGTAACTCAACCTTACAAACCTCATGTGCTGGTTTCAGCTGGGATAAATAACATCTGATTTCTTCATAGCATCTGATACGGAGCTATGATTTGTCTTCAGGTGAAAAAAAGCTTTGTTGCTGTAACCAAAGTGCAAGACTTGGCACTTGGACTTATTAAAGCTCACACAATTTGCCTCAGCCCATTGATCCAGCCTATCCAGACCTGTCTGTAAGGCCTTCCTACCCTCAGGCAGATTAACCCTTTCTTCCAACTTAGCATCATCCATAGACTTAGCGAGGCTGAATTCAATTCTCTCATTCAGATAACCAATAAAGATATCAGACAAGGGTTGGCCCCAGTACTGACCCCTGGGAAATAGCACCAGTGACTGCTCATCATGTGGATTCAACTCCATAGAAAGAAGTAATCAGTACCTGAGGGAATTAGCTGTGCTTGAAGCTGGTATATAACGACCTGAATAACAATCAATTATCCCAAAATCTAAATACCATCATGCGCTGCTCATGATCTGGGTGGCAGAAATTCACAATCATCATATGCCAACTCACTGGCAGTAATGATCTGGAAAGATGGAAAGGAAAAAGTGGTGGGTGAATTAGCTGACTAAATTCAGACATACGAGAAAAATTTCTCTTTCCCCCTATAAAGCCACTTTATGTATTTAAAGCTGAATTTGAGCAGATTGTCATAATCACAGCTATGGAAAAAAAAAAATCAGAAAATATTTGTTAAGAATACTTTCTGTATTTTGTTAATCTTTCAGTCTTGTTAAAAAAGTTTTTACCAGAATTCTTCAGTGGTATGGATGTATGGATTACTGCAGGAAAAAAAATTATCACTGACAAGTATGAAGGTATATATAAATAAACGCCCATAAGTAACAAACACTTACATGCTACAGACAAATTATCACTAGATTTACTTGAAATAAAAATAGCTTAATTTCTCGTCAGGTTCTATTTCAAAATTAATTTCAAAAAGGAAACAAAAAAAAGCGCATCTTCAACTTCTCATATGTGTAATTTAAAAGCATGATATTCCAGATAGTCCATCCATCTTCAGTGACTCAAGGTTTCAGCTACATTTTCTGAGTTCATTACAAATCTAGAAATTGTTTTAGTTTGGATAAATTAGACACATAAAAGATAAGCCCAAAATCTTACATTATATTTTCTTCCCTCAGTGATGAACATTTGATTTTTCTGCATAGGTTGTTTTCATTCTAGCAGCAGCAAACCAGTTTAGACAGGGAATCATTTTATACTGTTCCCCAGGCATTGCTAATCATGGTAATCTAATCTGTTCAAATTAACCCACATGCCACAGTTGCACAGATAATTAACCCTTGTATTTCAGGGGGTTGTGAAAATCAAATATAAACTACATTACCATAATCTTCTGTATGCTATGTAGATTGCATCAGCATGCATAATTGCTTGTAAAGATTTTTCTTTTAAATGGTTTCTTCCAACATTCAGATAACATCTGGGTAAAATTCAGAGGAAAAGCAAAACAACAAAATCAATTCAACTTCTCAATAATTCACTATACCACACTTAAAATACAAATCTATTTATCATTAAAATCTTGGACTCACAACATTTACTGGATCTGAATCAATGATAGCAGAACTTCTTGTCTGTTTAAACTACAGCAGGGATTCCAAAGGCTATTCCTCTACAGCTCAATTTTCCCTACACTAATGGCCTCGTGACATCACTCCCTAACGTATAGCACAGCATGATACTGGGATAGGGGCCCCTTACACTTCACAGGACATCCCACACGGGCTTTCCAAGAAGAGACTGAAGAGCACTCTGTCAGTGGAGTTAGCACTTGCCTCGCTCCTACACTTGAACATCAAGGACAGCTAGGTTGGACAAGTACAGCTGCAGTACAAGAATAAGGCCAGGTTTTGCACTCAAAGCAGCTTACAAACCTGAGAGCTTGAGGCAAGAATGGATATCACACATCTCACAGCCTTTGCAGTGTTTTGTGTACTGCTTCATCTAAGGCCCTTCCCTTAAAACATGGGCTACCTTGATTATTTCTATTCAGGTCTGCTCAAAATTATTTGGGGGAAGCAGGGTTATTTCTTAATTTAGAAGAACAGACTGAGATGAAAGGATATTTTCTTACTTGAGTGTTAGTCA
The DNA here is from genome assembly GCF_023343835.1 of Lagopus muta. Taxonomy (NCBI): domain Eukaryota; kingdom Metazoa; phylum Chordata; class Aves; order Galliformes; family Phasianidae; genus Lagopus; species Lagopus muta. The sequence goes on along the minus strand of NC_064436.1, from coordinate 36,031,221 downwards.
GTTCAGGACAAAATACTCATGGCTACTTTGCATGGCTACTTTGGAATTTTCTTCTGATACTGCTTGTGCTTCATGGCCTAACAGGTGTCAGTTTCTGAAAAGAAAACAAAAAAAGTGTTACCTTCTTGACAAGTAATTTGATTTTCATATGAATTAGCTTAGATTAAAAAAAAAAATAAAAATCACTGCCCTACCATCATGAAGGCCTTGTCTTTGTCCAAGACCGTATAAAAGCGGACTTCCTTCTGAGCAGGTTCAGACAGCAAAGTTCCTCTAGCAATTGCTAAGATAATTATTTGTGCCCTATCTGCATTGTCTTTTAACTATCCTGCCTGGAGAAAGTCAAATTCTATCATAAATTGGAGTTCACAAAAACAACAAAAGCAAGTATCTGTGGAATAGGGGCTCAAGGACATCTTTTATAGCATATAATGAAATTAATGCTTACCACCTTTGGTGGTCTAGGGACATTCTGATGACCTGCAGTATAGATGCTTACAGAACATCCTAGTTAGGGAACACCTCCCTGAGGATTTCAGTAATACTCAGATATGATTTAACACAGAAATAGCCACAGTCCAAGCAGACAATAGTAATACAAAGTTGGAAAGACATTGATGGCTAAATGAGCACTGTGACACAGTCAAGACTGTATACTGCTTGTAATAGATTCAGCTGCCAAAAATTTCTGTAACAATTTTTCTTCTGTATGTTGCATAAAATAAAAGGCTTTCTTTTTTTTTTTTTTTTTTTTTTTTTGCACTTAAAAACTCTATTTCTTTGATATGCACAGATTACATGGAAAAAATTATTTCTTAATTAAATTGGGAAAGCAGATGGAATCAGGTTCCTAGAGCTTTTGGTGGTGCACAATTGCATTTACCACCAATGTTTAATCACTGTTAGTAACTGATAATAAGCATATGAACTCAGACTAAGAATGTTAATTCAGAAACTTGAAGGATTGCCACAGTAACTTCCCCTGCACAGTAGTAACACTATCATTAAGAAAAAGATGCAGTTATAAAACTAATTCAGACTAAGAACTGCATTCGCTGGCAATAGTAAATTTAGAATGTGGTATGGTATTAAAAGCAAGCAGAAGAGTCACTTGCATTCTAGCAACAGGAGCAATGCATAAAGACGGATCAAGAAAAAATAATTACCTCTGCTATGCCTCAAATGACTTTAAAGTTAATGTTAGTTGGTAGTAAATAATCAGGATACTCTTTAAAATACAAAGTACTTATCAACATACTCCAAATAATTTTTTCTTTATTTAAGAGATTATCTGAAGATCACTGGATAATGCTTCACTAAGTCTCTTGATGATGTTTCCATCTGACAGTGCAGCCATATGCTTTGTCAACTAAAACATAACTCAGTTTCATGCTGTATTATCAACACATCAAAACAGCAAACATTTAAAACTAGTGTAAATTCTCTGATGTGCTAGTTCCTGCCTCACTGCCTGTTCATAGTCATTCTTCCCATTTAGAAGGTCTTACCATTTTCAGCATACTGTTTTTTTTTGTTTTTTTTTTTTTTTTAAATTCTGTTGTCTTTCTGAGAGTTTTAAGAAATCTCTTTCTGCAGGCAACAGAGGATTGTAAACAGAGAAAAGCTCAGATGCTTCAGGAGATCAGGAAGTTTAGTTGTCTGCACTGCATTTAGCTTGAGACAGAGATTATCACACCCAAATTCTCTTGCAATTTATTAAGCATACAATAATGGGACAAAGAATAGAACCTATGCAATAGCATTTCCAGTGACATAACATTTTAAACTCCAGTACTCAGCTGACCCTGCAGGTCCCAGTGACTAAAGCTACATTACAATTTTTTCTGTCTTTCAGCCAAAAAAGATACATTCAGATGCCTCATTAGGGACAGTTACTTAATCCTTCTGTTATAGATTTTCCTAACAAATTCTTGCTGTACTCTTTTCTTTAATCCCCTGCTATTTGCTGTCCCCAAAGATCCAACTGCAAGGATTAAACAAAGATTTTTTTAATACTGTTTGGCAAGACAACTCATAACTTAGAAAAAGTAGAAGTAAAAATTATGTCACACTAATATTACCCAGAATTTATGTGAAAGAGATTACATCCTAATTACGTTTTAATTTTATAAATTTGATTTCACAAGCACAAGTGCTACAGTTACTGTGTTCAGTCAAATTCCTAAAGAAAAATCATCAGAAATATATAACATTCAACATGTCACAACACATTATACGTGGAAGCAAGGATAGGTACATAGCAGTACAAACGCTAAGAAACTGAGCAACTCTTAAAAAGACTTCTAAGAAATCTTAATTACAGTTATTTCTATTATTAATTGCCTCATCTACAATTATTTCTCATCAATTAACTGCACAAAATTGAAGATTTAAACACCTCTGTATCTGTTATCAGCTATTTCTACAGGGATGGCATCCTCCTAAATAAATTAAAACCATTATCTTATGGAAATACATGCAGAATTCATGAAGAAAATGATGCGTTCAGTTCCCATTACCCAAGTGAAACAATGCTTTGTGATTCCTTTTCCTTCAGCAAAACATTTCTTAGAGTGGTATTAAAATTTCAGAAAAATAAGAATATTATCTGTAGACTGAGAAAAATAAAGCAAATGAGGACATTTCAGTCAGCTAAGGATTCAAGTGACTGCCAAAGGGCAGTGCAGACACTGACTCACTAAGGACAGGGGAAAATTATTCTCTTGGATACGGAAGAGGAGAAAATACCTTTCATCGGTTCTGTTGGATCTTTAATTAACACCTTATACCAAACACATTTGCAGCATACAATATACTGCCCAAGGGAAGAGACAAAGCTCCTCTTTCCTAGCTTTTCTCTCTCCTTACACTAAAAAGGTAAAAGCAGTACATAAACAGGTTTCTCCAGTGAACACACAATACCTGACCACGTGACATTTTCTCACCAAGAAAAATAAAGGAGTTCTATTCCTCTACCATGGATGCTGTCAAGTGAAATTTGAGTTGTGTGTTTTATCCTGAAACAGTATTTAGCACAATATGCCTGGAACTATTAGGAACAATGTTGAGTTCTACCTAAAGTTCTGTTGTCTTTTTTTCTATTAAATTTTGGTGCAAGGTTTGTTTTCAAAGGAAAGGACCACGTTGTTAAAGAAATGCCATAACCCTGAAAACACTAACATTTCATGCAGTGTCAAGAGTTACACTTAACTTGATACTGTTATCCTAGGAATTCCCATATTTTTCAGTTATAAAACTTTAAAAAGTACTTTCTCTAAAATACAAAGCCATAGCACCAAAACAACTAGTTATAGTGTAAAAAAAAAATTAGAATCTTACACTTCTTCTAGGACAAACAGCTGAACAGTAGAGATGTACAGCCAGAAAGCTGCTTCAGGGTAAAATCTGTCTCATACTTCCCTATTTCTTGTTCTTGACTAAATTACACTGTATGTATTAACTTTATTATAGTTTTAGAATTCTTGCATTTTATTAGGGTAATTTTTTTTTTTAACTGAAATTGATTCTGTTTTATGCAATAATGTTATAAAGCACACTAACGTTTTAGTTCTTTGCATGCATCCTATAAACACAAATGGTTCAGTTGAAGACTGAAAATCCTAGTTTCTAGTGATGTACACAGAAATTTGCTGTTACAGCTAAGGCTAATTTTTCCTTATAGAAACTATTCTTTCTCAAAATTATAAAATATTCTCCTTTTATTGTCTTGCACAGGTGATTTAATTCTAATCTTACACTATCTGTAGTACCAGGGACCTATCAAAATTAAGGTATACACAAAAAAAAAAAAAAATCAATCCACAATTAAAGAAACAAACTAACAGCAACAACAAAATAACACAATACAGCCTCCTTAAGAACTCATTCCTCATCTGTTGAACAAACTTCTACGTGCATTTTAATGCATTTGTTATATGAAATGAGGTTACATGTGATGGGATATTCAAACTTTATTCAGCTTTAAAAGATTTGGAAGAAGATATGACAATCAACAGACCTGATTGTTTTCTACGTGTTTCCTATGTTGGAGCTAATTTAAACATTTTTCAGACTTAGCCTTTAAAAACCATGTTTTTTCAGAACGTAAAATGCTCTACTTGTATCTGTTCTGCTACTTTCTCCCATAAACTCTTTTTTCACTACATTAACATTAGAAAAAAGCTACTGATGTAAGCAAAGGTCTTATCGCTTCAGATTATGAATGCCAAAGCATACTTAAAGCTAAGCACCAATAACTAATGGTCAAAAACTGTTATTGCTTTTCCCACTGCTGTAAAAAATCAATTATAAATTTTTCTCTTATGTAACCTTCATGCCTATTTCCAAGTTTTATTTCCACAATTTCCAGAGCTTAGTTCTATGTATATGTAGAATTAACTAATGCATCAGAGTAAATAAATGTAGTTTTTTCTCCACAAGCAGATAAAATGCCATGATCATTGAGATTAAACCACCAACAGTAAACTTTTAGCGATAATCATAAAAAGAATGGGGCATTGTGAAGATCAACAAATTTGTGACAATTCTGTTAAATACACTATTGTGTATTTAAGAAAACAGTACACCATTGCAAGACAGCAAATGATAAGCTTTGATTTTCTTCTGAATTTGTTTTTTTATATTCCATAGTTAATAGCCTTTCCTTGCACAAGCATTTAATGTATACTACACTGTCACTGAAGTTGTGCAACTAAAGCAGAATAAATCTATTCATAGCATCTTCCCAAATTAGCAGTTGGACCAAAACCTTTTCAGTATCCAGGTTTTCACTACAAAGAGTCATTCTCAATACAAGAAATTACAGTTCTCCTTTTAATACACAAAGTATGTGGTCCAGATAGGATGAAACCGTTTGCTTTTCTGGGAACACATCTTCAATTACTAACGTAGCAGCACATATCACACAATCAGAAAAAATACTCTGATTCAGGATGGTACTTAACCATCTACCTCATTTAAGTAGACTCATTGACCTTCCTGTCCTCGCAGTCACTAATCTGCTCAACTATCTTGCTGAATTAGGCTAAAGAAACCTTAATGGGAGAGAAATGCAAGCCATGCAGCTTCTATGGAAAATGTTCTTGAGAAGACATACAGCAGTACTATAATAACTAATGCCTAATTCAGATATTTTTGTTTTACCTAATATACACTGTAATAGTATCACAACACATACAGATAGCTTGCATAATCCAATGTATTGCCTGTCAAAAACAGTCATCTAAACTAAGGGCAAAAATGAACAAAGTAACTTACAATGTTTTTAATTCTAGACCAAATGCATCAAACTTTCTGTTGAGCTATTTGGAAAAGTGGATTCAAGGGCAAACAAAAATCCATTTAGAGCTACAGAATTTTGAGCACTACTGTCATCCTATACAATGCTGGATTGGAACACACTGTGGACAGTTCTACAAAGCATCTATGTATAAATCTAAAACACAACTCATTATTACTCAGCAGAAAAAAATATATGTTTAAGATATTAAATTACTTAAAACCATAGAACTATTTGTTTTGGCTTCTTAAATCAACAATATATTTTTTTTCTTATTTGGGAGTCCAGACCTTTTCAAAGCAACACATTCTGTTAAGGAAAGATCTCTGCTATATATATGAAGAGCTTTTTGAGAGGTTAGTAGAATTTCACATAATGTAGATCTACGTATTTTCAACTGGCACACTCCAAACACAACAAGGATACGGACAACAGATGCAAACATCCAGTAAAGAGAGTTTTGAGTAAACTTAGGCATATTAAAGCTGGAGGTATATCGTGATACCAAGTTATATACATCATTTTAGAAAAAAACTCACAAAACTCTTTTGTTACTTACAAAACTTGGAGAACCATATTTTTATTTTTAAGCTAAAAGGTGGCATTACAAAATAAAAGATTGCAGACACACTGAGGTGCTCCCATTAGAGCATGTTTTGTTTTGTTTTTTAATTAAACTCTTCAATTGGCTATTCATACCAACTGTTACAAGTCACCATTCAAACTGCAGATTCAACATTAGAAATCCACTTGATGAAACTGAAGTTTAAAAACAATATAGATTTGCCACTGACTGAAAAGTATTATGAAAGCTAGTGTAATCATCTCACCAATAAGTCTTAACCTGACTTGTTAAGCATCAAATTAGTACTGGATTTAATACTACAGTATGTTTACCAAATTTTCCACTATCGACAGGAAAAAGTGTATCTACTTAAATAGCTTTTAAGTAAAATCTTCTCTGTAAAAATTCTGCTTAAATATTTGAAGTCAATATGCTTGGTTTTGCTATAGTTATCTGAATGAGCAAATATAATACTAATGTTGCATTTTTGCAAGTAGTGTTTTAAGTATTCATTTTTGTCCTTCTTAATACTTATTTTTCAAAGAATTAATTCAAATAATGGTACAGTCTCTACATAACACCTTAAATTACTTCAATTACTATAAATCTGTATCATTTGGTTTATATAAATACAGATTTATTTTCATAGGATATAATATTAGAGAAAAGCCTAATGCTTGCTTTAATTTTGCCAATACAATAGAACACTCATTCATCTACTCTATGTCTTCCTTCTATTTGAAATCCTGACAGAAAATATAATATACCTTGAAAAAAAAAGCTTGCTTTTTTAGAAGATGAGGAGTATATGTGGTTGAATGATTTCATTCCACATGCCTACAAGCTGATCTTTGATCAAATTAAGATGAGAAACACAACTTTATTTGTAAAGGGGGGATGTAGGCAAATAAATCCTTAGCTCAAAAAATAAGCTCATACTGAAGTTAAAAGTTCATGTTGAATTAAGGGAGTTAGAAAAGATCATTTCAGTCAAGGATAAAAACAAAAAACATTAAACAATTCAGATTGGAACAGTGAGCATTTTTTTTTTCATAAACAGAAAAATCTAAGGAAACATACCATGTAGGTGAAATTAGGTAAAGCCTTCTAAAAAAAGTTTTTAAAAAAAGTCTAGTCTGATTATGTCATCATTTACAATTTTCAAAATAGCACCTAAAGTTATGAAACCTAAACTTTCAGCAGACTGAATGATTTTTTATTAAATGACTTTCCATCTTTTTGCCTACTCATTTTAGACTGAAATATTACAGATTTACAAATTGAGAAGTAGAGAAGAAACATATTAAGGACTGGTTTCTTGTACCCTTTACTTCTTAATCTTACTTTACAGTGACAAGTATAACAACCAAATTATGAAATATGAAAGATAAAAATTCCTTTCAAATCATCCAATTATACCTAGCACTATTATTGACATTTAATGAAGCTATCTGTACAATGATTCCAGAATCTTCAAAGGCAGCTTATTTAAGAGCAACTGTTACGATTGCATCATTTTATCAAATGTACACAATTTCTGCAACTTTCCTTTTGCGCTCCCAAATGAAAATCCAAATTTGTACAAAAACAAAGAACAATAGGTGAAGGGCATTTAAGAAAAGAGACTTCATCAGTTGTGGCAGTCATACCACTAAACATTATCAATTTCTGTACTTATGAAACATTATTAGCAAAAACTGAAACCAGGACAAAAAAGAATTTAAGTATCACATTTTTGAACTAGACTTTTTAAATACTTTTTAAGACCAGAGTAAATGAAACACAGAGCATCTCTGAAGGTGTACACAAGGTTTTGCTCAAGATGCAATCTCAGAACAGATCTAGAAAAAAAACTTTTGTATTTATGCACTTGCATCTACAAGCTGAAGATCACTAGCCATCTGAATTTTCTTTCCAGAAAATGTAGTGATCTCATGAAAGATATGATCACTTCACTGAAGACTGCACTGTAAGGAAACAACTGGCTTACATTTCAGCACGTGCTGACCACAATATTCCGAATAAAGCAGAAATGTTGCTATGGACTAAGAGCTGTTTCACTGACAAATACCAGAACATGCTATAAAACAAAATTCAAAGAAGCCGAATAAGCCTTTTCTAATTATGAAGATAAGACACGGGTAATAGAGATAACTATCATATCATGGTCTCAATTCTAGTCATATCATCCACACCTCAAGCAAAGCACCTGTTAGGTAGAATAATTACCTTTTGTAGCTGGTGGCTCTAGTATGATCAGTTTGTGTCACTATCATATTCTTTATTTTGCATGTACAAATAAAACTACTTCATCTTAATTTCTAATTACACCATAGTTATGATGAGATTTCCAAACAGTCTCAGAAACTTGCAACTTCAAAATACTGATTGAGAAATCTCAAGCCACTTCTTTGTGATATTAAATGTTACGTATTAGTGAAGCTCAGTATACAGAGAAGAATAAAGAATAAAGTTTCCATGCTCAAGTCCATGTGACAAATTTGCAGGCTGAATATGTATGTTTGGGTATTACATATCAGAACTCCAGATTAGTAATAACAGCATCTCCATTTTTGTGAGGAAAAATGCTTACGTTTAATTTCAAAAAGTAAAATAAAATAAAATGGCTTAAAGCATTTTCAGTCATAAAGTTACAGTGACACAAAAGCAAGGATATCAGTCAAACTACCTTCATCTTCAGACCTATCAACAGTTTCCCATACCTATGAGTAAATGTGTTAGCAAATGTTATCCATTTTATTTTCAAAACACATGAGGTCTGTATCCATTCCAATTCTATCCAAAGTCAATGAAACTTAGATACTGAACTGCTACCTGTGTGCTTGAAAAACTCCATTCTTCTTTAATATTCATTCTATCAAGCCACTTCCACTTAATGTCAGCAGGAACTGATAAAAAAACGATGTGACTGATTCTGTCAATTCTAATGCATTTCTCAATTCTAAATAAATTTGCCAGTTTGTTGCTTATAAGATGACTAGAGGAACAAAAAAAATGTGCCTAGTTATCTATTGGGACTTCCATACTGAGATTTTCAAATGGAGACGGTCATTTGTATCTTTAAAAAATGTAAATGTAGATGTGAAATTCACTGCCTCCCTCCTTAGAGTAATTAACTGAGGCATGCATTCTACAAAGATGTTTATAACAAGGCCTTTCACTGTGTAAAATTTGTCTTGCTATCAGGCATTGTTTAAATAAATATCTAAACTGAATGCATATTTTTACCCATCGTTTGCAAACTACTAGAAAGAGAAATTGCTTTTTCCTGTGCTGATTTTTAAGACCATATGCTACCAGAAGTACAATGAGTATTGAGTAAGATTTTACAAATCATCTGATGTGAGGAAAACATCTAGACTGTAAACCTTGGATGATAACCCTGAAATTCTATACTATACTCATTTATTTGGCTTCAGAAAGATTTTAAAACAGCCTGTGGCTTACTAGCAAATAAAACACCTGACACTGACAATCCTAGCTTAAGCAGATGTTCTGCAGATGCAAACGAAGATTTAGAACATTTTTCTGGACAAGCAGCCTGAAAATTACTCTCACACAGATGATTGCATACTGTTGCAATCCTTGTATTTTTGTATAACAGATAATGAAAAACCATCTGTCCATTGTAGTAATTTGCCAAGAAGCCAGTATAGCATACCATTTTACTTTCTGTATTTAAAATATCTTAGTAATAAACAATATTTCTCATCTGCTTTTTGTTTGCACACACTGAACACAATTTTCACCATGTTCTTATATTAAAGTTACTCATTTATATAACAATTGGACCATGCAAACACAACTGGACTTCTTTTGTATTTCAGTAATAAAAAGAACATTGAAGTGAAAATAAGTGTCATCACTTCATTGTACAGGAATTCATCTATTTCAGCATTTGAGGAAGTCTGCACTTAAATACCAAGGCAGAAAAAGGAAAGTGTTATCTAGAGAAGTATTTTTGAGGTTAACTTAAAAAACAAACACACATACAAGACACTAATATTCAGTTGTCATTTTGAATATCCAAATCTTCAGAAAACTACGACTTTGAATTCTTACTGCATAGTATTCAACAGTTAAATGTTCAGGTTTTTGAGGTATTACGCATGCGTTACTTTAAATGATTCACCTATTTGGACAGCTTTCAACTAAAAGGAAAGAAACAAAACAGTTGTGAAAGCTTGGTGATTTTACAGCCTTTCTGAACACCTAGCATTATCAATATCCATTCTACTCTAAATTGTCTTTAAAGTGTCAAAAGCCAATGTATATTAAGATACAGATTGTATTATTTTGACCTCAACAAACAATATCAAGAATAGGTTTACAACTAAAACTCATGTAATAAAATATTTTATTTCAAGTAACCACATTTTAACATCAAAACAATCACATGATAATTAAAAGCACACGGCTGCATAGTGCTCTGCTATATTATGCAAAGGAACATATCAAAGATCATCTCGGACTCAAAGTAACAGGCATATAATATATTTGCAGAATGCTTTCTTATAGTGTGTATCGTAACAATAAAGGACATTTTATACTGAATTTTTCTTTTCATATCGTTGAGAGAAAGGATATGAATGATTCTCAGTTTCTTAATTTAAATTAGCTCAAAACTAAGACTAATTTAAAATTCACCACGCAAAATAACTAAATATGGCCCCACCTTTTTATCAGACTTCACAGAATACACTTGGTTTCCAGAAGGTATGATGAAATCCCGGAACAGCTTCAGTCCTTCTTTTCAGCCAAACAAAGAAATGCCACTGCTTGTGCTAATGCTTCTGTGTGGAAAGCAAATTTGAAATTTTAATTTTTAAATTAATCTGACAGATCTTTCCAAGTCTAATTCTATAACATGGAACCAGAGTTAAATCTGTAAACCTTCCAAGATACATGTCCACTTTATTAGTGTTGAAGCATGAGGTGTCCTTCATGCCACAGGAGTACTTGGCTTAACCTATTTGCACTGAAATTCAGATTATGCATTCTATATTTGTTTCACAGATTAGAGTTAAACAACATTATATATTATGCCCTGAAAAAAAACAAAGCTAGAATAGTATTGCAATATATTACAAGTCAGCAACTGCTTAACACAGATTACTGTAACTCTACTCTGAAAGAATTAACATACAGGTTTAACTTTTGACATATGAATAGTTTCAATTAAATACGTGAAGAGACTCATGTATTTATAGCTAAAAATATTTAGCAAGAGCCATTGGTTTATAATTTAAAAAAATACAGGTTAATGAGAATATTTATAGCAAAATACTGCAGAAATGAAATGTAATTTCAAATTCATAACGTAACATTTTCCTGCAGAACACCATATTTTGCAGTATCCCAAGGCTAGCATTTGTTGTGCTTAAGTTTTAATTCTCTAACCATTATTTTGCACTTACATGAAATTTTGATTATACAGTGTAACAAGATAAGTTCTCTCACCAGCCTCAGAACAATTCTCTAAATAAATGAGTGAGATATTTGCTTTCTACCAAAACTAAGCTTATGGTCTTCCTTCAAATACTTTCATTTTGAGTTGGAAGCCGCTGACAGGAAATTGGGAATAAAGTGACACTACCCAAATGCTTGGCAGGTTGAATTTTTTATCCATTATTTGATGAATGAAGGCAGCTGTGTTGTTCACCTACAGTTTTTCCCATTCAAAGGATAATCTACAGTTTGTGTTTTAATTACTACTGACCAAAAATATAGCAGGCAAGTATGCTCCATGAGCCATTTTTCTTTTTTTACTGGAAATTCTCTGAGCCATTTTTGTAAAAATATTTCATGTTTGGCTTGTTCCTCAAGGGCTAAAAACCTTTTCTATCTGCTAAGCTTCAAGACCAATTAAATGGCAAAGTATAAGTCATAGAAATATGATTTAGTCCTATTTCATTTTCTTCCCCTTGAATTTTCAAAATCTGCTGAAGGGTTTACCAATCCATCATTTTGCATTCTTATAACCAAAGGAATACTGCAGTCGTGTCCAATATATATTCCCTGATATATATAGCATAAATTACATGTCACAAAAAAAACGCTAATACATACGTTACAAGGAGTTGTGTTACTAAGAAGCTTAAATGGACCCTACAGGAATTATGCTATTGAAATAGAAATTTCACTTGTGAATTCTAGCTTCTGCCCCTTGAACATGTTTTTCATTCTATTTTCTAGGACTGAATGTTGTTTCAAAGGCTCTTGACCTACATGATGTATGTAATCCAACAGTGTCTGTAGTTCATTCCCTAATGCTTGCACACCACAGATGTTGATTAGAAGAAATTTCTTTTTCTCTCCTGTGTCTACAGAGAAGTGGCACTGATTTGAGACTTCCACTTTTTTATTTTAACATGAATCAGTAAATAGAGCCTTAAAATATTTCAAAAGAATTTATAAAATCAAGAATGAGGTGAGACTTTTATGGAGGTCAGCACAGCCATTACTGCTCACATACACTCCCAGTTTCCTTTATAAATTGATGTTGCCATTGGGTTATTCCAGGAGCATTTGTGCTGACACAAAAATACAAAGAACAACTCTTTATACTTTTTAGTTTTCTGCATGAAACATTTTCATACAGATTAGTACTCCTTCTATCCCTACAGTTAAACCTGTTGAGGTAAACCTGTGTGCTCATGGTAAGTCACAGAACTAGACTAGCACCAGCAATATTATTCAAACTAACATATACAAATTGTCAGTTACATTACTTACATTTATACACTTAAAATTAGAAGAAAATTGTCAATTTCACAGAAAATTGCTGAAAATGATATAGAGAAGCTAATATTGACTCTAAAAGACAGTAGTTGCAAAAAGGTCATTTGGAGACATTCGTTAATTGTTTATTTTAACAGACAGTCATTATTCCAGGCAGCTCAAATTGGCAAAAATCACTATAATTGTCAGAAAGCATTAAAGGACTGTCGCTTGTCAATATGTACTCTTCTGAAAAGAAGCAGCTTGAGAGAATCCCATTTTTAAAGTTAAATGGAAAAAAGAAGCATGAATACCCTAATGCGGTTTTTTGCTGTCTAGAACTAGCCTACACGAACAGCCGTCATTCATTAAACTGTAAAGATTTGTAACAATTAAAATGAATAGCAGTGTTAAAAAACTTTTTTTTAAGAATGATTAGAAAAAAAAGCTACATAGGCATCAGCACATGAAAGCATGAGATGCAATGCCAGGGGCTACAGGAATAGAAAGTCTCTTTTTTCAGGCTTTCTCCAATCTCCCATTGCTACCCAGAGAGAAAACATATATGATATTACAGGTCCTTCATTCCAAACTCTTCCCGTCAGCTTGGAAAATAAATGAGTGCTGTTGTACAATTATGTGGCTCCGAAGTCTGAGAAAAGCTCATATTATTATGTGTCTCAAGGAAGTGGATGTGAATGTATTAGAAGATGCATTGATTACTCCTGACTTTTCTCTCCATAAGTAACTGCACAGACATCACAATCTCAAAGGTTTATAGCTCCGAACATTCATGTCTCAAAATCCTCCTAGACTCACTGCCTCAAACATCACTGGCCCCTCCCTAAGGAGTGAAATCCTTGCTCATTTCACTGAATGGTGAATATTCACTGAAGATGAATATCCAGCATTTACTACTAGGAAGCCTTGAACAACCTCACTAAAAGTAATGACTTCACACTGAGATATAAAGAAAATCTAAAATCCTTCAATTCCAGAGCTTGCACAAAATACATTAAGAATGATAGTCCCAGATTTGTATATTAAACTCAATAAATTTGTTCAATGAAATCATACATTTTTCCTTCTCAAAAGAAAATAATCAACATGCATTGATTGCAGTAGAAAAAAAGGAATCTGTGCTCTTAAACACAGGCATGTAAATACTATGGATACTGAACCTTAGACTCTTTAAAGACTCATTATTCTAAGAAAAGAATGAGCAGAAGGATGTTATCCTAAACTTCAACTTACATAATTCTGCTTTGAGTTTGTCCAGGTTAAAGTGTCTTTTTTTTTTTTTTTTAAACCTTTTAAAACTTTTTTTTTTTAAAAAAAAAAAAAAGAAACCTTCCCATCTATTAGTTGGGGACACTAAATACTAGTTCCGTTTCTAAACATAGATCAATAATTGTCACAAAAACAATTACTATTTAAATGAATTTATATGAGTTTTCTACACTTTGTCTAGGGGAAAACTTACACTAAGATTCAGTATCCTGCTTTTGTTCTAAATATATGACCAAATTCTAATCACAGCAGAATTCAGTTGAGACTTGGAAGGTGGAAGGAATGTACAAATGAAAGTTTCATTGCTCTGTAATTTTCCTTTAAGGCATTCCAATAATAGAATTAATGTACAATTTTTAGTGCTGTCAAGTTACATTAAAAGCATTATTAAGCCCTTCCCGAATCTACATTCTAATAAATGTCAAGTCTTTCATTTATTAGATGTTTAAATATTTGCACTAAGACTTTAATAATGAGAGTATACCTTGCAGATCTGTGTGCTGTTGCACTATTAAAGTGAGATAAATCACTTGAGACTGTTATTCACAGAGTATTAATAAAATGGTTTTTCTTATCAGATCTTAATAATACCTTCTTTTTAACATGGTCACAATTGCACTAATAATTAAGAATTATTATTTAATAACTTTGAGAATGCACAGGAGCACCATCAATCTTCTGAAAACACTGTAAGAACCTGGTATTAAGCCATTTAATTACAGCTATCTAACAACAGGTATCCTAGGAATGCTTCATCCTCCAAATGCTTCCTCCACCTCTGGCTATCAAAATCTATTTAATGTAACTCTCCATGTTTACTTCTCGGCAGTGTGTCATCTTTCCAGATGGCTACAGGGAAGGAAGCTTTTAACATCTGTAATGGTATCAGCAGTAACACATATTCAAAGATTTTACTAGAAATTAATCCCTCTATCAGGCGTTCAGAGTACTTGGTACAAGTAAAACATCACCCATAAAATCCCGCAGAAAAATTTGCCCTTCATTCCTAAATATATTTCTGCCTCCTCAGGTAGGTCATGTGCAGCTCAGCCTCAGAGTAAAGTTTAGCTAGCTATACCTGAAAAATCAAAAGGAGATTTCTTATCAACTCAACTTCTTCCTTTGTCACTGTCAGTATATAAAATTAAATAAAGGGCTTTAAAGAATCACAGGACAATCAGAAAAGCACTCAAAAGCTTATACTGTACCTTTATTTTCATCTCTGCCTCTGACACAGAAGAGATAAGAAGAAGATGGATGAGATGATTGAAGAAAAAATGAAGACAACAACACTTGTGATTTATGGGGTATTTTGTTCACTGTCTACTTCTACATTGCCAGAAAGAGTGCCATGATTGTATTTATTTTCTGAAGTGCAGAAGAAAACGAGAAAAATTACTGTATTTTCTCCTTCTGTTGGGGTTTTATGACTTTTGTTATTGGTATTCCACACCATAATATCAGATGTTAAAGAGTTAATGCTCCAGTTCTGTGGACTGTCCATAGTCCTGTGGTACAGGTACCTGTTCTTAGAACAGAAAGAAAGAACTACAGTTCCCAAAAGACTTTGTTACTCCATTTCTGTTTTCTATTCAGAGGGAAAGATAAAACTGTTTGGTAGACATGAGATTTCCCTTTTCCTTTCTGCTCATCTCTGCAGTGCATGCTCCCTAGCCATCTTACCTTCAGCATTAGAGTAAGACCTTTGATTTTTTTGCACACACTCATTTTATTTGTTTTATTAGCTTCAACTCCAATTATATTGCATTATATTATATTACCCTGAATTCCGATATCGTATTTAGTATATTAGTTTTCTCCCTTAGCTTGTTACCATTGTTGTTTTCCTCCTTGGGCCCATCTCCCTATCTTCCCCCTTCCTCCTTTCCTGGAGCATGGATGCCCATGACATCAGCTTTCATTCACCTGTCTGCTGCTTGCATTAAGCTTTCTAGGCGAAACTAAAGAACGGAAAATCTGTGACTTATCAGCCCAAAACTGTAAAAACAACTGAATGGAAAATGGCAAAAGCAGAAGTGTTAATGCAAGCCTTATGTCTTCAGGGGTGCAGACAGCTTTGAGTACTAATTTAACCTTGAATTTTTTTTTAATTTTTAGTTAATTCATTGAAAAATTGAATTTTCAAATTAATTTACATAGTGTAAAACGATAACATCACTTCAAAGACTTGCACATTCTTAAAGAACTTGTTCACATGCCTTGCTTGTGAATGACAGAGGAAGGGATGGTTGCCATCTCACTAAAGGAGTAAAAGCCACAATTCACCAAAAATATTATCTGAAAATACTATCCACAGAGAACGATTTGAATTCGCTAACAGCACACGACAGGTTTGTTACTGCAAGTTTTATGACTATTTATAAGGAAGTATTATTTCCTCCTCAAAAGTTACAGTGAACAATGCATTTGTTGAGCTTACTGATACTTGGCCTTTAAATCACACCCACTTGCTACGCTTTTGGAGAAAGTGAATAATTGATCCAACGTGCTTGCAAATTACATCTTCCTAGAATTTGGTTCAAGCTTTGTTATGCTGGTTAATGTATTATGAACAAATATTAATGAAATGGCACAACCATAGTTGCACTGAAGTGAAATCTTGAGGTGTTATAACCTGAAATTGTCGTACAGTTATTCTTCCAATTCACAGGCATTCTGAACTGGAATACCTATCCTGCTACAGAAGTATGATTCAGTGTACTGTAGTTTGTGATGCTACTGGATAAAAGGGTATTCATAATAACTATTGGAAAAGAGATAAATTACCTTAGTTACATATACAGCTTCTGTTACCACAGGAACGGATTGATTACAATGGGTACTCCAAAAGTAAGGCCTCCTGATTTATTATTTTGGTCCACATTGTCAGAAGTGGTATGGCAGCAGATGTTGAATAATTCCCACCGGTACTCTTACGTTTTCTTATTGTGTGACACATGGCAGCAGTGAGGCAGTCTCACCAAATTGCATTTGTCACGGAAGCATGTATGAAGCTAAGGTGTGTCAGCAAACACCTTCACATAGAAAAAAAGTTGCAACGATTGATATTTATCAGTGATTGCTGACTATTTATGAAGACCAAGCAGTGGATGTGAGCACAGTGAGGTGGTGCATTTCAGCAGTGTTGACAGTGAGTCACCTCCACTGCTGCAGATTTTTACAGCACAGCATGCAGCCTCACATTTATTGCTGGAGAAAAGGTATAGCAAATGTTGGTGACTATGCTGAACAATAATGTGTCGTAGCTAAGAATTTGCTCTATCAAGTAGTATTTTTGTGCTCCTTGTATCTATGACATTTTCCACAGAAATAAATTGGAGGCTTTACTTTCAGAGCAACCTATGTAGTTATACAACGTTTCTATACTCTAAAACTACTGCTGGGCCATAAATTAAGTATAACTGACAAGGTAAGGTAGTCAAATCAAAGTAGAATTAGATTTCCATTTATATCAGCAGGACATTAGGTCACCCCTGCAGAGCACCTGCTTCCTCAAACAGCCTTCCCCACCTAAACGACATTTCCAGAGGACCTGAGGATCTTGAACACAAAAACAGCATTCTCTGATGGTGTAAAAACTGAATAGGCTTGTGAAGATGCTTCACATCCTAGCTGTTTCCTTATACTGACCTCCACATGGATGAGCTTAAACTCCTCTCAGCCTGTCACTGAAGCTTCACACATTTCCATTCTTCAGTAATGTGCTACGTACACATCACTGACAGAAGGCCTTTCACATAGAATGCTTTCAAATCCTTTTTCAGAAGAGTGTATCAAAAATGAGCTTAAATTCCCTTCGCTTTCTACCTGCTATGCTTCCCAGAAGTACTTCTACGTCTGGAAAGGATTGCTCACTCTGATCTCAAGCCAGCACCTAAAAGTAGACAGAATATGTTTCATCTTTCTTGTTCACTGAATAAAAACCAGGTGGTATAACTTCTGAGAAAATAGATATGCAGTGTAGAGTCTAGGGTACATAACCACAGAAGTCTGTTTTCTGTTCATCCAGACAACAAATTCTCCTGCTATGCGTGAGCTGCAATCACATAACCCACAGTCACTCATTAGCTGACTCAAGCCTCCCAAGCTTCAGTGACTTAGCTTCCTGAAGAGAAAAATGTTGCTACAGATACGGTTTGATCAAAAGACAAAGGAGAAAGGTGACTGAAAAGACCAATAATTAAGATAATCACAAATAAGATTCATTTAAATAAATACATGGAAGTGGATACAGATTGTTAGAATGCTGTTCTGGATGTACATGGATTGCCCATTGAAAGGTCAAATCAAATGTTAAAGACTCATTAACAAACCATCCGCTTCAGGATACTAAGCAAAGCATTCTTTGTGCAAACTTCATACATTTTCAGACATAATCAGCTAAACAAACTACACAGTTGAGGCGTGCATGCATTCTTTTTCTAAAGTATAGCTCAAAATATCTAATATCTGCTAGATGTTTCATCAAGAGACAATTGTTTGCTTGCTTCTCTGCACCCAAGGGAAAAGCTCACTCAGAATTTGAGATTGCTGTCTCTCAGAGGTGTCACTTTCCCTCTTACATAGCAAAGGCTTATTCAAGCTATTTGATCATGCTCAAATAACCACTTCTGTGGCTCCCCTGGCCTGTACAGCATTGCTCTTGCTCTGAGAGCCTCTCAGCCTGTCACCAAAGCTTCAGACATTTCCGTTCTCCACCAATGCGCTACGTACACATCACTGACAAAAGGCATTTCACATAGAATACTTTCAAATTGTTTTTTCAGAAGAGTGTATCAAAAAGTAAAATAGAACACCTTTCCTATCTTTATCTTCTCCTTTCCTACCCTGGAATATCTGTAGCATTCAGATGAAGATTACACTGAGTACTTGCCAGATAAGTAGGCAGGCTAAATGGCCCAGACTGTTAAGTCACACTGCAGTCACTTCACGACATAAGCAGAATATCTTCTAAATACAACAAGGTAGCATATGTAAGTCAGTGTACTTTCAGCTGTCCTGCTAGTTGTTCCCTACACACCTCCCCTTTCATCCATCACCCATCAGAAGTGCAGCCTATAGACTAAAGACACAGGAGGGAGAAAGATTGATTACCTAAGTCAAAGAACTTTTTTTGTAGTCAATTTGTTCATTTCCAGTCCAGCATTTAAGACAATATTCATTTAGTGAAGTTTGCCTACATGGTTTTCTCATGGATTGTTAACTCCCAATACAGTGTTTTTAGAGTGAACTCTGATTGCAGCACATCATCAGCAAGATATTGCAAAATTAAAACCACAACACTTTCGAAACAAAAAAAGAGGCAAAGACCTTTCCACTCTTCAAAAATGGAATGATAGGTCGTATGGCAGAATACTTGGTCTCCCCACAAACAGCAGTAGAACATCACCAGCCAACTTAGAAATCTATGTGGCAGAGCTGGTTTTCTTTAGTAAGAAGAAAAGTGGAAGTGCTTTTTGTCTTGCACTTTTAAAATAATGAAAACAGGTCTAATATTCCTAGTTCTTGAGTAGTTTTATTAATTGGATAGATTATTAATTATTATTTTATTAATTGGTTTAGATTAACAATGAAAAACAAATGAAGACTTCGCTTCTAATCTGAAGTCAGTGTGTTATAGACTTACTCATTTCAGGCTAAAAGTACTAAAAGGAAAAATACACCATGATTATGACACAGGAAGGAAAGAAAGAAGAGGAACCAATTCAATATTGCAAGTGCAAAGGATGCAGAACGATAAACTAGAAGTGATAAAACTATGCAGAATCCTCAAACCATTTTAACAAATACTTTATTGTCTACATTAAAAATATAATCCTTACAAAAAATTCACGATACTGCTGTATCTCAAACAGAAAATTCTAGAGAAAATTCCAATTAAATAACTTATTTTGGTATTAGCTGTGCTGCACACACATACTTTATTTAAACAATTATTTCATAGAAAGCTTTGATTTCAGCAGTTTTGTAGTCCAACTGCACAATTAAACAGTAGTGGCATAATGGATAATGGTGGGAAATATCTTGCTTTAGTAAGAGTAGTAGCTAATCTGATCTATTTGCAAGCTAGCCATCATTTAATTTCCAGCATAACATACAAAAAGAAATCCTATATCAAATACTTATATACTATCCCAAATGCCAATGATAGCACAAATAAAGCGCTTTCAGTTTTAAGGTGTCTATTACAATTAATTGTCCATAAAGTCTTTAGCATAAACTGTGAAAAAGCCTTTCCTTTTGAATAAGTGGAACTCCATCAGAATTATTATGGCACCTGAACTGACTACAAATGAAAGCAATAATCACTAACATTTTGTTACAAAGGCTTTTCTCTATAAAATTGTTTGACACAGGATTTTGCTGTCTTGAATTTCTAGTATAACAGATAGCATAGTGTTTTTACTAGAAGATAAGTAAGAATTCATGTTTTATAATACTTCAAGAGATAAGCTTGCTTACGAGAAGAAAATATTTTATGGCAGTTTTATACCTCTATAAAATCAGTAATGTTATTTCACAATCATTCAATAAGTTTGTTCAGTGTGAATTACAATGACTACAAATAAAGCAATAATAGGAGAATCTATCTTTTTCTCAGAACCACTAATAATACATAACGAGAAACAACATCCAAGTAGACTATGAGCTACAAACACTTAAGTGGGAGGAATGAACTGTATCAGCAGTAACATCTGGTCTGAAAAATGTTCCTAAGGAATAAAAATTCTTTAGTTGACTTAGGTTACAGAGTTTACAAAAGCTCAATAATTTCTAATGAGTTCCTTCCCCTTTCAGGGTTGGAATACTATAAATGAAAAGTAGTGTTTCACCATTTGTATGCTATGTTGTATCTCATCTTCTTGACCTCATTTGCCAAAGTTAATATTTGCCTTTCATCATCCCTAAATAAATTCTGCTTATTATAGATACTACCTGGCATTTTATAGGAGAGTCAGCATTTGCTGTGTTATGAAGTCTGCATTGTAGATATGTTAAACTGTATCCTCCCTCTTAGAGAAGTAATTTCAATAACAATAACTATTCTAGTTATCTATTTTGGGATGGGCTTATATTAAAATGATTGTAAAAAGCTGTCATTAAAATACAAATGAAAGAAAAGTCAGCAGAATTACTTCCTTCACATCTCATATCCCTGAACTGGTGATCCTGAGTTGCGGATCAGGGAAGAAAAATTCCTTGTGCTCTAAGAGCAAAGTAAGTCTATGCTCTCCTCATAAGGTTGAACGTGACAAATCCACAGGGCCAAATGACATGAATTGAAGGGAAACTACAGGCCAGTAAGCCTCACTTCAGGTGAGGTGATCACAGAGCAGATTCTCCTAGAAGACACGTTAAGGCACATACAAGTTGTGGAAACAGTCAGCATGGCTTCACCACAGGCAGGTCATGCCGTACCAATCTGGTGGCTTTCTACAATGGAGTAACAGCATCAGTGAACAAAGGAAAGGCAACTGATGTTGTCTTGAACAACGTCTGACATGATCACAGCACCACACCCTTATCTCTAAATTTGAGAGATTTGGATTTGAAGGCTGGACTATTCTGTGGATAAAGAACTGATCAGATGGTCATATTCAGAGTCTTGTTGTCAACGGCAAGGTGGAGGCTGGTCACAAAGACCCCAGAAGTTCATCTTGGGATTGGTGCTCTTCAACATCTTTACCAACTAACTGTAAAGATACTAACTGTTCTAACAACTGACCTGAAAGTAGGTTTCCTTTATGTTTACTATTATTGGTATAGTCTTTTTCAAGAGTCACAGTATTTCTCTGTGATTGAGACTTTGAACATTTACCTCACCCTTTGCGTCAATTTACCCTTTTCACAGCTGGTGAAAAGTACAACTTTCCTAACTATTCACTTTATCCTTGGCTTTACCACAGGCAGGGTTGTCCTAGACATCACGTAAAACATCTGGTTAAGAGAAATCTAAGGACCACATGAATCTTGCCACTTTCCTCTGATGCCTACTTTTAGGCAGTCTAGAGGACCCAACATTAAAGAGCATCATAGCTGCAACTGTCATACATACCCCGAAAAAGAAGAAATAACAGAGCATTCTTACTCTACTCCCTTGCTCCCTCTACTACAAGTAGACTGTTCCTATTAAAGTACTCTGTCATAATGATAGTCTACCTCATTTAAACAACAAAGTTCCTAAAAGGAAAAATTCCTCTAACACTGGAAAATTTCCCAATAGTCTACATTTAGAGACTTACATTCACAGCTACAAATGAAGCTACAGTTTTACTCTGAATGACAAAGCAGCATACAAAGATGATAATCTATTGTCACACCCAACCTCTCCTCACAGGGATTTCAGGCCAAGAAGGCTTTTGTCTTTATAACTAGCTAGAGGTGACCTTCAAGGGACAAGCCAATTCCCTGAGTACCTTGAAGCTATTAAACATTTTTCAGCTTCTTTCATCGTGTCTGCATGCCTCTTGCATTACTAGCAGCCCATCAACCAGAGAGAAGAAAATCCCACTAAAATGCGTCACAATATGCGTGATGCTTTTACCTCACTCTGACTTCAGGAACTGGTGTTACATCACAAGCGATTCTTACTAGCATACATTATCAATCCACGCTCGGTCTGGGCACAAAACAAAACCTACAGCAAGAAGAGGAACATATAAAGCTGGGAGAATTTGAATTTATCTATTTATTAATACTTAAAAAGTATATAATAAAAAGAGGAAAGTGCTCTTGAATACAAACAACTCAAAGAATAAACTAACCAACTGTAAAAAGCACTGCAGTTTATGGTATACCACAGAACTTCCAAAAATCTGACGTGCATTATTAAATGAGCATTACGATTGTACCACCTACTCCAAAGAATATTTCTGTAACATATTTTTCCTGTAAAGTATTGCGCTGCTAAGAATTTTTACTTTCACAATAAACACCAAAAAAGCAAACAAAAAATGCCCACACAACGTAATTCTAAATATATACATCATTACAAGATTAGCTTTAATACATTAAATATTAATATAACTCAGAAACTCCCAAAAAACTACTAACAGTGTGGCAACTTCCAGTCTCCTATTTCATTTCTCTCAATTCTGCCAAATGAGGGAAATTGTCTGAAGTTAGCATCAAAATTGATTCTGATTATCAACGTAAGAACTCTTCTTTCTTCAAAAGATCAAATTAATTTCAGAGCCTGCAGTACTTATACAGGCTTCCAGTGTTAAGAGCAAGCAATTGAGAACAATACCGTCTGTATTCCTCAGCTACACCCTGATTTCATTCACAGTATTTATACTGAACTTATTTCTGCAGTCTACTAGGCAACATTTATTCTAGAATACTAGCAGATATAAAATACTACCATTCTGTAATGAAAAATATTTTAAAATACTATTTTAAATCATATTTAATGCTGTGAAATGAAGTCAAGCAGCTGTGCAAATCTATCATACGTTCCAAAGTATGGACACATTTAACATTTTTCCATCACTGCTTCAAAAATGCAAAGCATTACACGAGAAACTGGATAATAAAGAATGTGTCCCATTCATCTCCACTTTAGAAAAGACAAGCGTCCTCAATGTTGTGTTCTCCCTCACCCCTGATCAAATGGCATCTAACATGGAAGGGCATATGAAGAAAAGGCATGTCACTGAACTCCTCCATGCAGAAAAATTTGCATCCAGTGATAATATTCCACGATCCTCACTTAAGGTTTAAGGAGACCAAAGGAGATTTGTGGTGCATTTCAGCAGTAATGACAGCGAGTCACCTACAATGGTGCAGCTTTTTTGAGTATAGCATGCAGGCTCTTGTTCTTTACTGGTGAAAATACATAGCAAAAGGTGGTGATTGTGTTGATTATGTTGAAAAATAGCATGGTGTAGCTGAGAATTCATTCTGCTAAACAGTGTTATTGTGCTCTTTTTATTTGTGATTGTTTCCATGGAAATAATAGAAGGAATTACTTTTGTACATATCTACATATCAGACATCAAAAAATATAAAACCATGTTAGGTGTCATCTTTCTAATATAAGCAAGGACAACAAGATTCAATGCTCCATAACACTGTGCTGGCTCTCTGCTTGAGACAAGGTTTTGATAGAGTAAATCACATAGCTTTTGGAGCAAATATTCAGTCAACTTTTTTTTTTTTTTTTTAAACGACAAATGCTGCTCCTCTAAAATTCTGTTTGCTGTCACTTTAAGTAACTACTTTTTTAGTTGCTTTTTCACAAAGGAGGTAACAAAGTGTGCAGTTACTAACATGCTCAGATTCCAAACTAAGGAGAATTTACCACTACAGTACTATTGAAGTGAATTATATCCTTCTTCCAAGTTACTTTAAGGAACTTTAAAGATAACTTCTTTCACAGATAAAATTGTTGCAATAAAACTGATTAAAATGTATTACATTATTTATAGTTCAAAGTTACCTTTACTTCAGGCAAGGTATTAATACCTTTCATCAGGATTAAGTATTTTTACCTAGTATTTAAAAAAAAATATATATGCCTCTCTCAATTTTAATTCAGTCCATTACACCTTTAAGTCTGTTTTGGAGAGATTTGTGAGGATTTATTTCACAATAGATGAGCTTAATGCATTCTTCAATGGGAGACAGGATGGGTGGTCAGAGAGATATGGAGGCATGATCCATGGACATCTGTCTCTTTACAGAATAATTTGATATTAAATGAGAGAAGAAATGCTCACACTTGCTAGAATTTACAACTTTTATCCTATCCACCTCCTCTTCCAATATAACTGATGAAAAATACTACAGCACATCACAACTTTTTCTTTAGATGCATGTTATTAATGGCCATTAGTGCACACAGACATTTTGTCAACAATTAGAGAATTTCACAGTGGTGCAGTTTCTTCTACATTAGAAGAATATATCTTATTTTCCTTCTCTTATTTTTCTTCACATTCGAGGGATTTTTTTTCCCCAAAGGAAAAATGAATCACAAAGAAGTCAGTGATACTAACAAAAAAAAGAAAAAAAGAGCCAGTTCAGTACTTGTCAGAAATCTTTCTAAAAATATCATCAGAAGAGATGTTTTCATTCCTTGCATTCTGAAGTAAATTAATTCAGTTTAGTAAGCACTTTAGAAGCAACTGCCTTTATGTCAGAACACACCCATCCTTTTCTTCATACAATTCATGATAACAAATTCCAGTGCATTGTACCTGTGCCAATATTTATCTGAACAGCTAATTAGAGAATTGCTGACTTTGCTCTTATTAATTGCAAAACAAATTGTTGTTGAAAGTTGTTATTGTTCATGGCTTACGAGCCTTAATTCAGAAGCAAAAAGCAAGCGTTGTGTTGCACAGCATTCTCAGGTACAGTGCAGAAGGAAGGTAGGTTTAAAATGGTCTTTTTACTTATTTTGTTGTTCTGGGGAAGGCATTTCCACAGTTTTCCCATCTGCTTGTCATATATTCTTGCTTTATGCTGCAGCATTTGTTTACACTTGAATGACACATCAAACACGCTAAAAGCTCTTTGTCATGTTTTATCAATGTTTTCCAGCTTGTGTACTGCTTCCATGCTGACAAGCTTGACAAAAGCATTCTTGCAGGATAGGGAATTAATTAGACTCCCAAATTTTCATCAGATTTCTGCAGACATTTTTATTCTGGATTACCCTTGAGGGATATATACTCATAAAGAAACAAAGTATATTTTTCTTTCAAAACTCAACTCAAGCTGTTTAGCAGGTAAATAAGGAAAAGAGCTATACTTATTATTTTTGAACCCCAACACTCAGAAAGTAATCTAATATTCCCTACTTCTTCGACAGTGGTTTTAGATTTCATGTATAATGATGAGCCAATGAAAAGCCATAGCTCTTCTTTTCTAGTAAATGAATCTTACAGGCCATGATACCTTAAGTAATCATTAGCATGAAATTCTTATTATTTTATTTTCCCATACTTTGGATATTTAGTTTTGCAGGAATTACAGGTACATGTAAAGAAAAGAAAACAATTTTCTCTAAAGTCCTACTATAAATTAGAAAACAAACAGCTCAAAATTTCCTTAATACATCACTGCATTCTTTTTCCTAAAGGTTCCTGACCCTTATATCTCACTATCAGATTATTTTCACACAAAATACACTTGTAACAGCAGTCTCCTCTAGGTATCTCATATTCAATTCATGGATTTTTCTTTCAAAACATATCTTCCATTTTGCATTCCAGGACAGAAGAAGGAAACACTGATTTTATACTGGCCATAACATAAAAGTACAGTTCAGTATGTCCTACAGAGTTTGAATTTGTGCACTCTCCTTTCAAGATCCCCTTCCGTAGCTTAAGCATACTGTAAATAACTTCTTAAAGTAATTCCACAGATTATTTTAATCACACTGTCCAAACAGGACAAAAAAAAAAAAAAAAAGTGTTGAGATATATAAAGCAAAGGTTTAAGCTTTCAAAAGAATCATTTCAAATTCTCCAGTCCTCAGTGTGACAACATGATTCTAATACCAATGACTAAACATCCTTTCCAATACCCTTCAAAGTAATGTGATTTATTCATTAAATGTTCAGAAAGAGAAGAGACTCTAACCAGACTTCTTCCAATCATGAGCTGTTTAATTAAGGTTATAACCGTCTATCAGTTACTACCCAGAGATGCATCATTTAAGGTAGTTGAGGTGGTGCATTGGTATAAATTCTACCAGATGGCTTCACAAGGATAATAGAGTTTGTACCTCTGAGATCCTAGGAAATCAAGAATACATAGTCTAATATAAGGATTTTAGAAGCTCTAAGTTAACTTATTGACACATACACAAAGATTTCTACAATATTTCTAAGTTTAAGAAAGCATAATTACTGCCTTCAAGGGTCAATTCTTTGCCTTTTACAGCAGTCATCAAGTGTTAAAAATAAATCAGAAGTCCATAAAATTAGAAAGATTTCTACCATCATATGACTACATTAATTTCACATGCTCGCTTCTTGAGAATTAGATAACATGGTTATCATGTAAGAGAGCTTAAGAGGAAATACAACTATGTAGAGACCATTTAAAATATGCTGAAAGAGAAGGAACTATTTTATAAAGAAACATTATGTTAATCACTGCTTCCATATTGTATCTACTATTTCCTCTGGATTCTCTTCCAGCTGGAACATTCCGATTCACTCCTTTCTCTATACACCTGCATACATCTCTATACACCTGCATACACTGCAACTGCTTTGTTTCAATCTAAATAAGACGTTATTGAGGGAAAAATGACACTTTCCATGAATCAACAGATTTTAAAAGACCTTTGGCCTATTATTCTAACAGACATTCCAGATTAAGATATCCTTGATACCTCTTGCACAGACACATGCCCACACATGACAACAGAACTTCTGAAAACTGTGCTGCTGCTCAAATAAATTTGCAGGTGCATGACCACCCCATGGCAGGTTCTCTGCTGCTGCCATATGATGTTCAGGAGCCAGTGCTTGCTACCACACAGCACTTTGGAGCAGGACAGATTCTCCTGCACAACGCAATGACTTTACGGATCAAGCAAGAATTTTGTGAAAACTACTACAGGCTATGGAAATATGAAGCCAGTACTCTCACAGAATAGAAATAAAACCTACTAAGGATTGCTACCTGGCCTCAAAGGTGCATACACAAAGGTCCAAACCCTTTTTTACTTCGGGTCATTTTATCTTTTTATTTCCTGCTGTCTCATGCAATAAGCATTCCCCATAAAACAGATTTGTAGCAGGAGAGGTTTTGCATCTGCTTTTAATGACTTCCTGTGAACAGCACACATGCAGTTATTTCCTTTCACTTTTCTTCCATCCTCACCTATAAAAACAGGTATAACGAAAAATTAAACAGTAGGAGGCAAAGGCATTACTCATTTTTACATCTTGATACTTTCTATAGCACTCTCCTCCCCACCCAGCCATGAACATTGCATTATCACTGCTTCAGGTTGCCTCCAGGAAGAATTCTTCACAGAGAAGTTGGTGAATTCTCAGGATGCACTCCTAGAGCAGTAGCAAAGACCCCATCACTGGAGGTATTTAAGAGCTGTGTGGACGTGGCTCTAAAGGACGTAGTTTGGTGACAGGACTTCGTAGGATAGGTTGAAGTTTGGGCTCAATGATCACCGAGATCTTTTTTTAACTAGACCATTATAATGAGTCTATGATATCACTTCAATAAAAGGACATACATGATCTTGTTCACTTTTTTCCCACTACAGCAAGATAGATCTAAGAAGAGAGATTTAGATTCAACAGATTCTTGTTTAGTGTAGCACACATGGCAAAACAGTGAAAAAGAACAGGGGTAATTTTTTTTTTTTTTTGTAATTAAGACTACAGATAAAATAACATGCAGTTCAATTAAGGGCTTCTGCGAACAAGTAAAACAAAAATCATTAAAACAGAAGTTAGTCTGTTGAATAACACTGTATCAAGAAGAATAACCAAAATCCCTTTAACATACATTAAAAAAAAAAAAAAAAAAAACAACAACCTATTCCCCTCTCAAATATCTCTTCCTATTAAATTACAGAGCTCCACTACATCTAAAACACCACCTGTCCTTTGTTTATAACATCATAGTTTACCCCTGTAAAAATATACTGGAACCAGAAATTCAGGACTACGAGTAAAGTCACAAAAAATAAAATTATGAAACATGAAACATCCTGCTGTAAGTTTCTATTGCAAACAACAAAGGTAGGAGAAATTCTGTTTTTATTAAATGGATGCTAATGAACTTCAAGTAATTGACATGAAAAAGATATAAAGCTCAAATTAAGGTATACAGATTTTTAACTGCCCATATTTCAAAGTTTATTCCAGTAAGAAAGTCATCCTTATCTCTAAGCAGAGTTGTCACTGCATCCTGAAGGTTAAAACTGAAAACATTCAGAAGATACAGGAATCAAGGGCCATACTTTGCCAATAACCTTTTTGATGATGCAAAAACAGGAGAAGAGTGAAACTCTATTCCTTGCGTTAATAAGAATGATCATGAAATATAACTGGAATGAGAGTCTGAGAAGATAAGGCACATGGACTAAAATGCCTGATAAAAGTAATGCCTGACCAATTACCTCTTAAATAAAGTTCTCAAAATAAGGAGAACTGAACCTGAAATTTAATGAACAAGAACACTTGTCCACTTAATTACCCTAAGCCTGAAAGCACTTCATCCCTGTACTTGGTTTTGTTATGGAATTACATAAAGAGAACAAGAGGAGTTCCAGCTTCTATACTTCAGTAATTCTACTTTGGAAAAGAGGTCTTCACACCATCTCAGAAGTGAAATATTGTACTAGCACAGTTTAGAGCTCCACTGCTTTGACCTACTTACATCATACATTTACAGTTTTGTTTTGTTTTTTTTCCTTTTCCATGACACCTGTGCCTCAGCATAATTGCAGCCTGAAAGTACCAGTTGTTGATACAGATTTCATAATACCTCACTGAAATAACTTGTTAGGCTTACTTCCTTAACTACAATAATTCTGCAAGAGAGAAAAATATTGCTTATCATAAAGCAATGGAAGCTTTCGAAGAAATATTATGCTAAGTATTTATTTCTACAATGCCAAATTTGACGAGTTGGCTTTTACAAAATTTTACATAAAGTTGTACAAACAAAAATATTTATATTTTCAACACAAAATAAGGATTTGATATTTATAAATGTTTTCTGAAATTAATTACCCTAAGTCTGACAATATTCATCCAGCTTTGGCTAAAAAGTGATAAATCCATTCCCAAACTATTCATAACATAGCCACACTTTTTTTTTTAATTCTATAGGGTGAAATCAATGTTTTTTATTATTTAATTATTATTTAATATCGCTTTTGGCACATCGGTACAGAAATGGCTGGACTTCTTGTTCAGAATGATGAGCTTAGCTCTACCACAAGTGAAGCAACAGTGATAACTCATTTTGTGAAGGTGTTTTCCCTAAAACCTTCTGTTGTGAGATAAAAGGTAAGGATATTCTATGCTATTTTATTCACGTTTCATAAAGGACAGAGGAGACTATACCACAGATAAAACCAGCCACCTTTCTGCATCAATCTGAGTTGTTTGCTGTTCTCATTTTATCTTTTAAATCTTGTTTTTTGAATGAGTAGCATTATTTCAGTAGGAACTGATTCTGTAATAAAAGGAATCAGCAGCTCAGTTGCACTGTGTATTCACCCTTAGCAATACTCAAAACAAGCTAATCTAGTTGGGACCATTCAGAGTGGGAGGCTTAGTCTAACTGAACTCCTGCTCCCCTTGCAACCTAAATAACTCTATGAGTGTAGGTGACAATTAATATTGTTGGCAGAAGCTTTACTCAGGATGTTGATCATCCTCGTGTACATTGTAATACCGAGAGAAATCTTACACTAATTTGCTGAAAACACTGATGTATTTATTTACATTTGAGGCTGCAGGACAACACTGATTTAATAAAATCATTCCACAATAAAATTCATTAGAATTACCATTAAAAGAGAGTAGTATTATTTCTAGAAGTATTTCTGTTGAATTTGGTAACTGCGTCTAGACATTCACTTGAACTACAAGTCATAGCAGTAGGACCAAAATTAATTTTACTCACTCCTCTTATTAAGGGCAAACCTCTCAGATTTCCAAGTTACGGTATTGAGAAGAGGGAATTGACAGAAAATGTACTTCCATCCAACATACTGAGCAGTATATTTTTAATAATAAAATTATGTACATTTTACCCACCAAGATGCTCTAAACAAATTTCTTAACTGAAACCAAAAGCTGAGTTTGCAAAGTCTCTTTTAGACTGAACACAAATGAAACTTTTGAAAACAGGGAATTTGCATATTAATATGATTGATATGGAAACTAGCAGCTTTGATTCCAGCATGTGGTTGAACTCTATCCTACTTTGTAAAGCTGCTGCACAGCACATAACAGACAGTATAAACACGAAAAAAAAAAAAAGTGCTGTTGTCATGATGAGAACTTTCTGAATACTCCTTATTATAATCACATGGAATAACTCAGACGTTTAAGAGTTCAGTGTTGTTATACAAAGCTGTACACTAGAATGGAATATCCGGCTGACAAGGCTACAGTTGCTCATGTATTTCTAATCTGAAAAATACACATCATTTAGCAATAAGGATTGATAAACTCAAATGAATATAGCTATTTTTAAAAGTTACTGAATGTTTGGACATAAACATAAATATAATAAATTAAGAAATAAAATGGAGCCAAATGATATGAGTTTCTTTCAATTAACTCAGAAAAAATATCCTTAAAAAAAAAAAATAGAAATACTACTTTCTTTGTAACCAGGTTGACTAACAGAACGGAGATCCACCGAAGGAAAAAGCTTTTCTGAAGTAAATAATTTCAAAACATCTAAGGAGCTTGAGCTTATCTGTTAATTATTCATGTTTCTGCTTTCATTTTCAACCACTCTGGAGATGCTGATGCTGGCACTCTCTACTAAGTTTAAGTATCCTTTCAGCTCAAGTCTTCCAAATTAAACTGTCACTTCCTATTAAAAGAAAAAAGTCTATTGGAGGAAGTTTTTAATCTTCTGATTTGTACTTTGTAATAGGAAGTCAAAGTTTAAATTAGGACAGTATGAGCTTATAAAATAAAGCCTAAGCAGTATACTGACAACCACCAGTGAAGAGGAACTTCCTGGCTTACGTTGAAGTGCATAGTAGTGCAGTTTTATTTTTTATCTCCTTTGAAGTTTTATTTTACTAAGTCTTGATTCAGTCTCACACTCTTATTTAAAGTAACATTACCCTTAAATTCTGATGGAATACAAACTGAGATTTTAAACTAAAAGAGGGGAGATTTAGATTAGATAATCAGGAAAATATTTTTTACTCAGACAGTGATGAGGGACAGGAATAGGGTACCCAGACAAGGTATGGATGCCCGAGTCTTGGAGATGCTCAAGGGCAAGTTGGCTGGGGCCCTGGGCAGCCTCATTTATGGCTGTGGCAACATTGACACAGATCAAAGGTTGGAACCGTATGATCTTTAAGGTTCCTTCCAGCCCTAGACATTCTATGATTCTATGGTTCTACAAGCAAGTGTCTAAACTGTGCCTGTTTGCTTATCTATGACACCTGCAACCTGTCTGCCTTGCAGTGTGTTAACCAAAGTTCCGTTGAGTTAGTATTTCCTTACGCAAGCTGCTACACTTGAAACAGTCATGAGGAGCTAAGGGAAAAAAAATTTCCCTGTAGGAGCTGAACCAATGTTATTAAGAAAACAGGCTTATACAGTACATCTTTTTCCCCCTTTTTTGTTGCATTCTTATACAAAAAAAAAGAATATATTATCAGTCCTCTTTGTTTCTCTTTCATACCATCTTTCCTTGACACTTTTTTTTCCTGCTAAGCCTTTTTTTTTTTTTTTTTTTTTTTTTTTTTTTTACTTTTTACTTTTTTCCTTCTCCAATGCTAACACTATTTTCCATCATCATTTTCTAGTCCTTCTTTTCCTCTGTTTACCCCGAGTTCATTCTGGTAGAGATGAAGAAAATTTGCTCACACAACATGCTTCAAATAGGGAAAGTGACTTCAACATGGGACAAGAAGAACTTATTTAAGGGTTACCAAAAATTAAATTAACTCAAAATAACTCTCAAAATAACTATTTACTACAATCACTGAGACTCTCAGCATTGTTCCATCTCATGAATTTCAAGACCACACTTAAAATTTAAATTGCCTGTAAAAGTGATTTTGCTACACGATCTTTGTGTTCTTGCTTGAAATTTTGCTCCCATGCTTCCTTTACCATAGGGATCATAGAATCACCAAGGCTGGAAAAGACCTACAAGATCATCCAAGTTCAACCATACACCCATCAGCAATAGTTCTCATTAAACAATGTCCCTCAACACAATGTCTAAAAGTTCCTTGAACACCCCCAGGGACAGTGACTCTATCATCTGCCCGGGTAGCCTGTTCCAACAGCTGACCACTCTTTCAGAGAAGGCGTATTTCCTAACATCCAACTATCAGTAGATGGCTAAACCCTCTTTCTGTCCCTGCATGCAAAAATATGCTGTATTTCACTGCAGCTAACAATTACAGCCAGAATTGCATGTTTCTTCAAGACAACTCTGAAGACAAAACCAGGAAAGATATCATTGAGGAGTACATGTAAGCTGGCTATAACAGTCAATACAGAATACTAGGAGCTTTCAAAGAGGATAATTAAACTGATTAAAAATCTGATTTATGCAAAGATTTTAGAAGGGACTACTGAAGTGGTCATTCTGCAGCATGATGTTCAAAGTATTGTCAGTTATATTTTATCATGCTGGTAAAGTCAAACCCATAAGCAACTTAACGCTAATGCTTAAAGTGAAGAGTATCATTTTTTAATGTACTTCCACAGTGTTGAAATTTAATTCATGCTTTATAAACTGTAAGTTTGCTGGATATCTATTCAGCCATAAAATAAGCAGTGACAGCCTTATACATATATTTTTAAGATCAAAACAGAAAGAATCCATCTCTTTTCTCTGCACCAGTTAGATCTTACACATAGAATGGGTGGTGTCCTCTGAGCATACGGAATACAAATGTGGTACAAAAATCTTCATATTCCTATTTCCCAGATTTTTATAGATAAAAAAAACCTACCTACAGAAGGCAGTGCTAAAGACCAGCTTTTAATGAATGAAATGGAAGCTTTGAAAAAAATAATTAGCAAACTTGATTTCATATGGCTTTTATATCCATTTATCTTCATTCAATGGCTAAAGCTCATAATTGAAGTTATACTTTCTTTTGAACTTATGTTCATAAGTTTCTTGCATTTACAGTGTAATTACTACATTAGGCATCTAACAAGTAACTTTTTCCCTCTCAATGGGCTTTACAGAAAGACTTTATTATTAGAATTAAGCATCATAACTGATAAAAATATAAAAACAACTATAAATGCAGCCCTCTCAAGTCAACACAAAAACTCATTTCATCATCTGTCTTCTATCAGTGCTAAAAAAAATCCTCTATGAAAAAGTACAGGGGCATGGCAACACACAGTGATAATTCCTGAAGACATTTTTCCAATCCCTAGTAATTCATGACTTACAGATTATCTGAGCCAAACACTCCATTTTACTTCCAACAGTCCTCAGACAATTTTTCTTCTAATGTATGCAGATGCTTTTTGAATGTACGCAAATTCTTGGTCTGCTCAAAATCTTGTTGCAAAAAATTACACTGATTAACTATGCAGTGTGAGGGAGTATCCCTTTTCTTCCAAATCTATGGACTGCTACTTCATTTGAGATCCTCTAGGTACCAACTCATTGTTTTCATGACTTCATAGACCTATTCTCTTTCTTCTCCCCAGCCTATTTCTTAGTTTTCCAACCAGAAAAGATCTTCATTTAAGATCTTCTACCTGCCTTTTACCAATCTTACATGATCATACTGCTTTTCCTCCTATCGCTTCATTACCAGCATAGTCTATTACTACTGACAGTCGCTGAGTTTAAAAAGCAAAAATCAACGACTGACTGAAGAGAGTAAAATACCGGTTGTCATCATCAGTAGAGCAAATGGTAAACAATGAAGTCAACATAACCACACTCTCCCTCCTCTCTTTTAAACCACTTCATTCCCTTGGCTCATATGAAAAAGAGCCCTCCAAAAATTACACCAACTGTGAAGTAGAAATTAAAATTACAGAGATCATCAGTAGTTAAATACTGTAACTATTACCAGCTACATTTTCCATATTGAAGCAGCACAAATGGAGCAGAAAGTCACTATATGAATTACACGTTATTAAATTTAATTATTCAACACTAAAAAGAGTGTTTTCATCAGGAGATTTAAAGAATACCAATTTTCAAAAAGGGAGTAATTTAAGATTTGGTATTTTATTCAGTATCATTAATTAGCTAACTTAAAATACATGAGTGGGTAAGATGTAAGATACTTCACAAGAAGTAATGGGAAAAGAAAGTAGCTGGTATGTGTTCTGTGAGGAACCTAATTCTGCCTTTCTAAGTAAATGTAAGAAAAGCAAACCTCATGGAATCAAACTTTTAATTTCTGTGTTGCAGAGGCCCAGCCAGGAACCAATCACTCCAACAGCAAGGACTGTGAGCATGCCTAACTCTGCACTGTAGGTTTCCAAAAAAAACCCATCAATACTCAGAGAGGTGACCTGTATCCTGATGCTCAAACTGAGTTTGTGACAAGCAATGTGGATTTGGTCAGATTTTGGACTGGTGTTCCAGAGTTAGCTTGGCTTTCTAAGCGATTGCTTTTCGTGGATGTGGTTCATATTATTTAAGAGTCAGTAACAGTTCTTCAAATATTTCACTGAATTAAACTGAAACAAAACTTCCATAATCTCAGTAGAAAATAACTTCAAAAATTACGCTTTACCCACATTAGTAACCACTGACTGGAGAAGATAAAAATCAGTGTTTAAGCACTGTGTGTATTTTAAGGTCCAAAAATTCAGTGAAAGATGATAAAATGAAAAATACGGAGAAAAAAATGAAAAGTTATACTATGGGTGGGCAGGAGCCATCAGGAAGCAAGTTACTCTGGCCATTTTTACACCACCCACAAAAGCAGGTGAAAAGCTGTGAAAGCACACGATAGGAGGCACACAATCGGACAGCTTTTAATGGACTTCCAGGTAGGCTGAAAATCAAAACTAATTTTATTTCTTAACTGGAGACCTGGAAACTGTTTCTGAATATTTTTGGCATAGAGATTCCTACCCTGACACAAACTGTCCTCACGCTTAACTGTCACTATAAAAAGTAATTTTCTTCATGTTCTGTTATCCATACTTTGATGAGCCTTTCCCTGATGATAACATCAAATGACAGTTGTAGAAAGAAATTCTTCTTTGAATTGTTTATAACTTCGATGAAGACAGATCACTTACCTTTGTTGAAGAGCTTCAGAGATTACTACCTTAGATTTCAGCATACTTCTGTCCCTGTAAATTACATGCAGTATTTTACTCATGCCAGGTAAAAAATAATTATCTTCTTTTTAAAATTTATCTAAAAGAATACATTAAATTGTATTTTGAAAATACATTAAGAGTAGAATATACACATAAGGGTATACTTCTGTAGAAAAACTATCAGATATTTTGATGCTTTGAAGTGGGAATTAACTTACTGTTCCCTACAGGTAGCCTGTGCAGAAGGTTTAGTAGTCAAAATTAATTCACACAGCTTATTGATCTGCAAGCTATTCTAAGGATTTTGAGGCTATATGTGAGTTGCAAGAAAAGTATTTGTTCCAATAAACTTGTGGTTCTGTCACATTTATAGCTCATCTTTCTCCTCCTAAATTGAAAAAAAAAAAAAAACAGAGGTAGCAATGTAGATAAGAGGTAATACTATGAAATACTATGAAAGCATAATTGCAAGTGTGCTGCCTTGTTCTCCCTGCAAGCAGTTGCAATGAGAATAACAACTACATAAACAAGAATTTGGATATTCAGAAAAAAAAAATTGAAAAAAAAAATCATACAATGAAATAAATGTTGCTATGTAACATAAATCTTTCTGTAATTCAATCAGTATCTACCTCATACAAATTCTCAAATTCAGAGATCTGTTAACTGTATCCTCAAAACAACACCATAAAGAAATTACGTGTTATCAAACTATATTATATAATCCACAAGGCCTATTTTAATTGCTATTTACTTGTGCTACACCACTGTGGGAAAAAGCACAAGTCTGAGTTAATTTGCGATAGAGCAGAGCAATGAAAAATAAGATCTAGTGTTTCATTTATCATACCACATATCTGGGACTCTGTGAATCCAAATATTCATCAGTTTGGAATTTAAAGGAATTAAAATAGTCCAAAATCCATACCCTGTGGAAGTTTTTGGAGCTGTCCTGTTTTATTTACTTTTTTTTCAAGTGAGCTTTACTGCCACTTCTACAGTGAGACAAAAGGAATGTTTTAAATGAATTGGCTCACTCTAATAAAGCAAAACTATTGTGGACAGGAGGACAGGCCTCCACAGGATATGCATGAAAAAGGACTTTTAACAGAGTTTTGTATCTATTTAAACCTGCATCTTTTTTACTCACAAACTATATTATAACACATTGCAGGCCAATGAAAATCTGCTTAAAACCTCAGAACACTTTCATAGATGCTATGCTGAAACCTTGTTCAATCACTGTGATCAATCAAACTCATGGGAGTTAATGACTGCATCAAATGTTCTACCTGTGAAAGATTTAAAGATATTCTAGTTTTTAAATTCTACACATAGTATAACGTTAATCCTGCCCAAACTAGTAGAATCTAATTAGAAAAACCTAGTGATTTTTCACATTTCTCTAATAAATATGAAAAAAGTCTTAATTTGCTCTGCAGTGTTTACAATAACTTTTCTTCACATTGCAATCTCTTATGTTCAGTTTCCAGCTTTTATGTCTGGATAGATTTGATAAATAAAATCCATTTCATTGTACCTACTAGAGTTATATCCTGAACTAAACACAGAAGGAGTTACAGAACCCAATCCTCAGCAGAAAGGAGAAAAAAAAAAAAAAAAAAGACAAGAAGGAGGAAGAAACAGAAAATATTAGGAACAGTAAAATTGTCTGGAGCTTTTTGGCAGCATAAACCCTACAGATCTGCAATAATGAACTGGAAAAGAACCTACAGTATCCACCAATCAGGGGTGCGTACAGGATAAATAACATTTATTCCCAGAATTCAAAGTCAAGTTCTGCTCTTCCATAGGTTTCACCAGGAAAGTAAGTCAAAACAAGTACATTAGTGCCACCCTAAGCATCTTTTTAGGAGCATGTCAGGGAATAAATAATCTGTTAGGTAGATCAGTAGTAGAAAAAAAATCAGATTCATAAAACAAAAAGGCAGCCAGTTACATCATTTGAGGAACACAAGAGGAAGAAACGCCAGCTGCTCTACTTTAAAAAGCAATATTGCTCTTAAGATTCAAACATATGCAAGAGTTTCTGGCACTGAATAACTGAATACTTCTGCAAGTACCCAAGCATCAAGACTGAAACTATGTAAACTTAGTAGCATTTTGAGACTGCATAACTTCCTCTGTTTTTGTAAGAATATAAGGATAAAATAACTACACAGAAATTAATTGATTTTTATTGCTTTTGTTGTACGCATTACACAATGTTATTTAATTGCCTTCCACTCAATACAAAAATCAACTGATTTCTGTAAGTAAATCTCATCATTTCAAAAACATCTGCTTGACTATTTATAGATTAATTGTAGAATTATTGAGGGCATTATTTCTCATCTTAAATATAAGGCATGTTACTATAAAAGTTTAGATACTTCATAACTTTACCTCTTCTAAGTCAACTAGGTCAGTAAGTACAACCGGGAAGACCAAAAACAAGATTTTTGAAGATGCATTCTTTTCTTCCTAACACAACTGAGAAGCATGACTTCTTGACCCATAATAAGCAGTCACAGTGGAAAGCACTTCCTCCACTTCCTTTGAAGATAAATAACATTATCATTTCTACCTTCCAGATGAGTATGACCACCTTTGTTTTTTAATTTGAGAGTAATTTCAGAATGTTTCTTCACATTATTATATTTGTGATACTAACACCTTGGATTTTCTACTTTTAATGTCTCTATTTAATACAAGTTATGAGGCTAATTCTTCAGAAAATCATCTTAAGGAAAGGCCAGGGTACAAATAAAATGTGTGAAGAAACCGCTCTCATATTTATCTTAACTGCCCAGCAAAATAAATAATAAATGTTTAAATTAATGAAATAAATTAATCTGTAAACACTCATTTGTGTGAAGCAATTGCTTCCAAATTTGTGGTTGTGGCCAAAGCTATAATACAAGTAAAACTTGCACGGGTAGGGAATCACAACAGTCTTTTTTAGAACAGGAGAGCAAAGCTACTTTTTGAACAGCAGCAAACCGATTTTTATCACATGTTCAATTCTACATAATTAAAAAGTTTAAGTTATCACACAAAAACAAAAATCAGACATGCATTAATTGGTTAATAATAAAATAGAAAAAACTAATAATTAAATTCTAGGCCTCCAATAGCATCACTTCTTACCATCAGGGGACAGTACTGTGTTACTCTTCCAATTGCTTGATTTATTTGGTGACTAGAGGAGCACACATAAGGTTGTATCATTCTGGAAGGATAGGTAGCATAAACTTTAACCACCAGAAAAACACTGGTACTGTTTTAAAGGTAAAGCTGGGGTAGCAATGTAGCCACAATGAAAGAGACAGAGCAATTATGGATACCGTTATAAAAGTCATCCAGCTCATTAACCGTATGAATAGCAGAAGGAATTTGAACTAATGGATGAGCTCAGGTTGCTCAATTTTATTATGTTGTTTGCATTATAGGAATCAATTTACTGCAGGTTATTTTAAGATGAAGCCTGCAGCCAAATCGATTGTGGCCTTTCATAATTTTGAGTATTTATCCCTCTGTGTATCTGCCACATACATGCCCTCCAATCAGTAAAGGTTGTGGCTGAATATAACAAAGTTATTTTTCTCCCTCAGGACTCAGCTGCTCCAACTCCTTATGCCAAAAATAGAAAACCTGAGTCAAAAATCAGAATCCCTGTCCTTTTGATGAAGGCACAGAGTCACTGAGACAGTGAATTATTTTAGGTATCTCTGACACTTGCATCACCCAAATAGTACCTGGCAAAACAGCAGTGTGCAGGGATATTCAAGCTGCCTAGTTTGATGGTAGAAGCAGTACAATTACACTGGCACAGTATTCTGTGTTAGTATTCCCTGCTTGGATCAGAAATAACTCAATCTCTGTGCAATAATGCTTTACAATGCCATTTGTATTCTCTTTATCTTCCTTTAGAGGTTTTCACTGAATGAGCTAATTCATTCCCATGTTCACAACTACATCCTTTTCTCTGGTGACTCAAAGACACACAACCAGTTCTGACACATTTTCTTATATTCAATTCAGTATATCAGCATCTTTTTCTGACATCTCCCCAGGGATATGTTTATCATCTGGAATTTGAAAAAGGTCTAGACACTGAATTCAAATGGAAAATGGGTATGTCACTGCATCAATATTAAAGATGCAGAAATCAAAACAGCCCTGATTCTTACTTTTGTTTGAAAATCTTCATCTGCTAGTTATCTATTTGTGGAAAAACAGTAAAAGGTTGTATCAGAGTTAGAAAATTAATCTTTATGTAAATAGTTGATATGCATTAAACAGTCATGGAGCTGACTCTGCAAGAGCACTACTTAAACTGTGTGACCTGATTTGACCAAATTTAACTATATTTTCCAGTTTATGTCAAAGGGTATGTTTCAATTTAAAAAAACAAAAAAGGTTTGATTTCAATCTTGTTCCTTTTGGGGGAATACCCACTTAAAATCCTGCAGTATCAC
This sequence comes from Lagopus muta, assembly GCF_023343835.1. Taxonomy (NCBI): domain Eukaryota; kingdom Metazoa; phylum Chordata; class Aves; order Galliformes; family Phasianidae; genus Lagopus; species Lagopus muta. The sequence continues at coordinate 35,990,853 of NC_064436.1, read as the reverse complement.
GCTGAAACGTAGAAATAATCTTCCATCTTTAGCCTCCATTTGTGCCTTGAATCCCTATTGATTATTTACCACTCTCAGTTGGTAACAATGTACTACAATGCACAAGATTGTTATCCATCCTATTAATACACAAATAAGTTCATAGGGTCAGAATCTTAATTTGGAAGAACGTAACAGGGAAGTCCTGTTATAGAGGATCTACCTGCATTTATATGCTCACAATGCTTAAGATGGATAAGACAATATTGTTCTAAATTTTTAATCATATGTGAATATTGCTCCACATATGATTAAGTTTCAAATCACATATTTTGTTAACTGTATTTATGAAAATGCACAAATAAATAATTAAGGGCCACCGTATGTTGAAATGTACAATTGCTAACAATTATACCTTTTCTTCAAAGAAAATGACTTAAACCAGAGTGTTACAGATATTAATACTTATCATGGAAGTTTTTCCAATTGAAGTGATAAAGATGATTTCAATCGAGTTCTAGCTTTTCATGGGATTAAGCCTTTGCATAAATATTAATCCTCTTATTCTGTCCACAGCTTTGATGAACTTCAGAATATGAGCCATTTTCTATTTTATATTTTAGGAATGCAAACCACTTATGGTAGATTTCTACAATGAAACGCACTGGGCCCATCAATGTGATTTTCTTTTTTCTCTTTTTTTTTTTTTTTTTTGGTACATCACTAAAATATAAGATTCAATTTTTGAGCTAAAAGCCTAAAACCTTCTTTCAGTGAGAAAAATGCTCAGTAGCAACATCTGTTCTCACAGAAATAACAGTAAATTTTAAATAGGAAGTATACTTTATTATGTTGATGAAAACTGCGTTACTGCACATTACGTAATATGTAGAATTTTCATTATACCATTTCAGATAGCTATACAGATTGTGTTGTTTTTTTTTTGTAATTGCTTATTTTCTTTTTGAAGCAAATACTGTTCAGAGGAAATTAAGAGCTTTCCCAAATTGTTTGAATCATTTATTTGTCCAGAAAACCTCCAAAATGACCCTGAACTGCAAAGACAGACCTATTTGTTAGTACTCATGTCAGCAAAACAGGTAATGGTTAATTAACTGCCTTTTTTTTTTTTAAAAAAAAAAAAAAAAACCCAAAAAAAAAAAACAGGACTACAGTAAATCTTCATTAACTGCAAAAAGGCAATCTCACAGTATGATTGCCATCACTAAGGACTGAGATCTTCTGCTCAGTTCCTTCTGTTTCTAACATCTTATTACCCAGCGAGCCCTCACAGTATACAGTAGGGAACTTATAGGAGATAAATAAAAAAAATAGAGCTTAGGAACTGATCTGATTATCATTCAGCAAAACAACTAATAATGAGATGGCTGTAAAAGCCATGAATCTTTAAAAAAAAAAAAAAAAAGTTTCTCACTGCAGTGAAATCCTCTGAAATCAAAAAAATTCTTTTAAAACTATAGTATACATGTCTCATCTGTGTCACATAATAACAAGTTTTTGCTGTATGGTAACGGAGGGAATGACTATCATAATTTCACATAAATACACTGATTGCTGTGGGGCTGTACAACTGTTAGGAGTCAAAAGTTCTCTTGCTGCAGCAAACAGTAAATACCAGCTGTGCTTCCAATTATGTGTGTCTATTCAGGGGGAATGGGATTTTACTCTACCTTAAAGACTCTAGGAAATATAACAAAAAGAAAATTACAACTATGACTACCAAAATTAAAATTTAAAATTGTGACTATAACTAAGCCCTACTGAAGTTGAATGTATTCAATATAAGGACTAGTACTTAAATAATGATTATAATTTCTTCGCTTCCTCCCTGCTCACTTCTCTCCAGAACAGTTGTGTGAGTCAGCCTTGCCTAATTACCAGATGCTTACCCAGCCAATCTGCTGCCCTTTCTCCTCAAAAGGATAGGGGGAGATAATACAACAAAAAAGCTGATGAGTCAAGATAAATCATGCCAGGCTCAATTTCACTCCATCCTTCATAACTCCTTTACCTGATCCCATTACACAATTGGACAAAGGAGAGTGAAGTGATCAGTCCTTAAGTGTTCTCTCCTCCACTCCTCTTCCTTTTTCCCTGCCTTAGCATAGATTAATCCCAGGCTGCACTTCTTGTTAGGTGAACATGATCCGCCATGGTCACTTCCATAGGCTGCAGATCCTGCAGGTAGTATCTATCTGCTCTGGCATGGGGTTCTCTATAGGCTGCAGTGCAGATATCTGCTCCAGCACAGTCCTCACTACTAAGGCTTTCAAAGCAAACATTTCTTAAAGTATATCCACTGATCCTCAGATTCCGGTATGATGCCTGCACATACCCTTTGAACCATCTGAGAGGAGGTTAAGGTGTGATGGCATAATTCTCACCTGTCTTCTGAGAGCTTATTTTAAATTTTAGAATGTTTCCTAATTTTTATATAACTTCTGGAATCTAAAGACATCTGCAGTCTTTTTCTGGATGGCATTACCCCCCACCTGATCCAAAGATCTATGCATCTAGAACTTTGGAAGAACGGCAAGAAATGAAAGGATTTTTGTGTCACCTCAAAACTGCTTCTTGTGGATGGAGAAGCCAGCTTTTTCTCAAGTCATAGAATAGCAGCAATCATGTTAGGATAAGAAGCTGTCTGCAGTTCTGAAAGGAAGCTGTTTTGATAGATAAACAAAGGTGAAGACAAAGAACTTTCTACCTTCATTATATCAGTAAAACAGAAGCTATTTAGTGGGAATATCATTCAAATCTTCTCTCAGCTTCTAAAGGAACTATAGAAAGCAGCAAGCAGTACAATTCAGTATACTGTCACAACCCCACATTATTTCTCATAAGCCAAATGCAATCAGAAATTGAATTAAATTTAGATATGGTCAAGGAATAACCTTTCAGAAAACACAAGCTCAAAGGACAAAAATCTCTAGAGCTAGCATGGCTATCAGATTTGGATCAAAGGATTATATCTTGCCACAATATGGAAATATGGAACTGCCCAGTGCCAATTTGATCATATCTAATTATAGAGGCAACTTCATACGTTACATTAAAATGTGTGTTCTATTTTTTCAACCCATTCCATTTGTATATATCATCCTTTGAAATGTATGCAAGCTTGAGCTCAAGTTCAGTTCCTCAAATCTGCAAGACAGTGTTGGATTGGCAGCAGAAATAAAATACTAATTACTTAGGCACATACTTCCCAAAAGATACTTCTGCAAAGTAACTCATCATCTTGAAAACTGTCCAAGAATTCAGCAATCTAGACTATATAAAATAAAGCTATGAAGCAGCCAATTTCTGTCAATTACTTTAAGTAGTCTACTTCAAAGCAAGATTTATGATAAAATCTCTAGGTAAATTAGAGAGGAAAAAATTGTGATGTGACAAAAGTGTCATTGCTCTGTTCCTGTCTATCTTAATATTTTCCCGGCAAGTTCTTACCTGTCTGTGTAATTAAATTACTCCCAATTTTACAGGCTCTGAACCCAACTACTCAGGTGTCAATCACTTTTCAAAGAACTCCATTCACAGCTGAAAAAGCCACAAATTGGATGATGACATACCCTTGAGAGAGCTGGCAATAACAGCAGCTCTTTTACAGAGAACAACAAAAACATGTTTTCTCTACTTAAAAATAGACAATGCATAGCAGCAATCTGAGTCTGGGTTGTGCTTATCTCAATAGGTTGCCTGATACAATTATATGGTCTCCAGGAAAGGTAGCTGTAATTTTTTTGCTAACACTGTGCACGTCACAGTTACTTTATATATATATATTTATATATTTATTTATATATATTTATATATTTATTTATATATATTTATATATTTATTTATATATATTTATATATATATATAAAGACCTCTGGAGGGACCTCCAGAGATCATCGAGTCCAACCCCCCTGCCAAAGCAGGTTCCCTACAGCAGGTTGCACAGGTAGGCATCCAGGCAGGTCTTGAACATCTCCAGAGAAGGAGACTCCACCACCTCCCTGGGCAGCCTGTTCCAGTGCTCCGTCACCTCACTGTAAAGAAGTTCTTGCACACATTTGTGCAGAACTTCCTGTGCTGCAGTTTCCAGCCGTTTCCCCTTGTCCTGTTCCACTCACCACTGAAAAGAGTCCGGCCTCGCCATTCTGCCCCCCACACCTTAGATATTTATAGACCTGGATCAGGTCCCCTCTCAGTCTCCTTTTCTCAAGGCTGAACAGACCCAGTTCACTCAGCCTTTCCTTATAGGAGAGATGCTCCAGGCCCTTCACCATCTTTGTGGCCCTCCGCTGGACTCTTTCCAAGAGATCCCTGTCTTTTTTGTACTGGGGAGCCCAGAACTGGATGCAGTACTCCAGGTGAGGCCTTACCAGGGCAGAACAGAGGGGGAGGATCACCTCCCTCGACCTGCTGGCCACGCTCTTTTAGAACCTCACTACTTTAGAATTCCACTACTTTTAGAACCACGTGACATTACTTCAACTTGAAGACAGCCTTATCTAGGGGTATTGCTTTCAAACAAGGCACTTCAGGATAAAAAAAAAAATAAAAAAAATAAAAAAATAAAAAAATCAATGATATCACTTCAAAAAAGCTACAATTAATATTCTTCAAATGATGAATCAGACAAGAGAAAATTAGATTAACTTATTTTTATGAGTTTGCAAGATGTTATATAGAGAGAATTAGGGTTTACTGAATGCGTTGCTGTGAACAAATCAGGATTACTACAAAGTACATAATAAAAGAAGGAATTATCTGGTGTTGAAATAGAAAAAAATCAAAAATAATATGGCTTGAAAAAATATATTTAGCCATCATAGAATTATTTTGGCCAGTTGTCTGCAGGGAGTAACATGGAATATTAAAAAAAAAAAAAAAAAAGCAGTGTGTTCCTCTGACGTTCTTTCAAGAATTCTACGTTGTAGATTACTCACAAATTTCATCTAGAGAAACCTGTGGCAATAATACCACATGAGAGGGGAAAAACATAAGAACTGCATGCAGATAAAAAGAGACATGAAGTTGAGAATCTATACCTTTGTATTTATGTGCACGATGCAGCCATCTTAGAGCTACACTACATTAAAAAGAAATAAATGAGAAAGTTTAAATGAGAAAATTTTGCAGGGATTTTTGAAGACGAGAACATTGTAACAACTCTCTTTTCCCTTTAGCTGTTACAGTGATTTGTATTTCAGATTCAGAAAAGGAAATAGAGAAGAATGAAAGTTCAAACAAAGAAAAAGTCAAAAATGACAGTAAAGATACTAGCTGTTGTCACTCTTTTTTTCTATCTTTCTATAATTATTTATGTCTACATACAATATTTTTTCCTCCCCACACACAATCTTACTTTGTTTTTGAAATGTATTATGGCAAAAAAAAAAAAATTTAGACCATTATTTTTTTAATAGAAGAAAAGCATCTTGATATAAATTTTAGAGGAATAACACTATTTCCAGTAATTAATGTCAAAGTCAGCAATAATAACTTGATAAACCTAGGTATTGTGTAATACTAAGACAACACATTTAGTTACATAAACATATGAAATACTTTTAGTGACTTACTTTCAATGGTGCTGCCACTTCTTGACCCTCTCTATGTCCCCATGTAAGAGACAAGCAACAAATTGCAACAGACCAGATACCAGAAAAATTGTTTCCAAAGTAACAATACCAACATTCTGTGAAAGTTCTCTCTCCATCACTTCAGGAGACTTTTAAAATAGTATTCAACTATATACATTGTCCAAATTTATCAATAGTATATACTGGCTGTATTCTTAACTTCAGAAAAATAGGCATAGCAATTGCATACAAATGGCCTCACAGCTGAGAGCCTGCTCTGCATGAGAATCTGCAGCTATATTTAATAGAGCTTTTCATTACTTTCTGACTGCTGGTCACATCTTCCTAAAAATAAGTACAGAACAACAGAACACATTTGTGTTTTGTACATATAAGCTAATAAGTTTAGCAACAGGTTGTCCAGGTTGAAGAAAATACATTTATCTTTTAGCTTCATTAAGCTCTCAGCTTTGCACATCTCAGTATTTAATATGCAGTCCTGACACAGTATGCATTACTGATGTCAGAAGTTGTAATTAGAATCTGCTTGAAAAAACTGATAAGTTTCCCGTTTCTTTTATGAAATGACACAATCCTATATACAGATTTCACCTGTGTATAGAGATGAATGTTACGGAAACTATTTTATTTTAAACATTTTTGCACATTTTTGCATTTCTTAGTCTTTAACTGCAACAATAACAATTTTTCTTGAAAAGTAGATTTCCCCAAAACATAAATCCTGAATATCGAAGGAATAAGAAGATATATAGCACATGTTTAATGCGACTTCGTTATCTCTCACAAACACGTCAGCAAAGTGTTTTATTACCTAAAGTATGTTCTTGGAAAAGTAAACATACCTATATTTCATGTTATTTTTCCACACTATATAATACAAACCTGAGTTAAAATTTCAGCAAGCATTCAGAACCACTATGAATCTATAATGTGAACATGGTAGAAGGAAACCACTGCAAAGACTCAGCTCTCCATTCTAGTCACAGGAAAATACAATTGCTTCTGCATCAGTGAAAAGTTACTCAGAAGAAATGGGACTACATTTTCAGCTTTTAAACTTCAGATAAACTTACACTGAAGGTTACTACAGTTAAAGCATCAGAATAACAAGAATTTTTGCTGCTTTATAGTACAAATTAAAACAGCACCATACAGAAGTATTTAAAGTAATTCCTAATGAATCAGTAAATTTTATTTCTATCAGAGCGCATAAACTCAGAAAGCGATGTAACCATTTTAGTCTAACACAGTAGCTGCATTCCACCTACCATATACTGCTTCTTGTCTAACAATATCACAATATCACTGTGTTTGGTTTTATGGCATGGACATACCCTAATGTCACTAACACTAACACACTTCAAGATTTAAAATCTTCAGGGCACCACACTTCCGCTGTTGAACATACCACTCAGTTCCAGGTAACACAGAGGTGTTGTCAGCCACATCCAAAAACTTCACAGAAATCCTTCCTCTATATCTCTCATTAAATGTCCTGTGCGTTAAGAGCTGCACATAAAAGACATCAGAATTTGCTGTCCATCTTCCATATCTCTACCTAAAACATCTTCCTGAAATTTCAGCAACTCAAATTAAGATTTTCCTTCAGACTTTGTAAAAACAATTATTAAAGTATATAAAATATGTCTCGGTACAGTTCTTGGATCATGCATTGATTTTTTTTCCACTCTAGATCTTTTAAAAATAATATTAATTGGTGCAAAATGTCTTCCAGCTGCAGACAAACACCATAGAACTGCCTCCACTAACTCATTCAAATTTCAAGCATTTAGTATGAACTGAACAGAAATTATTGGATCAGTAGAAACACTACTAATATGCATGAAAGTCTGCAGTTGTTTAAACTGGTCTCAAATGATCAGAAGTTTCTAACTCAGTATGACAAATGTAAAACTCATCAGCATTGATATTCAGGTTCAGAGTTTCTTCTGTGTCACAACTGTCCAAAAGAATTAAAATCAGTTATCAACATACTAGACCGCTCATAAGAGAATCACACATTTCTAGTACTTTAAAGACTGAAGCATTGAATATGAAATTAAATTATTTTGCTTACATATATAGATTTTCCAAATTAACCTTTTTTGTCCACCCCTTTAATTACCAGCGATGTATCAGCATACTATAAATGTAAAGGGGAAAAACAAAAAAAAAACACACACAAAAAAAATAAAGACAGCTGTGAAGCATATGCTTTAATTTAAGGTAATTTGCTTTTAGGTTAGATGTCACTTCACATAATCAAAAATGTCAGGAATTAACTTGCGCTGCAGTGTATTTCAAAATCTTCTCACTTTCTAACAAATGGAATAATTATAAAACTTCCATGACACATGACTTAACTACAATTTCCATACACATTTATTTGCCTTTATCCTAGCCTGTGTTCCTCTGCAGACACCATTGCACATAATTCTTTCATAGTCTGAAGACTCAAATCTACAATTGCAAGTTACTCAAGGCTCAGAAGACTCAAAGTATAGGACAATTTCTCTTGGTGAGGCAGTCTTTCAAGGTTATGTTCTCTAAAGCAGGCCTCAAGGCATGAGCTAGCTCTAAAGGCAAAAATTCATCTAGTCTGGGACTTCTACTGTTAGGAGAGAAAAAAAAAAAATCACACAAATGGACAAAAAAAAATCTATTGAGTAGTCGTAATTCAAAATTTAGTGATGTAGAAAGAAAATTATATTTTACCATTATTTGAAGATGGGTTATGAAATATAGACTATGGGACTTAACTGAGCAACTACCATCTGCAAAAAAAAAAATAAAATCCTTCTATTCTTCTTATCATCAAGATTTTTTAGGTTAATTTTTTTTAAAACAATATATTTATGTCCTAAGAAAATATGGGTTAGATTCCAATCACACTCTTTGTGCTGATCCACCAACAGGTGAAGGGGCAAGACAAAGAAACCTGTAAAATTTGTAAAGAAAAGCAAATAAAATTTTTCTATATGTTTATTCTAGTCTGAAAAACTACATAACTCACGCAGCTAAGAAAAGGTAGAATATTCATAATACACTATTAGATAGCAATTAATTTACATGGATAAATTACTGATTAATTAGGAACCTCATAAATACTTAAATATTAGACATTACGTTTTACTTAATATTTCACCAGTCAGATTTGATACACAACAATTCTAATTAGTAACAGTTATCAACTTTGTACGAAGATAGCTTCTGGAAAAGATAAAACCTCAGAAGTACATGAAAGAGAGTTCAAAGTCCCTATGGAAATGTATACTATCAGGACTAATTCTGATAAAACACAGGCACTAGTGTGGCAAGCATGTCTAAAGCTTCAAATTTTTCACTGCAACAACTGTGCAAAGAAAAAAAACTCGGGTGAAGAGTTACATCATACAGTTTTTTGGTGATACTTTTTGTAATATTATACCACGAGAAGCATAAATCAATGCCAGCACTCAGTTTAACACCAGGTTTTCTCTACACATGAACCTTTCAGTACTCTATCCTCCTGCTAAACACATTTTCTGTCCTCTTGTTGCTATGACATATGGCAGATGACTCAGTAGGAAAGTTTTAGATTTTAATCTGAAGATAATTTCTTTACAACCTATATGAACCTGTGTAAAGCAAACACTTTCCATTCTACTTAGTTTAGCAATGCAGAGCAATAGAGGAAAAAACCTAGTTTGAAATTGACTACCTCTAAACAGAAAGATAATGTTAATCTCTCACAAGATGGAGAAAAACAGTCAAAGTATTTTCTTTTTAATTGCCAGAATACCTTTAATCCTTCATCCTCTATTGAATATAAAATATGAATCATGACAGATAGGAACAGGCAACTCTGAAGCTCACAGGGAAGCTGCTAGAGTTAATACTCTTTCACCTGATGCAAAATTCATTGCAAATACAAATATCATCATTGTGCCATTTTGGTGATACGCAGCATTCTTTTGGTGAGCAGCATCTGAAGAGAACAGCTTAAGAATAATCCAAAATTTTACCAATAACTCACTGGCAGTTTCATCTTTGCCCTCATGAGGGGAACACATCTCTACAGTTCCCAAAAGAACTCTAAAAAGAAAATTATTTCACATCTTTTCTTCATCCATGCCATAGGATGTGGGCTTATCGTCCAGTTTCTTGGATCAATCTGATCCCGTTTTCCACTCTTACAACAGATAAACTGCAGATTGCAACTGGAAAATTTACGACTGGTTCTCTAAGAGCATTTTCTTCAATGTGCTCTGTTTGATCTGGAAAGTGTTTGCAGCAGCAAATGAATATACGAAAAATATCACTTTTCCAGTATGGGTTCTCACTGTATACCTGCATAAACTCAGTGTCTTTCACTGATAGAGTCCTTCTGCCAGCTCCTTTGACTCATTACCCTTCAGATTCTTGACACGTGCACAATGAAATAACAGTGTCGGAGATTTACCAAAAACATCTTCAAAAACTCCCTGTCTGCTTTGTTTTAACTCCAACACTTGATGAAGCAGGCTGCATTGAATTTGTGCTAGCCTTTCTTCTGGAGCCTGGTATAAGGCCAGAAGGCAAGCATTGGCTCTTCTGCTGTTGTTAGCCTCTACCCCCACAACATATTTCCATTAAAAATCATAAACCACTGTCACTGTCAATAAACACGCACTGCAACGGTTTCAGGTGTCCTCATTATCTTCATGTTTTCCTAAAAGTTAATTCCTTGCACCATAGCTAATGATCACCACTGTATTTCTCACAACTCTTTCTTTGGTAAAAGCAAATACAGAATCTATTACATTCTGCAGGGAGTATGTCCTTTCTATTTCAATCCTTAGTGGAGAAGACATTCCTGACTAGCTGAATGAAACAGCTGAACGAAATGTAAAAGATTCATAACTTGACCCTAAGTATGAAGTTCTTTTTCAGGATCAAAAACACTCTTGTTGCAGAAAAATTTTGCTAAACCATCATAAAGAAAACCAAAACAATACAAGTACATATGGGAAAAAAATAAATAGTTAATGCTATTTTAATCTAAGCTAGCCTTATAGGTCACTGAATCATAAGAGAAAGAACTAACTTAATTAGTTCAAAGAGATTAAATGTAACCAACCAAAAACTAGTAGCCTGCAACACTCAGAGTAAAAGGATTTAAGCCACAGATGACACTGTAAAGTAGACTGCTGTTATTTAAGCTGTATTTCTTCAAATTTCACAGCATACTACAAATATAAGATTTAAGAAAAACTAGGGAAGAAAAAGTCTACAAAATCTCCTGCCATGAAAAAAAGCAGATACTTCACAGTGCTGTTTAAACACAGCATTCAAACTCCCAAAGTCCTCTGAGAATACAAACTGCATCATCTCTCTCTGGATTTCACTCAAATACACAAAGTCACGCTTTCTTAGTGACTTTTACTTTGAAAATAACAGAATAATTTCAATAATATAAATGAAGCACCAATCCCTTCTGCAAAATTCTCTTCACTATGCAACATCTTTTCAGGGTAAAAAAGGATAAGTGCTCTGTTAATGAAATCAATCTTTAAAAAAGGGTGCATCCATGCAAGAGAGGTTGACTGTTCTTTGTAATAAAATTCACATACAAATTCAATGTAGATGTTTCTCAACTATGTTTTTTAAAGTACTATGTGGATTAATGCCACTGATGGAAGACTCCCCATGCTAAAAATTGAAGATCAAGTCATGAAAGGGAAGTGATTGCATGTCTAAAAGGAAAAGAGGATTTATTACTCAGTGCTGTAGTGGTGATAATTTATTTTGGTTTAGCGACTTGACAATTATATCCACAAGGCAGTGAGATGATATCTGAAGTCCATAAAAAGCAAATATTCTTTTAGGAAGAAAGAGTCAACTTTGTGAAAAAGAACTTAAATCTGTCAAAATTCATCAGACCTAAAATACATTTCTCTGCAAATACTAACATACATTAAAATGCTAAAAATTCTGTCTCATGAATCTAACTGACCATGCAGGAAGATTGAAGCCTTAAGGGGAGCTGACAGTAAAATGACTAGAGCAGGTTTGAGAGAAACTAATTATATGCAAAAAAAGAGGAAACTGTTTCCTGCTGTAACTTCTTAACTAACGTACTTCCTAGGAATTTGCATTCCTACATCAGCTATCCCAGAGGTTTTCATAAACACTACTCATTTACATTTAATTCATTTAAAGCTAATTACAACTGGCTATCTAACAATGCGTTTATTAAGGATAGCGTATCAAAATTATGAATGAGACAGAGCTACAGCTGCCAGAACATTTTTGGGAGGTACTATAAAGGTAAAATGGTGTTTAGACCAATATAACTCACTACAATGAAGTAAATATCTAAAGTTCTAAACAAATCATAGTTTTAAATTATTTTAACATCCAAAAGTGATGTGCTTTTTTCTGCCAGGAACACGTAATATAAAAACAGTTACAGGCCTTAAGTTATAGTTACCAGAGTTTCTAGTGTAAAAGTCAGCAATTTTAACCCTGGTTATCTGAAAAATGAATCTCAAATCTTCTGACAGGTTCTAAAACTATTATGTTTGTCATGGAGTTTGTGGACCTTAGTTTTTGTTTGTTTTGGGATATTTATTTGGTTCCTTTTCTTTCTCATTATTCATGATTAGAGATCAAAATAAGCAGAAATCTTATGATAATCCTCACCTGAACACAAACTTTTTCACTCCTTCACATGCAACATCTACAGATTTAAGCATGGGCAAATTTTCAGAAAAAGACTGAAAGCCAAATTCTCCTAGCAGTATATTGTAGAAAGAAATATGACATGTCTGCAAAACTATATATGTATTCTTTCAACGAATATTTCATGATCCAAGAATGTTCTAATACTACAGTACTCACTGCTGTATATAGTATATATACTGTATATACTGCATATATAAATTAGCATATACTGTAGCAAGTACTGCAAAGATTTAGGAGTACTGAAGTTGCATCAGACCGAGGAAAAAAAAAAATGCAAACAACAACGAACACATAGCTGGGCCATACTCTTTACGCAGATAGAATTATAGAATTATTTGGGTTAAAACAAACCTTTAAGATCACCTAGTTCCCCCTGCTATAGGCAGGAACGCTTCCCTCTAGACAAGGTTGCTCAAGCCCCACCCAGCTTGGCCTTGGAGACCTCCAGTATGGGGGCATCTACAACCTCTCTGGGCAACTTGTTTCTGTTTGTCATAACCCTAACAGCAAAGAATTTCTTCTTAATATCTAGTCTAAATCCACCCTCTTCCAGTTTAAAATTATTTCCTTTCATCCTGTCACCACACACTGCTATGCATACCAGTCCTACCACTGGTTCCTGAGGAATACCACCTGCCACCAGTCTCCACGGACACTGAGACATGACTGCAACTCTGAGCATGACCATCCATCAAAGCCATTTCTCTTCAATTAAGCAACCAGGCTGCCACGCAGGACATTGCCAAACACTTTGCACAAGCTCCATGATCTCGCCAGGCACAGAGTTGAGACTGGCTAGCCTGTAGATCCGTGGATATTCTTCTTTTTCCCTTCCTTGAGAGTGGGCATTGTTTCCCCTTTCCCAATCACTGGGAATTTCACCACATTGCCATGACCTTTCAAATACGATGGTAGCATCTCAGTGACTTCACCTGCCAGCTCCCTCAGAATCCATGGATGGATCTCATTGACTCCCATGGACTTGTGCACCTTCTTTAGACTGTCTTGAAGCTGGTGTTCACTTACATTGTGCAGATGTTCCTTATCACAGCTCTTACTTTGCTTTCTGTAACTTGAGCAGCACTGCTAGAGCCCTCACTGGTGAAGGCTGATGGAGTACCTCAGTTTTTCCCATACTCCTCATTACTACGTCTCCAGTTTCCTGCTGGAAGGGACTCACATTTCCCCCAGTCTTCCTTTTACCACTGGTATAAATGTAGAATTTCTTCTTATGTCCTTGGCTAGATTTAATTCTACCTGGGTTTTTGCTTTTCTAACCTGATCACTGGCTGCTCAGACAACTTCTCGGAAGCCCTTCCAGGTAACACATTCCTGCTTCTGCTCTCTAAAGGGTGCATCTGTAGATTTTCTTTTTGTGCTGAAGTGTACCCAGACTCCTGCAACAATGAGTCCTTTCCCTGCCTTCCCTTTGACTTAACCCACAATCTTTCCGTCAGCTCCTCATCCATTCCCAAGTGGAACTCCATGAACTTCAGCTGGTCATTGGCATAGAGGGTAACACCTCATCTCCTTCCTACACGCCAGCTCTGAGAGCCATCCCACCATACCTCAGTGATGCCAATGGCATCGTAGCACTGTAGACATGCATATGCCTGTAGTTATCCCTGTTTGTTCCCCATGCTCTGCTAGCGTACAGATATTTGAGCTGGGCTCCCATTAAGTTTATCAGCTGATCCCTTATTCTGCACTCTAGGTGCTGTTTTCCTAGCATGTGATTCAAATCCAGGCCCAGGGATTCAGCCTCAAAGCACCTCTATCAAATCTCAAAGCAATTATGATAGCAGTTTGGTAAGCATTCCCCCAATGCATTTGTCTGTCTAGAGATCTAATTTAAACACATCCTCATTTTTTTGCCCTTTCGTTGCGTTTCTTACCTCACTTTTGTAGCAACTTGATTTACATAGAAGACTCAAGATCAATATGACCCAAAGGAAAAAATATATATTTGACAACATTTGCCTAACATCTATGTGAGGAATGATGCTCCCATAACAATGAGACTAATGTCCAGTCAAGCGAGTTTCACAGCTAGAGACAATACAATAGACACGTAAAAATCAGGGTATTTTCCTTGCATCTGAAAATTCAAGCATATATATATATATATATATATATATATATATATATATATATATATCTGTCCACAGAAGACAAATTCCGAGAGAAATCTTTAAAGAACTGTTTTATACATTCTATTGCTGATTTTGAAGAAATCTTACTCATAACAAAGTTATTATATAAAAGGTACATACTGTAACTATTAACTAAATATACAACACTATACCTGCAGGTACCCAAAGACAGACTACCTAGTGCTGGAAAGAAAATTACAGGAGCTGTCACTTTAATCGCTTTGAACAGTTTAAACAACTGTTAACTGACTACATCAAAAAAACTTTTCAACAATTCTGCTGGGAGATCGATCTTGTATTTTATTGGTCCAAAGTACTGAATGAATTTAAAACAAAAAAAAAATTGGAGTCAAGAAAGGTAGTAAATGACGGCAATTATGAAAAAAGTTAAGGTATTTGGATCTGTGTGATGCAAAGGCTACCAGAAAATAATATAATATCACTAAGTTATAGGAAAAGCATTTCAGAAATCAATAGTGGTACTTATATTCTTTGAGCTGAACATGCATGCAAGTATAATTCTATTCATGTCAGAGACATTGTTCAAAGATGAGTTCAGCTTCATTTCAACCTTTATAAACAGTTGTGTCAGGTTAAAAAAAAAAAAAAAAAAAAAATCACCTGTAGCTGCTTCAATAGTTTTTCCATATAATCAGGGAAAGTTCTACTCCTAATAGAGTGATAGAGATAAAGACTGACTAAATTACAAGACAAGTCTCCAAAGTACTCTAAAAATGTTTTCATCCTATCTATCTGCTGGCTTAAAAACAAGATCCAGAAGCACAAGCTATCTTGTTGTAAAAGTATGTACATAAGATATTAAAAATGATTATAAATGTCTACAATCAGTATTACAAGAATCAGGTTATAAGTATTCAATTCACATTAAACACAAGATTCTGACTTTTTCCAACTACATTTGTTCAAAGCATTAAAAAAAAAAAAAAAAAAAACGATCTCACTCCCTAAAATTTAAAACTATGCTTGAGGTCTATAATTACATTTGCATAAATAAGTAAAACTGCACTAATTTCAGCAGAAACAGAAACTTAAACATTAAACATCAGAAATCGTAACTATAACTTAAACAAGATTAGCAAAAGACAAAAAAAATCTTGGTCTGAACTGGTCTAAATTTCATAAAGTCGTTGACAAAAAACAGCATCGCTTAAAACTGACTCATTACAGATTGGCTTCAAATGCTAGCTATATCTTCCACCCAGTCTGGAGGTATACAGTAAATGATCTGTAAAGTAACACATCACAAACTCATCTGAAGCAACTTGGGAAACTTGTTGCTATGCTTATCAAAGAGTAATTAGAAGCACCATAAAAAACAAGCTTATAAATCAGAGGCTTACGAAAGATGTTTTCAAGCCTTGAGGGTGAAGAAGAAAACAAAGACAATTCTCAATATTTTTTCAAAGCAAAAGCATGACAATTTAAACGCAACGCGGAGAGCCGAGGAAGAGGATTTTAATATTATATTATTTTATTAATATTAGATACTAGCACAAGGATAATTCACATTCTTCAATGAGTTAACTTCAGAAGAGTCAACAGGTCACCAGACATTCATCCAGCAAATGAAAAGCAGAGATGTTACTGTAGTAGCACTTTAGTGAAAAACAGACTTTAAAAAAAAAAAAAAAACACTAAAAATCACATATTTACCCTAGTTTTCTCAAATATTTCACTGAATCATTATAAGAAAATTACAACCTTTTATGTAGTACGAGGAACACATGAATTCATACATGAATGACAACAGCAAGGACAAACACTCGATTTTATAAAAATGAATAAATGCAGAAAACAATGAATTCTACCAATAGATATCTGTTGTTGAAATCAACTATTAAAATATACACATTGGAAAATCCAGGAGACTATCATTTGATAAAAAGGTAGTCTGCCACAAGTTAATAGGAACACGCATTTACATTTGTTGGGCCTTTCCTATCAAGCAATTTTATAATAAAGTTAAATGAAATTAGTAATTTAAGCTGAATTCTACTTCAGTTACTTCAATTCTTCAGAATTCAGGGAAGCAAATAATAAAAAAAAAAAAAAGCAAAAAAAGAGAAGACAGTTCTTGATGCAAATGTACAATTCTGAAGAGCAAACAGCTGTGGTTTTACATCCTGAAAACTAATTCCACATTTTGACTATAATTCCAAGTCATTAATACAACATAAAAGTTTCCAGATGTCTCATTTCCTATTTTTGATATGATAATGAAGCAAAATGTGGCTTAGCATCAAGCACAACTATATTGAGCCACTCATTTTCCATGAATAAGTTGCTGGTATTTAAGGGAAAAACTCAAATGAGTTCCTCTTAAATGAATATATTCCTTCTTCAGGACAAAGAGTCTGGTCATGCAGAGCTCAGTACAGAATTGCAGATGACAGATTTATTCTTTTTTCTTTTTTTTTTTGCCAGTTAAATTCCATAAGAGATTTTAGCACTTTTTGTTTAGGTGAAGAATGTGTGGCTGACAGTCATTGAGGTCTGAGGGAGTGCTAATGCATGAACATGGTTTTATCACACTGAAGGACATCACTTAAAGTATTTCTTGGCTTCTTTACAGTTCACTAACAGACAGACAAATTAGTGCCAATTAAAGCAGCAGTTCTGCAACATAAATCTTTCAAACTGACACTCCCCTGACCTCCCTGGTATTTCTTGGGATTATCCCTACAACAGTAACTGAATACTATAGCAAAAGCTCAGCTTTTCTTAACGTTTAACACACACACACAAAGATCTATACCTCTGTCAATATTAGGTGTGCATATAGACATACACACACATGTGAAAGATTAGCTGCACAAGTCATACTTGTAATAAGTAATGCAGAAAAGAAAATATAAAGATAGAGATAAACTCAGTTTAAAGAATAATCTTTCATACTGTATCGAAATCAAGTCAACCTTGATTTCAGTACTTTTAAATCTCTCTTAACATTTCAAGTCTTGTATTAATTATACTCTTTACATATATAGGGGATGCTGAACCTCTCTACTGCTCTTCATCTCTTTAGCATATTCACAATTCTAACTCAGACCTCTCTGTTAACTTACAATAAAGAAGCAAAGCTTCATACCATTCTGATATGCTCTCTCCTGATGCAAAACTGCTCATACTGCAGGAAGGTATTTTACTACGATGAGAAGTAAACACAAGTGTAGATATACATGCAAGTATCATAAAGAGTACAATCTCCAGTTAACCTGCCACAGCATCCCAAAGAAAATGAGAAACTGATAAATGAGTGCATCAAGACTGTATTGACATGAGAACTGACTTACACTAAGGAATGCTTCAGAGATTTTTGTATCAACTACTGACTTGTTATCACTTGGAAAGTCAATACAAGTCAAGGTTGAGAAGCACCAGTTTGCAACTTGGAAGCTTGTCGTTTGTAGTGCTGCTTTAAACACACAGCCACCTGTAACTCTACTAGATTGCACTGAAATTGGACACCAAGTACAGCACATTTTCTTTTCCTCACTCTGACTACAGCAAGGAGATTTTCTTCTTCTATTCTTGATCCCCTAAACTGGGACATATACTTTTGTATTGGTAATTGGAAAAAATTGCAAGACACAGACTTTTAGTCTGACCTTTGTATCAAGAATTCTCTCCAAGAGGCATATGTTTAGACAGCAACTTCGGGCCAGGTCATCTGAAGTCGCATCTTATCCTTGGATGGGAAACAGTATTTTCCCTTCTTCTATGGAAACCAAATAAAGAATTCCCAAAACGGGGCTAGAGAATGAATGTCATCTGCATGGAGATTTACTGCACACTACTGAGTGCCTCTCACTCCAGGGCAGCTCTTTCATTTCACTAGTATCCACATTTGTGCAGACACTTGGATTTTGGCATGTTATGACAGAATCAAGACTTAATACTCAACCACTTAAGGCTAGTTCATAGTATTCCTTTTCTCTACCCGGAAGATGTACCAAAGAAGCTGATTTGTGACAAACAATAGGAGGTGACAAGTTACAGCAAGTCAACAGGACAATCTGGAAAATGAGAAACAACTCAGTAATACTAGTTATTCCCATGGATAGGCAAATAGCAGTTGTCTTCCTTCTTTTGTTTAATTCAAGTAGTAAATATGCTTTTCACATAGCTGTTTTGGGCCTTCACCAGAGAACATAAACTTGGGCTGATCTCACTCTGCCTTCTCCAGGTAAGACTGCATCTGCAACTATGCAATCAGCAACTCTTCAGCCACGCATAAGGAAGAATTTAGGAGTCATAGATCAGAGAGAATAAAAGAGCAGATGCAAGCTCCTGTTTAGAAAAATGGTGATTTACTCAGTCAAAGGGAGTCCAATGTTGTTCTCTATGGCATATCTGTATGTTTTACACCACATCATCACTAGATAAAATATATCCAGACCATCAAGAGTAGGAACTTGAATTTAGTCTTTCCTACAAAGGGACCTTCAACACTTTCTTCAATGCCTTGAAACCCTTTAGCCCTCAGAATGGCAACCTGCCAAGAAGTATCCATCCTAACAACAAGTTTTCAATTTTCTATGCACTTACAACCCTAGTGGCTTGCATCTCCTGAAAGTCCTAATCAGGAGTTTTAATAGCCACAGAGAAGGTTTTCTTTCAACTCCTGCTTTCAGAAGATGGTTATAAAACTGTGGCTGCAAGGAAAGCAATTAGAAGGAAGTGTACTTTTCAACTTTGATTATTTTTTTTTTTAACCACTTTTTTCTTAGGCTAGTTTATTATGTGAAGTCCTGATGTGTAACTCCAGTAACTGTGATCACTACACACCGCTACAGGTAAGAAAAGTAGGAAGTAAAACATTAGGCAAATGTGTGTGCTAGTAAGAGCCATCAGCAGCATACAGAAGTGAAACATTCACAGCTACTCACTGCAACAGGTACATGTTGCATTTACCTCAGACTATTAGAATTTCACCAAAACTCTAAAGACTGTGTACTGTACACAAAAACCAAGTAATGTTTTAGTTGAGATTTTGTTACCCAGCTACAACATTCATTTACACTCTGTAATAAATGGAAATATGAGATCCAAGCACAGACAGGAGTTGGCTGTTTCTCATAAGAAATTCTTGTCACTTAAGTAGTCTATCATACTTTAATATTTCTGCCAATTCAAACTTGGAGTTTGACTATTGATCTATAATATTATCATCAGGTAATAGCTACTCATTTGGCTATTTTCACTCACTTGCACTGAAAAGACAAAGTACTTATTTTAAAAGAAAAATTAGCTATGCTCTAGCAAAAAAAAAAAAAAAAAAAAAAAGAATCTTTTCCTCCTTCACCTCCACTAATATATTACTCTATCTGCAATAAAATATATTTAACAGTAGAATATATCCCAAACTCAATTTCATAGTCATCACATACACCACTGTCCTCACAGATTTTATTTTGAATTTAAACTGAAAACTGAAGAGTGATGCAACTTTCATGCATGTTAATCTTGAAAACATAATAGTAAAAAAATTCAGGCACTAGTTGGATAAACTACCTAATCCATTTGTTTGGACTAAATAGCCAGAGAAGGTAATGAGAGAAATTCAGAGAAGGAATGTAACTGAAAGATACGGGAGGGAGGGGAAAAAAGAAAAAACAAAAAGTCTGTCAAAGGAAAAGCACTGATCAGTAGGCTGCTGTGACCACAAATAAAGAACCGAGAGACCAGGACTAAAGACTGCAGGTTAGAAGTAGAAACTAGACATTACCAACATAAGCCCAGGAAGTGGGGGGAAATGCCACACAGATGGCTTAGCTTCTAGATTTGGGAGAAAATGTGATTTATTTTTTTTTCCCATAAACTAGGAAATAAAGTAGTGCCCATATGAAACAAAGATTACATACAGCTGTTTAATTATGCCTGTGCTGAACTACTCCAACTTGATTGCAAAGCAAAATATCCTCTCTAGACTCTATCATCACTGCTTGTGGGCCTAATTAGAATTCCCCAAAACAGCATCAAAGCCAGGGAAATATTTTTGTGAAGATGTGAGAAATCTAGAGGGGACTTTACAATGAAGAGAAATCATGCTTTCAATCAGAGAGAGCACACATTTGTAGTATGTCAGTCAATGGAGTTCCTCAATAACAACAACAAAAAAAAAGTACTGCAAAAATGCTGTAGGTCAAGGAGGCCTAAGATGCCAAAACATGAAATCATTGAGGGAAAGAAAAAAAAGGCACAAAGCAAATGTTACTGGTAACTTAAGAAATCCCTAAAGCACAACTCAGATGTCCCAAGACATTTTACATGTAAATAGTCATAGCTTCTAAGAAGAAAATCATCAGTTGCTCAGTACAGTTACAAATAAAAGCTTTAGTTGAAACTTCTCAGTTCAAGAAATGAAGCTTGAAATAAAGTCTGTATTCCCACGGGATGATTCAAATTCCTTGTTTGAAGCATGAATTAAAATCCCCTCAGAATACAAAACAGACTTTAATGGACAGTCCAGTAAAAATCCCACTGAACCAGTATGATGCCTTCACATTTTGTGCTTCACATGCCCAATAAGAATAAATAGATGACAGATGGTCACTAACTCCACCAACTGGCAACAAAACATTCCCAGGCAGAAACCTCCATCTGACCTTTCTTTTATCCTTGTAGAAAAGCCCTTTGCATCACCTACAGGGAATGCAATACATGCAAAAGGACTTCAAAGTAGAACTATTTACAACTTAGGAGACAAACAATAATATAAAACAAAATTGAAATTAAAATACCTAGGATTTCACTGATCAGCGAGAACAATTTTTTTTTTTTTTAAAATGCCTTTTTTAAAATCAACTGCTTTAGAAAAAGACACACAGGAGTAATCCTTGAGCACACTTAAACTCAAGTAAAACAATAAGTAATGAAACGACTCTTGAGAACTTACTACAAACCCTTAAATATTGTGATGTATATTCCACCTTTGGACTAAAGAACTAGTCAACAACAAACACAGGATATGAAAAACCATATTTATCCACTTCTACTGCTTTTACCCCTTTTTCTCCAGTGCACAATTTCATCACCAGTGGGCATTAAAGACACCAACTTGCTCTTTCACTTTTTTTTTTTTTTTTTAAAACATTTTAGAAATGCTTCTAGGCATTATTCTCCCCTTTTGCCATGTGGTCTTTCTCTCTCCCCCCTTATTGGATTATCAAGGCATATTGCCTCTCTGAAATTGTAGAATAAAACAACATAATCCACTACTAAATTTCTACTTAGTATTATTCTGCTCTATGTTTTATTTTCACTTAAATGCCTTTCATAATCTTATTACCTTTCCCAAGGTACCCAAGCCTCCCTGGAATGCCAAGCAGATATAATACTCAGGTGCAATACATCCTGTCCACGTACTCCCAATTCACTCCCTGTATCACCCCATAAATCACATATAGTTCTTCTGATTATTATCAGCTAAAGATTAAGAAATAGGCACTTGTTACATAGCCTTGATCATATTTGTACTGAACAAAGACATTCAGCAATAGAAAAATGATAGAGATGTAGAATTAAAAGTTTGGTGACACCCTGAGGTAGGGATGACTTCGCTAAAAGAGCAACAGAAAAAAATGCTGTCATGGTTTTATGATTTTAGTTATCAGTATTCCACATCATAACATCATGTAGTGTACTGAGAGTTAAAGAAGCTAGACTTAATGCTCCAGTTCCAGGTACCTGTCCCAGAAGAGAAGAACAACTCTCCCAGAGCACTGTTCACTGTTTTGTTACCATTTCTGCTCAGGGCAAAGATAAAAACTGTTTGCAGATCACAAGACTCTCCCCCCCTTCAGTTTTCTGTTTTGTCTCTGTTGTGGGTGCCGTATCACCTTAGCTTAGAGAGAGGCCTTCAGTTTTTGTACACTTGCTCTCATTTTATTTATTATCTTCAATTCCAATTATATTGTATTATACTGTTATATTATATTGTGTTACCCTACATTCCAATATTTTAGTAAATTCATTTGTTTCTCCTCAGATCATTGTTGCTGGTCTGTTTTTAAGCCCATCTCCCTACCCTTTCATAGAATGGCCTGGGTTAAAAAGGACTCTAAAGATCATTAGTTTCAACTCCGCTGCCACAGGCAGGGTCACCAACCAGTAGATCAGGATGCCCAGAGCCACATCCAGCTCTTTCCCCCTTCTCCCCTTTCCTGGGGTGTGGGTCTGTGGGTCTCTCCAGCCCACTAGTCACAGAACCAGGCCAAACCAGACTGTAAACCATTGACAAAAGCACATTTTCAAGAATAGATATGTTGAGCCACAAAGACAAAATAATATACCAATCTCTCTCCTTAATTAAAATAAATCAGTTACTTTAAATGACATTTGCTTAAATAACAGTAACAAACTATTAAGGAGCATGATTAGTGGATTTTAAGAAGCACAATATTTAACAACATAAACACTAGGAACAGTTATAATCATTGTTTTATGGCATATGAGAACAGTGCTGCAACCATAAAAATGAGAACAGCTCAATCATATTGATAACGTCAAGATACACTCAATTCTTCAGTCCATTCATTGACTGTATTTCTATCAAGATTTAAAAATAATAGACACTGCATAGAAACTGTTTGGTCATAGCCTGAACCTGCAATTGAGCACCTAGCATAGCCAGCCCTGGGTGCACCAGTGGAAGCAATTCACCTGTGAGACCATGGTTCCACCTCTCTCTAACCTCATTTAAGGGCTGGCAGCCATATGGGAAGCATCGGTATTTAGAGATCACCTCCTTTGGAGTTCAGGGAATTCTGATTCTCAAGAAGGGGTAAGCAATTTCTTATTTCTTACTAAACTGTGACTGCTGCCTTTCTTGAGATGAGAGGGTTGTGAATAGCAAGGCAGTCTGGTTGGAGACCTGTGACTAGTGGTGTTCCCCAGAGGTCAGTGCTGGGTCCAGTCTTGTTCAATATCTTCACCAACAAACTTGATGAGGGGATAGTGCCCACACTCAGTAAGTACACCGATGATATAAAGCTGGGAGGAGTGGCTGGCACACCAGAAGGCTGTGTTGTTGCTTGTTCAGCAAGACCTGGATAGACTGGAGAGCTAGGCAGCAATAAACCAAATCAGGTTTAATTAAAGCAAGTGCAGAGTCTTGCTCAGGGGGAGGAATAACCACAAGTATCAGTACAGGCTAGGACATGACCTGGTGGTGTGGAGCTCTTCAGGGAACAGCCTGGGCATAGGAAGTTCCACATCAACATATGAAGGAACTTCTTCACAGTAAGGGTAACAGCACTGGAACAGACTGCCCGGGGGGGTTGTGGATTCTCCTCCTCTGGAGATATTCAAAACCCACAGGATGCCTGCCTGTGCAGCCAGCTGTAGGGGGCCTGCTTTGCAGGGGGATTAGACTTAATCTCTGGCAGTCCATTCCCGCCCTTACAATTCTTTGATTCTGTGATCCAAAACTGGTTTAGGGCAACTATATCTGCTGCCACCTATCTTTACAGATATCTAGGTGGTTGTTTTCGTTGTTTGTTTGTTTTTAATTTGTTTATAGTTTACTGAAACAGAGTCAACTCAGGTAAGAATGAAAAACTTTTCACAAACTCTAGAATACATTTTAAAAAACTTCAGCTTCCATATTGGTGACAAGGAAATTACTATAACTTCAAGAGACAATGATAGGAATGATACTGAGAGAAGGAAGAGGATTTCATACTTATTCAAATTACTGTTAAGGTCAATATTTGAGTAATGATATAAGTGACAAACCATTATTTTTGCTGTATTTATACAATCAGCCTTGATACAGTCAATCACTAGACCAAATTTTTCATAACTCCAGAAAAATTAAGAGTTCAGACTTGATAGTGCATTACATGAATTTGAATATATACAAAGCAGAAACAGAAAAAATCTTGCAAAAATTTTAAAAAGGAAAAAAAAAAATTGTGTAACCTTAAGGAGTTTCAAAAGCAACCACTCTACATTTTAGCCTACACAATGAATTCAGAAACAAAAACAAAAAAAATCATACTAACTCACAAACTCTTCTTGTACCTATTCTCTGGATTTCCAATAGAATTCTCTGGCATTTTCAGGTGCCACGCTCATCTGAATCATGCCTTTGCTATCCATGATCAATATCAATCCAGATAACTAAATGACCATGTTAAATTTCCTTAAGGTAATCACTCACTGAACACAAAATACATAACAGATCTCTCTCGCTTTCATTTAAATGCTAACCCTTAGAACATCCACGTCTCCTTGCAAAGAAACCTGACACTATTCACTAGTTTGCGTAAGGGAACAGGAGGAAATTTGTTTCAGAAAACTAAAGGATAGAGTACTACATCTTTAATGGCAATCTTCAAAGATTTATAATGGCTTATTATTGACTCAAGTTTACATTAGCATATATACACTTTTGGCTTTAGATGATTAAGCTGGCAGGGGTGGTTGAAAGAATTCACAATAAACACTACAGACATTCAAGGAAAACTCAAAGTAGAACCAGGTTGTGTTCCATAATTTAATACATACCTCAGATTATGAAGAAGTAGAAATACAGTTAAGATCAGACATGAGAACAGGATTAAATTTTTCTAAAGTCTGCCACAATAGACAAGGAGTTTATGGTAACTTCATTCCACTTCTACGGCAGCTGTAGGAGGACAAGTGATGCATGATTCAGAATAAAGTAAGAAAAGGTTGGACAGCTGCTACCTTAATGAACATAAAGGTTGCGAGCAAAAACTTCGCACATCAAAAATATTTCAACATTTTGTAGCCAGTGTTGTGTTGTATTTTGAATTGACATTTCACATCAGATGGAAGTTGCTTTTGTTTTAAATTCTCTGAATCCTAAAGCTTATTTTAATGTATGATTTACTCAAAACTCCTACACACAGCCCTTTCTACAAAACAAGTGTGTAAAAATCCAACTGTATTTCCAACCTTTCAAAATTAGAGACTTCCATGTCAGTGTTGCTGAGAACTTCAGCATACAGACTTAAAAAAAAAAAAAAAAAAAAAAAAAAAAAAAAATCACAGCTCATTTAATTCAGGAGAGAGAGTAACTCTGAAAGCCAGTTAATTCAGTTTCAATACTCAAAGCAGTACAAGCAAGATCAGGATGCTCAAGGCTTGTCCAGCTCAACAACAAACACATCTCCAAATACTGATGTTATAAGTCTTCTGGGACCTGTGCCAGAACTCACCCTCCCTTTGATTAAAAAAAGTTCTTCCTCATACTCAGAATCTCTCATACTACAAATCTGGGTTCAGTGCCACTCATCCTCTCACTACACACTATAGTACATTTTTGCTGGTTGTATTCCACAGCTAAACCACTAAAATCACCAGTAAGCTTCAGTAACAGGCAATGAACTTATCTCAAAAGATGTTCTAATCACACTTAACAGCTCATTTCAGACCAAATTTGCGATGGAACTGCCTTCCAGACATGCTTGCTATTCCTCACTTGTCTGGACACATCTGCTAACATGGGTATTTCAGGGGGAAAAAATGCCTTATTAACCATAGTTACTGTTGTGCACCATCTGCTTGCGTGATAACTCATGTTATTTTCAATCTGTTATACCTTTGATAAATTGTTGCTGTCATCTAAATAGGAATAATGATTTGGAAGAATATGAACATACAAGTCAACACATCAACACCTAAGCCTCACATTCATACTGAAACGCTTCACCAAACAATGTACAAAGAAATTTATTTTGGTTTGCACAACAGTAGTAAGCTTCCACTTCCAGTCTTGTAAGTTAAATATAAATGCATCAAAGTTTAAAAAGAAAAACAACAACAATAATAATGATCTGGTTCTACTCCTGAGCCTCTGTAACTTACTAGATATGAAGATAACTTTCAATTCCTCCACTATAATTAGTGCAAAGACACACACATACAAAAAAAGGAATAGTAGCATTTTCCAGTATTCTACTAGCAGCTTTGCTGAACACTGAGAAAACAGAAAAGGGATCAATATTGTTCATAATAAATACAGCAAGAGAATCTAGCCTTTCCTCTGCAACAGCCACTACTTTACATTCATTAATAGGTACCTATGTTTCTCAACAAACAAATTACAAGGAATTAAAAATCACATCAAAACATTTTAATAAGGAACGCAATAGACAAAACACGCAGGAGAGCAATACATGCCAGACCCCTGCACAACTATGGAGGGTGTGGATTGGTAGGCAGTCTACACAATGAAAAGAAGAAAAGGTCTAGTACCAGGTTCAAAGTATTCATTTCAGTCAGCCTTATTTTCTCAACAGACTGTTTTAGAAATTTTGCAAGATCAAACTAATAAGAATTTTCTACTTGCCACTAGCAAAAGACACAAAATACCTCTCTCTCATGAATTTGACTTGCTCCTACAGGATCTGTTAAACTCAACATGCGACACAAAACTCCTTAAGATCAAGAAAAATGTTTCCATTAATCGCAGCAATTACTGATTAGTGACCTGCCTTTGCGAAGTGCTAAACAGAACAAAGTTTAAATTGTCTACTTCCCTATGTGTAAAGGAAACATCTGAACTGATTTCCTCATTTCATTCTATGTTGCGGGGCCCTATCCATTCTCCTGCCTTTCAAGAAATTGTGATATAATGCATGAGTAGTAGTCTAAGTGATTTATCATCTACCTATTACAGTGCCTAATGATCTCCAACAAAACAATATGGAATATCTACTTTTTTTTTTAAATACATACAAATACATGTAATAAGATAATTTAATTCAATACTGGATATAATTCTCTTCAGAAAGTTGTTGAGAATTTATTCTGCTTTCCTAAAGACATAGAATCAGACCAATGATTTCTGTGTAATTAAATATGCACTGCCATATATGCGTAGATAAATGTACAGATTTCTTTCCAAAACCAATAACTGCTTCAGCACTTTATTACATATTTATTCCTTTCTTTTTTTAAAAAAAAGTTTTAGAAGCTGCAGAATAGTTAAAGACTGCATTTAATTACAAAGCAGTGTAGAATGCCATTTAAACATTTCCCATGAGCACATAAAAGTAGATATACATAAGGAAAAGATTACTAACAACAGAAAAACAAAAAACACACACACAAAAAAAAACCAAAACCATATCCTCTCAGTCCTAAACAATTAGTTTAAATTACAAAATCACTCTGTTGTAAGAATAAGGAATGCTGTCCAGTCTCTACTAAAAGCAAGCAACTTTTGAATCCAACTATAACAATTAGGATGAAGGCTACATATTCACTACAAAAATAACGTACATACTTTTGAATACAACAAATTGTGATTATAAGAATGCAGAAATAATGTATTTTTTCCATTTCAACTCACAAAACTCCATGGACACCTTTTAAGACTCCTGCAATTAACAGTATAGAATGATTTGAGGTCTTGAATAGCAGTCAGAGAAACTTCTTAGAAAAATATATATAAATATATCATTCTGCTTACAAAGAAGCAAAATTGTTTCTGAGAGGTTCTTGACAATAACAGGTAAAATATTCACAGTTAGGCCAATAATCAGATATAGAAAAAAGAATAGAACTCACCTAACTCATGAAGACCTCAGTCTATGCAGTACTCCACCTCAGGAAACAGCCCAGGTCTAAGAGATACCCTCCCTTCAGTGGCTGGCCCTTAAATGAGCCCAGGCTGGCTCTACCCTGGGTCCACCTGTTCTGCCCAGGCGGAGAGCACAGGTGCAAACAATTTGCCCGTGCTCCCTGGGCCAGCGACACCCCTTCACCAGGTGCTCAATTACCAGTTCAAACCCTGACCTAACAGTTCCCCTACATATAGCAAGTTCAACAGCCTATTTTTAGTAATTTTATCCTTCTTTAATAACACTATTTCCCTGAGCAACTCTTCTCCCAGTGACAATCGCACACACAACTTTCTTCCAGCTAATAAACAATACTGACACTTACATGTAGAATTTTAGGGCATGCACTTTTTCCAGTTTCTTTTGAGCAAACGAGCAGGGAGTAATTGGCACCCTCTACTCAGCTGGTTTTCAGACCAGCTGAATGCAAGCGTTCAGAAACCTCTGTAGAATCTGAAATCTTTTAAAACTGCCTTCTTTTTGGTTTTTTTTTTTTTTTTTTTTTTGTTTGTTTGTTTGTTTGTTTCTCTCCCTCAATATGGGAGGTAATAAAACAATATTGGATAGTGATAGGATGAGAAGGAATGGTTTTAACTAAATAGAAGAGATTTAGGTTAGATATTAGGAAGAAATCCAGAAATCCCTGGAGATGTTTAAGGCCAGATTGAATGGGGCTCTGGGCAGCTTGGTCTGGTGGGTGGCAGCCCTGCCCATGGCAGGGGGTCAGAACTGGATGATCTTTAAGGTCCTCTTCAACCTCAACCGTTCTATGATTCTAAGTATATTTCTTATTCCTAACAATTTAAAGCAAAAGTAGTTCTAACAGTCTAATAATTTGAAGAAGAAATACACCACAAAGTAAGAAATTAGGTTACAACTAATTCTGGGTTCTGAAATTTGCTCTGGTGTCTCTGATATAACTTTTAATTTGTAATACACTGCACACTGACTTGAAAATCAAAAGAATTGAGAGTGCATATTTCTATGAAAGCATATTATATATATGCATTTCCTGTTCCGTAATGTTTTAATATAATTATTGAAAACACATTTTAATATAAAGAACGTTTTTTTTTTGTAAATAAGAAAAATACTCTTCCTTTTTTCTAATGTACAAAAGCCACCATGTCCTAAAAAGTTCTCACCATAATTAGAAGATACTAAAATAAAAATTCTTAGAAAATTTCTAAATTTGCAAAACAAAGTAAGACACAGAATACAAACAACAACTGTTGATTTTAAGTTATGAAGTGATATTCATCTTGCCTACCCTTACCTGTATTACTTTACGTTTTTCATGAGACATGTTCTGTGAATTAACCAGATTATCAAAATGAATCTAACTGAATTTTTTTCATAGTAAGTATGGCAAGCTTTTATAACTTTCAGATCAGATACAAGAATACATGTGGCAGCAATATATAATCTGAGACTTCCATGAGTTCTCATATTCTCACAGAATCTCTGCCTAACAGTGTGATCTTTGAACAAGTACTGAAATTGCTCAGAACATTTTTAAGACTTATCTGTAAGCCAGATGATATTAGCACTTTGCAACACAGGTGAGAATGAGGAAAAAATGCACCTTCATACTACCAAAAAACATCTGGTTTCCCAATAGAAAATTCCTTTCTCATTAGTTCTACAGTCTTTTGAATTAAAACTTCAAAGACATTCAAAATACTCTGACTTCCTGGTGCGTCTGCTTGTTAGATAAGAATAAAGTCCCTGCGGATGACTCAGATAAACTACTTGAAAAATCAGAAATAATGAAATTCTATAGAGATGGATAAATTAGCCATATTTTCTTGTTTTGATTAGAATCTCCATAAGAGAAGCAGAATCCTGAAAAATTAATTATGTAACCAAAGCTTCAAATAATACCCCAATCATGATTCTATACATCAACAAGAATATCTATGATTTTCTATTATATGGATGTGCATCTTAAATAAATACATACAGAGAAAAAGAGATGTTTAAGAAATGAAAACACACCATATGACATAAGTCTGTAACTCTGTCCTTGTTAATTAGGCATTTTCTAGCTGTTCATCAAACATTCAGATACAACTACCAGCACCCATTTTGTTGAAATTATCCAGTAGTTTCAAACCAATTAATTGAATGAACTGACAGGTCAGAATGGTGGGATCTCACAGACTGAATTTCTGTAGGCAACCAACTTCAAAAAATGCATATATATATGTGGAAAATGCTAACCATCCCTTTCTTCTCCCTCAGCAAACACACAATATTATTAAGACTAGTGGCATGGTCACTTATCAAAATAGACTGCAGAAGATATTTCCAGGAGGTGCCAATTTTGTTTCTACTGCAGATGCAAAATATACTACCATCTGGCTCTGAAAAATATTATGCCTCTCCATAGGCTGCTATGAGCCAACCAAGACATTAAGGAATGAATATTACTTGTTAACAGCTTAAAACCAAACAGGAAAAACTTCAGAAGAAGTAGGCAAACAAGAGCTATCATAAAAGCTGTTCAGATTACCTAATAAAATCAGTGGTAATTTTAAGTCAGAAGAAAAAAACGTTGAAAATGCGTGTACTCAAGGATAATAGAACAGTTTTGATCAATGACTGTTTATTTGATCACTCAGTGCAGAGTTAATTCTTGACAAAAAATAGAGGCAGATTTTCAGCTTATGTAAATAAAATGTTTTTTTTTTTTGAATCATGGCTTGACAATAACTTACAATAGTGTGGGTGTGTATATATATATGCATATATATAAATGAATAAAACTTATAAGGTTTATTTGAGTAGCTCAGCACGACATACTGAATCTAACAGTCTTGTTTTCATTATCCAAACCATTTTCAGAAGAATGAGAAGTTTATCATTATCCCTTTAGATTGAGATCCTAAATGGAAAGTTAGGTCTATGGTACATTAAAGCTCTCTGTGATATGGACAAGTAACGTTTTTTTTTTTTTTTTTAATAGACTGGTTTCTGGTTTGAAAAATTGTATCAATTCTTTATCCATCTTTTCAACAATCTGTATCAATTCAATTTAAGCAACCCAAGATAGCAATAGTTTTGTACCACACTAGTCAGGAGATGTGGCAACAAACATCTCCCAGGAGAGGCAAAATCTGGTCAGCTTCTACAGCTAGACTCAAAATTTGACTCATTCTCCAACCTAATTCAAGATATACTGTAAATTTCTGATGTTTGAACTTTTCCTAATCAAATTGTAGAAAACAAAAACAAAATAAGTACTTTCACAGATTTAGGATCATGTTGCCTCAGGTAAACTTCATGCCACCATGATGATAAGATGCCAGGCTACTTTCAAAGTCCAAACTGTTAGGTTGATTTTTTTACAGCTACTTGCCTGAGGTTCCTCTTAGGGTACTGGGAGGTGGTAGTTCTGCAAAGTACACGACTTTGGGAATTGAATTTACATGCACTGTAAATTTGGTTGGAAAATAAATGATATGTCACATAGCTTATCAAAAGCAGTCATTTTCTTGTAATATCTGTTAATCTCCTCAAAAAGTATTTTAGAAATCAGTAAATAATTTATTTGCACAAGCAGCAAAAGGCAAAGTTTAATTTGGACAGAACAACATCCAGACAGAGTTGGCTACCAGAAGCCTCATTTGGCAATATAAAACTCTGACAATACAATATCTCTGAATTTAATTATATCTGGTACTGAGGCTGCAGGTGAGGACAAACATACTTGAGCTGTGGTAACTCAGTTTAGCTTGAAAAATCTGAATAAATGCCTTCAGCTCAACCAAACAACAAAGTAAAACAAGCAATTTCAATGATACAACTATATTAGAACTCAGCATCAGTGCTGCTGCAGCAAATACAGATAGGACAGGATTAAAATAATAGCATTGCCCAGATTCCCAATAGCAGTGACACAAACATAGCACTCACACTGATAAACATCCCAATCTGTAAATATTGTGTTCCTGACTAAAATAAATTCAACAGTATATACTTGGGAGAATTATATTCATAATAAGGAAAAAATATCTTGCTATTTTTGCTTGAAGACCCATCAATCCTTGGGCTTCTTATAATAATATAAGGTACTCAGGATTACAACATTATACATCCAAATATCAAAAGCAGCAGGTGACTGTTAACAAGAATGACAGGACGTGGTCTCAATTGATCTTGTCATCAGTTGACCGCAGGTGTCTAAGCCTGCTGTGAAATAACCACTGGCACTACCTCAAAAGGCACCAGATGCACCATTTGCATAAGTAGGGCAGTACATGTGAGCTATTTTTCCTGTTTGGTTTTTTTTTTTTTCCCTTTTTTGATAAGTACAGATTGACCATACTAAATGATTTTGTTTACAGACTAATGGAAAAAAATCCTCAGAATTTTCTAGGTGTCATTGAGAAGCTCACTAAATAACTCACATTTGTGGAAGCACTGTGTTTCATTTAATCGCCTTGGGATGAAACTTATGCAACTTAACTAATTACATTTCACCAAAATAATATAATGATGCTTGCAATAATTCTTTTCAGATAGTCACCTGCATGCATGTGCTGATACTAGGCCTCTCGTCTCACTCTAGGGATGATCTTAGGTTGGGCAGAACTGGGGAGAGATGAGGTCTGCATGGACATTCTGCTCTAGAACTCTCCTCCTCAGAGCATGAGTAGGACTTTATGCCAAGAAGGAGGCTATCTGTAGCTTCAGGGCAGTAAGATACTATAAGAAGCTAAGAACAGAATTGTTGGGTCCTGACTTAAAATTTTGATGTCCAAGACAAGCTAAATTTTAATGCATCTTACCTGGAAGAGCAAGAAATATCTTTTGAGGCAGGGCACATATCCAACACCTAAAATAAATAAATAAATAAATAAATAAATAAATAAATAAATAAATAAAATTAACTAATGGCATGGTTTGTGTGATACCACAGGAAAAAAACAAACAAACAAACAAACAAAAAAAAAAAAAACAAGAAGAAAAACTATGGATAATCTTTAAAGCTTACTGAGTGTAAATAATTAGATTATCCAGGCAGGAGAATACCAGATTAGGTTCTTCTCTTTTTAGCTAACTGAAATCTGATCTCATTTCCCAACTAACTTTATTTCCTCTACAAACATTTCACAGCAACTTTCTTCCAAAGGTTATTAAGATCTTTTGGAAATCAAAGATAACACTTTTAGCTGCAAAAGGCAATCAGGTCAGCTTGCATTATAAATCAGTACACTCATTCATGGAATCCATTATATTTTATTCTTAATTATTCGATAAGAACTTCTAACCTTTCTTTTGATTGCTGTCAACTACTTTTGTACTGAACTTTACCATACTCCATTGCAACAAACTAGAAAATCTCAAACTCTGCAAGTTTATGTTGACAGTAGTAGACAGTTTACTGAACCTCAGAAACTGCATCTTCCGGAGGAAAATTTCTTAAGAACAGAATCACCTGTTAAGAGCAAAATCATATCCAATTTTTCTTTGCTATTG
This sequence comes from Lagopus muta, assembly GCF_023343835.1. Lineage (NCBI taxonomy): Eukaryota > Metazoa > Chordata > Aves > Galliformes > Phasianidae > Lagopus > Lagopus muta. The sequence goes on along the minus strand of NC_064436.1, from coordinate 35,957,298 downwards.
TGAAAGAAAAGTTAAAGTTTTCTAAGCTTCTACCTATGTGAATTCTTTTCAAGAAGACCTGTCTCCAAAAGTATTCACTTTTGATTTTTTTTTTTATTTTTTTTTTTTAGCACTGACAGCAAACATGGAATCTGTATGAAGAATTTTATTTCTTACCTCATATAGTTTTTAAGAAGTTAAAAACAATTTCTGACAAATTCATGATAGATTTCCATTACAGAGTCATATCACAGGACTTAGGTTAGAACATAATCAGGAAGATCTAGTCAGAAAAGTATTTAATATATAGTACATACATGAATTAATATTTCTCTTATGGTCTTATAATGTTTTAAATAAATCAAGGAGATGGCAAACATTCCTCTTACAATTAACCATGCCTACCATATTGTATAGAAAAAAAAAAAAGTAATAATTTCCAGGCATCAAAAAATTTTCAAAAAAAAAAAAAATTAGTTCTGGTCAAAGACCAACAGTTCTGGAAGGTGTAGCAGGTAACAATAAGTTAACTACAGCTACCTTTTGAACATGCTCTGATACGTCTCTGGTGAGATATTCTCTTTGGTGCTACGAGTAACACGGAGAATTTAGATGTAAAAGAGTTAAGCGGAAGTGAGCTGTATTAGAACCATCCCCCCAAAATAACCAAACGCTTCTTCCTATCTCTTGTCCAACAAACTAAAAAATTTGAATTACAAATCTTATCGTGCAAAAAGCCACATGTCAAATCGAAATTGTCACTGCTAACAATTTAGGGAAGATTCTGTGTTTGTTTTAACACTGGAATGTACCATAGGAGCGGAAACAGTTGTTCAGAGTGCATAAAAAAGTAAAACATACAGGAAATTCAGACATGAGAACCTAGCCTCTGTCCCATACAATGGATGACTTATGGCATCCACCCTAACCTAAGAGAAGTTAATGAGTTACAATTGTTAGCAACACAGAAAAAGAAAACAAAACAATTCGGGGAAGAAAAAAAAAAAAACAGTAGAAGAGATATTAATACCAAACTATGTTTATAATTATAAATATTTCATCTCAAGAAGTCATACCATCAAATATTTTTGTAAGTATTCCCCAGGGAGGCAAAAGTAAATCAGTGGGATTCTTCATGTTTTTGTATAATCGAAGAGATGAGGAAAAAGCTAGACAAAAGAAGAGTCAGAAGGAAAAGGCAAGTCTTCTGGCAGAAGTCTTACTTGGGAGGAGATTAAGATGATGTTTAATAGGAGTTGAGGAAATAACAGAAAAATTAGAAATATTAGAAGTAGTAATCAGAGTAGAGAATGAACAATGGTAGAGGACTGATGTAATTACTGCAGGCAATGTGGACACTGGAGATGATGCCCAGCCATCCTGAGAAGAGCACTTAGACCACAGTTTACGGAAGCCTGATGGAACAGGGGCTCGCCCACTCTCATGGAGAGGTCTCTCATAGTCATGACTACATTGCATAAAAACTTTGTAAATCTGCCTATGTGCCATTCAGATTAAGGTTAGACTAATTTTGCCAATCCCCAGAATTACAAAAGTAAACAAAGTTAACTTCACATAGATTTTACTTTCCATTATGAGCTCAAAAAGATGCTGAAACTCTCTTATGAATTCCTAAATAAATTTATCTTGGAAGAAATACCTCTCATGTATTTCAGAAAATTAAACAGTAACTATCAATAAGAACAAAAAATGTATTTTAAGGTTTTAAGGGAGTAATCAGCCTAGCTATAAAGCTAAAAAAAAAAAAAAATCCTTTCAGAAATAGTTTACAGTAATAGGAAGCACAAGCTGTAGCTATGCTGAGTAGTTGAGAAACACAGTGATTAAAGGAGAATTTGCTTACTATTGGGCTTATTAAAAGTGTTAGTATAAGGATGAAAATTACATTTCAGTTTGTAGTAATTGCATTTTGTTGACATCTGATTAGTCATGCTGGTCTTAAATGCTGACAAGGCCATTAATAAGCTGGGAATTAATGAATGAGGTAATCTAGAACGTTTCTGAGTAAATAAATCTTTAAAGTAATTATCCCCTATAATGTCATTTTAAGACAATGAAGATGGCATATTTTACTGATAACACTTTTTTTGTTTTTTGTACAGTAAAAATAGAACGAGTTTTCCTTGGTACAAAGAAGCATACTTAAAAATTACTAAAATGCCAGGTACGTTATGCTTTTGGAAAAATACTGGCAGGAGTTAATAAGTAAGCTAAATCCAATAGCTCTTCATCTCTGCAATGTGCCAAAATAATCACTGACTGAATGTTATTTTTTTTCTACAAAATGACAGCTGAAAAAAAAAAATAAACTGGAGGGGAGGAGGAGGTAGACGGAAGATTTTTTGTGACTTAAAAAAATAAAAACATAATTGTTTTACAAAGAGTTATAGTAAGGCCAATTTTTGTATATTCATGCCTAGAAAAATTCCAGTAATATTTTCCAAATACAATATCACACCGCAGGCAAAGTACTCTCTGGAGCAGGTAGATGAAGAAATGTCACACAACAGTAAACTGAGAAAAGTCTTCATAATAAATAAAAGTGGAAATAAACAAGGGTTTTTTGTTTTTTTGGTTTTTTTTTTTTTTCAAATTCTAATAAAAGCATGTCCCAAAATATTACCTTCATGTGAAGTCCTGAAAAGGAGCATACTGACGTAAATGTAATGATTACTGTATGCTGTAGTTATCACTACATCTAATTTCAATAGCTGTTCAGAGAAATAATTTCCATCTTTCAGAGGTAGACTGTCTTTTTAAGGGTAGAGCAAAATTCCATGAACAGTGTCTTAGTACTTCCTTTCTAGTGAAACAACAGCAAAACCACCACTTTATGATAAGAGAAGACCAATTCCTTTATTAGTAATATATATATAAATTCTTTATATTTATTAGTAATATAGGTAATTATACGTGACTTTGAAATAGAATTAGCTCTAAGCCAGTGAAAACATGTCACAGGTACGATTATGTGAAAAACACACAGCAAGAAAAGGAACTTTTTAAATATCTGGAATGACTAATCCAAATAACAGAAACATCAGTCTTACACTATTTTTGCCACTAATTCATTGATTTCAGACGGATTTACAGTCAGTTTTTAATGAAGATTCTTAGTATTCTGTCTGTAGCAACCTCTGCAGTTTCAGAAAGATTCAGGCTTCTGGTGGTACTCTCCACATAGACCTGCTGCCATGAGCAGAATATGCAGTAATGCAGTAATATGTTTTCACATTACCTCCCCTCTGAAATATAGATAAAATAAAACTCCTTTCCCTTTCATTTTGATTCGACAGACTGCAATGTCTTTTACCACAGTACATTTACCTACCACTGTGAGTTACCATCCAAGACTATTGAAACTAGTTTTGATAAAGATAAAACAGATTAGCAGACTTGAGGCTGCTTGGCCTCAGGACTGTGGGGTGAAAAAAAAGTTTCAATTATTAACTGTTAGTTATGTGAAAGGAGTTTCACATGTTCTGAGCTCATTCAAATCTTTGGCATTAGTCAAGCTTTGGTTATTTATAGGGTCAGGATTTCATTCCAAATATAACCAGGCAACTTTTGCCTCAGGCTTTGATAGACCAAGATTTCTCACTTGGACTTAAAAGCAAAAGACTCATGTAATGTTAATCACAACAACCCGAATGAGAAAGCAGTCTGAAAATAAGTCTTCTAAGATGCAACTTCCCATGGGGTTTCCTGACAAAATGATTAATATTTCTCAACTCATATGGAAAAACACTACTCAAAACCACTTCTTCCTGGCTCCACTAGGAAAAAGTTAACTGAAATCAAAGCATATTAGAAACCATAAAATATTAATGCTCTGGATTTCTTTAGCAAACTTTTTCAGCTTTGCATTATTAATGACAGCTAATTGTAGTTGAGATTGCTGCAGGACAAGCTACTTTTACGTCTGCTACAGACTCTATATTTTTAACTATAAATATTTTCTTGTAAAATCCAATGGAGCCCTGGCAGGATTTCATTTTGTCATCTCACATTCTTCAGTCTTGGCTGAAAACTGATAAATAGCACCAATTCCTTGTGGAAAAAAAATAAAAACAAAAATAAAAATTTAGACATGCCTTATTGATTGTGTAAAATCAAAGAAGAATTTTTACTTTTCAAATATTCTTGCATAGACCACATTCAAGGAACATTAAAGCTAGTTTTAGTGTTTTTCAATATCAAGAAATATCTCACAATTACCACAGTTGCCAATATTAAGGCACACAATAGCACCATAACTCTGCAGCATTTTAAACAAGTTGTATTCTTTCTACAGAAGCCCAATATCAACAGAAACTGCAAACCCATGCATCTGGTCTGAGACACGTAATAGACAATGAAGAACGTGATTTGTCAGCTACAGGTATGCATATTTTCAAAAAGGACCTCTCAAAACTGACTCTGCAATGAGGTATTTGTACGGAAGGCTCAGAACATCTTAAAAAGTTTAATTCACTCACATCACTCTGGGAGAAACAGTAATACACTGCTTGTACACACATTAAAGAGTAATAGAAATACACTGTTATATTCTTAAGGCCACAGCAAGTCCGAAGAAATGCGTAAACTGCAGGAACAGAGTTCTGGTGCTAGGGACTTATCTACCCCACGGGACACAGCATAGGGAGAGGACGAGGGTGACATAACAGTGAACTACCCACTCTCCATACTTCCCAGGTTGACGTTAGCACTAAACCTTCAGGATACAAAACACAGCTTATCCTGTCATGGAAGAATGTTAGCATCACCAGCTTATTCATGTAAACGCACAATCCAGTTGGTCATGTATTGCACAGAAATAAATCCTTAAGCTTGTAAGTGTGTCTTATAGATAGTATCTCAAATGTGTTGGGTCCTGGCTATCCTAGCTTGGCTACATCAGCCAGCAGATTCAGCAGAAGAGCCCAAGACCCATCACTTACTGATCCGATATCTTCCACACAGGAAACTAAGCAGCAATTTGTTGTGGTTTTATGATTTTTGATTGACATTCCATCTCATAATGTCACATAATATACCAGGAGTTAAAAAGTTAGTAATGTAGTTAGTAATGTAAGCATTGTCAATATTTCTGGTCTCTCGGTCTCAGAAGAGAAGAATGAACTACAACTCCCAGAAGACTTCATTGTTTCGTTTCCATTTTCTGTTTGGAGGGAAAGATAAAACTGACTGGGAGTCACAAGACAGCTCTTTGCTCCCTCAACACATCGCCTACAGAATTAAGAGTAAGGACTTTGGTTTCAGAAACTCCCTGTCTCTCATTTTGTTTCATTTATTACCTTCAATTCCAACCTTGTTGTATTATCTCATATTCTGCTATTTTGTTTAGTACTTCACTCATTGATGCTGTTTTCCTCATCTAGACCCATCTCCCTACATTTTCCCTTCCGCCCCTCCTTTTCCTAGGGCATGAATCTGTGAGTCCCTTCACCCCTTTTGTCACAGAACTAGACTGAACCAGGCAGAACTGTGACACAATTACATAAACATCTCCTTTTCACATACAATCATAAATGCTGACCACCAGAGGAAATATAATGATGGGACAGAGAGGACAAGGCATGCACTGTCATGATACTGTCTTCCTCTTTATTCTTGTTCCAGGCTTCTTAAAAGCTTGCAAAGAGAGATAGTAGAAGCTTTATTCTAATTTCTTCCCCAAGTAGGGATTCTGAAAAGCTTTCAGAGTTACAAGCAAGGTTATTCTTTTTTTTTTTGTTTGGTATCCATACTGGCAGTATATTTCCACTTACATATTTATGCCTAGGAGGTTTTAACTCAAAAATTATAGTATAAAGCAACATACAACTACAATTTTATTCCCAGATGCAGTAGGAAAAGTCGTCAAACTAAATCCTTTATCACAAGCTGCAGCTCTGCAGCCTTTAAAGCAGAAGAGTCCAATTCATTGTTTCTGGACTATCCTATGTTTACCAAATAATTATTGGAAAAGCACCCCCCCCCCCCCCCCCTTTTTTTTTTAAGGGGAAAGAGACACGAAGTATTTGGAAAAATTGTATATTTTGCACTGAAAAGCAACTTAAGATTTCAAGCTACAATTGCATATGCCACAATGAGCTCTTTATTTGTCATACTGAATTCTGAAGTACGTGTAAATAACACGCATTCATTTATAAAACAATTGAAACGAGGCATACAGAAATCTAGAACAAAGCAACTCCAAGTTCACCAAACTTGAACCTCACACTAACTTCAGCAAAAGGTTGAAACTGTTCATTTAGTATGAATCAGCAAAATCATTAAAACCAGAAATTACCAGCTAAGCCCTTAAGCTAGGTACACAGAAAAAACTTAGATGTAAAACTTCATCTTTTGGCTCCTGAGGAGGTCATATTCTTGAAATAAAATCTGTCTGCCCTGTCTAAAGGGAATCTAGAAATTCACCATGTCAGAATAGGACAAATTAAATCACTGAGTAAGGTGCTGTTTATTGTTGCATGTAATCACCTTCCATTAGCCTAACATTTGATACCTCAAAATGTTAAAATCCTTTAATTTCACCTTCACCAACTCCAGATGCATGGACTGGAACCCCTCCCCCAAATCAATTTATATGTTCTGCCATTAAAAGACCTGAACATTTTCACATCTCTTAGTGCACAGGCAGAAGTTTACGGTTGCTGTAATGGAAGTTACAATCTATCTGTCTCATCAGATCGCCAGTCTTTAAGACTTTCTACAAATGAGTTGGTAAGATCTATAATCCTTGCATTTGAATTCTTTCTTAAAAGAATTCTAATCCTGACCTCCCAAGAATTTCTCAATTGAAATGCAATTTCAATTGCATTGCATGCTTTTATGGAACACTATATTTCTGAATTAGTCTTTTTAGCCCTGTGGCTTTAATATCTGCTATAATCTTAAATCAACTGAGACTGATCACTCCTGTTCATTTCTCTCCCTTATCATTCTAACTTCAATTGCATTAGCATGCATTGCTGAATATCCAAAATTACTGCTCCCAGTCTAATCTCCAGTAGTTCAAAATGCTAGAGCATCATTTAATTTAATCTGTTTTTAACTCAAGGCATAGAATACTTTTTAATTTTACAGTTTACTTGAACTTCTATTTACTTTACCATAGCCTGTTTCTGCAGTCCATTTTTATTACAATTTTGATGGTCACCCTTGTATGCATTTCTTACATGATCACACAAATCACAGAACATTCTTCACATCCAGACTTGATTGCTTTTTACAATCACAGCTACAGACATTTGCTACAACTACCTTTATTGCATTCTTAAGGATCCATTTTAAAGTACTTTCTATGTAAGTTTTGGTAAGTTTTCATGCTGTATGACTTACTATGTGGGCTGCTACATTAACATTCAACAGAAAAATTGTCTACAATGTGAAAGTACTTTGCCATAAGTATGTTGAGATATAACTATTTACTAAGACAAAAGAGGAAAGTCGAAAGAGATGTGCAGTAACAATATAAATATGCAACACAATTAGCCACCGTGTGCTGGCCAACACTCAGCTAACAATACAACTGCTCCCCACTAATGCAAGCTACCACTATCAACTGACAGCTGTTCCTCAGCCATGTCCCCACAACTTTGTAGTCTTCCACATGATGTAGCAGCATTGCCTAATTCAGCCCACCTGACCTGACTCTGCTAAGGTCCCTGCTGCCACACCACAAGGACAGCAGCTCTTCCCTGCTGAGCGGCCTGTCCAGGCATCATTCCGCAGGATCCAAAACATCAGTATGCTTTTAAAACTGTTTCAGTTGAAAGCAAGTCATGAAACACATTGTTTTAATTAAACAATATTTGAGTGGTGAAAACAGTTCAGCTGAAACTTCACACAATGAGAAGTTAAAATAATCTACCCTACTTGGTGTTTTTGATTTACAAATATGTACAGAACACATTCTGTCTGATAGTTGGTTGATACCAAAAGATATAGAGAAAGCTCTACTCAAATCTTGGCAAGCTTATAACCACATTTAAGTACTGCTGATGTATAAGGCATGTCCACTGATTCCTATAATAGAAGACCATCTATCCTCCCTTACAGATCATTACATGCACTTTGCAGTTGCATTCAGCTGTGTGCTATGTTTCACTGTTCACGTATACAGCTGCCCACCAAATCAAGTCAAATAAAGACATACGTACAAGGCTGACAAATAACAGACAAGGTGCCTATCTCACATTTTCTTCCTGTTACTACATTCAATTTATGTCACCACCACCTACTGTTATAGCACTAATTACACTTGTATTTTAAGTCGTTTCTGTATTCAAATATGAATTCTTTTTCAGCTTCTGTGTTTAATAAAAGAGTGCTAAGACAGTTTTGGATAGCGTTAAAATGAGACAAGATTTAGTTTTCAAACAACTGGAAGATTCAAGAGACAAACATTAACATATTACTGGTTAATTTCTAGAACACTTTAAAATGCATACAGAAGGAAATAACATTATCAAAAAAACAACAGAGTCAACTGAAAGACTCAGTAATATTATGAGGCTCCATGTTATGCTTCTGATTTCAAACTACTTTTCCCATCAGGACTGGGCTCATACATGCTGTACGTTTTGAAGGTGAAGCTTATTCTAAATAAAGGGACAAACAGGGTCCCAGGCATTTCTTCAGCTCACTTAAGTCCTTGAAATAGGGCTTACACTAAATTTAGAGAGAGGAAAGGTAGTGTATCAGAAAGGCAATTTCATATTCAGTTAGATGCATTGATCTTTAATGAGAAATTAAAATGAAATACACGCTTCTATTCAGTCTTCGGAGACATTTCAACAGAAATTATGGATACCTCAGTAAATAGGGGGGTCATTATTACGAGCCTTGGTGCCAGAGGTTTTGCTGATGTGTCGAGAAATAAGCTCAATAATTTTAGCCATTTGACTGAGCTTAACAGTGCTCGGGGGAAAAGAATGGAGCAAACACCCTTGCAAAACCAGGGAAATACTTCATTCGATTTTCATTGCCATGTTAGCATCTCAGATGCGACAAAGAACTAGAAACAGTTGTGAAAGAATGTTCAATTTCAACAGGAACACAAACTTTTTCAACAAAATCTGCCATGTTTCATTACACAGGCTAATAGATCCTTTGTGCTATGTGCCTACACTGAAATTTTATTGACCAATTCTGTTTGTTTCACACTGTTCATAGAAAAAAGAATAAATTCACTGAATGTATTATTAAACTACTGACTTTACCACAGACAGCTTAGTCTGTTGCTAACTGCTTTTCTCTCTCCATAATTTCTCTCTTCTTAATTAAGATGTATTTATTCATAGAAGTCTTAGTTGTCCTTAATTTCAAATTTGAGACATTTAAACAGAATTACATTTTCTTTCTCACTGTGAATGGAAAGAACAAATGCAATCTGGTAACAATGCTAGATGGTAAATGAAAAAAAAAAAAAAAATTAAAAGGAAATGTATCCAAAGAGAGGTACTTAAGCAAACTTAAGGTTAGCTATGAAAATCCTTTTAGATTAAATATATATATATATATATATATATATATATATATATATATATAAAATGGCAAAATGTATTGTCAGCTCAGTGAAACATAGGAACACAGAGGTCACTGTCACACTGCACTACACCAGCAAAGGAAGGAATCCCTGTATATCTCACATTACAAAATGTAATGACTAGTGAATGATCATGCTGCAATTTTTGAAGTTAGTTTTAATTCCCTTCCTCTACATCTACCATTCCTACAGTATATTCTTTCCCTAACAGTATATGTTCAATTCAAAACCTGAATGTAAGAAAAATTCTAAATTGTATACCAGAGCTCATTATACAGTAAGCAACATAGTCTAAACAATATGACTAACTACCTCAAATAAATAACATAGGAGTACAAAGATAAGTTAAGCACATCACTAGGTCTAAGCTAGAACTGTGTTATACTTCCAGTTTTGAAGTATTATTCTTTCTTAATAAGAAATTAAAAACAAAAAACGACTACATATTACCCTTGCAATTATTTCATAAATATTCCCATTACAACTAACAAGTTAATTAGCAAAGAAATCATGTATGTTCATCTTATTGCACTCTGTGTCTAATGTAAAGATATATTCCAGGCTTAATAACGAGCAGTAGTAGTAAGAGGAGACAAATTAAGAACATAGAATTGAAAAATAAATAAATAAATGGCTTCTTTGTGGGAAAATCAGTGCCAATTAGAGTAAAAGAAGACTATAAATAATGGTCCATGAGGCATATTTTTAACTTACCTACTGATCCTAAAAGGAACCATCTAAACCTTGTCGGAGTTCAAAATAGGAGGAAGACCATGTAGAATTTTCTTCCAACCTTCTTTTAAACTGTGAAAAAGCTTTATTGTATGGGCATTCTAGAATCATTAGCTCTGTGGAAGAAATATATTTAATAGCAGTAAGCAATTATGCAGATGCATTTGTAAAGGAGAAGTTAAAGTTTTATTACGCTTTCAGATGAATAAAATAACGTCCTGTATAGAAATAGCCAAATATTTTAGAAGTTTACATTTTGTATTTAATCTATTCCTATAATTTAATCGTGATAGTCTTATGCATTATATTAGGGTTGAATAAGTGTGTAATTAGCTGAATGCAAGATTTTTATGCATGAAATAATTACAGTGCTACAGGCTTTCCTCACAATATAGACAAGGATAGATGAACCGATTAATTTTTTTACAGATTTTATTTCATGCAAGTGTTCCGTATTCTTGCGCAAATATAAAAGGTTTATTAAAAAAACATCTGTAATAAGGACATGAATATGAATTTAGCCTGTAAACATTTGCTATCTGTGAATGGAGTATATCTTAGACATAACAGAAATCTGTGAATGCTGTATTAGCTCCTCAACAAAAAATAAAATGAAAGTCTCTGAAGGAACAAAGTGAAGAAATTGAAACTAAATAGTTAAGTTTACTGATCCTAACATCATTTGCATGATAAGTTATCAGTGAACCATGAATGTACCTTTTCTATAACTTGACTTTAAACTCCTTTCTGCTAACATACCTCCCCTATTGTTATGAAACACTAGAACTTAAATGCACACAGAGATTAAAAGGCAGAACATTTCAGGGACTTGCACAACTCCCACACTGAGGAGCTCATGGTCCCCTAAGGGAAGGACTTTATCCAAGTATTAACACTTCTCAATCATTTTTAGGTAAGCTTACTAACCAAATTTTCTATGAAACACAACACAACGTCTTTAATACCTATTGGAAGCAAGAAGTATTGCACTTTAACATTCTAGTTTATGCAATTTTTAATTTTTAATTTTTACGCATATGTTAAAAAAGTAGACTGCAACAGACAAAGAAAAATTGAAGAAAAATTGTCTATCATGTAAACTAAAATCTAGGAAACATTCATTCAGATTTGTGAAAAAAGTTGGATCATATCATAATAAATTATCAGTATAATAAAACATTGGCAAATTTGCCATCTGAAAGGGAGCGTGATAATATAAAGCCAATCTAATTCAAGTATTAGCATTGAGGCTCTTATAGTTGATGCTACGAGCATTAATTACACAAACATAACCAGTAGCTGAGACTTCCCTTTATGAAGACAGTAACAGCATTTTATAACAGATTACTACTTGTCATGTGAAGAGCACAGTTATTTGCGCTATAAACAATTTGATACTTGTTTATAGATGTCTTGGTTTCAGCCAAAACAATGTTAATAGCAAACCAGAATCTTGGTTGTTACTGAATGATTTGAGCACACCTGGGAACAGTTACACCTTCATCGGATTGCAGCAGAGGTGGGATAGAGCCAAGACAGGAGGCCTGAATTAGGCTAAGGATTATTCCATACCACCTGACATTGAGCAAAGGTCATAAAGCTGTGAGCAGCCACTGCTTTAAGGTTACTCAGGTGAGAGCTTGTGTTATTTGTGGGCTATTGTATTGTTTCTGTGTGGTAATTATCTGCACTGTGGATATATAGAAATATATATAGATATATACATATGCATATATACACATTGTTATTGTTAGATTTTTGTTTTCATTTTTCTGTTTTTCCTTAGTAAACAGTTTCTATCTTGATCTACAGGTTCTATTTTATCTCCTATTCTCTCTCACTTTCAATTTGGGTGAGAGGGATGAGCAAACAAATGACTGTGGTGCTTAGTTGCTTGCTGGGTTAAATCATAATAAACAAATTCTAAAGTACCCATGAAAAGTTTCCCTGAGGCTTGGGTCACAATTTGCATTTGTTTGAAATTCTGAGCTAGAGTTTTTCTTATTTCATATCAGGATTTTTTATTATTATTTTCCATTAAAAATAGAGAATGATCTAGGACTTTGAATAACTTTTGGTTCCTTGGTCTGTGGTATACAAACCCTGGACATAAAACCCACTTTCTACTTTCAGGTATTTGTCCTATCCATACTTTTCTCCCTCTAACAAAAGATTACTTTATTCAGTAGAAATAAAGATAAGCATACAAAATAATTGCATCACACACTTCACAATCAATTTTGGTGAAACAGAACGGAGATGATCTCCCTACTCCTTCCTTAGCTTGCATTACCACTTGTATCTAATTACAACTAACACCGGCTCTGTGTGGTGAAGGGGTACTACAGGCTGTCACCTCCAACAGCTTGCCAGTAAGTTATCTATAGGCAATGGTTGACTTGGCATTTTAGTTCCCTTACAGGCACTATTACCAAACTCTACTAAATATGGATTTAGCATCTGTATGGTAAATGTTGAGTCATGGCCTGAACCACTCATTGAGCACCTGGGGAAAGGACCCGGTCAGCCCTAGAAGCATAGGTGAAGGCAATTCAGCTGTGTGACCAGAAGGGGTGGAGCCTGGCTGCAATGGCTGCACCTTTCTTAGGCTTCATTGAAGGGCTGACTGCCACTGAATCTCTGGTTGGAGGTCTCTCCTTGGTGGAGCTTTCCCCTGTGAACCTGAATTTTTCTGATACAGGTGAGCAATCTTCTTCCCTTCCTTTATAGCACCTTTCTATCGTGCTGATCCTTCTGTCATTGTACCTCTGGTGAAACAACTTTTCCCATTATATTGATCTGTCCAATTGCTACAGCATCAGTCCAAAAAAAATAAAAAGCTGGCTTATTTCAGTCCTGATATTATAGGTTTATATATATATATATATATTATCAGAGTATAGACTTTCAGCATGTATGCCAAACCCTCATACATGGACTTTAGGACACAGTTTTAGGAAGAAATGTGTGTCACATCACAGTCTTGTGCCCAAATATAAAAAGCTAAGAACAATAAAAGGAAACAACCAACCAAAGCTATTCTTTGCCTGATCAGGAGATGTACTACTATCCCAGAGATGTCCATTCCCCACAGTCATAGCTTTTAAGAACTTTCAGTGCTTTCATCTTACAGCATTTCAGGAAGACAATTCTGAAAACTGGCAGGAGAAACTACAGTGATGATTGCCCACCTGCAGTTCAAGACGTATAAGCATGACTACTACCAATTCACACATGGAAAAAAAAAAAAGACTAGAAAGCTACCTTGCACACTGAGTCTTCTCATCGTTTCATATCATTAGTTAGGAAAGACTGTCTTGCTGGATACTCAGGTAACTTGTGCAGCAATCATTCTAACACCATCAGCATTTCTTTTGTCTCTTTGCACATTTCTTAAGTACATCCTAACAGCAACCAGGAAGTACCAGAATATTACATGTAGTCACATAAGGACACCTCACTAAGAGTCTGACTGAGAAGCCTTTGGAATGGAAAAGGAAGAAAACAATGAGCATTTCTCAAGTTCCCGGGTTGCACAGTGTGAAGCTTTCATTTTTATATAAATATATAAACAATGCAGCTCTATTTTGTGACGTTCATTTCATCTTAGAGAAATAACAAGTATTTACTAAATGGGAAGATCATTGTTTTACTTTGTAGCAATCTGCAATTGTTCAAATGTTAAGTAACCACCTGGAATTTTTTTCTTTTAATAGCTGCCAGAAATATTATATTTTCAATAAAGAAAGACGTGGAACTTAAGTAATGACCCAAAACATCATTATTTCACTAGAATGCTTTTGTTAAGCAACTTCACTACTGTTATTTTAATCAAATCTCATTTCCCAGCAATAGTTTTAATAGCTCCTTTAAACCCATCCCACTCCCTTAAGGGACTTTGGGGTCCAATGAAAACAGAATCATGAATTTGTTTTCTTATACAGCAGAAACACGCATTAGTAGTTGCAATTTGTTTCCTTAGCACCCTGCCGCACAATTTATTAAACGCAAAGAGACTAAGGAGAACAGTTATGCCTCGACGCATCAGGACGAGCAGCAGCAATACTAACCCTCTCCTGCCAGCCCGGCGCGGCTGCGTGAGCACCTGCCGGTCAGAGACACACAGACAGCAAAGCAACCATAGCTGGCGCTGTGAGCATCTCCCCCTGCCATCAATTTACAACAACAAAAGGAAGGTAAAAACCGAACCGATGGTTAATCCCTGAGAAGGGTACGCCGCCACGTGATGGCTGAAGCCCACTGACCTGAGAGCAAGCTCCGACCCGCGCGGCCGGTTGGGAAGGAAGCGCGAGAGCACCGCCTCACGCACAGCACCGCGCGCGCTGCCGGGAAGCACCGCCGCGCAGGGAAACTTCCCGAAGGAAAGGTAGCCATAAGGTCGGGCGCTGCGGCGATAATTGTGCTTAAAGCCTGCTGCTGCTTGTCGTCGGCTGCCTTTGGTGAGTTATTGCTGAGTCTTTCTCCTCTTACAGGAGGCTTTGGAGCAGACCTGCTGGAGAAAAGATCTGTAAGGTCCCTTCCAGCACGAGTAGTTCTCTGAAATGCACCACCGGGGCCCTGTGGGCAGCTGCTCCGACCGGCTGCAGAGCTGGATCCAGCCTGCTGCGGGGGAGATGTCTCTGCCGCTCCCAGAACAAGAGCGAGCAGAACACTTCTGGTTGCTCCGTTTGATTGAAGTGCCAGATGGACTCACTCAAACCTTTTCACACGTCATTTCAGAAGAATATTTTTGATGTTCCTCAAATGGTGGTAGCAGCTGAGTCAGTAAGGTGAGGTGTACAGCCACGTTCCTCGCCAAGGACTGAGCTATGAGCTGTGCTATCAGCAACCCCCGCTGCCCATGTCCAAGGCTTTATCAATGTTTCACCTCAGCATGAAATACAGTGCTGTAGATTCCATGGGAGGTGCCTAAGTTAAATCACCTTTTGTAACTGCAGCAGGCTAACATTAAGTGAGTGAATAATCATGGTGGTGCAGCTTTCGTGATCACACATAATAACAGGCCTGCGTGCTACATGCTCTGCCCAAGCAAGCTTGGGGAAAATATGCAGAAACTGAAAACAGAAACGTACAAATTCTCTGCAAGGAGACTGTCTGATGGAGAAACACAGTGTGTTTGATTGTAAGTATGGTAAAATGTAAGAACAGTGTTGGTACAAAACTTACCAAAGATTGATTGAGAATGGAGTGGGTGTGACTTTACACTGAAGACTGTGGTTTTTATTTTTATAGACAAGTTATGTTTTTAAAACAATATGTTGTTACAAAATCTGATGAAATTAGCATCAGAACATGAAAATTCCCTGTAACTCCAATACAGTATATCTAACACTGAATGCTAGGTTATACAGCATTTGCTTTCAGGAGTAATTTCAATAATTATTTTTTCATGTCTACTAATCATCTACATATCTAATTATTGTTTTATAGTCAGAAGTCTGGGTGATTCTATACAGCTTACAAATCATCTTACAGAAAGAAGCCATAGCTGGTTCCTTATTTAATCTGAAACTATAGCAATCTGTGGAAGCCTAAGAAACACAGTGATGCTTTGTTGCAGAAGATGCAGAATCTCATATTCAGTAAGAGACAAGGAATTTTTGTGTTTGCCTCTTTTTCTCTTACAGTTTTGCAATCCCATCCTTTGCATTTCAATCTGACTGCATTTCGCATGTACAAATTTCTGTTCTTTTGATTACTTCTTTAATTTCTCTGTTTACATTTCATTTGTTATGTTCTGCATTTTGATTTTCTTCAGCTTCAGACATACTAAATTTTATTCTTCAAAAATAAATATCTCATTTTATGACTATCACCAGCCAGGTGTCATTTTCTGACCTGTTAAATTTCCCAGATATTAGTAAAAGTAGTAACTCAGTAAATGTGACTAGGGTTCATTGCCAGTAGTCAGTTTCCACATTAGGTAAGGTAGCTATAGTAATGTTGTGTGGATTCTCTAACTTTATGTCTAAATAAATTTAACCTGTTCTTTATACCGTCTCTTCACCTTTGTGCTAAATTTCTGTTCTGGATTCAAAAGAACAAACTGACACAACTGAAGTTAGGAAATTTGACAACAGTATAAGCTGTTCCATCTATTTAATACCAAACATAGAACTAAAAAGTTTTTTGAAAATAAATAGTTTTAGATTGTAGTCAGTATTGTTTAGAATTGAAAAATACCCTTCAGACTCAGCAGTGAAGTTACTGCTCAACTCCAGACAATGGTTTAGGTGTAACAGTCAAATATTCCCAGCCTTACCTTTCAGAACGCTGCCTCAGTGTTTGCAGTGTTCCTTATATAGAAAATGCCTCAGAATGCATCCACAGAGGCCGAGTGTCTAAGCAAATGAATAACTATAAAGGCATATTTAACATTTAAATTTGATTTGAAAATGACTGTTGTGGGTATTGCAGCCTTAAGCTTACATATCATTCTATTTAATAGCAGATACAAGTAAGTATTTAGGAGTTGTTAAGCTTTCATGATATCTAAGGTATAATTTTTCCTTATTTATGTCATGAATGTGGGAAACACTGCTGGAAATATTGTTTTGTGAGCATGGGAAGCTTTTACCTAGTCATTTAAACAGTTTAATCTTACTATCTGCTGATGTAACTGTGAAACATGTTCTCTCTGCATTTTTAATTAGTATAGAACAGATGGTAAGGTTTCTAGTTTAAAGCCACAAGCCTATTTAAAAAATCTGTGGTGACTCTTCACTGTTAAAGATGTTTACTGTAAAGTGTGTATGGAAAGAAAATGAAGCCTTTTTTTTAATTTCATGTTGCTAATATGTCACTTTAAATAACTTTGGTATATTTCCAAAGATTCTCACTAGAGTTGAACAGTTCTTAGGCTACCTGCCCAAGAGTGATTTACAACTAATTATAGGAGAAGGATCTCATGACATTTGTAGTACAGAACACTGTTGAGCATCTTAGAGAATATGAGCACAAGATAAACGGATGTGTATTTCTGGTATATTGCATTGTTGGTAGAAGGAAGAGAATTTATTAACTGCATCATCTGAATATTTAGTCTTCATCTGCTATTTCTGAATCCCGAACTTAGTTTCAAGTTCTGAATGACCTTTAGAACACCCCTACACTTACAACTGACTTCAGTATTCTGCTTTTCATTCATGAAAACACAAGGGCATAAATGTGAGGGGGAAAAAAAATGGAAGGGCTCTTTAGTGGTGTAAAATGAATGTATTGTGAAGTAAATCTCTCTCTGCCTATCAGTCATCAAAAGCCTTATCGATTTTTAGTATTTTTTCAGAATTTTATCCAAAAACTGTATGTGAAGCATTTCTAGATGGAGCCAGAAAAGTCTTTCGGGGAAACTGTGTGATACTTTAGTATAAAGACTTAACTTGTAATGGTTCTATCATTATATTGCTGTCTATGCAGATTTACAGTAGTGCTGCATCTGAAGTCTGCAGAATACTTTTTCTAATATAACAAGATCAATTCAGGTTTCCCACTGATAATTTCTCCTCACTAGAGGCTTTGCCTACCTTTTTTTTTTTTCCTCATCTTTCTTCTCAGTAGTGATCCAGTGATTATTTCACTGTCATTCTTTTCTTTTTTTCTTTGTAGTGCATGTTCTGGTTTTATGTTAAATCAGTTAAACACAAGACCCAGCACAATGCAAATGACAACGCTGTCAGAATTTTTTCTTCATTTGCTCAAGTTTTGCCTATGCACTGCAGTTGATCAAATTGTTTTTCTGTCATTGCTTCACAACTGGACTAAAAGTACAAAAATTAGCTCTGTGGGAATAGTATTACAGAATCGATTGGTTTTGATCTCTAGAACTACTTAAGGTATTTGGCTTCCCAAACATGGAGCTCCCATATTTTTTTACATATCTAATTTCTTTGCTACAACTCTACTTATCTCAGTTACTTTCAGATGTAAAGAAGTGCTATCGGCATTTTCCAGATCTCTTGGATGTCGTTCTCATCGTGGCGCATGCAAATCTATGTATCAGGAATTTATGTGTTTGCAAGAGAAAACTAGCAGACCTTCCCTTCCGCTTTCAAAGACAAGAGAAGATTCCTCATGATCTAATTTTTGTCTCACACTATTTCTCTATTTCTCAGATTACCATCATAGTTAAAATCGGCTCTGAATTTATCCTTCAGCATACCATAAAGGGAGATATTAATGGTGGAACTTAACCAGGTCTGTTCACCAGCAGCCAGAGTTGTCTCTTTGCTGTAGCTAAATTAGCTTTGGCTCTAAGCACAGACGTAGTGCACACTGGCTCCAATTTCATACTTGAAAGGTTCATAGAAGTTCATCCAGGTGATGATGGATATAATAGTACTTGAAAAAGAAAGGAGAGAGATGATAGAAAAGGGAAAACAACAACAACAACAACAACAAACCCCCCCCCCCCCCCCCCCAAAAAAAAAAAACAAAAAAAACCCAGCAAGATCACCATTACAGTTACATCAAAAGCTTTTAATTCTTAGATTTATCTTACTGGTCCTCTTCAGTAGGTATGCAACTGGTTTAAAACAGTTTAGAGTAAAATACAATGCGTATAACCTAATTCTGAAGTCAAAGTATAAGGTGAGTCCAGTGGAAATGATAAACTAGGTTGATTTTTTTTGTTTTTCCCTTTCTTTCAAGAGGTGAAGGCTATATAATTACCTAGTACTTTCTTAATACATTTTGGCTTTTCATTGTTATAGGACTTTTGGCTGCCAAGATGGCTTCATGAGCCAATTACTATCATTATAATTGAGAGCTTGCTTGGTGTGAGAATATTCATATTATTACTTTCCGACTAGGACTAAATAGGTTGTTATGCATCACCTGTAATTATTATTATTATTATTATTTTTTTTTTTTTTTTACAAATAAAACTTAACTAAGAATTATCTTTTGTTAACATAAAAATACAATTTATTTTTCTACTTTTATATACTTTTTGAATACAGGCATTGTTCTGGGTACCTAAAGTCAGGCTGATCCCTTTAACTGTCTTGTCAGCATACAACCAACAGCCATACACTTATAATGGATATTTAAGAGATGACTGCCGACTGTTAGTTCATAAACATTAGATTGGACATTACAGTTAAGCTGCTGTGAAATCCTCTGAAAAATGAGCAATTGTCTTTTAGCAGAGTGCCTCATTTAAATGAGTGATCTGCTTCTGTAGAGTGCATTTGGTCTCTCTGACTCCCTTTATTTTGGATAATCAATAAATATTTAGGAATCATTCCTGCTGCTTTATATTTTTTTTATTATTGCATCCAGTGGGAGAGTAGGAACTTTTACACAAGACTGCTTTCACTGGAGATTACCACCATGGACAGATGGATTTTTCATTACCTGCTGTAATAGACTACACATTTACAAGAGCAGCAGTAATATATTCTCTCTGGAAAATTAAGAGCAAATCCACCTGCAAGAAAGTTGTTTTTCATCCAGATGTTCTCCCAAACTGAGACTGAAAGAAAGCTCCTTTTAGACCAATGAAGAATGTATCATGTGCAAAATTTAATGCTATTGAGCTATTTTTAATTCACTGATACGAGCTAAAAACATATAGTAGCTTCCTTCTCATGTGGGACCAATTTCTACAGGTTGTATTAGCAGTAGGACCTTCCTTTCCTCAATCATGAGGGCCAGATCTTTTGGCATGGTAATTTGGTATGTATAGCTTTGCAAACTGTGTGTATGAATCAGAAAACCAAGTTTGGACCAGAGAGAAGAGGAAAGTATGTTATGGCTTTCTCTCAACACAGTGAGATCAATCCATGGAGGCTGGAATGAGGAATTATCACAATGTGACTAGCCAAGGCAGTGAAATCCAGTGGCAAGTGCCTTGAGAATATTTGGCATTTAGAGGTTAGTACATATCTCATGAATGAAACCTGAAAGTACAGTAAGATTTTGGTTTGCACATTTTAATGGCATTCAGCAGCAGACTTCCTAGAAGTGAAATAGGAAGAAATCTAGATTAAACTGGTGGGGAAAATGGACTCATAGTTGTAACAGTTTCAAAACATGCAAAAGATACTTAATTCACTGTGGTATTTATATGACATGATTTTTCACTCAATACATTTGTGCTTGCTTCTTCAATGTAAAACACTGCTTTATGATAAGTTCAGTCTGAGCAACAAAAGAACTGGAGTAGCACTTAAGATATTTTAATCCTATTCTTGGTTATTTTTAATGTCCACATGGTTCTTTTGGTTATGCTTCTAGAAAAACTAGTTTCAAGGATTGCAAAACTCATTGCATCTTCACTTCATGTAAATATCATTAAGAGTAGAGAAACAGAAAATGTGAGAGGTGGTGTCAAAAGGGGGAAAGGGAGGAAAAATAGGAGTTTAAGGAATAGCAGAATATTGTTAGTAGTGGAAATAAAGGGCTGCTAAAGATTTACATGATTGAAATTCTTTCACTGCAGCCAAAGCACTAAGGCCATAATTCACATGGAGGAAGATTGAAGTTCCAAAAGGCTACTCAGTTTGATTATGTGCATGAAACATTGCTTCATTGATCAGCCAGGAAGTGACAGCTCATGGAAAGATTTGGCCACCATCTAGAAGAGAAAACCGGGGACATAAAACTAGCCACACAAATATAATTCCCAATTCATTAGAGATTGTATATTATAAAAGGATTATAAAATACTGCTGAGTGTGATGCATGTTTAGGCATCGCCCTTTTAGTCTTTCATTAGCACTGTCAAAAGTCACGACAGTATACTTCTTACACTGGCATTCTATTTCAGTGCTAATCTTCTTTTTCTGTATTACTGTAGTGGAAGGAATAATTTCCATGTATCCTCTTGTCATTTAATTGAGAGCCTGAAAACATCACTTCAAGGCATATTCTTTTCAAAAAAATCATTTTGCTCTCCACTTGTTGTCTGTCTGCCTTTAACTCTTACTTCAATGCATTTTTAACAAGGCTATAAATGTTAAGTAACTGCAGGGCTTGGGTCTTCTGGCTGCCTCTCAACAGTTTGCTGGGTTTCATTTCCATTATTTTTATTCCACCAGAACAAAATGAAATAAATTTTTGCCTGTATATCACAGTATTTAGGTAAAAATAAAATCTAGAGCAGAAAGGGGGTTTTCTGAAGACCGTTGTTCTCTGGGAAATGTTACAAACTGTATATTGTTCTGTTTATTCCTTTCCTCTAACTTCTAGTACGAGCTCACCTGTTGCAAATATGATCTGCTTAACTGAACATGAAAAACTAAATAGGACTGACTTAGCATTTAATCAGAGATGATCTTTCATATGCTGATATGTTCCACACAAGATTTGCCATTCTAAGCAGAACAATGGTAACCAGAAAAGTCTGGTTCCTGACATGGCTGATTCTAGTTCTTAGGTGCATTGTTCTCTGAGTTGATTTAGTCCATCCATGATTACTGCAAATCTCTTTGTTACTTCCCTGTATCATGGCTTGTGAAGTATGCTCAGTTTAGGATTAGACAAGGAAGGATTAGTATTGACATAGGAGATTTCTGTCATTTCAGCTTGAGATGCCTGACAGATCTGCTTGATTCAGAGAGAAAACAAAATTGTTGACTTTATGCAGCACAATCCTTGGAACAGCTTAACAACTTGCTCATGTCAGATGCCATAAAGAATCATTTTCCTTTCATGGGTGCACATATAGTATTAGAGATTTAAAAAATATTCCATGTGAAAGGATCAGTAACTAAAGCATCCACTGAACTGTCTTCACTTGTCCCTCAGAATGATGGAGAAAAAACTAGAAGAGCAAAAGTGAAAAAAAATCATGGTTCAGTATGAAGACAGTTTAATTTATGAAGATGCATGTGTACACAGAGCAAGATAAGGAATTTATTCACTAATTCCCACAGACAGGCAGGTGCTTAGCTACTGTCTGGAAAACCGGGCCTCAGTACATGTAGTAGTTACTTGGGAATGTGAACAGTACAGCAGTGAATGTCTTCACTTCCTCCATTCCCTGAGCTTTTTGTGTATGATGTCACTCTTAAGTCAGTTCAGGTTAGATGCATCAACAGTGCTCCCACCCAGCTCCCTACACAGCCCCAGCCTACTCACTGAGTGGTTTAGAGAGTGGGAGAAAGACAAAACCCTGATGCTGTGCAAGTGCTGCTCGGCACCAGCAAAAACACTGGTGTGTTAACAATGCTGTTTTAGATATAAATTGAAAATAATGCCACAGAGGCTTAATGTGAAAAATTAACAGCAAGACAAATAGCTATAGAAAATAATCTAAACTGAAAAACAGGATTCAAGCAATCGCTGGGATTTTTCTATACTATGTTATCAATGTGTGCCTACCTATGCATGGCTATAGTACTCCCTTGGGAAAGGTATCTCAAACACATTTGGAAATAAGAGTCTACTTTATGAGCGTCTCACTATTTGCTGGTGTCACCAGTCATCAATAAGTACCATCAGTACAAATTTTGAATGTTTTCTAGTTTTTCTCACATTTAAAGAGACCGTGTGTTTTCTCTGTAGTTTGAATTTTTACAGCATTTTCAGGATATTTCTTCATTTATTTTATATGCAGAATAATAATGATTAGCACTGGCATAAAACTTAAGGGTTAAAAAAGCAGAAGAAAGAAAGAAAGAGATTTACAGAGTGCTTGAATTCTAGCTGATTAGAATTGTTTGTGAATATGTGTCACCTGCTCTAAGTACCACGTGGCAGAGCTTTCTGGCCTTTAGTTCAGACTACATTTTTTCCTCTTCTTGCTTCAGTATGTATCAGCATTTCTCTGAGGTCATCATCTCATACATGTTCTGTGTTTAGTTTGTTTGCTTTTTATTAACAAAAGACTTCTCTCCTACCATGGCACTGTGACAGCCTACGAATGTTAATAAGTATTACTTAGTAAACTTGAGCTTTGGGAATATCTTTGTCTATTATTGTTGAACTAGACCTGATGAGCCTGGAGAGAAGGCTTTAAAGAGTTTGACTAATTGACATTCTTTTTTACCTGGGCAATCTTGTCATCTTACAGGGAGAAAGAAAGTGTGACATTAACAAATTTTAACACTTTGTTACAGAGTAGTTGTTAGGAAATGACACGTGAAGCCTTCTCTATTTCAGCAAATTATCACCGAGAATGCTTTTTGCTTTTGAATTCAGGGGATGATGTTGAATTTAGTATTAGTTCAGAAGCACTCAATGCAATTTACAATGACAGTCAAAAATAATGAATAATATATCATCCATTAATAACCATCCATCCATTTAAAAGTTTCATCCTAATGCATTCTGGAAATCTGCGAATTAATTATGCAAAACCCTGAATGAATATAAAATTGAAATGCTTAAGAATTTAAATGATGCAATTAAAAGTTATTGCATCTAACTGAAAGTTATTTTGTTCTAATACCTATTCATCAATCTTAATTTCAGTAAAAACATTTAGAAACAGAATCAGATCTTATATCTTGTCAACGTATTGGGAATTTGAACAAAGACTATTCTTCTACTTGAATTATATTATTTTCAGCCAGCAATTTAAAGTCTTTATTTAAAAAGAAGTGGCCTTCTTTTTAAGTGTGGCCTTTTCTTTTAAAAAGAAGTGGCCTTCCTTCACTGGAACAGGCTGCCCAGGGAGGTGGTGGAGTCTCCTTCTCTGGAGACGTTCAAGACCTGCCTGGATGCCTACCTGTGCTACCTGGTGTAGGGAACCTGCTTTGGCAGGGGGGTTGGACTCGATGATCTCTGGAGGTCCCTTCCAACCCCTACAATTCTGTGATTCTGTGAAAAACTTTGAGGTTAAATATGCAAGCACTTTTTGCACAATTTCCATAAAATTAAGACCATTTTATCTTTATAATCTGCTACAATTGTAACTGGGGAAAACAAACTGGAACAAATCTTTATCCACCTTAATTCTTCCTTGATATCTTTTTGCAATGTACAATAGCCAGTGAGAACCTGAGAATACATGAAGAGAACCTTTCATTCTAAAGACCCAGCTCCCCAAATCATTTGTGTAGCTAGGGGCAGACAGTGTGAAAGGCCTTGCTGAAGTCTAGGTAGACTACATCAGCAGCCTTTCCCTTGTCTACCAGACAGGTCACTAGGTCATAGAAGGAAATCAGGTTGGTCAAGCAGGACATGCCCTTCATGAACCGATGCTGGCTAGGCCTGATCCCCCAGTTGTCCCGCACATGCCACGTGATCTCCCTCAAGGCAATCCGCTCTATAACCTTCCCTGGCATCGAGGTCAGGCTAACAGGCCTTTAGTTCCCCAGCCTTCTAAGGACAGATTACAATGTTCATCAGAATTTCAGAATTAGCAGGGTGAGGTCTGTGGTGTTTCTTAAAAAAATTAAAAATCCAACAACAAGGACAGGTCTAAACCAATGACAGTCATAGCTAATACTCCTATGTAATAACCAGGCCAAAACTCTATCTGCCAATAGGCCTACTTTTATATTCTGAGTAATCAAGTGCTAAATTAAACTGTGCATTAATATGCTAGGATTTTGGTGTGTGTGTAATGAATGTATCCACACATTATGTTATATTATTCCTACTGGACAAAATCTAGCATTTAATCAAGGTTTTAAACATAATACTGTAGATTGCTGTTATTTTGTGCTTCAAATTTTGTTGCTGAATTTTGTGCTTCAAGTTATTAAGCCTGGTGTTTGCATCCGTTTGTTTATATTTCTTCAGTGAGAGAAATTTGGTTTCATTGTTATTCTCCTTTTATTTGGAAAGTAGAGTAGTGAGTTGAGCAACATATAAACAGCTGATGATTTAAAGTGGTGTTTTGTTTTCTCATTCTCTTTAGTGACCAACATTCATGAGTGCTGAAACACAAAGGAAAAGGAAGACCCTTTTCTAATGTATGGATGCAGACTGACCGTTGTAAAATGTCATTGGGCTCCACTAGAAAGGTAATCAATGTCCTAAATTCAATCACACAAGAAAGGGGAAAAAGTTCTGCAATCTCATCAGAAATACAGGAATAAATATTTAGCTTCCTTCCCCTTATCCTCTGACACCAAGACTTTCTGAATGCAAGGCATTAGCCTTTGCATTAGTTTATTGATCTTTTAATGTAAGATCTAACTTGCTTCAGGGGCACTATAAATACAACATTGCAAAAGTCCTACAATATCAATATTAATTTATTTTTATTGATTAGTTGCCTAAATTCTGGGCATTGAATTAATGTATGCTGGATAACTACTTCAATTAATAAAGTTAAAAGTGGCTCTTAAAATCTACAGAAATGTTTTCTACTACAAAAAATGTTTATTTTCTTACAGTCTGCAATTACTTGCTTAATTTGACTTAGCCTTGGAACTTCACTAGAGGTTGTCCAATAAGAAAATAAATACTATTTATAAACTTCCATTATTTACAAAACATCTTTTTTTTATGTCCCTTACCAAAGCACTGGAATTATTAAATGAATTTGACTGATTCAGTAGATTTCAGAAAGTTAAATTTTAGAAGATGAGTTTTAGATCTTGTTTTTTTCTATGATTGTTTCGGTGCACAAAGTACATCTATTTATTTCCGTATATGTCTGTTATTCATGGTTATGCTGATAGAATGCTTCTGTGAGTATCTGTTCGGAAATATGGTAAAGGTGTTATGAGTCTTTTTCACTCTTTGTAAAGACACTCTCATGGTGTCTTTCTCTTTACAGCCCTTGTTTCTTTGGTAACATTTTGCCCCTATGTATTTGACATAGCAGCCAGTGTTAGTCGAAGACAGGCTGAGGGAGCTGTGCTTGTTCAGCCTGGAGAAGAGAAGGCTGTGAGGAAACCTCATTGCAGCCTTCTGGTATTTAAAAGGGGGTTATACAAAAGAACGGGGGAATTCACTTTTTACAAGGGTAAATAGTGATGGGGGAAGGGGAACTGGAAGGAAGGTTTAATTTGAATGTCGGGGGAAGTTCTTTACACAGTGAGTGGCGAGGAGGTGCTGGAACAGGCTGCCCAGAGAAGCTGTGGATGCTCCGTCCCTGGAGATGTTTAAGGCCAGTTTGGATGGGGACCTGGGCAGCTGTTCTAGTACCAGATCTGGAGGTTGGTGGCCCTGCCTGGGGAAGGGCGGGTTGGAACTTAATGGTCCTTAGAGTTCCTTCCAACCCGAGCCATTCTATAATTCTATGATTACTCAGTAAGGAGAAGCCCAAATATTCAGACTAAATTATCTGTATTTCAATATGTTTATTTCACTCTTATCCTCTTGTACTTGAATTCTTATTTCAACTAAGTTCTATGCTTACATCCGGCAGTGCACTTAATTTAGACAATTTTTTAAAATATTTTTCCATCAAAAACTTCCCATGTAGTAAAAGAATGAAACAATTCTGGATAAAATACTTTTCCAAAAAGATTTCTGGATAAAATCTTTTCCATTCTAGATAAGAAATTTCAAAAATTTGTATGTTTTCTGAGCTAGATACTTTCCAAAAAAGTTTATTTTCCCTTTTTATTTTCTTCCTTTCCAACTGTTACTGTAGGCTTTATTTCTTCTCATAAAAATAATGTATCAAACTCAAAAATTATAATTACTCATTCAGAAAGAAGCAAAAGAAATACAGACATGGATTCCCCAAGATACAAAACCCCTAATGGGAGATGAACATTGATAGGCCTTCATAGATGGCCTAGGACATACACACACTAACATGAGACTTACTGGGAATGTATGTGATAGGCAGCTTAAACCTAAATGAAAGTAAGCTTTTAAAGCATATTCAGAAAACTGACAGAACAGTATAACTATATTATAGTTTGTGTAGCACACTTCTGTTAAAAAAAATCCTTTTACAGTTGTCTTAAAATCAGTTCTAGTTTTTATTTCTAAAACCTAAGAGTGCGTGATTTTGTTCTGAGTTCCAGCCTTCACAAAGTAAAAATGATATTCTTGACTGCTGCATAATTAAAGCTAGAGAACCTTGGCACAATTTGTCGTCTTTGATTCTCGGCAGTGGAGTTTGGTACAACCTTAAACAGATGGAGAAAATTTTGTCTTAGGTTAAGGAACCATTTGTCTTTGTGTCAGACTTAGGAAGAAATTTTTGATGATTTAAGTGCTTCTGATTGAGTATCATTATGGCATCCCCATGGTACAAGCTGTACTGATAGTAGTAACCCAAATACTGACAACATGTTCAGTGTGAACTGAGATAAAATCATAGATGAAACTGAAATTAAATTTCTCTTTAAGTTATGAAAAATAACTTTTGGACATACTCTTTCTAAGAATTTAACATTTGAATATCATTCTTCTCTTTTTTTCAACTTAGTTGTGATTTTAAATTCTCAGGATCATAATGCTTTTCCATTTTAGAAATAGCCCCCATAGTTCTGAAAGGCCTCTCTTTCTATTGGTAAATTCCCTCTTTTGATGGACGTGAAGACATTTGTCTTTTGTGGAATATTTGGGATATTTGTGATATAATATGGGATATTTGTCTTATTATGGAAAACTCAGAGAGCGAGAATCTGGAAGTCTGGGTGTGCGTTAATCTTTCAAATGAGTTGGGTAGAAGTTATGTTTGGTGTGTGATAGGATATTGTCATGAGCAATTATTTTCATGCAAAGAAAGAAAGGAATCATGTATGATCTTTATAATTTTATTTAGATAGAACTTGCATGGGTAACATCTAACAGTGTGGTGTATTTATAATATTATCATTTTAATCACTGCAGGAAAATAATCTAAGAGAAAAGAAGAAAGGATTAGGTAGTTCATGTGATTCTGTGTGATTTTCACTGTTTTATATGTTTTTAAATACAATATTTAACTATATTTTCTTATATTTTTAGTGTTCTTATATTCTTAAAATTTATTATATTCACTTATTTGACAGCATAAACTATATATATTTCCATCCCTATGAAGGGCTACCCAGTTTATCGCTGCATGTTTTTGTGCTAACTGTGAATGGAAATGCTGAATTTGATTTGTAATAAATGCTTCAGTTCCTATAACCATTATGAAGTGTAAATACAAAGTAGTGTACCAAATCAGAACAGTCGTCAATCAAATTTTTGTGGGCTTGCAAGCATCAGTAGTCTATAAAAGGCAGATTTGACTACAAAAAAGACTTAAAGGATAGTGAATCTTCTTTTCCTCTTTTTTAATCTCTCCTCTGTGAAGCTAACCTAGTTGATTGGTCTCTCTTAATGGATACATCTATCTCATCCAGAGAAGTTCTTGATGCAGCCAGCACGTAACTGACAGTAGAATTTGACTTTAACAAGTCTGTAGCTCGTATATACCTTGTGCTTGGAAGATAGCTATTATAGGAGACTACTGTTTCCTATTTACCTAAATCTTGCAATATTTATAATTGTTTCAGCAAGTCATCCAAGTTGTAATCATCAAATAAGTGGAAAGAAGCACCTCTGGTTTGCCATTCTCCTTGTAAATCTATCAGGTACTTAACTCAAGCTGCCAGCTGTTTAAAATCAATGCACAACAACAATATACACACATATACAAGCATCTCTGTTACCACTGAAAAATTTATTGATCTTGACAAGGATCAGTTAACTTTTTGAGAGAAAGTTTGTTAATATCAATTCTTACAAATAGTTTAGAAAAGAAAAAAGCAATTTGCAGTTTAGGCTTTGAATTTTTTGTTCATTGTTTGAGAAAAACGTGCTTGAAGATAAAGCTTAGGTGAAACAATGTATTCTTTCAGAATAGTGTCATAGATCCATAGAATCACTAAAAGGCTTGGCTTGAGAGGGAGCTTAAGGATCATCTAATTTCAATGCCGTTGGCATGGAAGAGGTGTTCAGGATCCATCCAGTATATTCAAATATATTATATTCACTAACAGCTCAGTAAAGCTTATGCCAGCTAGAACAGTCTTTGTTTCCAAATCTAACAATAGCCTCCTTGTTTACAAAATTTAGCTTCAAATATGCTTCCATTTTATGGCTCTGTCTTGTGTGCATTCTTACTTCTATCTTATGCTCTTCTTCAAACGATTCTTCAAATCTGCATGGTGGGAAAATAAATTACAATACAGTGGCTGAAATTCAAGTACGTTGCAGTATACATGGAAATAGCTGACAACCAACCACAAAATTTAATCAGCTGGTTTCTGTGAGGCATGAATAAGAGGAAATTTTAAATGGATAACTAGAGCAAACAGTTAGGTTGAATGACTTTTATGTTCATGAAGTTAATGTTCTAATTTAAATTTATGTTCATAAAATGGTAATTTACAATTTAACGTTTAGATAAACACTATTAATTGAAGAGAAAGCAAAATATATCTTTTTTTAACAATTTGTTCGCATGCCCTGTATCCAGCAACAGAGGAACATCATAGCAGCTAGCTCTCCCTTTGAGAAGAAGGCTTAACTGGCTGAGCATTTTGCAGTTTAGAAGAAATAACTGGCTGTTTGCTGTGGATTTTTTGTTTGCTTCTTTGTTTTATTTTGTTTGTGTTAATTATTTATCTCTTAGTAAAGCTTTCTAGAATGTTTTTAGAAATCAATAAGGATTTTTGATGAGACATTCTGACCCTTCTTTAACAAAATCATTGTATTTTTTACAAAATCTTTTTACAGTCACTGGGAAAGGAATGATTTCAAATATAGATCACTGTAAACTCTATTAAATTTATATTAGGTCATAAATGTCCCCTGAAGATATAAAAATAATATGAAGTTTATGTATGTAAAGTAATTGTTAAAATAGGCACTTCAATTACAAAAGGGCATGTTTAAGGAACAGTTCTTAAAAATAACTTAAACATCATAATTTTTACAACTATTTGTAAACTTCTAAAGATGAAAAGCATGAAAAACTGCTAACTGCTATTATTGCTTCATTTTTGTGAACTTCTTTGATTTTAGTGGTAAATAGAACATTAAAGCTTTCTTTTTCTTACATGTAGATTTTCTGTAGTAAATACAGGGTCAAACCAATCTATTAATGAGTTTTTTTGCTTAATCTCAAGATAAACTGATCTTTGACAGAAAAATAGTCAGATATTAATGGAACGTTGAGTTTTAACATTCAGTTTAGATTAGTTTGGAAAAAACATCTTCTTAGTAGTCTGTCTGTTGATGTGAATATTTGGATGGAACAGCAATGGCTACTCATACTATGCCTTCTTGATTTGTCAGCTGATGATAAATTTGGAGATTTAGAGAAACGTCCGTTAGACAAAATTAAACCAGTAAAATCAATGAATGTTTTGGAAGGACCCAAACAAGGACCCCAACTATTTCCTGTACTAAGTCAACAAATAGAAATTATAAACTCGAGGAAAACTTTTGAAACATTTTCTTTGCCAAACAGTGCCACTTCAATTCTGCTTAGATAATTTTCTACCAGCTGTATTCCAGGAGGTAATTTTCCATGGCTAGTGGAATATCTGTAGAAGAGGAAGTGTTACATCAGCTTGTTACACGATCAGTGCAACAATTCAGCTAATGATACATGATCAAACCTAATGGCATAGAGTTGGTAGCTTAAGTGTGTGCTGTCTTGTAATTTCTTCCTGAAATAACCCAATCAAGCAAGGTCATTTTCTACCACATATAAGTGTGGTCTTTTGACTTCTCACATATCTTAGTAATACAAATGGTTCTGAAAAGTAATATTAGTTTAAATCAGTCATGTCTTAGTATACTGTATGATGCACTGCAGTCCTGTGTGATTGATATAGCCTGTACTGCAGAGCTCTCAGTGAAAAATTAGCTAGGAAAGTGGGTGAAAAAAGGTCACTTTTTTCGTATTTCAGTTAAGATCTTTTCTACAAGTGCAACTGGTTTAAAGAATTATCAGGACTAGATTACATATAGTTTGAGATTTTGTGACCCTTGAAGAGTAAGTATTAAATTTAGGCAGAAGTATTTTCTGATATTCTGCCTCTAAGAGTGTGTTCTACTTCATTGTGCTCATGAGTTCAAGCCTGACTTGAGGTGTAACTCAGGCAAAAGATGGAGCAAGACTGAGCTTTTCTTGCAACAGGTTTACAAAGCTCAAATTCTCAACTCAGTTCTCTGTCCACTTAAACAGATCATTTCTGTTCCCCAAAGTACAAATGTGATTCTTTCTTGTTCTGGTAGCCTGTCTGTGTAGCTGATCAGTGGAGAAGAAGATCCTCCATTTCTGCTGTCTTTTGCTCACAAAACAAGGTATTCCTCTATGCATGCTTTCATAGAGGAAATCTCCCGATTCCCTCCTAAATTTAGTTGAATATATGCTCACAAACAAATGTGAATAGATTATTTAAAGCTCTCTAAATTGTTTTAAAGGAGAAAGCACATGAATTTATCAATGATCTAGGACTTGAAAACATGAGCTTTTATCTTGAAGTCTATCATGGGCCTACTGAACATCATAAACATTTTATTACCTCATGGCACTTGCTTTATTTATAAAGTAGAGATAATAAAGCCACTTACTTTGTAAAATGCTTTGAGATCTAGGAGTTTCACGAAAACATTAGTTTATATTACTGTCAGCAAATCTACTTATAATAAAAACCCCAGTAATATAAGCTGTCATTTGATAATTTCATTTTAATTCTTCAAATAAGGTCAGTTGTCTGTTGCTCTGCAAACAGTACCATGAACCATTGGCTTGTCTCAAAAGCCACTCCATTTCTTGCCTGCTGCAGCTGCATGTTGTTGTGCTTCTCCTCCCTCTTGCTCCTGAGAAATTTGTTCAACTTTAGTGAGTCAGACAAGAATGTTGACTTGTAAACAGTTAAGTGAAAACATAAATCTATGTGCAAACATTTTTGTTTATTGTTTTTGCTGACTGGCTGAAAGCAAGGTCACAGAAGTTCAGAGAGCTGGATATGTATATGAAATAATTAAAACAAAAAATAAATCTTAAGAAAAATGACACAAAAATACCAAGCTTCCCAATCTTGCTTTCATGTATCTCAAATGTAATAGTTTTCATTAAAACATGATTTTAAGCCAGGAATCAAATGTAATAGTTGGGAAATACCAATCATACATTTATACATCTGGATTGGCCTTAGGCTTCATTGTAGTGTGGGGTGTTTTTTTTTTTTTTTTTTTTTTTTTTTGGAATGCTGTTTCTTATAATGACCTCAGATGTACAGAAAAGTAAACAGGCTTTCTTGGTTTTTGTGAACGCATCATAGAAATACAGGAATTGCAGGAGGGGAATTTTAACATGTGGTATTTTACAATCTATCTTCTGCCATTATTGTGGGATTGCCCTCTGAAATCTGAGGTGGAGTGACTGTGTCTGTATGTTACAAGAGCTTCACTTTTAAACTCTAAACACAATAGGGGCAAGCAGGAGGAGCATATTTGGACTACTTTTCATTTCATTATAATGGAGGTTTGTCTTTATTGCACTTTACCTTCTTTCCGTCTTTCAAGCTGTATTTGCACCTTTAATGTGACCTCATTTGAGGCATATAACTATTCCTTACAACACACACCTTTTATTCAAGCAAACTTGGTTCATATACTCACTGTATGCAGTCTGTATTTTATTTTAATGTCCTAAACTAGATTCAGCCACTTAATTGAACCTGTTCCAAAAGCAAAAAAAAATTCATCCGAAGTTTACATTCATTGTAACTGATGTTAATGGGATTGGCAAAACACAAAAATCCCGTGTATAGAGACAGAACTGAATATAGCAAATGGATACATTGTGTTATCAACATTATAGCTGTGTTTCGCAAACAAGGTGTATAAATTCACACGTTTCAGAGTGAATTGTGTATTTTATACAGAAGAAAGAGCAAACAACATTAAAAAAAAAAACGTATTTTCCCTAATTTGGAGTGTTCTGACTTAGGCCATTCACTGAGTGTTTACTGTGGTTTTAAATTTTATATTGCCACTTTTTGGAAAACATGCTTTTTTACAAGTTCAGGCTATGTGGAGACACACCTATTTCTATTTCACCAGAATAAAGAGTTCTTTATTCTAATTTTGAAGAACGAAATACATGAAAAAAGTAGTCCAGTAACTTTAGGATCAAAACTGCTTTCTGAATAGATTTTCTCTCATCTTTTTCTTTTCCTTTTTTCTTCCATGGGGATTAGGAACCCCAGCTGTTTTCTGCTGATTAAAATATTTCTGTATCTCAAAGTTATTTTAAAACTGCATTTCCAGTGTTAAAATAAAGCTCTTCAATATGTCAGCAGGATCTTCCATAAATTGCACCATTGTTATGAACTTGTGCGGAGAGCACTACGCAAAACCGGTTTGGTTGTCATTCTGCTCATGCTTTCTGTGCACATAGATTTAGCTGAGCAGTCATTAATATTTTTAAAACAGCCACTGGAGCACCCACAATGTATTTTCAAAATCAAGAGGGCATTAAACTTATGATTTCAAAGTAATGAACAGATACATAAAACGTGACCAGGTTTTTAATACTTGCTCATATGATGGGATTTTCTCATAATAGAATTAAATCAGATTTCAAAAAACCACAAAGTCAAAGACACAAGGTCTCTACTTACATTGGTTTTGGTTTCACTTTTTATGTGCAATTTATTGCTTTCAAAAATCAGCATTTCTGATTATTCAGAATTATTAGTTTTGGAAACTGTCATTTTCCGTTCTAATTATTATTGTGTCTTAACTGATGTCAAAATGAGTTTTTCTCCCCTTTTATTGAACACAAAACTATTTAGGGTTATCAACTTTCACCAGTTTTGAAATCCTAGTGAAGCTTTATCACTGGGTGATTGAGACTTGCAAGTATGCAGCTCATGAGATGAATGAGATGCTTGACAGAAATACTATTATCTTTTACATACCTTTTTGCATACATGATGTAAAAGGGTCTTATGTTTTTCTTAAAGACTAATTCCTTGTCTTTTTCTCTTTTTCAATCTAGTAATTTCAAAGTATATAATTTTAAAATATAAAAGTGTGCTCATCATTTTCCTCAGTACCTACAAGTTTCTAACTTTTACTTAATGTGTTGAGTCACTTTGGTAAATTACTACTGAAACATTATTTATCAAATCTTCTAGTTGTAGTTTTTGTCTTACTACTCAATGTGATGATTAATAAAACCCTGTACTTTGTTGACTAAGCAAAAAAAAATTGAAATCTTATTGGAAAAAAAATAAAAAAAAGATAGAGGTAGTCTCACAGACCTATGCATTAAAATACTGTGGCTTTAAATGAATGGTGGCCTTGGGCAGTTTACCTGTGAATTAATGGGAGTAGACTACTGGAAATACTTATCAAAAATTGATGAGTTGCTAGTATATGCTATAAAATAGCAACTGCAATTAATAGCTTTTGGAATTCAGGAACCTTTTAAATATTGACAGAAATATGTTTAGAATGGCTGTAAGGGATTTGAAACAAAAAAATATAAGAGGGAGAGTAGGGGATGGAGGGACTTTGAAACTGAAAATACAATACGAAAGCAGATTAAATTGCTGTTAAGTTCTTTCAACTGAGCTGGCTCTTATTAGACTGAATTACTGCAAAATGTGCTAGTGCAGAAAAACAAAGTAAAACTGTAACAGAAACTAGCATAACATTTTAAAATTCAATTTAAATAAAGGATGGTTTGAACAGCTGCAGTGTTTATAAACCAACAACTCACAAGTACAGACTAAAATGGTAGCAGTGCAGATTTGAAGCTGTTCCAGTGATACTGAAGAATAAAAATAAGATGCCAAGAATAGATGAAGAAATGTAAAACAGGAGTAGATTTTCTTGAATAAGAATTTCAAGATCAGAATGTCAGCTACCCCTTCCTGGAAATGAAACAAGGATAGTACCATGCTAAATGTGTTTGAAGTCAAGCTTTTTGGACAAAGCTGTTAGATTCTCCTACCTGTTCTGATTTGGAAGAAAAGTCAGAAAGAGAATGTATGCGTCACTTCCTTTCTCTCTTTCTTATTCTCCATCTTTCAAGGGCGCGTATGATGAATTATGACCAAGGAGTTATGTGTCACAAATTGTTCTCCATGTATACTGCAAGGAAATTATGCAAAGAGAGCAGTTTTTTTTGAAAACACAGAAAGGTCACAAACTTATTTAAAACAGTTCATAAAGCTGCGAGCATGACACAAATGTTTGACATGGAAAGGTCATCTGGTCCCTGCAGTGAACAAGGACACCTACTGCTAGATCAGGTTGCTCAGACCCCATCCAGCCTGACCTTAAGTGTCTCCAAGTATGGGGCACCTGCCACCTCTCTGGGCAACCTGTTTTGGAGCCTCACCATCCTTATTGTAAAAAACTGGCTGAAACCAATCTTGGACTACAGTGAAGATATTAAGTTGTTCTTCATTTACTGGTAAATATGCATATTATTCAGTAGGATTTATCTAACATATCCACATCAGAAAACGTTACTTCATGGATGTAATTTATAAAGTTGTGATTTTCTGGGATATTGAGATATCAGTTTCCAAAATGTGGTGAAAGTAGACTCTAATTCTTCTAAGTGCAGTGAATAAAATGCCTGTTTTTAATAATCCTATGTTTTTCACACTGCTCAGAGATCATAATAAGTTCTTGAGAAAGAGATTGTTTGCCATAGATGCTTAGAAAATGGCTTACTTCCTAGTATTACCATACTGTAGGTACCTGAGGTCAGGGGAGTAGGAAGAATATGTTCTTAAAAGAGTCAAGAACTGTCTTTAAATTCCTGATGGCCAACTGTCTCAAAATGCTGACAGAACAATGCTAGTAACAACTAACAAATGCTTCTTTCATTTCAGAAAAATATTAGTAAATCAAAGCCTTTTCAGTATACTTAGTGAAGAACCTATCGTGAGAATCAATTGTGTAGATGATACTCAGTATAGCAGCATTCTGCTTTTCCTGGGTTATTACTGTAGTCAAGAGGCAATTCTCCAAAAGCAGTCCAAAACTAGTCTGTGTTATAGGTTAGTGAAATGCGAATGTGCTTCAAATGAGAATTTTTTTCTGCTGTTCTTTAGAAAACTTTGTTAACTTTCTTTTCATTATTCTAGTATTCAGGCTTGATTTCTCCTCATACTTACAGATATACCATCCCCAAATAGTCCACTAGACTGTGCTGTAGGAATTTATCAGCTGGAAGGCTGTACCACATCTGCACAAGAAACTGGATCTTAGTTATCATTGTACCATCGTCGCTTGACACGGATTCTTGCCTTTATTCTGACTGTCAAAGCTGCAGAAAGAACATCAGTAGTAGGGGGGAATTTATGCCTTCTGGGCACTGGACACCGTGCAGAGAATTCTAAGTTATTTCTGGAGAGCTTTGACATCAGCACAGCAGAGGTATTGATCTACTGTGACTGGGTGTCAGCTTGATCCATTGATATTAGCAGAATAAAAACATAGCCACAGTTTTAAGGTCTTGAGGGTGTGAGAATCCAAATAATGACCCTATTAAGTGTGCTTTTCAGAGAAAGGTAGTCTTTCACCAGAGATTCCATACAGAAGTTTATAAGATGTCATGCTTGGTTTGTACACTGTTAGTATTCCAATTTCTTTTTCATTAAGAACCATCTGCAATTAGGGATGGAAATAGAGCAACCAATGAGCTAAAGAACTAGCCTACTCTTGTTTTTCTTAGGGCAAAAGAAAGAGGAAAAGGTCAAGTAAAAGATACTTTTTTTTTTTTTTTTTAATTTAAAAAAATGCATTTATTCATTTAAAGAAAAAGGCTTTTACTGTAATTTTAGTGGATTTTGCCTAAAAGGACAATGTTACCAGGGCATTCCTTCATTCTCTTTAGGCATTATTATGTCTGTACTTCTTGGCAGTGTATCACATTAAACTAAGTATGTACAACTTACCTGTAGTCTTTTATCACAAATAATCTAGCATGGGTAATAAATTCTGGAAATCTGAGGTTGCATAAAGTAGAGATCAAAATAATCAGTCACTCAGAAAACCTGATCAAGCCTGGAATATAACAAGAAAAAATTGTGACAGGAACAAAAGAAAATATGGTTCATTTAATCTTTTATAAATTGATAAACTCTTCCAGCTTTAAAGGAATGACCCTTGCAAAGCAAAATAACCAAATCCATCTTTTGTCACTTTGGTGAGATTTATATGTGGAAGCTGATGATTTTTTTCTGCAGTATTGTCAGTCTGCTTTTGAGATCAATGCCAGTGAAATATTTTGTTTACAATTTAACCTCCATTTCCCCTAGAATTTGAGAGTGTTAATACTAAGAGTACTTATATTTAACTCTATTGATCCGATGGTAAATTAAATGGCAAAAAAACTACAGTTGTATTACTTCGTCAAAATACTGTCAATAGGGAGAAAAATTCTTTATTAAAACAGGATATGTTGCACTGAAATGAAAAGCAAGTTTCATTTCAAAAATGATCTTAAAAAAAAAAAAACAAAAAAAAAACCCTTCACATAGGTAGATTTATTTAATGGAAATTCTAAAAAGGTAGTAAAACTGAAATTGTGTACTGGATTTATTTTATGTAGTATAAAGACAAAAGACCGCTGAAAGTTTAAAGTAGACATAAAATGTGCATGTGATAGTTTTGTGTTTAAAATACCTTTTTCTTTATGTAAGCAGTTCACTTATAACTTCCCTGGTTTTGAGGTGTTTTCTGTTTGTTTTTGCTTCCTTCCAAATCCTCTGTTGATCTCTGAAATATGACACAGGGACACAATGAACACTTGGATAAAGAACTTCAGAAAAAAAAAGACAGGGACTCAATTCAGTGAAGTCTATTAAATAAGTAAAAACTGTCAAGGAGGAATTTCCTAGGTAGAATAAACTAATGTTTCAGCCAGATTAACGTAATTGGAGAAATTACTGATTTAATGGGTTGATAAAATTCTTATCACAATTATTAAGCACATGAATGCCTCTCAATCTGCTTGCCAAAGGTTCAAGGGGAGTTTTGGAATTAATTTCAATATGGCAAGAATACACTTTCAGAAAAATAAGGGAAGTCATATAAATGTTTCTCCTTGTATGTGATGACCAAACGTAATATGAAAAAAAAAAATAAAAAATGTATGTAATAGAAAAGGATATTCAGGACTAAGATTTTCAATACAATTTGAAGGATTTGCATCAGTGCCACCCTCTTAACATATCTCTAGATATTCAGACTCCAGCAGCTTACAAAAATAAATTTTAGTCTCGTCTAGTCAAGTCTGTTCTGCCATCTAGCCATCTGCAATTATTTTCTTTAATATGACATTGGCTATTTATACTGGAGGCCACATGAGAAAATTGATTTTTTTATGATAGATCTAGATCTGCTACAAATAGGACAGCATGATTCCTTGTAATCAGCTGCCTGTATCAAGAATAATAATTGATGCAACAAATAAAAACTCTAAAGAATTCATAACAGATTTTCATGTCCTATGTTTTAATACATTTTACTTTTAGGAATATTCAAAGTCATTCCTTAAACTCACTGAAGTACTGTACTTTGGCTCTGAAGCTCTGAATGGGAAGCAAGGCAGAGCTATACCTCACCACAGGAGGACTAGGCACACTGTAACTCACAATAACTGTGGCCTACTATAGTGCTTTTTGAACAGGTGTTATGCTGACCTATTGATAATACCTAATCTCCAGTCCCTAGGAGAAGTGTCAGTGCTTCATGAATCTCTCACCTGGAAACACAAGTTCACTCGTTCAAGTTATGTAAACTAAAGCTGTAGTATTTTCTTATTCTACGAGTAGAATTTTAGAATTCACTGAGAATGAATTGTTGGGCATGTACCTGTTGGTGCACGTTGGCATTCATCTGTTGAAAAGCTGCATAGATTGGACAAGTTACAGTCACTGAAGCAAAATATGTGACTGTATGACAATATTTGTTGATACCAAATCTAATTGGTTCCTCCTTATATCAGTATCAGTTTTCCTTTGATGCAGAGAAATGGGGGATAAAATTTCCCATTTTACAATGGGAAACTTACACACATTGCAAGTGTGTGGGATATATTCTTATACCAGATGGATAGTAATTAAAGGACTCTCTCCTGAAGTATTTCCCTTACACAGATGCTCAAAAATAGAATTTAGTTTTAATCAGAGATCAGGTTTTGCAGTAGAAGTTTACTCAAATACACCTCAACCCTTCTCTGCAATTTTGTGGTGGTGTCAGATGAAGTTCCAACTAAAGAAGAAACAAAAAGGGCTAGACAGATGTCTTAAAGACATAGCTTTTGAAAGCTGTTTACTGGTCTTCTTGTTTCTGTTGAGAAAGTGTTTCTTGTTGGAAAGTGTTGATTGAGAGTGCGGTGGCTACTAGTAGTGGAAAAATGCTCATGAACATATCTTGGCCGTCCCTCCTTCTGTGGTAGGACCTGCTCCACTGCACATAAGGCTATTTGTAAGATATCTGCAGGAGGCTACAGTTAAGAAGGATATCTGCCAGATACCTGCTCAAACTAAGGTGTTCAGTTCCCCATTTTCCGAGGGACAGGAGTCTGCTGCCTGAACTTGCTCTCCTTTTTGTCACTGAGCTTGCACTTTGTTTTTTTTCCTTATTATGTACAGGGATTTGTATCTATCTACAGAAATAATAAGACAAAGAAGATGGAGAAACTTGTGACACTAGTTACATATTTTTATTTAACTTATATTGCTTTGGTTTGGCATTTATTAACTTCTGTTAATGAAGTTTGTACTAATTTTGTTATGACGCTCTATGGAAGTGTTTTATTTAAACAATGAAATTTGCCTTTAATTCTATTTCTGTTACTAAATTAATTACTCTAGTTCAAGAAGATGAGCTAGAAAAGCTGGCCCAAGAAATCTGCTTGGTGAGCTGTTAAGACATGAAAATTTTCTTTTGATTCAAGAGATAAGATAAAAAGATGAAGAAATTCTAGTGTAAATGACAACACACATCAGTGAGATTATATACCAATACTGAATTACTGTGTGGCTCAAATTCAGAAAGTTTAAAAGTCTGCTAGATAAGAGCTGGATTTTACAGTTCAAGAAATTAAACTGTCATTAAAAAGCACCTAGCTTATTAAATAAATAGGAAAAAAAATACTGGAAATAATTGAGAAAAAAGAAAACACAAGAGCAAAACCAATGCACATTACATGGTTTATGAAGGTTTCTTCTGTGTGTATCACTCTTAGTAAAAGCAAAAGTCAAGATTACCATAATTCAAAACAGACAGAAAAAAATGTTTAACCTAAAATTTGAAATGTTACATAGAAACTTAGGAAGGAAGCTTAAAGTTTAGGGGCAAATATCAGTGATCTGTTTATTTTCTTATGCTTCTCGAGGTGATTTCTTGTTGTTACTGATAAACTCTGTTCTGCTTAGCATGCAGACACAAACATGACGCAGAAACTGCAACTCTGTCTATGGCCAGGTGAAATAAAAATTTGTTCTTGCTGTTTCCATCAATCTTTTTGAAGGGGGTAATAAAGCTGTCAGGAAAAAAAAAAGAAAAAAAAACCAACAAAAAAAAAGTAGAATTAGTGGTTCACAGAAAATTTGAATTGTTCCTAATCTTGACTTTGGTCTAGATCTCTCCAAAGTCACAATTTCCAAAGTTCCTATTAACTGAAAGCAGACAGAATCTCATTTCAAAACACCAAAACATGAAATGAAGCAGGCTTCATTGCGGCTTCATTGGTATTCCTACCACTTATACTGCTGCTGTTGACTCAGGGGCTGAGTAGAATACTAATGCCACTGAACAGTCTGGTGTTCCCAAAATCTATCATTCTTGGTAGTATATCCCAATGTGAGTACATTCTTATCTTGACTTTCAAACTGGGATCTTGAATCTTTTTTTAATTCCAAAATCCCTGAATCTGGAGCAGGTGGACATTTCCATTAGTGGGGAACTACTTTGAGAAACATCAACATTGAGATGCTTTGGATAAATAGAATATTGTTGCAAAGTCATAAAGCACAGAATTCTAGCATTAGCAAGGGTTAGTGCCCCTATGAGTTTCAGCAAAATATTTTATTTACTCATATATATGTCCCAGATTCATCTAATTCTGCAAAGTCAATCTCAAAAGGCCATATTTTACTTCTGTACAGTGATGTCTTACGTACCTCTGACAAGCCTACAGAACAGGTCATAGGAACTCTTCAGAAATAGGCAGCAAATGTGTGGAACAACTGAAAAAGTCTCTGAAAGAGCACTGAGAGATAGAAATCATGACCCAAATACTGCTACGCCAAGACACTGAGAGAACACATAGAAAGATATAGGAGGAGATATTATGGTGATACACTCTGTTGAAATATTTTAATAAGCTTGTGTCGCTGATTTAAGGATTTAATGGGCTTCCTTCCTGGCTCTTCAACAGTCTTCTCGGAGCTGTGATTGTCCTATGTTTGTTACTAGCATACATATGTTTGCTGAACCTGTAAATCAGATATCAGAGTCAAACTAAATACTCATAACAGAAAACAGCTTCATCATTTTTGCTTTCAAAATACTTCCCCTACTTTTTTAACAGAAACCATTTTTGTGCTATTATCAGTGCAGGTAGAATCATTTTTAAGAAGGTTCATGATATCAAAAGAAGATTAAAGCTGACATTTTGAATGTAGGTCCTTTGAGCTGAGGAAAAGATTGTTAAAAATACTTTTAATTATTAAAAAAAATGCTTATGAGTCTTATACTAAACTAGTGTTTTAGGGCTGAGTAATGCACATTCACTAGGAGAGTTCTCATACATTAATCTGTACGTCAGGATGCTGATCAGCCAACTTCCACATTTTACCAAGATAGCATGTTAACATTGAATTTGACTTATCTTCAAAGTTTTGTAAGTCAAGTGCAATAACAGCTCCACTTGGTTTTCGTTTTTCTTTATTTAACTAAATAAGAGCGTTAGCAAAATTGCATTTTGTATCATTGCTGTGCAGACCAACAGTGAAAGTATAAAGCTGTCATTTATGTGCTATGAGACCATGATTTTTATCTAGCTGTATAAATTGGACAAAATATATTCAATGACAGTCACAGTAGCTAACCTACAAAAGATGTTTAAGAAGCATAAATTAGCCATATGTCTGAGTGTTTCATTAACAGCATCTTAATACGAACATTGATCTTGCTGAACATGGCAGTTACAATGTTTGAAATGGTCTATTATGCTTAGATGTGCATTTTCAATTTCAGAAGATATTAAAAGTTGTTGAGCCTTAACAAATAAACAACGTGAGGGTACCACGTATGTTAAGAGCCAACT
The DNA here is from genome assembly GCF_023343835.1 of Lagopus muta. NCBI lineage: Eukaryota > Metazoa > Chordata > Aves > Galliformes > Phasianidae > Lagopus > Lagopus muta. The sequence continues at coordinate 35,914,828 of NC_064436.1, read as the reverse complement.
ATCATAGTGCTTTGAATTGGTATTGACTTTTCTGGGTTCAGAGGAAGATTCTGCCTTCCGTTGCTTTGTGAAGATACGTGCATAGTGACATACAATGGCCACATCAACGTAAGCAATAGCAATATCATGTCATGAAGTCCTGCCTGTGTTCTTCTCAATATGATAGTTGGCAGTTGAGAAAAAAAAAAAAATGGATCTGTGTTTTTGTGAGCTTTCTAGTAGTACTCAGATAAAGTTTTATGATTAGGGAATAAACACAGGCGATTCAGAGCAGGAGTTTATTTCTAATTTGCATTCATTGAACTTGACTACAGTGAGACTCTAGAGCAATGCCTTAGCTGAATGCAACCTGCTGCTCTTATGCCATTGACACTGATGTAAATGTAGATATATACATTTTATCCTTAAATATAAGGCTGAAAGTTTTGAAATTAAAGCTACAGTATTCAAAAATAAACAGAGCACAATATAAGAACAGACTCCCCCCTGTTTTAATCAAAGATGTGGAAGTTCATCATATGAAATACTTATGTGTAATTTTTAGTTATTTTCAATAATTAACAGCTGAAGCTATGTATACCAAAATAAGGAATATACTAAAAAAAAAACTTTCAAGAGCAAAATTTAATTGCCTTTTTGAGGGTGAGGAAAAAGAAAAAATTCTTTCACTGACATTTCACAGTTTCCTTAGGGTATTTATAATTCTTCTTTCTTTATGCCCTATAAAAACTTTGATATCATGTTACAGAACATGGAAGAGACTTTTATATACTTCTTCAGGATAGATAGAAGCAGAACTATGGACTCAGTAGCAAGCATTGTAGAAAGCACAGCAAAAAATATCACTCAGAAAAATCATCAGGATGCTGTTAGTTCCTGTTCTCTTTAATAAAAATTGACAGGAAAGAAACTATACTGTACAGTTTCTAAGCCATGAGATGTTTACTGGAACTATTGATGGAGTAATTGAGCCTTGCTTTGTGCTATTTTCTGCTTCTGTGTAATTCTCTGCAAGTTACAGTTCTTTTTGCTTGTTACTGGCCATGAAAACAGTCAGTGACAAGATGGATCAGTTATCTAACTCACATTATCCTGTGTTTCTGTGTACGAGACATAGGCATAGATTTATGTCTTAAAAATCACATAGTATGTTAAGCTGACAACATTTAGATACATAGATGTTCTTAAACTGTCTTTAACAGTTTAACCTGACTTCAAATCCTTTTTTACTCCAGCATTTAGAATGTTTTCTTGAGTTCTGATTATTTCCAAACCCGATAAAATGATAATATACCTGAAAGTACTTTTTTGTTTGTAATCGGGATTGTCCTTCTGTGATGAAGGACATTCTTCTTCATTCTTCTCAGATGACTGTAAATGGTCAAAATATTTTTAGATGTATTCCAGATCAAATTATGACCTATATACTTAATATGCACCATCTCATCTTGGTAGTTAGATGGAAGCAAATAATCGAATTTGCATTATTTTTTACAAGCAATGTTATCAATTGCAAATTATGTTGATGAGATGAATGCAAAAATTTGCTTATTATCAATTTTTAAATGGTGACACTACAGCAATATTGCATTTTGAAATATTTGTAATACAGCTTATTGCTGTCTTTCCTTTGCAATATATTTGGCATTACTGTGGTGTGAGGAATAGAAAAAAAAACAAAATTACTCCCTTTGGATGTATATAAGTTATTATATTTGATGGAAAAATTACATGTGATTTTTTTTTAAAATAAAACTTGTTTAGTGCTATGTCATCTAATTGACGACAAATAGTTTTTGTTTTCTTTCTATAAATGTTATTGGTTTACTTTTCAAAACTATGCATTTCAGAGTCATTAAAAAAAAAAAAGCTCTAAGAGCTCTGTTCTTTCATGTTACACTAGAATTGGTTTTATGTCCTTCATTTTTCTCATGTTTTATATCTTACACACTGGTATGAGCAGTTGAGAAGTTTATTCTGCATGATCTGCAATAAGAATTAGGGCAGTTATTCTAACATTATTGATTCTTGAAAGAATGTCTGTACACTCATTCCGGACTGCATAAATTCTCTTTTCTTCAAGAGTTAGATGCTGATTATCACAAGTCTCATTGTAATTATCTTAGCCAATTGGAAGCAGTAATTTAGATATATTTATTTAGCTACAATGTAATATCATTATCACTGGCCCTTTCCAGTGTGGTACAGAACAAATAGCAGATACTTAGATGAATGCAGGAGATAAAATCGTGTCAAAACATGAAATAGTTTGTTATACAGGACACTTTCTGGCTAGTACAGACAACAGTTCAGACTTTTTTTTTGCACTTCAGCTATGGTTGAAGTTGTTTCATAAAATTTGTGGAGAAATTCAGGATCTGTTGGCTGAGATACTATATAAATATTAAATAATATTTCAGTGCACTACAAGATGATGTCACTAAAAACTGCTTTTGACAAAGATTCAGAGGTCTTGCAGGGACTTGGAAATTAGCATAGTGCAGTTGGTTTCAGCTGTTTGCTCCTCTCTGACCAGCTTTCCAGTCTGCAGATTGTTCTTAGTAGAAACAGCAGCATCCTCCAGTGCTCTCTTTGAGGGAATTCCACTTATCAGTTCTCTGAAACTTTTCATTTTCTTTCTGATCCAGTTGAGTTGTTCTGATATTCTGTAGTTTTCTCAGCAGCTCACCACTGTCACAGGAAACGGGAAGCCGGGTTTGAACAGAACTGCTCCCAGATCACCTAGAGCTAGATTACCTAGACTGGACTAAATTTTCCAAGAACTCTGATGAAGTCTTTGGATGTTTCCAAGGAAACTTTACTTTCTGAGCAGAGAAACCCCATTTTTTTGATGTCTTTAAGGCTTATCCTTCACAGAACAGTTAGTGAGACATCAAAATTTATTCATGTGTAGACACAATGAACATTTACAGCTTTTTTAACAACTAATTAAACTATGTAGCAATTTTCTTCTGTACATGCCATTTCCTTACTAAACTTACAGGTACAAAAACAGGCTGGATTAACGTCACAGTTTGACAGGTAGAAGTTTAGAATGAAAAGAAAGTTTAAATCAATGAAGTATTGGTTAGCATTGGTTAGCATTTGAAAAAATCAGTTCATTCTTACCTTTGTTTAGTGAAAAATGACTGAAGTATTTTCCTTAAAATGAGAGATATGTGATAACTGTCTTTTATTTCCCTTTTGAATTCACATTTTACAAAAATGAAAAAGTAGAAAATGTGGGGAAAAAAAAAAAAAGAAAAAAAGAATGTGAATGTTTTCTATTTTGATTTCTGAATGTTGAAAAAAACCCTTCTAATATTCCCTCCCTCCCCTCTATTTTTTCTTCATTTTGTGCCCTGAATGAAATGCCTACTTTTCCAGCCAGCATGGGGCAATAAATATTCCTTTAGAGCTGTTTATACTTTCTTTTTGAGCCCTGATGAGAAATCTTGGAAATTTACTAGATTAATATTACTTTTTAGTCAACTCACCTTGCAAAAATGCAGTGTAGTAAAATTACACATTACTCATAAATTCAAATCAAATGAATATTGAGAATTATCAAACTAATAAAATGATTTTTATTGACTTCTGTCCACTTTTCTGTCTGCTTTCTATACATCTAACTATATAATGAGCAGAAATAAGAAATTCCTGTGGCCTATCAGAAACACCCTGAGTGGTCTCAATATTTCTCTACAGTTAACAGCAAAATCAGAAAAGAATACTGTGTATTGCTGAGATGGCTAAACAGCAAACTTACTTTTATTTCCTGAAGTAGGCAAGTGAATGCCTATATTCTTTTGCTAAACTACATTGTATGATTAATCACTCTCCCTGAAAATCTTTAAAGTATCAGAAGAAATGTGCAGATCTTTTCCAAACTGTTTTCCCATACCAATTAATTGTATGAGGTGAGTAAGCAGCATTGACAGCCTCGACATATCAAATTTGACTGTTCAATGAGTTCTTTACCTAGGAATTTGTAGAAGGGAAAAGGAATGCATAGATTTTTGAGAAGGGAAACTAACCAGTAATGTGATCTTAAAATATTATCTGCAGGAAGTTGCTAATTTTTGTGCATTATGATTTACTTTGACATTTTCTCAAATACATACTTGGTACTAGCAAATGCTGACCAGGGTAAAGTGAGGTCTCAGAATTTACAAAATGACAAGCAGTATTTCTTAATAGTTTTGCTGTCAGAAAGATGAATGTAGCCGATTCATAGAAGAAAACTTGCCTGCATCAGAGAGATTAGGGATAGCAGTGCTTAATAACTCCATAGGGCTCAGAGTTCAACCTTTGTGTTTTGTGTGCAATTAAAATTCATCTTTGCTGGCTTTCTCAGGAAACCTGCCTTAAAATTGTAGCTAAGCAGATATAAATAAATACTATTAGTGCTTTCATCCTCTATCAGAACTCTCAGCTTTCATAATCTGAAGATGGATAGTTCTAAAAAAAATACAGATTAATTAGAATTATGACTGAAAATTTAAGCTTTGAAATAAGAGATTGTTAGCAGGTACACTGAGCTTCAAAAGACGCACATTGCAGGGAAGCTAGCAGTTAGGATTTCATGGAAATATGAGCAGAAAATAGCATCAAATCCCAATTAGAAAAAAATATACACTCACTGGTATTAAAGTGTGAAATATAAATAAAATATACTTTATATTTAAATATTATAAAGGAAATTTGAATGCAATATTTATTCTGATGATAGAACTGTCAGTCATTCTGAAGGGGACATTACCTGAAATGAATGTATCAGAAGGCCTGGTCTTCAAACCCATGAAGATAAAGAGATCAAAGTTCTCAAGATAAATTCTTGTTCTTTACCACATTGCCAGAACGTAACCAAGAAAATAGTTGCAGCAAGTAGCAGGATAAACATATTATGTATTAATAGTACATCTGTGCTAATAGTTGAGAATGAGAAATTTGCGGGAAGGAAAAATACTCAGGATGACAAAGACACCTTCCAACTGCTAAATCAATTAAATTCATGCTATTTTAAAATCTGTGGATAGGGGCTATACGTTTCATTTTTAATATTGACTGAATCCAGTACAACTAAAGCTTCAGGAGACTCAAAATGAAGCATTTATTTGGTGAGGTCCCGAGCGACTGGAAAAAGGGTCACATCACTCCCATCCCTGAGAAAGGGAGCAAGGAGGACCCAGGGGTCTACAGGCTGGTGAGTCTCACCTCTGTGAGACCGTCTCACTGCTATGGCTGTGGGCAGGCTGTCTAGTGGTTGTCAACCCTGCCCATGGCAGGGGTGTTGGAACTAGCTGATCTTTAAAATCCTTTTCAACCCAGGCCATTCTTTGATTCTATGATTTATAAGTCTGAGAAGAACAGTTTACAGAATTGTATATAAAGGAAAGAAAATATTTGTCTTGGATGACTTTTTTTTTTTTTTTTTGCTATACAGTTGTACACTTGTATTTTTTGTCTTTATTATCTAAACAAACTGAGTTCTCCAATATTTTGTATGAGCGTTATCCTCTTCCCACACGTTCCACTTGAGTTTGTTCTGCAATGAGCCATTTGATCTGTGTGGTAAATTATTTTAACCACTTCTATCTTGCATTTTGCATTAAGTATTTGTAATCTTTTCATTAAGTCTTCTGTTGGCTATGTGACTTACATATTTTTACCTTAACTCAAGAACTACTATTTTTTAAAAAGATTTTTTTTCCTGTTAGCTGCAGTTCTAAACAAATGCATAAAAACTATGAGCAACACATATTTGAAGAATAATTAAACATTTCTGATAGACCCAACTGTCCAGATCTATTTAAGAAAATATTTTCACTAATTTCGTATGAGTAGAACTTTATTATGTCACAGGGTACCTATATGAGTCAGAAAACTTCATACATTATTACTATTTATGTCCTATGTAACTCTGCGAGCTATAGTTTAAATGATACCTATGGTTAGAGATCTTAACTCTCCCTTTCTGATGAGGTCAGTTTCATCCTAACTGCTCAAGCAGAGTCTTCCAGAGGGAAAAGAGTCCCCCAGAGAGTGCAGTCCTTTGTCAAAGCATATACAAAAATGATACATTTTCTGTAAAAGCTTCCTCTTACTAGCATGTCATGTGATCCTGTTGATCCTCACTTATCAGGAAATAAATGATGTTAACATTGTATTTCCTGTAATTGCTGTGATACAGAAATTTCTCTGACCACTCAGACATAGAACTGCCAGTAATTTCTTGGTCTTGGTTGAAACCTGGGGAAAGGGAGAACGACAGTGATCATCTCCTTATATGTAACTGTTACCTTAGCATAAAATAAGATGAAGCAGAGTATTTGCTCATCAAAATGCCCTTTATCAGGTGCAGAGTAGACAAGCTGTTCATGTAGTGTCCTTCCTTATTGCTCTTTAAACATAGATATAAATGACTTTATACCATTTTACTCAGGTAATAATTACATCAAAAAGATATGCAATAAAACAAAATAATATTGGAAAAATGTGCTCAGATTTCTAAAGAGACATCTTTTGTGGTTTGTGTCTTGAAATTTAATGAGACAAAGTCTGAATAACTGTTTGCATACTGGTAAAGGTTTTTATTTTTGTTTCAATCATTAATTTATATGAACATTTCTCTGACAAAGTTTTTGTCTCAAAAAATCTGCTTCCTCACTTCTGTTTCCCAGATACAGTCGGCATGTTGTTTCCCAGCCAAACATATAGTTCAGTACTATTCCTATAGCAAGAAACTTGCATAATAAAAGGGAAATAGAAGATGTAGGGGAATTAGAACTACACTTGCTAATTAGGTGTCCAGCTCTCATTGATTTTGAATAGACTCTATGTCCCTAAGAATTCTTCATGCTATTGAAAATTTCTCATGTAATCACTTTCTGCTTTGCTTGTACAGCCCCTAGCACTGAAAGACTTATGGTCTGAATAAGAGAGAGCACATGATGCCTAGTCTAAATTATCCTTGATGGCAGAACTACTATTTACAAATGAAAGATTTTAGAAGGCGAGTCTATTTTTTTTGACAGAAACAAACTTTAAGGCTGTCCATATTTTACACAATAACTTCTTAACTACTACAGTGCCTGCTTGTGTGTATCTTCATTCATGTGGCTTCAGTAAGTCTATGTGCATTAGATACATTTCTCCCTGAAAGAATTTTCTGAAACACAAAATTAAGTCAGAATAACACATTTAAAAGATTTTAACGTTTTACTGAAACAATTACATATTATGAGATAAGGCAAATTGGAAATTAGTTATTCTGCAAGCCACACTCAAATGTGCAACGTGGAATAATGTCATACGAAGAATGTTTTGAATATATTATGTAACTTTTATAAATCTATTCTAATAGTCACTAGTTAACAACTAATTTCCCCTTAGATTCTAAGTATTCTCCTAGTTATTCAGAAAATGTTGAAATAGTATGTAACGTGTATTGAGTCTTTTCAGAAAGCTTAACTATTAGACTAAAAAAACAATTTTATAGTAAAAGTGAAGTGCAGTGGAGTGCAGTGTAAGTGAAACTCACTGTTAATATTGATGCAGCAAAGTAAAATATTTTCACCTCTGACTCTGTAGCGTACATTTCTGATTTTAGGGAGATGGAGAAATAAAAAAAAAAAGATGGAAGGAGAGTTCGGGGAAAAGATGATTGTGTTCAGCAGATACTCCTAGTGGGAGGTATTCAACTCGAAACCTACATACCTTAACAGGCACCTGGTTTGCCAAAGTATACAAGTTGAGTCTAAATAGAATTCAAAACCACTGGAAATGATATGAGTAAGCTTTTTTACAGGTGAATCTCTTCTAAAATTAGGACTGTTAGTTATGATCTAAAAACAAGCGGGAATTCTTATTAATATATGGCTGAATGCCTTGCTGAACAAAACATAATCACACAATATATCACATGCAGTCAAATTGGAAAGGACCTTGTTCTTCAGTCTGCTCTCCTATCAGTGGTGGAATAATTGCTTCCTCAGAAAGAAATGTTATTAATGGCTCTTTTGACTTCGAATGCAACTCAAATGCTGCATACCAAAATAAAACTATTCTGTTGCAAAATCTGGCTGCTTAGAATAATTCTAAAAAATTGAGGTCTGTTTTTATGTCACAAGGATGTAGAAATATTGTCTCAGAAAGTTAGTTGCAGTATCAGTGTTTCAAATTTTATTCAGAATAAGGAAAAATAAACCTAGTAAGAGGAGTTATGTTTTCTTCTAATCCCATTCAGCACTTTGAATGTTTTCATTGGTCTAAGAAATGAAGCAAAACCTCCAAATTAAATATTATTTTTTGCTCTCAAGCACAGTAACTGGAATTTACTTTGTGTATTCCAGTTGTAATCTAACTGTAAGGAAGCAGGTAAAACTTTATAAAAAATTATGAACAGTGAATGCTAATGAAGTAGACACAAAACGGAAACAACAGACAGAAAACACATAACAGCTAATGGATAAAAACTGCTAAGTTTAAATTGCCCTCAATTCATTAAGGTGCTGACTACCTCAGTCTTCCTTCATTGGTAGATTTCCTAAAAATGCTATCTGATGACAAATTAGTTACACGTGCTCATCAGTATTCTTAAATAACTTTTGCTTTCCAGGAATTGGATTGGTCACACAGCTTTCATTAACCTTTTCTTCTTAGCTATCTGCATTTTCACTTCTTGTTATATGTTTAATGAAATATTATCCAGGCATGCTTCTTTTGCAACACAGGCATAAATAAAAAAAAAAACTCTGATAAAAAAAACCTCTATTAAGCTACCCAGTGTGGTGGTAAATGTTAGCCAAGGCTCTGATAAGTCTTTAAAAGAGTACAGTGTGCATTTTTATCCAGTGGTGAACTTGCAAATAAGTGTTATAATACTTTTTCCATTCAAATTCTTGGAAAACACCCTCATAATGCTAATTTAACATGAAAAGCAAATAAAAAACAGAACTGTATTTATCAAATTATAAAAACAAAGCTAAATTTGGGATACTAAGAGGGATTTTCAGCTATTTCAGTCTTTAGTTCTGCCCTATTTCCTGTAGCCTCTGCAAACCACAAAGTATTGTATAAATAAATAAAATATTTGAAATATGGTTTGTCAATACTTCAGCAACAGGTCCTCGCATCTCTGAATTTCTATTGGCTGAAAATTCTCGCTTAGACTTAAATGAAACTCATGCTGTAAGACTTGCATGTTGATTCAGAGGTAATTTTGTAAGTGTTATCCTTTTAAAGGCTTTAAACAAGTTTCTTACATTACTTGGAGAGAAATGTTTTCCTGAATGTATTTGTTTATGGAAAACTGCAGTTTTAATTAGCTGGATTATGTAATAAATTTAGCTTTTAACTAGAACACAATTAAGTCATTAGCGCTGTAAAGTTTTCGTTTGAAAATAAGCTATTACTAGAATTCTTAAGTTTTAGCTTTTTAATAATTCAGTGACCAAAATAGATATCTATTTTAAATTGCTCATCCCATAGTTCATTGCCAGTTACAATGTCTCTTAGTTAATTTTTGTATAAATAGTGAAATTTTAAAGAAATTTATGTAAATATACACAAAAACTCCAGAACTTTTCTTTTAACTGATAGTAGTTCATGAAATTTTAAATATAATTCTGTTTTTCTCACCATGGTAGTTGCCTAAACTGCTGTATTTTTTGAGCTTTCAAAGTCGAACTTAAAGCATATGCTTTTTTACATAAATATCTTCAACAGCTTCTTCTTTTTTTTTTTTTTTGTTAATGTTTATATTTCAGTTAAGTTACGCCAGGATAAGAATGGAAGGATACAGTACTATCTTCTTTGTGACTGGGAAGCAATCATTGTTTCTGTAATTTTCCAGATAGCCTGCTACGTCTGTGCTGAAACGAATCATACACAATTGCCTGAGGCTTATACAAAAAAATCTGAATTTTCATTTTGTCCTAACTTTTTTTATAAAATAAATTGAATGAAAACTCAAGTTCATTGACATTGCAAGCAAGCATAAACAGTACACAATGTTAAATGGTTAAAAATCAGTGATCCATTTCTAAATTAACTGTAGAATCACCAAGGTTGGAAAAGACCTCCAGGATCATCTAGTCCAACTGTCAACATACCACCAATATTTCCCAACTAAATCATGTCCCTTAGTACAACAACAAAATGTTTCTTGAATACTTCCAGGGACAAGGACTCTACCACCTCCCTGGGCAGCCCCTTCCAGCACCTAACTACTCTTGTGAAGAAAAAATTTTTCCTAAAATCCAACTGGAACCTGCACTGCTGCAACTTGAGGCCATTCCCTCTATTCCTATCACTAGTTATGCGAAAGAAGATCACGAACATAAATTCAATTTTTGAACTTTTTTTTAAGACATTTACTTGTACCAAAGATTATTCTCAAACTTACTAGTAAGTTATGTAATTATTTCCCTGTAACATTTTATGTATTTTAGAAAATGTTGCCTCTATTTTTGACCTAACATTAGGAAAACTTTAATCTCAATTTCTGCTCTTTATCAATTGAACTTCATAAAGTAAGGAAATTGAGAGCATCCTCGCATCTTCCAGGAAAGCAATTGCATTGGAAAGCTTTCTCAGGAAATATGCAAAAGCCTACGTGGCAACATTGCTTCTCATCACACTGCATATGAAAAAGAACCTTTCTTGTCTTGCTAGTTATTTAAATACAGCTCTGTGTTTAACAGCAAGTTGGCATAATCTTGGATCTGTGTGATCAACTGTAAAGATGAGGAGAAAGAAACATGGAAAACGGCAAATCAGGATGCACTTAGGTAAGCTCTTTAGCAACCATTCTGTCTATATATACAAGATTGCTAGTGATGTATATAATTTCCCTGGCATCACTTTTTCTTCCAGAATCTTGATTAGCAAAATTTCCCATGCTGGAGCTGTGCACCTCTCATAAATGCAATGAAAGAAAACAAATTTGTTGGTATCTCTATCAATTCTGAAATTTAGTTAACATTAGGAAGAAAAAAGAAACAGACAAAATGTTCCCCTATTCCTTTTTGAGAACAGTCACATCCAGGTAAAGATATGCTAACTGAATGGCTTAGATATTTTGTTAGAAAGTGCATGGGAACTGCTGAATCACAGCCTGAACCTCTGATTGACCACCTGAGGCAAGCATTGAGTCAGCCCTTGGTGCACAGGTGAAGGCAATTCACTTGTTCTGCTGGAAGGGGTGCAGCCTTGCTCCACCTCTCCTAGACCCTATTTAAGAGCTGACTGTCCCTCTAGAAGGGAGCATTTGGAGAATGCTCCTCTTGGAGTCTTCTTAGTAAGCCCAGGGTGGGGTAAGCTTTCCATTCATTCTTCTTTAGTGCGATAGTTTGTTTAGTCTAACTTTCTTGTATGTTTCTTAGTTACAACATCTGTATATTCACTGATTATACAGAAAGCAAATAGATAATGTGGCTGAAAACTGGAATTAAAAGAAAACTTAGTCATGTGATCTGGCCTAACCACAGTTTTGTTATGAGTTTATGTTCACCCTTTTTCTAGCATAGTGTTTTCATTATTCCTATACTTCAACTTCATATTCATTGTTAACTCTTCTTTGCTGTAACTCATGTTGTTTAGTATTATAGAAATATTTTCTAGTGACTTATCTTTGTAACCTAATTTTTACAAATATTTTTGAGCACTTCTCAGGACTATTGTTATCTCTTGTTGACCAACTATGTAGTGATTGCTGCACATGTCAATGTAATCATGACAAGTTAATCAAAATCAAGTCTATGAAGAAACAAATTAATGCACACAACTATGCAATAACTGTTGATTTATCTGTATTTTACTGGAGATTGTTTTTAAAAGATATTAACGGTAATGAAGTTTAGGAAATTTATTACCAGGCCTAGTTATTAACATCTGCGAAAATTTAACTTGTGTAGGTTTATAGCAGGTTCAGGGTGAATTATTGTTATTGCAACTCTGTTATTAAGAAATAATTCATCTACTATCTTACATAAAGCACTGAAATATTCACATCCTTCAGTCTCAGAGCCTTCAACCTTTCATCAAGTGCTAACCCACATGAGTCTTCCACTGTACGTCATGCTGTAAATAACAAGCAAAGTATACAAGTAGGTCTTTCTTCTATCTGTGGCTTGAGAACAAAAAATAATAATTCTGTAATTAAGTTCAAAATAAAAATGTTGTAGAAGTATGAATCTGAAGACGTTATTGATGAATCTGATAAGTAGAACATCCTGTTTTCTAACTCAACTTCAAGACAAGTAACTTGTATGTTTTAGGCTGACTCTACTGGCATAGAACAGCAAAGATACCACAGGCGAATATTTTGCAATTAAATAGAGGAGATGTGCTATTATTTAAGGGAATAAAATTCATAAACATTCTTGCCAAATAGAGGGAGTTCGGGGTTATTCAAGCTATTCCATAACACAAAAGGGAAAAAATGCAAGAAAATAAATTACTTGAATTATTATGATGGTTTGGGGATGCTGACTTTTTATTTATCTAGAACAAGAAGCAGTTTAAAATATGGTAGCTTAGAGGATGTTCTTTTTTCTTAAGAATTCTTCAGATCTGGTGGTGGGGGTTGGGGAGAAGAGAGGTAGGAGGTGAAGATGACAGGGCACTATCACCAATTCAATTTAATGTTAAATGCCAAAAAGCTTTTCAAAATCAAATACAGAAGGGGAAATTAGCATAAGAATCACCAGTAATAAAAGTAAGGAGAAAGAATAAAGTAATTGCTTTTCACCAAAGTTTAAAGTAAAGCAATAACAGAGAAAATGCTGCAGCTTAGCAAATGACTTGCCATTGCAATGATTCATTTCTATCCTATAATAGGTTTTATTTCCCTGTTTTGCAGTAATGCATTCATTACATGCCCAATTTAGAGCAAAGTTAGCCAGAGAATTCTGTATAAATATACTACAGAGTCACTTGTCAGCTCATCTTGAATGCTACATCAGCATGACAAACTGAATATCAGTGTAACACAACAACCAGTGTGGATAATAGTTGTCTAACACCATTTTATTAGCTTAAAAAAAAAAAAATAAAATAGGTTAGTATAACAAGAATTCATTGCATAATGGATTAGACCATGTTCTAGGAGGAACTCTGAACATGGTCCTCATGTTTAGAGGAGTAGCCCTCCTCTGGACCCCTCTGGTCTTTCTTCCTCCCTTTCTTAAAAATGAGAGTAATAAGAGTATAAGTTTTCTTTTTATCAGTCACTGAGGATCTTGCATGACAGCAGTAATTTTTCAAATATGATGGAGAGTGGCTCAGCAACCACATCAGCCATTTCTCAGAACCCTGGGATTCATATCATAAGCCCATGCACTTATACGCATTCCCAGTTTCATGAAGAGGTCTTGGATTCATTCCACTGTTACAGTGGAACAAAATCTGTTCCTCTCACCCATGCCTAGAGATTCAGAGAGCTGGTGGGGACTTGGGAAGCCTGAACACAAGTGAAGATTGAGGCAAAGCACTTATTGAGTACCTCAGCTTTTTCCATGTCTGAGGAAGCCAGTTCTCCGTTCTCATTTACCAGAGGGGAAGATTGTCCTTGATCTGTCTCTTTCTGCCTATGTACATATAGAACCCCTTCTTGTTATTTTCCACATCCCTTGCCAAGTTCAGTTTCATCTGTGCCCTGGCTTTCCTGATCTTATCTCTAGACATGTGGACAGTGTCCCTGCATTATTCCCAGGCTGCGCAACCTTGCTTCCACTTCCTGCATGTTTCCCTCTTTTCCCTCAGTTTAAGCTGTAGGTCCTTGCTCAGCTATGCCAGTCACCCACCTCTTTTGCTTGATTTCTTCTGCTTGAGAATGAAGAGCTCTTGTGCTCACAGAAGAGTGTCCTTAAAGAGCTGCCAGCCTGGGGGATCCCATCCAGCAGTTCCTTGAGCAGCTGCAAGTTCGCTTTCCTGAATTTCAGGGTTCTGACTCTACTTTTTGCCAGGCCTGCACTTCTCAACCAAACTCCACCAGGGCATGGTCACTAGAGCCCAGGCTGCCTCCAACCTTAATCTCTCTAATGCTCTCCTCTGCATTGGTGACCGTGGTGTTGAACAAGGCTTCATCACAGTTTAGTGCATCTAATACCTGGATCAGGAAGTTATCCTCAACAGACTCCAGGAATCTCCTGTATTGTCTGCCACCTGCTATTCTAGCAGATATCCGAGTTGAAATCCTCCATCAGGACCAGAGCCTACGAGCATGATGCTCCTTCAAATTGAAGAAAGAAGGCCTCATCAGGTGGCCTGTTAATCTGATGGAGGTATTTGTGTTTTGACACATTGTATGTAGTCAGTTTATATGAGTCTAACTGCAATCATCTGCAGAATAACTGTTAAGATTATACAGATCTAGCAATTTTAAAATTCTTTGTGTAATACAGGGTGTGGGAAAGTTGTATCTACTTATGTCAATGAAATAATATCAAATAGATGTGTTTGGCGCTAGCAAAGCCAAATAGTAATTTAACACCAGAAATTCTCACCCATTTCGTGTTTACTGTTAATAACATTAATTTTCAGAGAAAAGAGGACATATCTTACAAGTCTTTTTTTTTTTTTTTTTTTTTTTGAAGATAAAAGCCGAAATAATAAAGCCATCTCTCAAATGTATGCACTAAATTTTTCTTTTTCTTAAGCATTAAGAAGCTAGTGGATTTTCTGTGCTTCTAGTACCTTACAGTCAATGGATAAGGTTTTGACTTCCTGTAAGAAGGAAAGCATTGGTTTTAATTTTATGTTCCCAAGGCAGGCAGACAGCAACTACTTGAAGCAGTTTTCAAAGGCTTCTCTGCCTTTACGTTGACTGCCTTGGCAACTTACATATCTCATTTCAGTGTTCCTTAGGGTCAACAAAATTATGTGAAAACTGTATACATTTTTAACCACATCCAAAACACTTCATTTTGTCAGATGAGTGGGTTTTGGTAATTCATTTCCAAGAACTTGTTAATGAAACATCTGAAATGAAAATTGTCTTTCAATAAGTTTTAACGGCACTTGATTTTTACAGTGTAACAATTGCACATTGTGTATGTATTACCTTTTTTCCTCATATTGACAGGTTATTTTTAGAGATGCAAAAGTCATGAAAAATAAATGCATTATCAAATGTCACTCAAAATCATAGCCCAATATATTTAGACTTTGCCACTCCTAACATGTTTTGGTTTAATGTCATTAAATGCTTCCTTGCATCACTCATGTCCTAAGGATTGAAGTAATAATAGAAGGAAAAAATCTATTTGTGACAAAGTCAGTGTCAAAATTGGAGATAGATACACCTCTGGAATGTAGCAGTGGTAAAAATATAGCACTATTGAAGTTAATTGCAGAATTGTTTTTGAATATGATAAGACTGAGTCTTCATGCTCAATCTTATTTTAATGATTTACATGTTCATTTTCTACCCTAAAATGATACATTTTAAAAAATTCAACCACTGGAAACTGTTTTTAGAAATATCAGTTGCTGAACTGGATTTCATTTTCAATTCATTTTTCAGTTTTCATTTCAGCAAAAACAAATAGGTTAAGAGCCTTCTCTTTGAAGGTTGTGTTCCTTTGTAATACAACAGATGGAAGTGGTATTCACTGCCCTTATCAATAGGCAGACTTATCCAAACATGATTATATCTTCCTTACAGTTGAAGTTTTCAGCTCCATGAGTTAGGGTATATTCTTGATGAAGTCATTTCTTGAACAACTTAGAGTTTTATTCATCATGTTCACTTTAGACAATATTCCAAGTTCCAGAGATGTGCTCTCTACTAACTTACACAGTCAGTCATGCACAAAATGATACATCTATGGCCAACCACCTTCATGAAAAGGTACTGGCTTTTAATTATTTGTCTAGGAATATCTGTTACTAGTTCACAAAGCAACCAAGTGTACTCTTGCAGCATCTTGGTTGCAGAATGGAATTGTTTTGTTTTACTTTCAGAAATAAAAATAGCAGTGATACTTTGTGTCATGGTTTTATGATTTTTCTTATTGGTATTCCACACCATAACATCATGTAAAGCACTGGGAGTGGAAGAGTTAATGCTCCAGTTTCATGGACTGCTGATCTTCTTCAGATCACTGCTGCTCTTCTGTATTTAGATCCATCTACCTTCCTTCCCCATAGTTTTAAGGACTATTTGACATGTGCAAACACTGAAGTTATTAATTTAACAGTTTAATTTACAAAAAAGTTTTGGTGACAGTGATACTAAATGATGGAAAAACAGGTTAGCTATTGGGAACAATATTGCACTAGATATATATATATATATATATATATATATATGGCTGAGTTATTTATATTTAGGTGTAGAACACTTTAACCAAGTGAAAGTAAACCTCTTAAGTCAACTAAAGCACTTAAAAATAAAATGTACCACAGCAATGAAAACAGTCACGCAACTCTAGGTAATCTAATAAATATTGTTGTGTTGTTTTTGTTGTGTTTTTTTTTTTTTTTTTAAGCATATGAAAAGTGTAGAAGTGAAGACTGTTGAGTAGTGACTTAATGGACATTGAAGAGAGCATTAAGATCAGGTTGAATTATGTGCAACTGAGCTTGATGAATAGTTAGAGCAAAATGAAACTAAATTTAGTGGCCATCTTTGCTGCTAGGGACTATGATTTACTGGCTGAAAATGTCAGAAAGGAATGAGGGCATTGGAAGATCTTCCCCTTAATACTTTGTTGCATAAATAATCAGGACAATGGAGAGTACTTTAAGAAACATTTAAGTAGGAAGACAGGTTATGAAAGATTTACTTCAGTGATGGCAGGTGTCCACACTATCTAGATGACGGGTTGCAAAGAGGTCTTAGTATGGAAGTCAGGAAGGTGGTTTCTTCATGGCTGCATCTTGTCTGCATACTCATGACAATGGAAGGCTGTCGTGCATCCCTGTTTGTCACTGGCTTCATTGCGTTTAAGTTCAGCTGGTTACCAGGTAGTAAAAAGGCTTTTCAGCGGTTTTGTCATAATTGGTCAGTAGGCACTTCATTTCAGTTCTTTGTGATTTCATTTATTATTCTATTTATTGTCCCCTAAACTGGGGACAGAAACTTACAACTGCATTTACAAAATGCTATAAAGCTAAGCAGTGCAGGCAAGAAAGCTCACATCTTACTTCAAAGATACCAAATACATTTTAAATATTGTCCAACACATTAGGACTTTCCACATACTTCCTGGAAACGAATGTGAGAAACTGAAGTATTTTTATTAACTGCAGAAGAAGGTGGGCTTTGTAGTTACCTTCTTGAGATAAAACCATATTGTGGTTATGTCAAATCTTACTTATGTTAATGTTTATTGCAATATATTTTAATTTGTACTGTGATATAATTTATTTATAATACAAAGTTAAACTTGTTAATCAAATCAATACAGGTAACGTGATAATACTTCAAATTAAATTAGTTCTTGGATGAGTACTTAATTGGCATGTAAATGATGGTTATTGTCAGTTAATTAAATGTCAAATGTTTGTTCAAAGCGCATGTTTTGATACATGTAATGTAGTTAGAAACATGGCCATGGAAGAGTAATTTGCAACACGTTTGTTTGGACTTGCTAATCCTAGAATATTCCTGAAAATGCTTTTTGCTCTCTGAAAGTGAAACATTTGTGACTTGTTTTTTTTTTCCTGAATACGCTGCTAGCATAATAGCAGGACTGTTGTCTGTATGAATAACTGAATCCTCAGTGTTCTGAGTTTTCTAACTTAGGGTATGGAGCTGTAAGACAAAATACAAATGATTTCTTCATCATTTTCGCAAAACAAAACAAAGTAATTTTGGCAGAAAACGCTACTGTGTATGCTGTCAACTGTGCAGTTGACTATTTCTCCTCAGGCTCAATTTACGGCTAGAAAATTTTACATTAACAGCTGTGTATTTTATTTTCTTTTCTGATGTTGAACTTCAGTGATTGTTCCTACAGTGTGTCTTTGAATCTGAATGAGTAGATAGCTTGTGCCGAAGGAAGTGGAGGAATGTATATGAATGACAGAGAGGAGGGGAATTGGAGGAATTCTGTGGCCTTTAAATTCAGTCAAAGTAATTTCATTTCTAATCCATTACTTTATTATCCCTTATCACCTGTCATCCTGATAAGGGTAATGATTTAAGTATGGTACACAGCATGGTACTTCATCTTAGCTCAGTTAATTTTGTCTTTTGTTTTTCTTTGATAACTCAATATTGTTTTCCTTTTGTCCTTAGAAATAATTCATAAACTACATCTATACTGATTCACTTCAAGAATGTTTTTTTAAACAATTTGTTGATGTTTTCTGTTGAGGGATGGTGCATTTCCTGAATGTTTTCCGTATACAATTTTAATAATAATAATAAATACCTTCAGTGTGTAGCAGACAACAGAAGAAACTTAAAATTACCTTTTTTATTAAAGGAGCTATTTATAATAATGTAAACTAGACATATTTTAGCAAAATTCAATACTCTTACTCACCGAGCTGAAACAGACTAATGGACTAAATGCTGTGAAACTCAGCTGGAAATCCTTATTTTCATACTCTGCTACATATTTGATGGATTAGGAAGTTATGGTTGACCTTTTAAAAAGATATGTATTTTTTGAAAGGTGTGGATTTTCTGGTCCCACTGAAATCCTTGTTTATTTGGTAGAGAGAAGCCTTACAAATGGTTTCTGTTCAAGAGTATAAATACGTCTGTTTTTCTATTTTGTATCTTTATTATCACTCTTCACTTAGCAAACTGAGTTTGCATCTGAGTACTAGAGTGATGGAAGTTAAGGAGTGTCAAATGGGAAGCATAAACAAAAAAATACCTCCTGGTTTAAGAATGCCTAAAGTTGGAAGACATATAAGCTTAACTAGTTGAAACAGGAATAAAACTGTATTACCTGAAAGGTCATTATTCATTTTTGAATGGTGCCCTACCGGAGGACAAAAACAGCATCTAAACAACAGATTTTTCAGAAGTTTTTCATTAACATAAACTTCATATCACTCATAAATTGATTATTTTTTAAATATTTTTCATTTGTCATTAACAAGTACGTACATCTGGAAGGAAATATCCACATACAACATGATAATAAAAAAAAAAAAAAAAACTTAAAGAAAACAACCCTTGAAAGGAATTTGTAACTCAGTTTTGACTGAGTTTTTGTGTTTGTGGATTTTTTTGAATTACTACCTCTATATTTATTTAATAAGTGAACATCAGTTTATGATAAGAAAATTTCTATCTTGGAGAGCTATTTGGCAAAAGCTTTCCATTAGTTATCACAACCTGCATAATGAGTTGGAAGTAATGGTAAAATACAATAAATTTCAAAGTTCTTCAAATCAACACTCCAAATAATAAGATCTTACAGAAATATATAAATAGTGATCATACAACAAAAAGAAGGTGGATTACAAAGTTTTATTTTAGCCATGAAAAATTGATAAATAAAATGGAATTTTTTTATGTTTTATAACTAATCCAGAGCATTCTATAGATACTGAGATATGTAACAATTGGATCACATAAATTAGTTCAAATAGTCTGAAACTTTCCACTCTAGAAGACAGGATTTTCAATACAGTTTTGACTTGACTTACAGATTCTGTCCTGGAATACAATGAGCAGTTACAGCACTGTTAGGTATGTGTTTCATGAAAATAAACACAGTCATATTTCTATACAAATATAAAGACTTTATCTACTGTTTTAGTTTATTGTGAAACTTCATCTGAGAGATGATTCATTTAAAGATATTAGTCTTTGTGGCCTGGAACCTGCAACCTGCCATTAGAAAAATATATCTCTGTATCTCTTAGGAGAACTTCTTGAGGACTGCATGACTGGATCAGATCTCATCCAATGTCCTCTCAAAAGCAGTGATCATCAGCAGCTATGTATGACAAAGGAGGAAAAGGATAAAAATATCTTATCTATAGTAGACCCCCAGTATCTATCTGTTTTCATTTCAGGGACTTAAACTGTCCTTGGAGTTCATGAGGTTTTATGTATTTAGTTCTATAAAAGAACTTGTGCGTTCAGTGATGCAGCATTCTTTTGCAGGTAGGAAAGATTATGTCTTTTGATAACTGTAATCATTCACAGTTTCAGTGTACTCTGAAATACGATACTCATACTGTGAAGGTAACTGTCAGAGTCAACCTTTGAGAGAGTCGCTAAACCCATGTCTTGTTGATGCCAAAATATGTTATCTAAATAAATGCCAGAAGATTATAAATATTCCAACTGAACAGAAAGCACCTTCTAGAATGTATTTCCAGCAAAATGAATATGAGAAGAAAAAACTGGGATATATGCACATAATGTCTCAGAAAACATTTGCTTCTGCAATGGAATAGAATACCTCAGTAAGAAAACTGTAGAATTTAACATCTGAAACAAAAAGCTTTACTTGGAAAATGCTCCTTAAACATGTTCTAGTATAAATTGGCTGATAAATAGCCATGGTCAGGTTGTGAACTTATGGGTTAAAATCAAGGATCGATCCAGTGAAGGACATCTGGTTTGGGGATGCCCCATCCCTAGAGGCATTTAAGGCCAGGCTGGATGTGGCTCTGGGCAGCCTGGTCTAGTGGTTGGCAACACTGCCCATGGCAGGGAGGTTGGAACTGGATGGTCGTTGTGGTCCTTTTTAACCCAGTCCATTCTATGATTCTATGAAATTAATGATGCTGTAAAAGAACAGTTTTAACAGAATTGCAAATGCTTTTGCTCACCCCTGTAGCACATGTCCATAAAATTTGTTTCTGACCAATATCAAGAATTCTTGAAAAAGTGTTACGTATTACCCAATTTTATGCCAACATTTTGTATACCAATTCAATGAAGTAGTGCAAGTGGTTGCTAATTAGGTGCAATCCACAGAGTCTCATCATCCTGTCCTGGCAAATGTGTAATTTTTTTGTTTTGACAAATCATCTTTTACTACAAAGCACTAACATATTTGTCTGAAAGAAATGCTGTGTGGAATTTTTCAGATTTGTCAGAATTACAGGTGTATGCTAGATGAAGCTGGTTTTGTCAGTTAGGAACGTTGTACCAGTACTTCCCAACCATGTGTAACATATATTCACAAGTGTCCATAATAGATAGTATGATTTAATCAAAGATTAGACACTTTCTACAGGCCAAGTTGTAAACTGTATACTTATATAATTTTTCTTAAGAACTTAAGTAGTCTTCATACTTACCAGACTTTTGTAAAGGAGGCATTCAGTGCTTGGCAACTGAGGAAATAATAAAAATGGGTTGCACTGAGCAATGATTTTACTGTAAGGAGATGGATCTCTTTGTCCACTTATCAGAGTAAGAAGGGAGAATCTTTGATATACCTGGAGTGAGATTGAGAGACAAACAAAGTCAAAAGTTGTCTGACTAGTTTATTAACAATTAAAGTGATGGGGAAAGGAAAGGCTGGTGATTATCACAAATTAGGGCAATGGGGAAGGGAAGGTGGGTGTTAGAAAAGGTGGGAAAACAGCAAGAATTATGTAAAGTGGAGCACCAAGGATCCAGCAGTGTCCCATTGTACGCCATTCAGACCATCTAAGGCCTATGCAGGAGTAAGGGCTCAGGGGAGAGGGTGGCAGAACAGCTGGCCTTATGCAGCAAGCAGGTAAACAGTAGGCAACCAACAGTGGGACCAGGGGCAACAGACACAGTTCAGGTAGCAGGCCCAGGAGAATTGGGCAGCAGGCAGGTTATCACACCACAGGGTGTCCGATATTGGGCACAGCCCTCATTGGTTATAGGGGCCTTTTCTTTTCCTCTTCTGCTGGCATGGCATTCCTGGGCACTAAGTCTTTTTTTTTAAAAAGTCATAATTTATATCTTGTTATCAAAAAAATGATTTTCTCCCAGGTTTTTGGAGTTATTTCTTTCAAGAAACAAATCGAGTTATTGTAGTTATTTAGCATCAGTGTCGATAATAATGATTTGTAAAAACTGGGTTGCATGTACCAGGTTCATAAATGCGTTTTACTGTAATGAATCTCATTTTGTGTGTAGATTTGATGTATGGTGAAAGGGAAAATAGGCCCTGCAGATTTGACATGAAAGAGCCATCATGTTGAGCCAGGGCATGCTTGTTCTTATCTTGAGCTAATTCTGGGTTACTCAGTTTTCAGCGATTTCAAATGATGAGATGCAAATGATGGCATAATAAATGGAGTCTTTAACATTGAAGGAAAAGGTTTTTTTCATTCAATCTCAATAAACAGGGAAAATAATTTCATTTGTTCCATACTGTTAAGATACTTTCAGGGATTAGACTGTAGATCCCATTTACAGGATAGATTTTGAATACCAGTGCATTCGTGGAGGACTTATGAGCCAGGGTAGATTCACTTTCTGAGAGGTAGTTAAGTTAACCACAGTCATTGCCAGCAGTTCTAAGCTAGGGTAGAGATAAGTATAATGTCCTTAGCACAACTAGAAAATTAGTTATAGATTGAGGAATGCTAGAGATCTCTGCCTTGACATTCCTAAAAATGATTAGTGAAAAATTAGGAAGGACAAAAAGTAGATCTAATCAGTAGTTCCCTCCAAAGTTCAGTCAGCTTTTTGAAACTTGGAGTTGATCAAGGGGGTTGATCACGGTCCCAGCTCCGGGCGCAGTTCAATTTCTCATTCTGGTAGTAGATAAACTCAGTGGCTGAAAGTGGAATTTCAGTGTATTTGGAGTAGAAGTAGGATACAGTATCGTATGGAGTAATCAGCCATTAGGAAAAAGTTTACCAAATGAGGCAAAGAATTTCTTAACAGATGAAAATACCTTATGAATTTGATGCGGCAACTCTTGAAAAGAAGAATTTCTGATGCATTACACAGGTCAGGTTATGATAATAATGGTTCCTTTGATCCCTAAAACCTGTAATAACATTGTATATAATTATGATAGAAGAAAAATAATCTCAGGGAATTTTGTTATAGGGTTATAGAATGTCATATTGTTATCATTTTCATTCTAATAGAAAATATTAATCAAATACTGTAATTTGTGGGCCTGCAGGAGAGTGGACACTTTCTCAAAAGAGAAAAAAGTGAATAGGCCAGTATATTTCAATCAAAAATATATCTTGGTAATATACATATAGGACACATGCTTCTAGAATGTCAGATGTTTGATTGAAAGCAACACATATTGTAGAAAGAAGCTGTCCTGAATTGGATTTGAACCATCACTGCAGTTAGAAAAATGCACTAAATAGTCACAGAAAGCATTAGAACAAAAAATGGACTTACGCTTCAATGAAAGACCTGGTTTTCTACAGTGAGAATGAAGTTTTAGGTCATTCCAGTACTTCAAGAAAAACAAGTGTTTGAATTTAAGATGCATTGTCTAATGCATTCCATCAAATGTTGAAGAGTAATAACAGCACAGTTGTTCTTTTGCCTTGACTAAGTTAAAACAGAGGAAGATGGAAGACAGATGAATTGATTGGTTTTTTTTTGTTATTATTTGATGCCAACAATGAGTTGGTTTTACAGTCTCTAATATTGCTATCCTAATTGGAGCTGGATGGGGCTGGGCGTTAAATTTTTTCATCATTATGGTTCAGAAACTATAGAATTATAAATATTTCTCTGTGTTCACAGAAGTTCAAAACTCCAAGATAACAAAATTTGTCCCACAGGCTTTTCAAAACAGGTAAAAGAGAAAATATGACACCTGTACAAGTATCTGAGACTTGTATTTCCAAGGTTACTGTTGGGGGAAAAAAAAGATTATCACAAAGAGCAAAATATAATATTGAGCTCCAAACACTTTTTCTCTTTTATAAATAATAAACAGATTTAGTCCTACTTCTCACATTGCTTCTAATGATCAACTGCATTTATAGCTCAAAAGCACATGCTGTCAAACTGCAAAATAGATCTGGACGATGTCTTAAAATTATAGCTCTATCATGTTTAATTGTCCTGATATTATAGTAATAATACTGACAATTATGAACTCACTATTAATGTGTTTGTCATAAAATGCTTACATAATTGCTTCTAATTTTTTAGCTTGACCTTAATTTTGAAGGGCAGCCTAGAAGTTCCTGTGAGAATCCTTCTTAGTTTTTTTTGGCTCAAAGCTTGCTTCCTGAGGTTTTTCTTGAGATAAGACTCTGAGTGACTTGTCAAGGAGGCAACTGATGGGTGCTAACTGTGTGACAATCGATATCGCTTTGGGAACACTTGCAAGCCCCTTCCCCCAGAGCTGCTTGCTCTGTAGAAGAGCGGAAGAGAGTGCTCATCAGTGTTTACTGGCGGAAGATCTGGCTTGTGGCCAAACCGTTCCAGCTAAGTATGGAAGGTTGGGGGATGATACCATTGTATCTTGCGAAGGCAAGATGCAAGTTGGTGCCTCCCTGCTTCCTCTTATCTGCTGGCAAGGCCAGAAAGATAAGAACAAAGGAGGTTCCTGCTGAGATCCCAGAGCCAGAAGCTGCCACCGCAAGGAGAACTGACTCAACCACCTTGGGTTTGAGCTGTCACTCAAAGGAGAGCTGATTTGACCACTTTGGATTTGAGCTGTCACTCCAAAAAGAGCTGACTCAACCACTTTGAAGCATTGAAAAAGGGCCATCATCACCATGGTCGTCGTCGTCATTGGCAACAGGACAACTCTGCCTGATGACCCACCGCTACTGAGGATCAAAAGACTGAACTACGAACCTCGCTGGATCCATGCTGGTGACTATCTCCCTCTTGCTGCCTATAGAGACTCCTTGCTTC
Source organism: Lagopus muta (assembly GCF_023343835.1). Lineage (NCBI taxonomy): Eukaryota > Metazoa > Chordata > Aves > Galliformes > Phasianidae > Lagopus > Lagopus muta. The sequence goes on along the minus strand of NC_064436.1, from coordinate 35,890,062 downwards.
TTCTTTTCTATCTTTTCTATCGCCCTCCTTCCCTTCCCCCATTACCCTAATCATAATAGTGTCCGTTCTCCCCTTCCCCATTCCCCCTGATTAAGATTTGTAATAAACTGGTTGGACCAACATTTGAACCGTTGCTTCTTAATCTCACGCCGGGTATATAGATAATAAAAGAACCTCCTCTCCCTCCTATAAATTGGAGCGAGACAGTTCCTAGTGTGAAAACTTTACTTGGAATAGAAGGCAGGCTGGGAGCACGATGCTTGAACATGAAGCTTGGTTTTCCAGAATTTCCTTCTTGCTGCTTGACAATATCTGTTGGATAAACACAACATTGACCAGGTGTAGTGGTTATATGTGAGTAATAGAGGTTGATTACGTTAAAAGGAAATCACAGAATCACTCAGGTTAGAAAAGACCTTAAAGATCATCAAGTCCAACCATGACCTAACCACACTACCATAACTCTGACAACCCTCCACTCAATCATGTCCCTGAGCACCACATCGAAACGGTTTTTAAACACATTGAGGGATGGTGACTCAACCACCTCCCTGTGGAGCCTATTCCAGTGCTTAATAACTCCTTCTGTAAAGAAGCGTTTCCTAATATCCAACCTAAACTTACCCCGATGCAACTTGAGGCCACTTCCCCTCATCCTGTCACCAGTGAGAAGAGACCAACCCCACTCTTGCTGTAAGCACCTTTCAGATAATGGAAGAGCGCAATAAGGTCTCCCCTCAGCCTCCTTTTCCCAGACTGAACAGCCCCAGTTCTTTCAGTCTCTCCTCATAGGCCATATTCTCTAAGCCCTTCACAAGCCTTGTTGCCCTTCTTTGGACCTGCTCTAGCACTTCAGTGTCCTTACTATGTTCAGTTTTTGGCACCTCAGTACAGAACTCGAGGTGAAGCCTCACCATGCTGAGTACAGGGGCAGGATGATTTCCCTAGTCCTGCTCATCACACCATTCCTGATACAAGCCAAGATGCCATTGGTCATCTTGACCACCTGGGCACACTGCTGGCTCATATTCAGCTGGCTGTCCATCAGTAAAACACTTCAGAAGTAGAAAAAAAAATCAGAAAAACACTTTTTGTGAATTTTCTTTCTGTAAAAGGTAGTATTTATTCACACAGACAACTTTGTTGTCTTTGGCCTTTCAGTTTATATGTAGATTACGAAGGCAGAGAGTGAATTAATTTCTGAAGTGTCTGATATAGTTGAAAGATTTCTGCTTTACTGTAAGTGATAGAGCTGGTTCAGCAAGGAAATGTTTAAGAATTCCTGGTATACGAGGATGCCCACTAATAACAGTTTGAAACATTGAAAAACTTGCCTATTTGCTACAGACCCCATGCCTTTACCCTATGTTTTGTTGTAAGCCACTACAAATCATTTATTTAAAATCTTACGTATTTTCATTTTATAGCAAAAGACTTAAAATTTCTGCTATTACTCAAAAATATATTTTTCTGCTGGAAAAAGGAAAAAAGAAAAAAAAAATATCGTGATACAAAACAGTCAATTTGTGCTACACCCTTAGATGTCATTTCAATATATTTCAACTATTCTATGCAAAACTTCTATATAACAAGAGCTTTACTGAAACACTGGTAGGTTTTTAAGCTACAGTTTTTCAAGAGGAGCCATATGATATCAAGAAGAGAATGATCATTCTCTGAAAAGAAAATAAACCTTCGTTTCATTTGTCCTGTATCCAGGATGTGATGTCTTTAAAGGTTCATAAAGATGGTTATATAAATTCTACAGTAGGTGAGAGAAAAATATCATGTCCTATCATTGTAATATACTTGTCTCTCACTATGAGGGGAGTATAAAAATATTATTATTAAATTCTTAAAATTGCCTGGAAATCCTGATCACAAATTTGTTGTTAGGGGGATCATGGCACATGGATATACATTGCTATACTTTGTATACAAACCACCTTAAAATAGGCCTGATTCCCAAGTGATTCTTAGAGAAATCTTGAACTCAATTGCTGCTGTCAGTGGTTTTGCTATACAGTCATGATTGCAGAACAAAATTTGAGATGCTACTATTCTAAAGTCAGTTACAAAGACTCCTCACATCTTCATTTAGAATAAAAATTTCTGGAAGGACAGCTACATGGTGTTTTTACAGTTTGCATCTTCAACACAGTTTCAAAATATTCTTTTTAAAATTTTTTTTATTTTTAATCTGCGTGTTCTTTTACAAAAGTAGAGAAAAAACACTGGTAACATTTTATAATTCCAAGATTAAATAAATCACATTTTCTTCATTCCATAGGGAGGATACCTACATATTAGTTGTGTGGTACTGGGATGGATCTTGTGCAATTTGTAAACTCTCTTTTCCAGAGTTTTGGTAAAGAAATGAGCAGTACGTGTTTACATTCAAACTTCACTTGGATTCTTGAAGTAAATAATTTGTTGAAGAGTTTTCTCTCATTTTCAAATTCAGAGCCACCTATGTATTGACAAGTTTATATTTTACACATATGAATGGCTGCTCCTGTTTTTTATTTTATCTCAATTACCTGTATATTCATGGCCAGAATTGGAAAATGGAAGATCTCAGCTGTAGGCTGAGAAGTTTTTCACAACATATTATCATCTCTGTACTTTTAAAAACAGAGATTGATCATTTTAGCTCAGCCTGAGAAAGGAATACTCAAAGCTTCCCAAATCCATTAATTTTACTATCTTGGTTATGGTGTGGAAATACACAACAGTTACCAGCCTTGGCAAATATTTGAAGTTTTTTTTGCCTACCTCCTAAAATATCCATCAACAACTGAAAAAAATCCGTAAAACTGTTTTTCAGCCATCAGTATCCCAGCAGCAGTTAGGTTTTATTATTTCTTTTATTCTGTATTCTTGAAAATTGAACTCTTCAAGAAATACTGATAATTTTACTAAATGAGGCTTTAGTATGGTGGTCAGTGATTGCTTCTAAACTGACAGATACAAATAGATACTTTGAAGACAATTATTTGTCTGCCAAAATACAGTGTGAAAATTGGTACTGTGTTCAGATTTCTGGAAAGTCCAAAAGTAGCTCCCGAGTTACATTTAGAAAGAAGAATTATTATCATGGTTCCAATTGTGTTCAGTAAACATTCTGCTAAGCTATGCAATAAGAATCAATAACAAATGGAAGGGAGGTGATTGTGTAAGTGATTGAATGCTGTGGGAAGTCTGATCACTTTGTTATTGTGATCCTTCCCTGTTCTGTAGAAACCTAGAGAAGGCAAGGCTCTGAATTACTGACCTTCTCTACCTCAGCCATATTTAATTTCATGTCTTCTGAATGAATATTTCAACAAAGCCTTTTACATATTTATGAATGATGAGCTGCCTTATCCTTCAGTGATATAATGTAGATAATCTATTTTATGCTTTTCATGCATTGGACTTTATATTCATCTGACACAGGCACTTCTGACATATTTTCTGAGAATCAGTTTCTGCGTAATGTAAAAGCTTCTCTGGAGGATTTCTCAAATAGAGACAGGAGAAAGAAAATTGAAAGCCTACTATTAAGATAAAAATAAAATCTACTGTTTTCACACACAAAAAAATCAAATTAAGTACATGCACAGGCAAAATAATATTTGAGTCTTTCTTTTTTGTCCAAAAATAGGACCTAGATTTTGTGAAAATAGAAGAGGCAGAGTAGATAAGTAGCTCAGGATAGTTAGGATCAATAAATCATTAATGTTCTTAACTAAAGGAGTCTTAGACAGAGATAAATACATTTTAAAATTAAGAAGCAGCAGAAGAGGGGGTAGAAAACCACCTTGCTAAACAGACTTGATTCTCTGTGAAGAACATCTGGTAACAAATATAGATGTACCTCAAAGGCATTTCAAAGGAAAACACTCAGCTTTTGCTAAGAGACAGAAGCGAATGTTGTACATAGTTGAAACGTTTAGAGCACAAAAATAGTTAATACTGCTTATATATTATGAAGTTGTTGTTGATAATACAAGTTGCAATGAAACTAATGACTGCATGAGGTTAGTAGTGAGCATTCAGAAAACAGTGACTCTTCTTTGATATGTTCCTGTTTCCTTTTGGTCTGCAGAACGTAGAACTGGATTGTTTCTAGCCTTCTAACTTATTATGTAGTAGGCCTTGTACAAATTCACACCAGAAGTTCACACTGCATACCATCTTTTTGTAATCTAAAATTGCACTGTCATAGCTAATTAAATTTACTTATCACATTCTAGTATATAAGAATTCATTGAAGATTCACAGTAGAAGTTTTCTTTTCTGACATAACACTTAAAAGTATGCAACCAAAAGGTCAAACCTGTTTGACATAGAAGGTTCATCATTACATCACAGCACTCATCATGCTTTCTCAAAATCTTAATGTTATTTCTTGGCATCTCATTAGACAGTATCATCAGTACAGAAATTCTGCCTCAGTTCTGTTTGTCTTCACTACAATCCAGATTTTTTCCATCACTGCATGCCATTGCATTCCTGCTTTGGACGTGTCCTTCTGTGTTAACTCTTCCAGTTTCCACTTAGCACTTCACTTCTCAGCCTTGCTTCAGAAAACCTTCATCTTTCATCTAACTAATGCAATTCTTTCATTTGACTGCTTTCTGGAGATTAAGACCAGTCCATTAAGGCTGAAATGTGTATACTTGCATGGAAATGGAACCAGCTTCTGTAAAGTTTGGCTTAGCAATGGAACTATGATTGGTATCTTTAAATTGCTGTTATCAGATTCTGTCAACATTTCCTTGGACTTACGTGCTTTGAATATATTGCTTTTCAGTGTTTATAGGTTTTTATTTTAAATCCATGTATTTTCCTAGCAAAAAAATGAGCTGAAGTTCTTTTTTATTCTCATTTAGTTTTCTATATTGTTCATGAAATATTTCAAAAAAGGGAGGAAAGCATATTATTATGTGCTTTCAAAAAAAGAAAAAAAAATGTTCATGAAAGAGACTTTTAAAATATTTCTTTTCTTCCTAAGACTTTGTTTTAATAGCATTATGTTTTCCCTGTTTCTTCTACTCAGCTCCCCTCCCAAAATGTATAGAATTAGCGCGCTGCAGTTTTTGTATAAAGATATAGTAATAGTTTATTTTATTCTCCTAAATGAAATGTGCCAGCTAATTTTTCCTGGTGTTCTTTTCCCCTTTCCCATATCACTTTTGTTTTCTATTATTGCAGATAGCACAAGCCTGTAGGAAAAATGTAGGAAGAATCCAACTTCTTTGCAAGTCACTTCCTTGTAAAATACATCAGATTATGTGACTATTAATTTATGGTCCATAGGCATTTCACATTGTGAAACAAAACCATCAAGTAACGTGATTGTCTTAGATGTATTTTAAGAGTTGGGTGATTGGATAATGCCATTCAGAGAACTTTCCCATCATCTGTAGCTCTTATTAATAAATGGAATTGATACGGTTCCTTCAAAAAAACAGAGCAGCTGGAATAATCATAGCTATGATATTCTCTTTGTGGTATGTTTTATAAAACATGTTTTTATGTTTTGATATTCTCTTTCTTCTCATGTATATTAATATTCAAATGTTCTAGTAAAAAAAAAAAAATGTTTAGCTCAGTGTATCAATATTATTTTGGCTATCCATTATCCTTTTGCTTCAATTATCTGTTCTCCGGTCATCCATCTCCAGAAATCTTCCAAATTTTGTAAGTCACTTCTTTCATGAATCTCTGTGATAAGGTACATCATATTGTCAGAAAATGTTCAAATATATTTACTATTTCAAATGTCAAGAAATACTTTGAGTAAATAATTTTTCAAACTTTTGAAGTGTTAAAATTATTAATTAACACTGAAGTCAGTAACATTCATTCTATTTTTAATTTTTGTAAGAAACATGCCATAAGTCAAAATTAAGATGTGTCATAATTACCAGTAGACTTATTTTCCAAGGTGATATGGCATTTGGAGCAGTTTCATTACATTTCTTCATTCATCTTTTTCTGATTTAAGGACTGTTTTGTTAGATATCTGTATTGGAAGAAATACTGAATATTCCACATCAAGATTTCACTGACACAAACTAATAATGCAAATTCTTCAGTTATAATAATACATGTTCTTCAGGTAAAGAATGAAATGATTTTTTGCCATGGCGTTGATATGAAGTTTGTTTTAAAACATGAAAGATCATCTTAGACTCCTGAAAAATGTTATTCAAATTTATTGTTAGATATTGCTGATTGTAATTGAAAGTCACTTCATTAAATTACAGTACAGAGAGATGAAAGACATCTTGCAGAAATGAAAATGGTTGCAAATTTAATTAAAACGTTAAATTATTGTTGGAATAAAGGTCATAATCATAAAATGTAATTGAAGAGAGTACATTAGCATGTACCCTAAGGTATCTTTTCTATCTCAAAATATATATTACATATTTGACATTTAAAGAGGAAATGGGTACCATTTTATCTGGATGAATGAACTACGATGGTTAAGAATTGTTACACATAGTACCTTTTAAGAACCCAATATTTCAAAAAATCATTTGTTCCTTGCTTAGGTGGAACATACTAATTTTGTCTCTGCCTGGCAAATTTTGTCCTATTTATCAAACATTGTGGGCCTGCATAGGGAGCAGGATATTGTATTGTTTGCTTAGACATTATCTCTGTGGCAAAAGTGTAATGGGCAGGGAAGATCCTGATGGAGTTTAATAAGAGCAAGTGTGGAGTCTTACACCTGGGGAGGAATAGCCACATGCATCAAGACAGATTAGGGGATGACAAATGAGCTCTGCAGAGAGGGACCTGGGGTCCTGGTGGACAACAGGTTGGCCATGAGCCAGCAGTGCTCCCTTGCAGCCAAGAAGTCCAATGGTATCCTGGGGTGCATTAAAAAGAGCATGGCCAGCAGGTCAAGGGATGTTATCCTCCCCTTCTGCTCTGCCCTAGTGAGGCCACATTTAGACTACTGTCTCCAGTTTTGGGTTTCCCAGTTCAAAAAAGACAGGTATCTCCTAGAAGAAATCTGGGATGATTTTGAGGGCAAATCTATATAATTTAACCACTCAGAGCACTCAGCTGTTCAGGTATTGCATACAGGTTTCTGGGCCATCGTTTATGTGGCATCTGTAGGGTTTCTGTAATATTTTCATTAAAAGTCCCTTGGACTTGAAACTTGGCTTTTGTATGTGATTTTTTATTAATACCATACTCAAATAAGAAATTCTTGGTCGTGATGTAATTGAAAAAGTTTTTTTTTTTTTTTTTTTTTTTTTTTTTTTGTTAATATGTAAAAAAAGTAATTTAAATGTTTTCTCTAATTCTGTAGAGTTCTTGGCAGTGATTTAAAAAGCATTTACAGAAATATGTCCTGTACATAAGGGACATAAATTTCATCAGTTCAGAACGTACCCATTACAGTAGACAGAAATTCTGGTTAAGATAAAACTCACATGGAATGCAGGAATATCTAGACTTTGGCAATTTTTTGCAGGTTATGAAATAATGTGATGCATTCCAACAATGCATCCTTAAGAACTATACTTAGAACTTGAAGTGAGAACATATTACTACTCATAATCAAATGACAGTTAATTCCGTCATGGGCATGACAATATATTTCTCTTATTTCACTCTTTGATTTGGTTTGTTTTTAGCCCAAGTATCTGAAGTCTGTAGATTGTCTACTTATTTCTTTGAAGAGAATTGGAAAAAATTTGTGTTGGAAGTATCTGAGAAACAGGGAGTTATAATGAGGTTTTTTTGCTCATATAATATTCTTGCTCATATAATATAAGCATAATATTTATGAGTACAAAGACCAATACTTTAGTTTGTGTCCACAGCTGAGTGTAAGAAATTGCATTTTCATAAGAGCCAAGAGAATTATTTTAACAAATTTCACCAAAATTCTTTTGAATATTTTAGCTAGAAATGTATGCTATTATGAATATAATCAATGCTACTGTAATTTTTATGGCACTAATCCAGAGTTATTAGGAAAGCCCAGTGGCATAACAGAAATTAGGCAAGGATTGAGTTTGATAGAAATTTATTCAGATGGTATTGGCATGGCCAGCAATATGTATTAAGTATCTCAAACACAGAACACAAGCAAGCACATCAGATGTTTTATAATTATTGTGGTGTGATGGTCTTATTAAATTAAAGTACACCTCCTTCTTATTTCTTTAAAATTTCTGTTTCCTTTTGACTCTCTAAGGCCATTCCATCCATTCAAATAGAAACTAGTCCATACTTAAAATGAATCATTACATGAACATTTAAGCAATATAAACTGCTAGAAGAGCAAGATTTAGTTAATACAAGTGCGATAATTTTGATTGAGAGTCATATGAGAAGCATTCAGTTGCAGTTATGAACAAATGCGTTTCTCCAAATATCACAGAGACTGCGTCATGTTTATTCTAGATCTGCTGTGTCAGGAGGACAACAGGCCCGTGACAGAAGCATCCTCCACAAAAAAACAAGCTAACAAAAAACAACCAATAATTTTGTTTATCCCTACAAAGCAGTTCTCAACAATTACATGGAAAGATGTTAGATTTGACATACCCAACTCTGGGGACTGAATACCTAGTCATTTGAATTTACTATACATACACAACTCTATAATAAATATCCATAATCTATGGATAATTCTGTATTCAGTTACTACAAATTTGACACAACACATTCATTTTCATGGAATCCAACTGTTACCTGGAATACAGGGTTGCATGCATTGTACTGCAATTTTTAGCAGTCCACAACAGTTGTGGACAAGGAGTCTAATCTGCATTTGCAACATCAGCTTTTTTCCTCATGTAAATACGAACTACCTATGTAAAGAGAAGATATGTAACACCTGTCCTTTTTGATAACCCTGGCAGGCCTCAGTTAAGATCATCTTAATTAACCTTTGCCAAAAAACAATTTCCTTCCTTTTACTTCTTTACATTGGAGTGAGGTCTTTGTACAAGCTATTTTACACTGCTGAAGCAAAATAAGAAACTGGCATAGGTTATTAATAAATGATGATTAATTTCTGAAACAAATAAAGGTAAGAACCTCTTAAGCCCTCCTGAACAAACCTCAGCTTTTATTACTGACTCACATGGTCTCCAGATATTATTTCAATTGCCATTTTCTTCTTCAGACACATCTGTTTCGTTAAAAGTACCACCAGAGGATCAGTAACAGACTTCTCACACTGCTTATTCTCATCTGTTCGTTTATGTCAACAGTACTTCCTGTGAAAACATGGTGCCAGGAGAATTAGTTGGCAAAGCCCTTTAAAAAGAAAAAATCCCCAAGTTAAAGGCTCTTTCTCTTATAGGAGAACTACAATTTTTTTTTTTCCTCTTTCTTCTTTCAGGGTTTGGAATATCCCAATAGACATCTTCTCCACATTAGGATCTCCAGGAACCTTGGTCTAAAGTGAAATCCAGAATCCGTCTGTTTCCACAAATGTCTGTTGTCAGCAAATGAGTCAGCAGTAGCACTCCATTTACCTAGAGAAAAGTAAAATACCTGGCCATATATCCTCCATCCTTTTTTCAGGTTTTTTTTCAGGTTTTTTTTTGTTTATTTGTTTTTTTTTTTTTTTTTTTTTTTTTTTTTTTTTTTTTTTTTTTGTGAGCACTCCTAGAGTGAAGAGATAGTGGATATCTTATCTCCAAGAGACAAAAAGAAATAATAATATTATTAAAAAAATAGAAGAAAAGGTCACTCCAACTGTCTCAAGAAGCTGAGCTAGTAAAAAGAAAAAAAGAAGAAAATACAGCTGCAAAAGAATAATTGCCTGGTATTGTGTAGCTGAAACAGGGAAATAGAAGAATAATTACACCTGACTAGTAGAATGCATGAACCATGGTCTTTCAGTGTATCTTGAGATTATGATGACAACTCAAATCTATCTGATTTTGTGCGCAACATTTTTAGTTCTCTAAATTTTTAGGCAGCTAAAATATGTCTTGCTATTAGCTTTCCCACTTGTAAAGAGAACACTGAGCATATTTAGTGAATTAAGAAAGATACAATCTTCCCTTTGTATTAAATCCAAACACTAAAAAACCAACACTGTTGTATAGTTCAACAGGTATAGAGGTATAGTTATATATAGTATATAGTACTTATATTATATAATATATACTTTATAGTATATTTTCATTTTATATACTGTATATATAAATGATTTGCATATACAAAAATACACACACTATATAATACATATTATATAATATATACTATGTAACCTAGATAATATATATGAAAGAAATTGTAAGCATTTAGTAGAACTAAACAAAATCAAAATAAAAAGAAAGTTCTTGCTACCATTCTATTTGCAGCTAAAAATTTTTAGTCTTGCGATTACTTCATAAGTAACGAATAATCTGTCAACTTCCAGCCTTCCTTTGACTATCACAGACATGATTGGAATTCTGATCTGTTGTCTGATTCCATCTACACATTTTGAAAGTCAGTATGAAACAATTAACATGGCAGCTGTTGTATTATATTTGTGCAGTTGCATCCTCCAGTGCTCTGTTTTCTATAAGCAGCTGATGCTATCTTCTAAATGAACCATTCAAAGAAAAAAATACATAAAAATAAAGCACCTTCTTAGATGTGCTTGTTTTTTATGATTTCAAAGGCAGTCATCATGAATCATTTAATATCTTTTTCCCTTTAAAACCTAAAATTACTAGATAAATTAGATTACATTTTTTGGCATCTGAAACATCCAAAAAGATATGTAGTAAGAAAAAGAATATTTGAAACTTCTTTCAATTAACGACATTGTGAATTATACATAGTTTGCTAGTAAATCATTTCTGACAAACTGCCAGCAGTTCCAGTCTCAGCCATGATCTTGTAGTGAAGAAAGAGGTAAAGGGAAAACTACACAGACATTAAAGAGGAGTACAAAGCAGAAATGTTTATATTATGAAAGACTGAAATTGCTTTAGGTAATCCACAGTAATTTCAGGGAATAGAAAAGCAGTTAGAAGTGCATCAGAGAGTTATATGTATTTGAAAAGAACTGAACTAAACTTGAATCTGAGATTGAAGCTGTGTCTATATGTTTTAGTCTCTGCTCAAACAAGCAGAAGAATTTCTATTTGATAGAAGTATTTTTTTCCCTACACTTACCCAGAACCTTAAATCCATTCTTTATTCCCATTTCAAATAAGGTGGAGGTATTCCAGAACTCCAGAACAGTCAGAACTTCAGAACAGTTTAAAAAAAAAATAAAAATAGCAAAAAAGCATTTGTTTGTCAGTTATTCACAAAATTTAACTGTCGTGTATTTCTTAATGAAAAAAGGGTTTCCGTAGGTAAATCAATGAAAGTTACTTCTCTCACATGTGCTGTTTGTTTCTCTGCCTTTTCTGTCATCTCCAAATCAAGATGCATGTGAGCATGCTCATACACATCACAGTGCTCTCTTGGAAACTATTTGAAAGAAATTAACAAACTTTAAGGAGACTCAGAGATTAGGGATTAGTGAAAAGATAACCCCAAATTCCGATGTCTCACTTTAATGGGGAAAAAAATAAAAAAAGGCTTAGAAAAAAAAATGTTTAGAATACTTTAGAATACTAGAATCTTTAGAATACTTGAAGCATGATAGATCTCTGAATCTGTTTAATTTTGATCCTAATGATAGTTATTCTCAAAAAAAAATAATAAAAAAAAAAATCTTAGGTAAAAGAATCACAGGGCAAAATCAGTTGCCAAATCTAGATGTTTATTACGTCATTTGGCCAATTTCTTGAATTTGAAATGTACATTGTACTTAATTATGAGAAGCAAAACTTGACAAACATTAGTCTTGTGAGTCTGAGGCCCAGAAGTGGTGTCAGGTCCTTTACTTAATTATGAAAGCTGAAAAGCAGTTTAAAAACAAAATTACAAAGAGAGCTAAGAGATATCAAGTCTGGCAAAGCAGAAAGACAGCTGAATTTTTACATTGTCCTTAAGTACTTCATAAATCTGCTGGGAACTGAAATTAAGGATAAAATTTCAAGTGAGTGAATGAATACAGATAAGAAAAATGATGAAGTTGATAGCCCATAGGAAAAGTGAGACGGTGCTGTTGTTTTGGTGTAGATTCCATTTTGCCAGGTTAAATTTTATGAAAACCTTTCAAGATTGCAGTGAAACATTTAATATAAGAAAGTTTCTGAATGCTATCAAAGAACAATTTATAATACCCTAAAGAACAAAGTCATTATCTCAAAATTTACAGTGATTGAAATATTTCCAAGCTTTATATTGTCACTTTTCATCAGTGTTTTTTTTCCATTCTAACTCATCGTTCATTTTCAGTCTGGCATTAAAATTTTTATTAAATGAAAGCTATGTGGCTGTGTAATGAGAATGTGTCTAATAGAAATGCTTTCAATTACCTTTTTAAACTGCAAAATATCAAATTACTGCTGTGCAAAGATACTCCATTGAAAACTCTAAGATTAGGGGAGAGGTTATTATGTTTCCTTACTACATGACTTTGTAATGTAATAGCATAGTGTCACTTCACACATGATTCATTGGTAGTGTTACAGTGAACTAAACTAATTTTTCATTTCCAGAGCTCTGCAGTCAATGAACTTGTTCATACAAAGCAAGACATGATGTAAACATTTATTTCTTTATTTCTATTTATTTTTATTGCCTAGAACTTCTAGGCAATTAAATATAATTAAAAATATTTAATCTACTTTTTACTGTCTGTATATTGTTTAATTCTCATATTTCCCTCTTTTTTTTTTAATATACCTAAGTGTTGATTTATTTCATTTTCGGTTCTCATTCACTGGCAAACATTGGATTGACAGAGGACTGATTGAGTTGCAAGAATTTAGCTCATTATTTTATAATTCCCACCAGACCTTTTGAAAAAATTGCATTCAAATATAGTTAAGTTCCATTTGCAAATGATATTTAGATATTCAGAAAACAATAGGGAAAAAATGCTAAACCATTTAATCATTTTTAGAAACAGTAACCTAATCTCTCTTCCTTATTTATGAACTCTCTTCTTAACTGTGGTGATTACAGATTTTTTGAGGAGTACATGTCTAGCACAAATCACAGTGACACACATACTGAAGGCTGGGACTACCACTGCCTAGGTCCTTCAGTGAAAAACATCCAGGAAGTTTTTTATTATTACTAAAGTCTACATGCTGTCAAAAGAACATAAAAGTTATTATTTTATTTACTTTTACTTTACTATTTTTATGTAGACTGGTGTGTGAGAGAGTACAGTGAATGTGTCTCAGCCAGTAATATGAAGCTCTGGGGTAGCTATTTTTAGGTCCTAAATTCCTTACTTTTATAGTTCAGTCATGTTTTGGGCACTACAATTTACCGCTGGTACATTCCAAGTTATTTCCTCCCAAAAGAATCAAGGTGGAAGTCCTGTCCTTCAACACCATGTGGAGTTACCCAATTAACCCAATTACTGGGTGGATATCAAGTCTTCCAACACTTTGTTTCATGGACATGAATGGAGTCCTGTCAATACTGAAAGGCTTGCATGAACTACTAATTTTAGATGGCCAGTAATTGTTTAGGACCAGCAAGCAAGTGAATTTCATTGACAGTAAAGATGCATTGTGATTATGATTTCAAAATAGAGCACCAAACCAAACTTCAGCCTTATACCTCCTTGCACACCACTCAGTAAAGTGCATTCAACAAAAAAAGATCCAGGAAACTTCATTTGTATGTGAATCCAGACCTCATCAGGGTGGGCAGATCATTTAAATATTAAGTATGATACACTTTCAACAGATACTTAGCAGCAGAGCCCAACTACTTAAGTATCCCACAGATAGAGGAAATTTCACCTTTCAAGTATTAGCTTGATATAATTTTCAAAAGCATATTTTACTTTTTACACTGTTTTTTGTGGTAGCACAGAACACTATATTCCTGCTGACATATGGAGTAGATTGTTTAACAGAATTAAATTAACTTTTAAGGTTAAATCTTTTTCTTTTACAGCTAGCATATTCTTTTAATTTTGAATTTAAAGGGATATTGAAAGAAATGATTTTTGAATATGTTTTTTGTTGCTTGGTCAGGGAGCAAAGCAGAAAGTCTGTTACTTCTTATGGAATGTAAAATATTTTGAACAAATATTTTTCTGAGTTCCTAATTATTTCCCTATTCTTTTTAAATGATTATAGAAACACTTTGTTCTTGTCCAGAGGAGGGCCACAAAGATGATCAGAGGGCTGTGGCACCTCCCCTACAAGGAAAGGCTGTAAGAACTGGGGAAAAGAAGGCTCCGAGAACACTTTGTAGTGGTGTCCAGTTCCTGAATGGAGTCTACAGGAAAGCTGGGGAAGGACTTCTTGTAAGGGCAGGTCTCAATAGGGTGAGGGGCAATGGTTTTAAACTGGAAAAGAGTAGATTTAGACTAGTTATTAGAAATAAATTCTTTACTTTGAGGGTGGTGAGACACTGGAACAGGTTGCCCAGTGAGGTTGTGGATGCCTCCTCTCAGGAAGCATTGAAGGCCAGGCTGGATGGTGCTTTGAGCAACCTGGTCAAGAGGAAGGTGTCCCTGCCTATAGCAGGGTAGTTGGAACTAGATGATCTTAAAGGACCCTTCCAACCCAAATCATTCTATGATTCTATGACAACTTGCCTTCCTTGCCTTGAAGCCTTCTCTATCTTAGAAGATTGCAAAACAGTTTCTGGATTTAAGCCTCTCCTCTAGAATGCTTAAGCACCTACAAAGTAATTCAATCACACAACACTTTCCAGCCTGGAATTCTGACTATGTAATCAGTCTTTCTAATTGAAATCTTCATGGTATTCTGTAAACAACAGATAAGTAATATAATCCCTAGCATTAAGAAAATGACGTACTGCAGTATTATATGTGCAAGAACATGTATTTTTTTTTTTAATAGGCTGCTTTTTCATACGTTTTTATACATTCACATCTATTATAGACCTCCTAAGACTAGTACATACAGTTATAAATGATCCTGTGCACCAGGAACAGTATGAATTTCTTCCAGGCTGTGTAGGGCAAAGAAGTAAGGTAGCAGAGATTTTTATTGCTGAACTGCAAGCGTGCCTTAAAAATAATGTTGCTATAGTATTTACCAAAGACTAAATTAACAGTCTTTATCAATTAAATCTTATAAATTTAATGATTCACTCAGTAATTGTCAAATGTGCAGGAGCTAGAAAGAAGGAAAGAGAAAATAAAGATTGAATTTTACCTATGTAATTGCAAACTTCGGAAGAAATGGATAATCTTATAATTCCGTATATGGATATTTGAAGGGAAGGGGTCCAAAGAAGGCAGAGGCAAACCCTCTTCAGTTGTGCCCCTTGCCAGGAAAAGAGGCAATGGACAAAAATCAGCACACTCAAGATTCTCTCTAAAAAACAGAAATTGCTTCTGGTCTGTGTGAGTGCTAGAGCACTGACATGGGCTACTCAAAGAGGCTGTGGGATCTCTTCCTTGGAGATCTTCATGGGCCTGGGTATCCTGCTCTTGGTAACCCTGCTGTAGAAGGGAGTTGGAGAAGATGACATCTGGAGTATAATCTGTCATCCTACTGTACATGAGACTATCCTGTAGTTGAAATTTTTCTGGGATAGTAGAACAAGGAACGTACAATATAGCTTGTGCCTGACAGAGCAAAGAACAGATTGCATCATGTTAGCATTACCCTTCTGATTTACATCCATGTCAACATTATAAGCAACCTGGCTTTGAACTGTTCTGAAAGCAGAAGGATTTTATTCCTTTATTTTTCACCTGTAATATCCTGTTAAACTGAATGTAGAAACCATTTTCTCCATGAAATACATATTATCATATTTATATGCTTGTCATCAGAAAACAAACAAACAACGAAAAACGCTGAAAAACACTTATTCTGTTGAAAACAAATTGAAAAACTGAAAATACATATGGCAAATACTTAGTAATTATTTTCTAATAGAGGACAAAAGAGCACCGCAGAAAGGACTGGAAGGCCTAACATAAGGAGAAGTGATAAGGAAGACACACACATACACAAAAATCTTTTTTAAATGGAGAAGCAGTGTGAATTTTCCCATTTGCTGTAGAATTTATTTTTCATCAAACTTGTCACCACTCATGGGGTTGCATATTTACTACCCTTTAGAACCCTCTTGAATTCTATGTCTAGTATAGCTTTTCAAATTAGGAAACTGAAGAGAATTCCTTTGAGAACAAATATTGTTACTTATATGAATTCAGACTTAGGATGTATTGATATATAAGAGAAAATAAATTGAGAGTTTGCAGCACAGGAAATGTTATAGACTTAGATGGACAACAGTTTTACTCCATATAAAAAGTTCTATATGCTTTAAATGTGTGTTTGCCAGTAATCAAAATAGAAATGCTGCAATAACCCACAGGAATGAGATTTTAAATCAAAAAATAATAGAAATTTTGTTAAGCTAGTATGCCAAAGCTGTAAGGAAGTCATACCTTTGCAAAGATACTCAGAATTATACATACAAACCAAGTAAAAATGTGCATGATTGCTCTGACCTTCAATTCATTGCTCTAGTAATTGCCTTCAGATTTCTCAATGCAAAATAACAATGCTTTAATTATATTTATGCAAAAATGCACCCAAAATTTGGGTAAACACTCTTGAATAAGTTAGAAATACAATAAAAAGCTGATTTCTTATGAAAAACACTGACAAAATGTTGTATTTTTCAGAGTTATTCAGAGGTAATGCCATGCACCTACCCTAAGTTTGAAATGATACTTCGTTGTAATTTTTTATATATGGTTTGTCTGACCACTACATGTAGGAGAGAATAGAAACCTTGTAATATGGCATTTCCCTTGCAAAAAAAAAAAAAAAATCATATTTTTCATAACTTGGCATTTGTTATTTGATAGAAGCTATCATTCAGTTCAATGAGAGAAACAATCCTTAAGACCCCCATATCTGTACTTAAGAGCTATGTGTGTGTGTGTGTGTGTGCAGGCACCTCATGGATCAAGACTAGAATTTCTGAAGGATTGTATGTAGGTTTTGTGAAGCTTTTTCTTAAATTACCCTGAGTTTGAAATCTCAATACTGTCCCATCCTGTTATGATGCATGTTGCATACTGAAGCAATTCTAACAAGTGAGTGAGTACACAGCAGCATTAGGATAGGACATCACTGTAATCTCACTGTTTACTACCAGTGAACTCCACAGCATATGAGAAGATGAATGTATAATGCAAAATTTTAGACATAATATATTTCATTTTATAATGGTGTCCCAGAATAGCTTTCAGCTCGCCTTGTCTCTGGAGTTCTGGAGGCTAATAGTACTCCTGCTGCTTCTAAAGCACAAATTTAAGCACTGCTACTATAATTGGAACAAAAGCAGCAACTCTTACTAGTAGTACTGCTAGGACAAGGTAACTGTTATATAGTTTACGGGGTAAGCTTTGAGTTACTAAGTAACATTTCATAGTTTAATTGCTGAATTTCTGTACTCTATTTATAATAGCGCTTATACAACTTAATAGTGCAATGCGGGCATTTGGGTCAACTGTGCAGCTAAATCCAAGTACACCTGTTTTTTCAAGGCTGACAGTTCCTGTTCAAGCTCGTAACATAAAAATGTAAAAATAGCCTATTTATAATCGACTACTGAGAATCCTGGTTTTTATCATTCTTGTGCTGCGATCTGATTATGGCAGAATATAAATTAAACCTATTTATTTGACTTTAAAACACTCTCACTTTTTGATGAGGCACTATGAGGTCTGCAGGCCCAGGCAGTAACTGAAGTTATGCCTGCATTTTCTCAGCTGCATACCACTGAATGTGTAGTCTCTGATTGACTAGAAATAGCCTTTCCTTAATTCAGTGAGATTTGGGCATAGACTAGGATGACTGAATGTCAAATGGATGCCAAAGGCTGCTGGAAATCCCCTACATGTGCTGATGCTTTGTGGGAAGGTACATGCTGCTCAGCTGGGAAAGCCTGGTGAGGAGACACTTGTCATCAGTTTCCTGGCTCCTTACATCATTTCCTGGCTCCTTGGCTGGAAGCCGTCCAGCTGGATTTTCAGAGGACTGGAATGAAGTATGCCCAAAATCACAGAAAGGTTTTGTTTCTGAGGAAAGTGAGTCACTGAAGAAATAATGCGCACCACAAGGGGAACAAGGACAGAGGTCATCTGACAGCCAAGACATGCACTGAGGCAAGATGCTTGCAATTTGCCAGCTTTGTTTGGCGTCTGAGTTCCAACTGCCTTTGTGTTACCAGTTGAAAGCCACTTTTCATAGTAAATCTTCTCAAACACATGACACTGAATGGTTATGGCTAGTCTAATAATTAAAATACTGTACTAAACATTTATGGTGATTTGCATTGTTTTTTGGACTTGATAGTTTCCTTTCTGATATTAGTGCTCACTTTCTGTAGCCATTGTCTTTGCCTTTCAGTGTGGAGCCTCTGTTTTCTTCAGTAAATGTCCAGTAGGTCTTTTGAGACAAGATTACAGTCACACATTCTGAACACAGACGTGCATAGTGTCACTTTGTAGTAGAGCTGGCATCTTCTAGAACACCAAATAGTATTTTTCTTTGGTGTCATCCAAGTCTCTGTATTTCTGCAAATCCTCTTTGACTCTAACATCCACTTCTACTCAGTGCTAGTAATCCTGTTTTCGGTTTTCAGTTAAATAGAATGTCAGTAGCTGTCAACCCATGCTTCACCAGTGCCATCTCATAATTTTCCGTGCTAAATACAGATTGGTGATTCATTACACTGCCATTTTGCAGGCAATTTATTGTTTTGACACCACATTCTACCAGCCTATAGGAAAAGAGAAACAGATCTCATGTCTAAATCCATATTTCACAGCAAACACAGCCTCTTAAACAGCGGCCAGCAGATTGGCATTACTAATGTCTGATATGTGTACTGATAACAGACGTAATGCACATGATTATCTATTTCACTGTATTTTCTTTTTCTAAGGCAAAGGAATTGGAGTAAGAGTTAAAGCACATATGTATACATTCCTCTTATCTGTGTAAGGCATTTGGCCTTGTTATATTAGCAGTCTGGCTTGTCTTTATGAATTTGGCCTTCATTTTTGGCAAATGCAGTAAGCCTTGATATCTCCCTCTGTATTCTTGGCCACCTGACCTCTCAGTATAAATTATCTGCAGCCCTCCTCTTCAGTTTTTTCACCTCTCAGATTCCTTTTTCTTACCATTATAATGTTTTCAACCACATAGAAATCACTGTCCTTCAAGAAGAATCCCTACTTCCCTCTGGAGGATGTAACTTCATATGGATTGATTGCAGAAAATTGCTCTTCTAGCCTCACTGTGCTAATAATCCATATTACTTTCTGCAGGATACGATCCTGGAAGTACAGCTCGAGCAGCCATTGCCCATCTTTCTGATAAGACCAGATAAAAATTTTAAAGTAGACTGATTTTCTCACTCTGAACTTGCCCTCGCATAGCACTGCCAAATGCCTGTGTGAAGTCTGTGTGAAATCCTTAAATCTCTTCCAGGTTTCTATTCATTTTGCAAATCATGATTGCAATTGGAAAACAAACAAAAAAAAAGATGATAGAAACTATAAAAGCCACTTTCCCTTTTGAGGTGGTGTTTGCCAGGCACCATTTGGCAATGACAGCAGGTGGAACTCTTGGAAGGAAAGACGTTAGACTTTGTACAGTGAGCCAAGTCATGATCCTCAGTTTAGGTGCATTAAAAGTCATTTGTTATAATAGTCATTATATTAATGCCAGTGGTCTCTACTTTTGATCATACTGTTGTGACAGAAGTATGCTGATTTCTTCCTGGAAGGCAACTAAGAGTATTTTAAATCTGACCAAGCGGGATTCCAATTTTTCAGCTTTTTGGAATTAGCATCACATCTTCAAAGGATATATTTTCTAAAGCTTTGGACAAAAAAAAAAAAGGCAAAAATGCTCTAAAAATTTGTCCTTCATAAAGCCTTTACATGCTTATGCAGAGAAGTGGGCATTCTAGCTGTATTCTTAAATCAGCTTATGCTTTTATCACCTTTAAAATTACAAGTATAACTACTGTTAAGCTGCTGAAAGATTTTATGTTATTTTATTTTTCTCAGTCCAAAATATGACTAATATAGACAGTAAAATTCTCTGTGGCGATATTCCAAGGCAGGCAGGTTGTGAATTAATCCAACAACATGTAAAAGAGACTTTGAGTGTAGCCTGAAGTTTCAATGAAACATTATTTTAATGATGGAAAAGTATTTATTTTGTCTTAGCTATTTCTTTTTTGATTATATTTGTAAATATGCTGCATCTGTGTTTGTATGCACAGCTTTGCATTTGCTTATAGGTCTGTAGCAATTCTCCTGTTGCAGGACAATGCAAAAGTTTTCTTCTACTTTTTGGCTTTGTGGAATTTGTATATAAGCAGTAATTGACAGGTAAAGTCAGTGGATATGTTTATAACTAACACAAAGAAAATGAGAATGGAATAAAGCTCCTGTTGCAAAGCAGTTAAGTGATTTTACTGAATCATTTTTGAGCAGTCACAGTTTCATAATAGAACTTGGCCTAGAAGTCAATGTGACCATACTGGAAGAGCACATCTTTTTTTTCTTCCAAGGGATACTAAAGGAAATGTATAATGGAAAGTGCAGCTTATCTAGTTTCACATTAACCCAGATGCTGCAATGCTCTCTATTGTTTGCAATGTTTGATTTCACTTCCGAAAATCAGCAGTGTCTCCTTTGTGACATGAACTACTGCATATAGTGAACCTATAACAGATGGTGTTACTACAGGAAAGAATCAGAAACTGTGTATCTTGGGAATCCCCATGTTTTTGTATATTACATATTTCTCTGAAGAGTAGTTAAAATTTTAAAAATAGTACTGAATAATGAGCTATCTATTAAGAGACCTATTTTATCATCATGAAAATCACCGACATCTCAGCATCTTTTTGCTGATGTGCTTTCTTTGTAGTAAGTACATCATATAAGAAAGGGATAAGACAGTTTGCTTCAGCTTTGTTGGGAGGTTAAAATCTTTCTTTTCAGAGGTGGGGAAAACGATAGGTACACAATTAAACTTTGGCAGCTAAGCTTTGGACTTGCATTTAGTTCTGAAATCTGCTCTTTTTACTTCAGACTTGAAGAAAAGCTTGTCTGATTTCTTTAACTGGCCTTAATCTGGCCTAGTAGAAGTTCCCACTATCTACATGCTTTGTCTTTCCTTCATCCTATAGGCCAGAATATCAGCAAGGAAGCAGCTTTGTAGGAACAGTTAAACCTACAATTTTAATAATTTAGCATGGGATATGTATTTTTTGTTCTGTTCCCATGATAATAACAGCCTTTATAATTGTGAGATTCTGAAATGAATTAAAAGACTATGTAATTCTTCAAATGCAAATTCAGGTTTGCTCAACAGTGATAAAAGTACATCTAGTACAGAAATATTTTATAACCTCATTTTAACAAGTATGTAAGTATTTCTTCATGTGAGTATGTAAGAGGAAAGTCAGGGTTTCAGAGTAAAATTTCTAGCATTCCGTATTTTTATTCAAATGTCAATTCAGTGGCAGTGTTCATATGAATAAGAATTTGACCTTAATTAATAGTTGTAAAATTAAGCTTAACTGTTTTCTTTTTGTGCTTTCTGATAACTGATATTTTATCTTTAACAACAACATTGCCTTCCAAAAAAAGAACTAGTTGCTACTCAGGACAAATTAAGGCATTGAAAATGGGGGCAGGTTTGTTTAAGAGAATTGAAGTAACTACTACCACAAGACCATCAAAATCAAAAGCAGTTTCTTCCAATAATCAACTCAGAAAAGTGCTAATTTGTACTGCACTGAGATAAATTTCTCACTAGGATGGCATAAGATGAATGCATCTTAAATGAAATTCACAAAGGCCTCCTGGCAAACAACTAAAAGCTAAACTTAAACTTTAGGTCGTCGTGCACTTTGAGAAATGAAGTATTCAGAGACACATATGTACCTGCAGATAAAAATATACCCAATTTGTCATAAAATCATTAATGAATTCCAAACGCCATGTGCTCTGAATGGATAAAGCTGATCTGTCATCTGCATCCATAACATGGATTTGCACTGGCTTTTAGAAATGAGTGGCTCCTAAAATACTGGGGTATGCTTTTTTCTTTTCTCCCTTCAGGTTCTATTTTTTTAGTAGCTTTATGTTTGTTGATAGGAAGCAGCAAATACCCAAAGCTGATTAAACACTGAGCATCAGAGTTCTCTTTTCAGGATTTCTTAGCCACATATCAATAATGGAGAAAATAATTTGCACTGATGTGTTAGTCTATGAAACATCAGTTTGTCTCTTTGAATTTTGAAACACAAAGGTAAGATATTAATTCACCTGCTATGTCCTTTCCTCTGAGCTTGTTTAGGTAAATTGGCTTTACATAATGAAATTTTCATTGCTTCTGGAAATAAGCAGAATAATACATTTCAAAAAGCATTTACTACATGAGAATTGCTCCATTTCTAGATACAGATTGTATCTATGAAATAGTATTACTAGCTCAGTAAACATCAGACAAACAGTTATAACCTTTTAAGGGAGTACAACTGAACATCATAAGTAAGAAAAAAATAATTCATAATTTTTTTTCATTTTGGAGATATCATTACATCCCAGATCACTAATTACTAAGGAAAAAAATTATTAAGGGAAGGTGATTTGTGTTTTTATTTCATTTTGAAATTCTTACTTTTATACCATATAATTAATATATACATATGTATGTACAGAAAATGTAAGTGGAGTTTACATTTCTGAGTAGTTGTTTGAAGTCAGTGCTAAGTTTCACATACTTATTTATATATAAAAACGTTTGAAACAATATAGCATAGGAAAAAATAGGAAGACACAAGTGTCTTAATAGAATATACCTGCCCAAAAAAACTTTACCATCATCCACGCCATAAAATCTGGTCACTGAGAAAGAGCGTCTAGATGATAAGACTAGTCATTGCTCTTCAGATAGAAGAAATTTTATTTCCTCCAAATATCAGATTTCTTTCTTGAGAGTGTATGTGATAGACCCTTCTGGTTAAAACAGACTAACATCCAGTAGGAAGAGTAGAGCTCTCTGAAACATACAACATGATAATCATGTTATATTTTTCTGGTTGTAAAAATACCATAGCCTCTCATGTAGAGCCAGATTAAGGGATATATTGAGCAACCTGTTTTGTGTGTGCATTGTCTCACTCCAATTTATAGGAGGGAAAGGAGATTCTTTGATATCTGTATACACGGCATGAGATTAAGAAACAACAGTTCAAGTGTTGGTCTGACCAGTTTATTACAAATCTTAATCAGGGAGATGAGGGAGGACGTACACTATTATGAATTAGGGTAATGGGGAAGGGAAGGAGGGCGATAGAGAAGATAGGAAAGAAGAAGCAAGGAGTCTTTATAGGAAGCAAGAGGGAGATAGTCACCACCATGGATCCAGCGTGGTTCGTAGTTCAGTCATTGATCTTCAGTAGCTGTGGGTTGTCAAGCATTGTTGTTCTGTTGACAACGACGGTGACCACAGCGATTATGGCCACTTTTCAATGGTAGTACCAATTTATTTGTAAGTCCAAAGTGATCAAGTCAGTTCTCTTTGGAGTGACAGCTCAAATCCAAAGTGGTTGAGTGAGCTCTCCTTGGAGTGGCAGCTTCTGGCTCTGGGATCTCATCAGAAACTCCTTTGTTCCCATCCTCTGGGCCGTGCGAGCAGATAAGAGGGAGCAGGGTGCCCACCTGCATCCTGTTTTTCACAGGACACGACCGTATCATTCCCCAATTTTCCCATACCAAGCTGGAGCTATTTAGTTACAGGCCAGATCTTTTGCCAGTAAACACTCCTGAGCACTCTCTTTGGGAGCTCTGGAGGAATGTGCTTTCAAATGTCCACAAAGTGATGTTGATTGTCACACGGTAGCACCCATCACTTGCCTCCTCAATAAATCAGTCTTATCACAAGAAATACCTCAGGAAGCAAGCTTTGAGCCAAAAAACAAAGGATTCTCACGTGTGTGTGTGTGTGTGTGTGTATGGCACTGTTGTTATGCCATTGTTCTGGATTCCCAGTAAACAAATGCAGCAGATCTAAGCACTTCAAAACTGAAAAGTATTGGCATTAATGACATTCAGTTCTGAACAAAGTTCTGTTACCCTTCTATATATTCAAAAGAAAAAAAGAATACCCCTACAAACACAAGCCTTCAGCAGGAAGTCTGAATCATTAATGAGAAAAAGAGAGATTCAGTTTCTCTTTAAGTGCAAAATTTAATGAGGACTTAACTGCTGTACATAGGGCTAATGCATGCACACATTTCTGTTTATTAGCATGTAGGTCACAGAATTGGTTTTCCCAAGAAAATTGAATTACACTGGATTAGTGAATCTGTTATGCAAAATAGCAATCCTGGATATACTCTTGGCTACAGAAGTAGAGCACAGTTGGCATTATTTCTCAGTCTCTTTTTTAGACTTATTTACTACACAATAGTTACTATTGGGCAAATTTCAAATGAGAAATCAAACATCAAACTTATAGTAAACACTCAAATGAAACCCTCCAAAACAGACACTTGCTGCAATCCTACTTTGAAAAATCTAAGAGTTGCCCAAATAATTCAGTTGGATTGTTTTAAATTCACTTTACTCTAAAGGCCATTTTCTTAAAGCTAGAAAAACTGAGTTTCTTATATATTCTGTATTCTAATACAAAGTGATTTTTAAGACACAATGGGTGGGATTCAGATGGACGTTCATAAGTGTCTGGCATCATTTGAGGCACCTTATGGTGCGCAAGAGAGCAGCACAGGTCTGGAAGGTTTAACACA
Source organism: Lagopus muta (assembly GCF_023343835.1). Lineage (NCBI taxonomy): Eukaryota > Metazoa > Chordata > Aves > Galliformes > Phasianidae > Lagopus > Lagopus muta. The sequence goes on along the minus strand of NC_064436.1, from coordinate 35,865,162 downwards.
AAAAATGTTATGCTGCCTGTTGAGGGAGCAGCCAGAGGCTGAATAGGATGCTGCAAGAATAGCAATGGCAATTGAGTTTCCCGTAAAGTGTCACTTGTTACATATTCCTTAGATAAATCTTGTCCATCTTTTCTTTCTTCAGCATATTCAAGTGAAGTTCAGTAGTATTTCAGTGGAAAACTTCCACAGGATCAAGCAAGGATTCCTACAAGCTAGGAAAAAATACACTGAATTGCACCTGAAAGGCATAAGATGGGAATCTTCATTGGGAAAATATTTTACAGATAGGTTAGAGACAAAAGTTCAGTTTTCTTTTCAGTAGCAGAAGGGCAGATGTAAGAAGATGTAAGAACTATTTCACTCAAATGATGCTAATCAGGAGCTGCTTTCTTCAGTTAGCACTCTATTTTCCTCCTAAGTATTTGCCACTGTTATGATTTAAATACATTAAGCCTAATATCTATAACTTCTATTTTAGAGTCAGACCCATTTCTGTTACTGATTGATAATTTTTTTTTCTTTTCCTTGTCCAAAAAGATGGACATAAATTTGGTGCATATTTTCCAGAAAGAATTTTTAATTGTGATGTTTTTATTCATCTTACCTTCTTTACCACACTATGAGTGTGTCTTAGTATGTTCTCTGGATCATCCTTGTTTTCACCTGTATATAGTTTTTATCATTCTTCCTCAGAGCCAGCAAAATCTTATATATTAAGCTAGTAACCTGATGTTCAAATATCCTTTTCTCTTTTGTAAGAGAAATAATTCTCACAGAAAGCTAAGAGTAAGCCAGTTCCCCCTGAGGACACAAGATCTGATAGATTTGAGAGCTGCTCCAAATGTCATAGGCAGATGGTGGTGAAATGGCAGTAGAGGTTGAATCTTCCCACCAATATTTCATAACAGTTTGTTGTCGTGTGTTGTCTCGATGGCAGCAGAGAGGCAGTCTGACAAGCTGGTGTGTGACATGGAAATGCCTATGAAGCAAAGGAGTGTCATTAAATTTCTCTGTGGTTAAACATTGCACCTATTGATATTCACTGATGCTTGCTGAATCTTTATGAAGACCAAGCAATGGACGTGAGCACAGTAAGGTGGTGTAGGGGGCATTTCAACAGTGGTGACAGCAGTATGAAACACAAGCCATGTTCCATATAGCCTTGCACAACTGTCACACTACGAAGTGAAAAGCATCTCTATCACCTCATCTGCATGAATTGGCTAATGGTGATGACTGTGTTGAAAAATAGTGTTTTGTAGCTGAGCATTTTCTCTATTAAATAATGTAATCTTGCTTTTTGTATCTGTTGTAAGTTGTTGCTTAAACATGTTAACTGAGCATGCCTTTTTATGTCTTGGAGATTCATGTTAAGATCAATACTGTGTAAGTGATCGGCTGAAGTTTAACAGACTAAAAAAAGATGGAAGCTTTCCCATTATGGTTCAAGATGAAGCATCAATTTCCTTCATGCACTAATCATCAACATGTTTCTGTTCCCTTGAGAAATAATCTTTTTTAAAAAACATCAGGAGAGAGGATTGCCTTTGTTATTTTAATCTAGATATTCTCCTTTTGGAAAATAATATCCTATTATATGTAGTGCAAACAGAAATAAGGACAAAAGGATAAAAAAGCCTCCCTACATTCTATCATATCACAAACTATTTTCCCTGTAATAAACTTTTCCAGGTTGCTTCTGATATTCTTTAACACTTTCTTTTACAGTTGATTCCTCTGACCATTGAAGAGTAGCAATAACATAACTGAAGCAGCCATTTCTATATGGGGGAATCCTAGGTTAGCCCCATGTACTATATAATAATGTGAAATTTTATTTATGTTTTTAAAACATCTTTTTTAATCTTGAGTTAGTAGATTGTCTTTTGGTACTTAATCCATGAACAACTTCTCTTGTTTGTTTTTCATGGAGCCTTTGAAACAATTATATGATCTACAACTCCAAGCAAACAAAAGAAAACTCCAAATATTTCATAATACACCTTCAAAAACAGTCTCTTAATAGCACTGTTAAGTAGATGATGCTGTTTAAACAAAGCAGAGCTTGCGGAATTGTTAGGCAAAGATAAGAGCTAAATCAGAAATTGAGTAATAGACTCTAAAGAGGATTTTTCATTGTCATGAATTGGGAATGGAATAGGATTTCCTACTAGTATCTGATGATGCAAAATGAATTTGTATGTCATGCTGTTAAATTTTCCCTGTTACTGTCAATAGGATTAAGTGAATGTTAAAAGCATGATTTTTTACATCTGGCTTATAAGACTTTTGTTATTTTTTAAGTAATCCACACTTTATAAAATGCAGAGGATAAGGTAAAATGGGAATCAGTGCAGTTCACAATTTTATACTTGTGAAATAGCATACACTGGACAATGAAATGGAGCAGAAACATCTGTTTTTCTGAGAAAAGAACAGAGAAGTTTTTTTCTACCTGCATTATGATCAAAAAGTGGCAGTGTACCAGAAGCCTATACCTTTATTGCTATGCAAAAGGCACTTTTGATCAAGACTGAGGGACCTGAGGCTGCTGTTGAAACACCACAATTTCTCCTGTTTCTGTTTTAATAATATGCTGAGTAACAGTATGGCCCTCAACTTAGACAAGGTAAAAATAAGTTCCATCAGTAAATAAGAAGATATTTTAGATGATGTCTCAACAGACATTGATTTAAAAACTAAGATGCATAAATATATCAGAAGATGAGGCACTATGAAACTGTAGCCTACATTGCTGAGAGACAGTATGCTGGATTGTTCTACACTCTGACAGGTGAATTTTCAAAGGTAGTTGATTTTGTGAGTCGACATAGTAAGAAGGCTTCCCTGTATATTACAGTTTTTGCAAGAAGGTTAATTCTGTTCATGGTTCAAAGATTTGGGACAAATATAACAGCAACTGTAGAAATTAAAAGAAGCAGCTAGTTCTGCAAAGTTAAGCATTTTCCTAATACCTGTGAGAAATCGAACTGGCAACAGATAAACATGCTTTATTATCTTCAGCTAGTGGAAACCTGGGAATTGGAGGGAACACATGCAGAAGAATGTGGCACTAATATCAGAATCTTTTGTTTCATTTCATTTGTGATTACAGAATAACAATGCTGTATAAAACTAGGTGATGATTACTTTGTAGCTCAGAAGTAGAGACATAATACAGGGAAAGAGTTTGTATCAAACATAATAGCATACAAGAATAGAACAAACAAGTACAGCAATCCTTAATCCTGTATATTAGCAAGAGCTCTTCAGGATGAATTCACACGATGTAGATTTTAACTGCAATTGTCCTGAATTTGCTTACTTTCTTCAACAATCTCTTGTTTTCTTATTATAAAATGAACAATTGCCTGGATTTCATCACATTCTTTAAACCCACTGCTACCTCAGGTAAGTTATTTTTCCAGTGTGATATGTGTGGTTTGTGCCAGCAAAGCATGTGTGATAGCTGTTACAATGTACATTTCAGATTGAATAGTTGACTAGGATCTCCTTTGCTGGGTTAGAAGTTATTCTTTTATTAAACTTTTGGCACTTATTCATTTCTCCCATTGTAGATAGACCTTTTTGAACCCTTTTTCTTCTTCTACTTAAGCGGAGGGGAGCAAGAGAGAAAGATGGGATCAATGAAATAGTAATACATCACACTCATACTTTGCTGAGAAGTGGTTAGAATGCAATAATAAAAAATTAAGATTTATGTTATAAAAACATTATATGAGTATATCATCATGGGCTGATATTCTGTAAAGGTCTTGTCTAAAATTCTTACTCTTTCTTAAAAAAACTTAGGCTGGAAGACCAAAAACATCACTATAGCAAAATTAATTTAAATGTGAATAATTATTAATCATCTATTGACACTAATTGAAGTAATACTTGGTCCAGGTGCTCTCACTGACTAAAGACAAGGATATTAATTCTTCATTCCAATGTTACCATGTGAAAGGCTGTCCTGACCCTCGTATCACATGCTTACCTACCAGCAATGACAAGTCTATGGTATTTATTCCTAAATACTAGAGCAAAATTAGCATTTGGCCTTTAGAAACTTAGCTTAAAATTCAAGTCCGTATCCTAAAATTTATGTAATTCCTCCTTTCTTGACTGAAAATAGCAAGAAACTATACATCAAGGCACTGCAGGTAATAAAAGCAGAGGTATCACTTTAAAAAGAGCAATTTACAATAAGAATATGAACACTATTGCATGCACAACACATTGCTTCAAGAATAAAATGTGTTTAATAACATTAGAATGTTATTTGAAATAATCTTCCTTTTTTCAAAACTCAGAGAATGGAACTGAAAGGAAAAATTATCCTAATTTTTAGAAAAATTAAATAGCCTGTTTCATCTCAGTTCTGCTGAAGCAGTGCTTTCATCTTTTATGCCGTTTTTTTTTATTTTTGCAGTTCACAGAATCATAGAATCACAAAGGTTGGAAAAGACCTAAAAGATCATCCAGTCCAACTGTCCACCTATTGCCAATAGTTCTCTCTAAACCATCTTCCTCAACACAGTGTCTAAATGTTCCTTGAACATCTCCAGGGTTGGTGACTCCACCACCTCCCTGGGCAGTCCATTCCAGTGCCTGACCACTCTTTTGGAAAAGTAGTATTTCCTAACATCCAGTCTGAATCTCCCTCTATTGTCTCAACTTGAGGCCATTCCCTCTAGTCCTATCACTAGTTACACGAGAGAAGAAGCTGATCCCCAGCTCACTATAACCTCCTTTTATGTAGTTATAGAGAGCAGTAAGGTCTTTCCTGAGCCTTCTCTTCTTCAGACTGAACAATCCCAGCTCCTTCAGCCACTCCTTATAAGGCCTGTGCTCCAGACCCTTCACCAGCTTAGATGCCTTTTTCTGGACATGTTCCAGAACTTCAAGGTCATTCTTGCAGTGAGGGGCCCAAACTGAGCACAGTACTTGTGATATAGCCTCACCAGAGCTGAGTATAGAGGGACAATTACTTCTGAGCTCCTTCTGGCAACACCATTTCTGATACAAGCCAGGATGCCATTGGCCTTCTTGGCCACCTGGGCACACCACTGATTCATGTTCAGCAAAGCATCAACCAATACCCCTAGGCCCATTTCCTCCATGCAGTCTTCCAGCCACTCTACTCCAAGCCTGTAGCATTGCCTGGGGTTGTTCTGGCCAAATTGCAGGACCTGGCATTTGGTCTTGTGGTTCTTCATCCTGTTGGCCTCAGTCCAGATATCCAGCCTGTTCAGATTGATCTGTAGGGCTTTCATAGCTCCAGGCACATTGACACTTCCTGCCAACTTGGTGTCATCTTCAGACTTACTGAGGGTGCACTCAATGCTCTCATCCATAAATGGCTCATCAATTTAGAAAATTAACATGTCAGGCCCAAGTACCAACGCCTAGGGAACACACTCATGGCTGGTCACCAGATGGCTCCATCTCCATTTACTACCATTCTCTGAGCCTGACCCTCCAGCCAGGTCTTTACCCAGCAAAGAGTATACCTGTCCACACCAAGGGCTGCAGAAGAATACTATATGAAACAGTGTTGAAGGCTTTGGTGAAGTCTACATAGACCACATCAACAGCCTTTCCCTCATCCACCAGGTAGGTCTGCCCCAAAACCTTCCCAGGCACCCAGGTCAGGCCTGTAGTTCCTCAGATCCTCTTTACAACCTTTCTTGTAGACAGGAGTTGTTGGCAAGTCTCCAGTCCACTGGGACCTTTCCAACTGATCAAGAATGCTAATAGATGATGGAAAATGGCTTTGCCAAAACACCTCCACCAGATCCATCAGCACTCTCAAGTGAATCCTTTCCAACCCTAAGGAATTTTGACAGTCCAGGTAGAGTAGTAAGTCTCTAAAATATTCAAGTTTCCTCTTTTGGAATCGATTTTTATGAGCACTGGAATTTAAAAAAGAAAAGAAAAGAAAAGTTTATTGAATACAGAACATATAAAAATGACTTCAGCAATCCAATTGTAAGAAATAAAATTTTAGTTTTTATGTTTTGTGCCAATATTTTGGCAAGAAGCTGTGCTCTAGAAAGTTCTGTTTGTTTTGTTTGTTGCTGCTTTTTGATGACAGCTATTGAGATAATGCACAAGTTATTGTAATAGTGTCCTGGTTTTATATTTATTTATTTTTAAACTAAAAGTACCTCCAAGGTGTTTTAGAGTCTTTGGGAAAGTCAAGACCTAAAATGTATACTCATGTATGTTCTTTCTTTTAGAAGCAAGGAAGGTTTCCTTATTGTAGAGTGATTACAGTAGAATGAATCATTACTTTGCATTGCTTGCTTGTGCATATTTACTTTTCAAACAATTAGTTTTCTATCATTTTGAATCTACTTAAGGTTTTTTTTTCTCCAGGAATTTGATTCCTTTTACTTTCAGTGCAAAAGCATAGGACCTAAAACCTTGTTATTTCTTATTGACATTTATCCTCAACGTATCCTGGGTGCTTAATCAAAGTTATCCATAGATACTACTTCTGTTTCATTTTGAAAAGAAACATCCATCTTATAAATAGAACATTTTTTACTTTGTGTTACAACATTCAGCAGCAAGGAAAATGAGATACGACAGAAGCAAAGTAACTATTAAATGACAAAATATTTTCCATGTTCTTGTACTCTGAAATTATTTTCAAAGACAGAATTGTTTTGGGATTTTGTCTCCATAATACAGGTCTTTATATTGCAGCTGTCTAGATAACAAACGTACATTCTGCAAAAGAGAAAAATCATTCTGTACACAGTATTTTTTTTGCTGAATAACCAGAGTCAAATGTTATGGTAGGAAGCATTTAGAAAAGCAGTGAAATAGTAAAAATTATGTTTCCTAGTGTAGTGGGGTAGTGAAAAGATAAGTATTTTCCTTTTTTTAAAATTATTTTTATTATTAACAGAACTTCAACAGTATCCAAACACAGTCAGATTGGTTTACTATTTTATGCAACAAGCTGTGTTTTAGGAATTGTGGTTTTATTTTGATAGATGCTTTTTTAAGAAGAAATTGTGATGGCTAGCTAATCAACATAACACCTACATTTTACTAATTTTATTAAAAGTTTATTAAGAATAGGAGAGTTCAAAGTACATAATTCAAATTAAGTCATTTTCCAGTGCATCACCATCCTTATTATAAAAAGGTTCTTCCTTATGTCTTGTCTGAAATCTGCCCTCTTTTAGTTTGAAATTGTTTCCCCTTGTCCTATCATAACAGACCCTGCTAAAGAGTCTTTCTTATAGCACTCCTTTAGATACTGAAATGCCACTCTCAGATCTCTCTGGAGCCTTTTCTTTCCCATGCTGAACAGCCCCAGATCTTTCAGCCTGTCTTCGTTGATGTTCCATTCCTTGGGTCATTTCTGTGGCCCTCCTCTGGGTGCTTTCTAAAAGGTCCACATCTCTCCTGCATTATGATCTCTACATCTGGACACATTACTCCAGGTGATGTCTCACAGAGCAGAGGCACAGCATCACCCCCCTCACTCTATGCATCTGTCATAATTCTACCTGCTATATATCTTACCTGTTTACATTACAAGGGTAATTTAATTTACATTCTTTGTCATGTGAAACTTGAAAGAATCTTGCAGGGATTTAACTGAAGATAACCGTCCAAATTCATTCCTGAAAAAAGTGATATTTGTTCCAGTGAAGATGCTTATTCATGGAAGGAACTACAAGAGGATGAAGTGTGTACATATATAATGTATACATATTTTGAAAAAAAAAATGCAATGTGTTTACATTTTTTATATTTTCTTTTTCCTTAAATTCCACTCATCACTGACATCTCAGCCAAAATAACATTCATCAGGGATGTTACAGCGGAGATATCTGCATCAACTCTGGAATACTGATTTATTAATTGTATAGGAACTTTTTTTCTGACTTTTGTTTGTTTCTTTTACAATTATGCCTATTTTAAGTATTAAAAGAAAGTAAATGGACAGAACTATATAGTACTTTGTTACAAAATGAGTGAAATCTCATCACTTTTTTTTTTTTTTTTTTAAACCAAGCCAGTAACTCAACTGATATTAAATGGGGAGATACAATGATTTGTACAGTCTACTGCCACATATACATATGATATGAATTTGCCTCAGTTTCTGCTAGCAAGACCAGAGTTAATCTTAAGACTAAAAAGTTTTTTTTAAAACCGTTTTGACACTTACTGACAGCCTTCGTTATTAGTTGCTCTCTTGTTTGGAGTTTGTTATCTGTGAGTCCTATTTAAATAAGTTCATTATTATAGTGCCAGGAGAAACAAAATTAAGCTTAATTAGAGGTCGCATCACCTCCAACTCAAGTCAATTAAAAGCCTATTCAAACCTTTTGGGAAACTGTAACCCATCAGTGAAAAAATTAGGAAGAACAGAGCTCATTGTACCACACTAAGGACAGTAATCTGTCTGGTTGCCTTTTACTGCACCTCATTTTACAGAAAAATAAATATAGAACAACATATATACTGTTTTATAATGCTCATACCAAATAGACCATTTTGTCAGCTTTCTTTCAGTCTAGTAAACAGTGAATGTTGCAGAAAGACACAGTTCACAACATGCATCTTTATGCTTCTCAGCACATAGGTGCAAACTGAAAATAATTAGCTATTACAAGGTCAGCCTTCCAAACTGACTGCAGCTGGGAGAAGTATGAAAAACAGCTGGAGGTCTACCATAACTACATCCCAGTTTAATAAGAATAAGCTGGGTAAAGCTAGTGGCAGAGCACATAACATGGCTAAGTCGGGACTTGTGTTCTCACATTGCTCTGACCGGCTGAGTGACCCAGAAGAACCTCTGCCTCACTGGGTGTTAGACTTGTCTATTTAAATTGTCCATTCTTTCACACGTGGCATCTGTTCCCTGTCATCCATAGGTATTAGACAGATTTGTGGAACTGAATGACCGTTCCTGTAATTATAAAATATTCATATTCAGTGATACTTACATTGTAGGCAAAACATAGTTACTTTCTAGTCATAAAATGTGTTCTTAGAGGCAACCTTTAGTTCTTAATAAGATATTCTCCTCAATTAATGACATTTCATTGATTGCTACTCAAGTTGCTTCTGGACAAGTTTTACTACTTTATTCACAGTAAGCAATACTTAGTTACTCTGTTATACTGTCTCTTTTGAAAGGGTGGCAACCCATGATAATTTAGAGCAGCTTGTTTTCAATTTTACTGTTAAGAATGTTATGAAACAAGGGAATTTCTTTTGTTATCTTACAGACATCATCTCAGTAAAACCCTATTCTTAAAAGGTGAAAATTTTGTGGTCACCGTGAAGCCCCACTGATTTAATGTACCTTCTACTGAGAGTCAGATCACCATCCCAGTCACATTTAAGAGGAATGTTCATGTTTGTGTATCTTCAAGGGATGCACTGTTAATTTTAAGTTAGTCAAGTATGATTTTTCCAAAAACAATTTTTAGAAATTGTTACTGTAAATATACAGAACAAATAGTGTGTTGGGCCTGTGTCAGATCTGCTCTGTAAAAGTAGCCAAATATACCTTTTTGTGATGTTAGAGTCTCTATTTCCTTTGGCCTTAATGAGACTTCTTATTTCATATTTTATGCACAAGATTATTTAATCAACATTTAAAATGAAAATATTTCAAGTTGTATGAATTCTTTAAAATAAAGGCAATTGTTCCCTTGCAGCACTAATAAGATACAGAGTCCTTACAGAATTCTTATTAAAGAATTAGATGAAGCACATGTAAATTGCACTGAGATAGAAACACAGAGAGAGAGAGCAAACTCTTAGTTACTAAATAAAGATTCTTTCTCCAGGTGGGAGATTTCTAATGACAACCCAGGAGAATACAGACTCAGTTAATTCGAGTAAGAACTTAATTACAAGTCAGAGTTTTGGCCAATATTTTTGTCTGTTCTCATTCCCTACTAATGTGTTTATTTTTAAGTAGTTGTATCATCAACATTTTCATTACAGCTTATGGTTAATCACTGGAATAACAAAGCAGAATACATAGCCTTAAATAAATGGTGGGATTATTCTGCTGACCACTCAAAAACCATCCAATAAAAGTGCAATGGATTTATATTTATGATGACTCTGAACCTATATTCTAGCTCTCACTCTGTATCCAAATAAAAGAGTGCTTTAGTGAATGTATCTTACAGAATTGAATACAATTCCATTCAACTTGAGTATTCCCTCACCAAGTTCTTGAGTTCAGCAGGCTTCATTTCTCTTTCTTCATCAGCAGTGGAGAGAACAAAATGCATATTTTTCTTAGCTCAAGCTGTCTGTCAAAGGTTTGATAGTGTGGGAAAAGTTAAGGAACAGGGAGGAACATGCTGACATTGAATAATAATAGTTAGCCTTTACTTTGAAGTAGACCAAATGTCAGAAGAACTTAGAACAAACCATCACTGCTGTAAGGAATCTGTAAAGAAAGATATTTCTCACATGGAAGAAAGCATAAAATTCTACTAACAAAACTTTTAAAGAAAACTTTTATGGCTGGTTCCAAATCACTTTTTCAGATAACAGTTTCTTCTGTCAGGAGCCCAAACAAGAAGATTATTTGTTTGTTTGTTTGTTTGTTAATAAAAATAGCTAATTTGATGTGAAAAAAAAATCAAGAACTAGAAGCACCCAATGGGAAACTCAGGATTTTCAATGTAAGTTAGTCTTCTGTATTTTTTTAATACAAGTTTTCTGTTGCAACATTAAGAGCCTTCATTCTAAGTCCATAAGTTTCTTCAGACGCTATAAGATGCAGTGCTAAAGACTAAAAACTTAAGTTGTATTAAACAGTTTAGTATCATCCTGCTTCTGTACTAGATGAGCTACAACTCATAAAATAATACCCAGGCCAGTTCTTGACATTTTAGGAGATTGCCTTTATCTGTAATTCTTCCTTTTAGAGGAAGGAAAATCATTTATGTTGTTACTCTCGCAGTTAGAGCTGCAACAGTTTTTACTCCCTTCATAGCATCTACTACAATATTATGTTTTGGGAGAAAAACAACATTGATAACAAGTGTTGATATTTTAGCTGTTATTAAGCTATGGCTGCACAAACCCCTGGGTATTTCAGTGCCTTGTATGTCTTGCCCATGGGGGAGATGAAGAAGTCACATTATGCATAAGGTTTATTTTTGTGTTGGGCTTTTTTTTCATTTTATTTATTTTCTGTTTACAAATCCTACAAACATACTTGCCTTACAGAAGGTGATGAGCACGTCATGTCCTCAGGAGCTAGGTTCCTGTACAAGTTGTCTTTATTTCTAATCCTGTATAAGGCACACACATGGCAACCTCCTCACCTTTGACCTGCCTTTTCGTACTGCCTCTGATCATATCTTGCCCATTTAGGTATCAGCCATATCCAATAAGAAGTGGAAGAGATTCCACCAGCTCACTCTCCTTTGCCTCAAAAGGTGATAATGATTGCACTGTTGCTGCTAGTACAGGAGGTTTTCTCAGTGCCACATACAAATAAGGAGAGTAAGAAGCAGTGCATTTTTTTCCAGCCGAGTGCCAGCATCGCTCAGGCTGAAGCAAAGCCACGCGTGTTCTTGACACCCTGCACTTTCAGATCAGAGAGCACCTGTGTTTTTTTTTTTTGTTTTTTTTTTTTAATGCAATCTATTATCAGCTTGAAAAAAGCTACAGAGGGCAGATATACTGAATTTTGTCTTAGATTTCTTATTGCAGCTACTAGAATAAATCTGCTTAATACCTGTGGGAATCCTTATGTTGGTTTGTCTGGATCATGAGAAACTGGGAGATTAAAATATTGCTTTAATTATAATCTCTTTTTAATTCTTATACTCTTAAAATGAAAATGATAATGCTGTTTTACATTATGGTATAAAGCATAATCTTTTTCAACAATAGCAACTACTAAATGCCTTAATATTTTCCTAGTAAGTATAGGATTTTATTCTCTCTTCCACGTCTGTATACACACATTCTCCATGGTTATATACTATAAAGTGTTAATGATGCTTTTTAAGAATGCTAAATGTGAATTAAGATAAAAAAGGATATTAATGAAATGCAATTTAATTTTGCATTGCACCTATAATCTGTCTATGCAACCTCCTAAGGCCTTGCATCTCTTCTATGGGAGATCTTCTTTAGAAAAATTAGAAGCAGATTATGGTCTTATGTCCCCTGGTTGTGTGCAGTGGTGAACATGCACCGCTGAGGAAGTTTGAACTTCTACTATTGAAAAAATACTCTGAGTTGGAAGTAAGTTCATTTTGCTCAGTGAAGTTTGCTAGGCAACATATCTCCAGGTAAGCACTACTTGGAATTTTGTTTATAAATCATGAAAGTCAGTAATCTGTAAAATTTCCATGTTTTATGTTTTTAAATATCAACGTTATCACTGCCAGTAATTTGCTTCCATCTATAGGTGTAAAGCTTTTTTGTAGTGTATGATGTTTTGAGTATTGTTCCATATACACTTCAGCTTGCAAATGGGATTTACAGTTTTCATGCTTTTCACATGAAGGATATTTCTGGGTTTTACAAGTCTGAAGTCTTGTGGAAATTTCTTCTAAGCATAGTATTTTAAACACAGATAACACCAGGTCTCATATTATCATAAATACAAACAAGCTTAATCTACAGGAATACATTTGGCATACAAAGAAAATTCATAGCATCTTGCAGCGTCTGACAGACTCAGATGTGAATGATACAAATTGTTTCTCACATCACTTACTTACCTTCACAAGTTTTCTTTTTCTGTCTTTCCCATCCAACCCTACAACTTTCCCATCCACCTTCACATGTCAACAGAGCATTCTACAAAACACTCTTCATCCGTTCATGCAGGCGCTTATCCAGTCAGAGCTGTGAGACGTTCTTTCTTCTTCTAGAGGTGTCCTTAGTTCTCACGCTGTTTATCTTGCTCCACAGCTTCTGCTCTGAATAGTTTTTCTTGTATTTCCACAGCATCTGACAATGTCATTATCACATCAGTAGCATCAGTACAAAGTGCTTCAGCCTAAACACAAAATTATGTGCTTCAGAAATATCAACTATCTAGAGATATCATTAGTAATATTGAAAATATTATTAATAGTAATAAATTAGAAGAAATAAAAACATGGTAAACCATGACATAGATGTAAATCTGTTCAATGCAGTGTTTGTGGAAAAAGGTTGAAAAAGTTGATGCAGCTTGTTGGAATGGAGTGGAATCAAGAAGACAACCTTTTGCAATCTCTTTGAAAAAAACCTTAAAAATACTAAAAAAGCCACCAACAAAAACAAAGCCAGTAGGTGAAAGTACTGCAGGTTGCATTATATATTTGTCTGTATCTGCAATTCTAATAAATTAGTAAAGAGAGACTTCCAATAATCTCAGCATTTTCATGTTAAAAACTGCTTTTATAGATTGAGATTATGGCCACATCATCACAAGACAACATACTGGCATGTAGAGATTGGATTTGGATCTTCAAAGTCACTTCATTAGCATGCTCTGGCTCTTAGGAGAGTATTAGATTTTGAATACAACTCCATTGGGAAGTCTGAAGCTAATACAACACGTGTTGTGATCTAATGAACAGTTATGATCAGCAACTTCTAGACAGTGTAAATCTGCTATCTTGATTTTAGTTTGAACTGGAACATGATAAACCCTACAATTATCTGTGCAGGCAAAAAAAAAAAAAAAGAAAAGAAAAAGTTGCATATTCTACACACCGAGTGTGGTCCAATGCTGAGGGTTAGTCATTCTTCAGTACTTTTTCACAAACTATTTGTTGTTATTTTTTAATGTTACAATTTGACATTAAGATAATATAAACATGTTTGTTCAAAAGCTACTGAGAAAAATGAGTTGTCAGTTATGATATATTTTACTAAGCTTTCCTAACTTTAATTTTAAAACAATTATAGCTATGCATGTTATTGTAGAAATGCGAAATGTATGCACACCAGATGGCAATTTGGAAATATATGCATGAGTTGAAGATATGTAACATTTTGGTCACAGCACACCTTTAATTTTTTTTTTCTTTTCTTATAATGGAACACATTTTTTCTTGAAAGGGTTTTTCAGTTAAGATGTTTAAAGTAGGACACACCTTGAATAATACGATGACCTGATTTGTTCACTTTCTATTACTCTATTAAAAAATTAATGTTAAACGCTAAATGCCTTGTGGTTTAAAGTGGCTGTGGAAAAAGAATCAAAAGATAAAATGTTTAAAATAAGTGTAAGAACATAAATATTTTATATTTTTAATCACTTATAATATTCTTCCATTATAAGATTACCAAATGATCCTTCCTTTGTATTTTAGCTTTACAATACTCTCTGAAAAATAAATCTAAAAAGTAACATTTTTAGATGATGGATGCCGTATTTATAAAGCAACGCTTGCTTTTCTTTTATAGTCCTTTTCTCTTGGTCATTTGCTTGGAAAAACCTTTGTGCACACCTTGCCAGGTAGTTCCTGAGAGTAAGAGTCACATACCTGCTTATTAAAGTACTGCTCATCTCAATCCTGTAATCAGCTAATAGTAAAACTCTTCGTCTGTAACTAAATCACATATGCACTTTGTTATCAAAAGTAGTAGTTGTCCCAATTAAAGGAAGTAATTAAGATTTATTGTTGTTTATGGATGCCAAAGTTCTCTAGAGAGTAATTAAGACCTAAATCATCAGAATTATTTGGAGTCTATATGCCAAAATTACTAGTAAAGTAACCTCCTCTGCAGTATGCAACACAGTTATATGCAAGCTGTATCAGCTAGAATCCTTTCCCAAATAATATTTTTTTTTACTGCATATATTATGAAGTGAATTTTTGCAACTGTCTATATCAGTTGGATTACCATGTACATATGACTTGCTTGAAAAACATTTGTAGATAATTGAAAGCACTTTGATGAAAAAAGCAAAATCACATGCTATCAGACTTTTACTACTGGTGGAATTCTTTCATTGCATTTCAGCCCCTACTTTTGAGCCTTACTTCAGTAAAGGGCAAGGCAACCTTGCAAAAGGAGTTAAATGACTGCAAATTACTGATTTTTTTTTTTTCTCTGAAGTATATGTGCTGCCATCTGTTGACTTCTAAAGCATCTTCTATTCTTAAATAAAATACAATCAGATTATCAGATGTTGTACATTCAATTGTACCCCTTAACAGCACTTGAATATATTGTCGATTAACCATTTGTAACTCAGACATATGTTTCTATTTTGCAACAAAAGAACATGCAGAAGGGGTTAGAATATGTGAAAATCCACAACAAATTAGAATAACATTATACAAAATAATTTGTGCAGCTCCTGGAGAAAATAGTAGTAAAATCAGTCTGAAAAGATAACGTCTACAGAATACTGTTCTCAGAAAAGTATTGAGTACTTAGATGCAGGAATGATGGAATAATAGTGGATGGCAATGTAGGGTGAAAACTTGCAGCTGAGTTTAGTTTGATTTTTGGGAAGAGTGGTGGGTTTGAGCTTCCTTTTTCGAACAAAGTCTAATGAGAATAATATGCTTTGTGAAAATGTAGAATGGATGTTCTGCATTAATTTTATTTGCTACGTTGCATGCAGAATTTACTTTTATCATGGACTCTTTCCAGTTCTTCTACTTCTGTAACCTATTTAGAAATCTGAGAGTCTTCTTATGGGAAAGAGGCAAATTATTTTCTCTCATGTTTGCATAAGCCTTCAGAACTGGAAGCTATTGATATGTATACAGAATTTTTAAGATACCCTGTCTTTTGTCAAGAATTTGAAATTTATTATATTCATTTCAGTCTAAAATTGAGTTTTTAAATAATGTGTTGGAGCTCCAGACGTACTTTAATAGTCCTGTTGCTATATAAGTTAAATTGTAGTTGTGTAAGTAGCATCAGTCTCTTGCACCTATTTTCTACCTTCTGAAGAGTAGTGAAAATGCTCAGTTCTCTGAAGATTAAGAAAAGCTTGTTACAACCCAACACAATCAATATCTTCATATGAGACTAGTATGGACCCTAATGAAATGAATGTACTACACAGCATATGTGGCACTTCCATAGTGTTACCATTTTCTCCTCTGTTCCACAGTACGCTGCGTCACTGCCCAAACCAAGCTTACGAATGTCTAGAGTGAGAATGTCCTGAAATAGCATTCTAAAAGAGATCATATCTTATGTTCTATTGTATTCACTTCTCTCTGTGGTTTATAGAGTTTAGACAGTTTTTATGTCTGTGCCCAAACTCACTCTCACTTGTGACTTGGAGCAATCTTCAAATGGTATGCTATCTGTCTTTTTGCAATGCCAAAAGGAGAAGGCTCTTCTATAGCTTCACATCTCTGCTCACTCAGCAGACTGTATTTTCTGTGTCAGCCTGTTCAGCTGGAGTTATTCTGATCCAACATTTATTTGTTGTCATGTTTTATGGAAAAGTAAATAACATGTTTAAAGCAAGCGCACATTTGTTTATCTATCTGTTTCTTTGGCTCCGATTAATTCTGGTTTGTTTCCTGACTTGTTACAAATCACAAACAAAATCACAAATATCATATGCAGTCTTCGTGCATAGTGTCTCCTAAGAAGTATGCCTGCTTCTCCCAGGAGGAACCAATTCCTGTTGGCCTTACAATTTCTGCCTGGAAATGACAGTTGTGAACCTTCTATCAAGGGCTCTAGACATAACCTACCAGTGCAGAAATTTTTAATCACTGTTTCCTTATATCTTTGACAACCTCTCCCACTCCCCTCAACCCCCCCCCTCAAAAAAAAAAAAAAAAAAAAAAAAAAAAAAAAAAAAAAGGCTTCATACTCTTTCAAGGATATTCTGATTAACTGTATGTGCTATATGTGCTATTAAGTCGAATTTTTTTCAAAAATGTTTTCTCTTTTGGGCTCCCTGGTTGCACGTTCTTTATGAAGTAGCTGTACAATATAAACTGGAGACTTGCTAATAAGTACTATCAATAAAATTGAGCTAATTAAGTTTCAGACAATTCTGTATTGCTATAGGAGAGCTCAGTGAGATATAAGATAGAGTAATAAAGCTCTGAAAATTGGAACTTAAAAAGGAAATGCCAGCGGAGCTCAGAATGTAGTATTGTGATCTCAGTGATGTGATAATGTTTAATCAGCTGCTATTGATAAATTTTAAGCAGTACAAAGACCTGAATAAAGCAGCAGTAAAGTTTAGACATAGATTAGTTACAACTTTGCATGTCCAACATTTTTAATAAAACATAAAATCTGATTTAATGATCTTCAAAGAATTTGAAGTGCTAATTGATAATAAAATTTATGCAAGCTTAGCCTGACCACTCTATGCCTAAAGAAATACATAGAACTCCGATGATCCTTTTTATGTCCCAAGAGTTATCGTTTGAAGGAGTTCCAAGCTATTAAATGGAGAATGCTAAAATTTCAGATTATGCACTATTGTCACATCAAAGAATACTGGTGCAAAATGTTCTGAAATTTTCTGAAATGTTTAAAAACTCGTTTAACACCTGAATAATTACTAAAAAGAATACAATGTTAGATTTTTCTCCCCAAAGTCTGGGTAACATAATATATGAATGGCAGAGAGAGGCCGGTGAAGGGCTACAAAGATGAGGAGCTTGGAGCTTCTTCATCACAAGTAATGGCTGAGATAATTGGGGCTGTTCAGACTCTGGGGAGGGAATTTTATTGATGCTTTATAAATATCTACAGGGCGGGATTCAAGTGGATGGGGCTAGGCTCTTTTCAGCAGTGACCATCAACAGGACAGGAGGTAACAAACACAAACTGAAACACAGAAAGCTCCATGAGAACTTGTGGAAAACTCATGTACTTAGAGCACTGGAACAAGTAGTCCAGATAGGTTGTGGAGTCTTCTTCTCTGGAGTTATTCAAAACCCACTTGGACCCTTTCCTGTATACTCCCTATAGGGAACCTACTCTAGCAGGGAATTGGAATTGATCTCCAGAAGCCCATTCCAGCCTCTCTGATTTTGTTATTGTGATTGTTTTTTTTTTATTATTCTTTTATGCTGATTATAGAGAAATCAATTTGTTAGATCATCAGCCAAGAGCAAATCTGCAGCAATGAGTTCCAGAAAGTTATTGTGTACAAATGAGTTATTACCAGCTTAACCTGCTCAACCAAGATAGCAACTGAAATGAAGGCTGATAATTATGTTTACAAAATAGCACATAATGATTTAAAATAATTTTAGGGTTTTTCACTAGCTTTAAAATATGTTTAAGTGGAATTATACTACTGTGCTTTATTAAATTTTGATCAGTACATTTCAGAGAAATTATTATTCCTGAATTCTATGTTGTATAGGTATTTACGAACATGATTTGACATAGCTCTGAAGTTTGTAGGTAGGGAAGTTATAAAAGGAGACATTCATCTATAATCTAGAGACCTAGCATATGTATACAGAAAGGTAGCCCCTCTGTCATCCCTCTTTGTCTTTTCCCCCTTTGCTCTTTTTTTTTCTTTAGCAGAGTGATAAAGCACTCCAGTAGAAGAGCTAGAATATCTCTCTCCTGTACAGCTTAGGTTTCACCTTGAAAGAAGTTAAGAAGTACACAAGCAAGTGATTTCTGTTTGGCACAAGTGTGAAATTGTTCTAATATAAAGCAGCAGAAAGTTAATGGGTGGAACAGTATATGAATCCCTGTGGTCAAAGACAGATGCAAGTGGAATGTATGTTATTAATGCCATCTTCTGGGTGAGAAGAACAAATAGCTAAATGATGCAAATATTTTTTTTTTTATTTTTTTGAGAAGCATTTTTCTTATCCTCAGTTTTTAAAATGAAACCCTGCTGTGTCTCATTTGACTTGATATTTTTAAACCATGCAGAATTAGAGCCAACTGTGGTATGATCAGCATTTATTGTTTCTCATCATACATTTTCAGAAAATACTGTGGCACAGGTTGGCTTTACTTCTGTTTTTAAGCAGGATCAGAGAAGAAAATTTCAATTTTGATGTATTAAATAACATAGATGTGTATTCGTATTATTTCAGACAATTTCCAGAGGAAAATGATACATCTAGAGCCAGAATAGGTTGAGTTTTTGGTTGTTGTTTTGTGTGTGTATGTGTGTGTGGTCAAGTTTCACTTCTACTGCTCAGCTGTAAAGCAGAAGTAATATAACTCTATCTAGGTTTCTGCATGAACTTGTATTGTTGAATGTAAAACCACCAGTTCAAACCTGAAGAATTATGATTTCTTTTCAGATGCTGTTGAATTAAGACAGTGTATAATGGGTAGTACATAACCCCCACAGAATTTTTGCCATCTTTCACAATCCAGTTAAAAAAAAAAAAGACTTGAGTTCGCTCTATTATACTACTTTCTACCCACAATAAATAATTTAAAAAAAAAAAAGAAAGAAAAAAAAAAAGATTTGGATAATCATTATGCCACTCAGATTTGTCTTTTCTGCCCTCTCACTAAAAAAAAAAAAATAATAATAACCTGCTTTTAAAAAAACAGGGTTTCTCTGTTACAAAATATTTAAATATTTTAATTTGATAACTGGGGATTTTGACAAGCAAGTAGTTTGTTTCTTTGAGTTCTCTAAGGTTTACCACTGTCAATGGCTATTAATTTACCAACCACAGATGTATGCATGAATATACAATTTTTGAGGTTTAAGGAATTTAAATACGCATACATGTACCTCATGGTTTCTTGTGCAGAGTGCACTATTGATCTTGTTATGTTTCACTTTTGTAAGTAACTTTATCAACAAAGTATTGCTTTCTCTTACTAAACAAGAACCAATATATGTCAATTAATTAATTAAAAATTACTACTGCTTGATTCCACAGAAAAAGCTGCAATTTGGCTTTTAGTGACTGTGTAAAGTGGTAAAATTGAAGAGGAAGTGAGATCTGTTTTCTAATAATGTTAAAGATCCTCAAAATTAGGAGGTTTTGCTCAATTATTTGCCGCTTTTTGTCAGGAAATGAATTCCTTTAGTTTGATTTTCTAAAAGGTTTTTTTACTCGTCAGCTGTTTCTCCATAAAATTCACTGAAGAAACACAAAGGAGGAGGAACAAAACATAGATGAAAGTAGATCATATTGTCAAACCATGATACTTTGAGTCAAGAGATCTGAGCTGTTTACATAGCTCTGTCATGTAGTATTTATAACCTCCAAGAAATATACAGAGAGTAGTATCATAAGAAATATTTCATAGATGTTTGTCCATTTGACAAAATTCTGTTGAAATACAAAGATGAATCCGTAAAGAGAGAGAAGAGGGAAACAGCTTAGTATTCTGCAGCATGCTGACAGGTTGCTAGAGACCTTGATGTTCCCTCAGTGCTCTGACTCCACTGTGGATACACTGCAATGACAAACTTCAATCTGCCATTTTCACAAGATAGATGACTACAGTTAGCTGATTATTTTACCATTAAAAGTAAAGCTCCTAGAATTTAAAAAAAAAAAATCCCCCAGTTGTTTGGGAAAATCATTAAGACCTTCAAAGTTTCAAAATGTAAACCAGTGAGCTTGACACCATCATTGGTGTATATTAGAATATATTAAACTGACAACATAATTGGTATCATCAAATATAATACGCAGTAATTTCATTAGTATTCACATGGGTAAATTTGTGTGAGGAAGGGTTCTTAAAGTGGTTTATAGAGAGAAATTATGCTTCAGAAACATTACAGAGTTCTTTCAGGCAGCTTCCAACTTATGTCAGTGAATACAGTCTTGTTGAATAACCAGAAAGTACACAAATAACTTCTCACCAGCGTGCCATTAGGAATTTAGACAGCAAAGGAATAAGAATTCCTTCTGTAAAAGAGTACAACTTAGCTTGTCTCAGCTGCTAAAATATCTGGTCTCACTGATCAGCTACTTGACTCCTATCCATAGATCCTCTGCACAGCAGAAATTGGGCATCCAGAACTATAAACCCCCGCTCCCCCCTTGCTCAGCCCTGACTTAATATTGTAGGTTCCTTTTCCTCCAGCCTAGTATCCTGTTTCTCACAACTGGACTGCCAGGGGAGATCCAGAACATATCCCACTGTCTTGCTATTCTTTAGTAAAGGTCTTGCCAACTTTAGTAATCCACTGAGTTCTATAGGAAATTGGTAATTAAATACAATTGCATTTAGAAGTCATGCAGTAATTTCAGATCTTTACTGAGAAACAAACAGGAATGGCTTATGAAAATGGCAAGAAATGCAGTTAACAGACAGTAAACATGTGTTAAAGACTGTCTCCCTGTCCATATCTTTCATCACCCAGCTCTAATGATCAGCCATAATTATACTAATTTAGAGTTTTTCTTATAGCTATTGCTTATGGATACTGGTTATTATTTAAAAGCATAAGGGAAAAAATCCATGGAAAAAATTCGGTGAATACAATTTAACTAGAGATATGTTCTGCATTAAATTGGATTAAGGTAATCTCCTTTATTTTTAAACAAAGTTTAGAAAAAAATCCTATTAAAAAGTATACAAAAAAAAAAAACAATAAAAAGGACGAAAATCTTAAGTTATTTTTCTTTCCCTCAGACTTAAATTAGGAACACATTAATTGGTGTTTGTCTGCTATTTTCAAGACTAGACCAGGCAAAATGCAGAAATTCTCAAAGCACTTAACAAGGTAGGTGTGGCATAGTTTTATTTAGCACAGAGATTATCAATAGAGCAGACAGGGCAGGAAATTATTTTAGTAGTTTTTAGATGTGTTTTCATTCTTTAAGTACAGCTCTTCTTTCCTTAAATACCAGGTTATAACCTATCTTAACTGAATTCTTACCGGAAAATAGCATACTGATGAATACTACACTGAGAAGGAACTGTGGGGAAGGGATAAAAACTGTGCTGCACAATTTGCATGCAGTGAATAGAAGGTAAAATGAGTAACTGAATATGATGACAATTAAAAAAAATGTTGTATGCAGATGCAAACAGAAGTGGGTAAGCGTAGTTGTATGAGCAGTTCACTTATGTGCCACTGTGGTGGTAAATATGCAGGACTCTAAATCTTTGCTTGCAGTCTGAAATAGGTGAGCCGCTTGGGATGTGCTGACCACAGCTGTGGTTTCTTTCTAAAAGCAGAGTGGAAGGCATCAAGTTACTGAAGCTGCCAAAATAAGACCATAATAGTACCATACCACGCTCAATTTCTGTATTATAGAACCCAGACAATGAATAAACTCCAAAATATTTAATTAAAAGGCCTAATCGTCCAGTTATATATCAGTATTGTTCTTCACTAGTACATGTAAACTAATGTAGATTGGACTATTTCGCCCTCAGGTCTGTGTTTACATTACCAGGTGTTTTGAAGGAAAAAAGCATGGTAATATATTATAAAGCTCATTACTACAAGATGGGGATCAGGAGTACAATGGTAAAGGTGAATTTTTATGCTCTTTGGTTTCTGTTGGGCTTCCTGAACATTTAGCATTTCTGAATGTGGGGAAGGGAATTTACCTCCAAATTATTTTTAAAGTTGTGTACATTTTTAAGAGGTGCCAGATTTGGGACATGGCTTTGACTGTTTCAGTAATAATTCACAGTAATCCTTATTCAAAACAACTAATAGCATTATGGTAAGTGCCTTAATGGCAGGAAATTTACTCTGGTTCTCCATTTGCTTTTGGTTCTGAATAATCTCTGGAGGAGTAATGCATTCAGTAGTTTTTGTAAGTGTATTTTAAACCAGCCCCCCAATTCTCCTGGCATAGTGCTAAATAGTTAAGCAATATTACACAATATCTGCTATGAGTATGCATGAATACAGTGCATACCATTGCTCTGTTAGGAGCACTAGGGTATTTTACTACCCCTGAACAACATGCAGTACATTCAGCATCAATTTTATTCCCCTTTTAATTTAGAAAGGAAAACTTATGTTCCCCAAGGTATGGCTCACTTTTCATATGAAGTATTGTATTTCTCTGATTTATTGAGATATTAACATGGAAATGGTGATGTTAAACAATACTTGGAATAGCTCTAAAAGTGTAGTGGGAATCATGATTTCATAAGAAGAAAATTAGTTATGTAGGTAACATTATACAATAATTTCCCATAGGATCTCTACATCAGGCAAGATTTTATTATATTCTAAAACAAAGTTGCTTGCACTCACTTTAAATATAAAGTACTGCTGAATAGGGCAATATCATAAGGCAGCTCAGAGTACAAGCAAAGACATCTGTTAATGGTACCATGAATAGTTATGAACTGTGGTACACAAACAGCTTTGCCAGCAATGCATTGCCTCCTAATTTATTTTTATAGCAAATGGTTGCCTCATTTTTCATGGTTTGGTAGTTTGCATTCAAATGTACCAATAAGTTCCAAGGCAATAGCTTCTGCACGGCGTGCTTTATTTGAGAACATAAGAGGAAATAGCTAATGGCATGTTGGTGGGTAGTCCTCTTCTTTATCAGCAGTTTTGTATGAATCCTTACGTTCTTTTTTTTTTTTTTTTTTAATTAGTTCATGAAAGGGAATGTGTTACATTAAAGTCTGCTTATTATACAGAAGACTTAAATTAATTTCTTATCATACAAATGAAGAGTATTAAGTCTGTATTATCGCGCTGGTTTTGTCATTCAGCATGCAGCAGCTGAACCAGACATTTTCTGTCATTCCTGGAGGCAACACCAAAAAGGAAACAAATGGTTTCAGCTGTCACAGAGCAGAGTTCAAATGCCTTTAAAGGCTTCCACAGAAATCAGCTGGGGAGAAGAGGGAGGCAGCAAAAATTTAAGCTCTAAACTACTTCTTCCTTATTTGTGACAGTTAATAAGTACTACAAATTAGAATAACTGATTCCAGGAACAGTTTGTAATGATAACATGGTAGTCAGTAGCTTCTTTCAATTGCTTGACAGCTACTTCATAGCTTATTGTCATATAATCATTGAGGATAGGGTCTTTGTCTATACAGTGCCCCTTTTCAGGAACCAGCTTTCATCCAAGAGATCTTCTCCCTTTGAAGGCTAGCCCTTAGATGAGCCCAGGAAGGGATGTACACAGGGTCCAGTCACATGGGAAGCACAGGTGAATTGCTTGCACTTGTTCTTCCTGGGCCAGCCACCCCCTCCAGCAAGTGCTTAGTCACCAGTTCAGGCTGTGACACTCCTACACTCCTGTTCTTGGTGAATAAAGTAGATAAATAAATAAAAACATTCCTGACACATTTTTTCTCAGGCTAGTTGTGTCACTGTGAAACACTCAGCTTTGAATTGCATTTAATTAGAAATGTTTCAGTTAAATCACTAAATAGTTTTACAAACAAAACCACTTTAGCTGGAGCAGTATCTCCACTATGATTTGAAGTAGCCTCAGGAAAGCTGCTACCTCCTCTGTCATTCTGTACATCAAGCCTCTGACTAGCATAGGCAAAGAAAAGTTTATTTCAAGATGCTGTTGCTATATGAGTTGAATTCTTATTGCACATCTATCTTGAAATGCCTCAGCTGAATGTTAAGAATTTTGGCAGCTAAATAACTGTTTACTGTCCTGGTCCAATTTTGGTACTACTTTCCCATTTCATTAGCATCACCAATTCACACCTGTCTTAAAATGCAGCCAAATAG
The DNA here is from genome assembly GCF_023343835.1 of Lagopus muta. NCBI lineage: Eukaryota > Metazoa > Chordata > Aves > Galliformes > Phasianidae > Lagopus > Lagopus muta. The sequence goes on along the minus strand of NC_064436.1, from coordinate 35,840,561 downwards.
GTAGCATTTATATCCTTGTTGTCAATAAATACTGTTCTGAAATACATGTTGGTGATGAATTCTGGAATTTTTTACATCCTGACAGTCCTGCCAGTGATCCTGACTGTAACTTTATGATACGTTGTAATTAACTGGGCTTATAATGACAATTATTTTAAAGTACTAAGAGTATCAGAAAGATAGGCCTGCAAAACTTTAGTACTAAATAACATCCTCTTTGCATGCCTCTGCTGACAAAGACCTTTCTTTGTACTAGAGTGAAGCTGGTACAGGTGTTCTTTAATAGTATGTCAGTGATGGTGCTTCATTTGAGCTCCTCTTACTAGTCTTGCTTTGCATGGTGCACTGCTCCAGCCAGCACTGCTAAACTGTGCTGACACTGATTTGTCACTTCTGAAGCATGCTAAGAGCAGAAGCTGTTGCACTGTAGGGGATATTGATCAGGTCTGGTTAGTGTTTTGTGAGCGCATGCTACTGAAACCAATTGGACAGATTACTTTGTGCTCACTGGCAAGTAAAACTCGACTGAACATGTGATCAATCCACAAATCTACTGTGACAGAATAATACATTAAAACAGATTGATCCTTGAGGTCCACTAAATCAGGTTAATTCCTTGTCTTTGGGTAAGTTTGATTTACAGAAACAAAATTTACGTATAACCTTTCAGGTTTCTGTAATATTCTTTAAACACTACATTTTTCATTAATATCTTCCTTGCCAGAAATGGCTTTATGTATTCAATCCTGTACTATTGTTGAATGTTTCCTATGAAAAATATATAAAATAGTAACTTTGCGGGTAGAAAGTTGCCTGTTAATTGTAACTGTTTATGAACTCTTCCTAGAGTATCAACCTGAAAGCCAGATGCAAAACTGTGCTTTATTCCCTGGTGGTGCTGGAGCTGGAAGGGTTACATCAGTTCAGAAGAAATTGTCTTATCCAGCTGTATATCTATCACAAATTTATTGTTTGCGTAGGACATGCAGCCTAAGAGTGACACATTTCATGTTCTTTTTTCAACATTCTGCACTGTGGAAATACCACTATCTTCAATGACTGTGTTAAGCAAAGTAGAAAACTGCATTGCAGATGAGTAAAGGCTAACTTTTTTAAATGGCAAAAAGTGGCATAATCTCTTGTATACACTGGGATAGTAAATGTAATCAGACAATGGTTAATATTGCTTTTTTGTGACTTCCAAGTATTACTCTGTGTAACCCCCCAAGGTCTTAAACAGTATTTGGTTTTATCTCAGCAACCTTCTTGCTAAAGAGAGCTGCATAGCAGTAAGAATATTAATACATCTTACTGTATGAAACACCAGAAAAACCTGATACCAAATCTCTTCACATTTAACCATCAGAAATGGCATCTGCTGACAGGAAAATTTACTTGAAGCTGAAATGCTTCCATGTGTCAGAGACCAAGCTGCTGCCCATTAGCTGTTTTACTTTGGAATACATTTGAAAAATATGTCTGGAGTGTTTTCTTATTGAGCTAACAGGAAAAGGACTGGAATATATGGCATGCTACAGCCTGGCTGTTCTTGCCAGACTGGTACATACCACTGGGAACAGTGTCCTGGGCATAGTGGTCTGGGACTTGGGATCTTCCTTACTAATACAGGACATTCTTTTTAGAATTTTGTCCTGGTGCTTTTCCACACAGGCAATTCTATTCCATGTTCCATATGGTTTAAATATTTCTATTACAAAACTAAACTCTTCAAGCAGAATCTGAAGATGACAATTCTAGGGAGGATTTTTGGAGTATCTATTTTAAATAGACAAAAATTAGTCTAAAGATGTCTCCAAGAAAGTGAATTATGCTCCTTGACATATATGAAATTTAATAACGCTATTTTACTATTCTCACGTGCCCAGATGTTACATTCCCATTTTTACCTCCTACAAGACATGGAACTGTTCCTATCACTGCATATTCAAGTCTATTTACTGTAGTGTTTGCCTGCCATAAGATAGAGACCCGCTAGAGTAACATTAGTGGACTGGGCTGTAGGTGAGACAATAATGGGATTGTGTGCCCTGCTATGCAGCCTCTTCCTCTGCATCCTATTGGGCTACCTCCCTGCTAAATATATATTTAGGATATAACAGGCTTCTGATCAGAGGCTTGGTTTGTAAAAGAAAAGAAAAAAAAAACCCAACAAAAAAAAAAAAAAAAAACCACAAGAAAATGGAAAACATATCAATACTTAAAAAGTAGAAATCAATCCATGTTAAATACTGTTAACCCCGAAGATGGTTTTGTCAGGGCATCTCAAAGGCGTGCAAATTTCTGGGGGCTCTTGTGGGTCTGTCAGGACAAGGCAGATCCTGACCACAAGAATCCATACAACCACGACTGCTGGGATGTCAGCCTGTGAGTGGGGACAGGATTGGTCCCTGGGAGGGAAGATGGGCTTAATAAAATCCCTGAATTGGACATGTGACACAGTCTTTGACCAAGCTATTCTGTCATGTCAGTCCAAATACTCCCTCTTCTTTCTCATGTATGTCCTTCCGCACCAAACTTCTACCTAGTAACAATATTTCCTTTTTATTTTTCTTCATGGAGACAATAGAAAAGTTTGGTTGATATAATGAGCAATCCTTTGGGTTGGGCCACAATGAAATGCAGGTAAGAATTGTTTTAAGTGATAAAGTATTGTGTGGTGTTTTTGTACAGGAAAGGTACACAGTGGGATTTGCATTTTCTTGTTCTCTTCCTGTGGTTTTATTCTGTTTCTTCCTGTGGTTTTATTCTGTTTCTCTTTTTGCTGTCTTCTAGACTTGTCTGCCAATATACCCTTGGATATTTCTGCACAGCTAGAAATTCCCACGTTTTACTAAAGTACTGTTCTAAAATATAACCAAGATTGAACACGAATAACTCTTATGTAAACTCTTGCTTCACTGCCAATCATTAATTTATCCAGTGTTTGACGTTCTCTCCTAATTTTATAGAGAAGTACTTTATTTTCAGTGTTTTATTGCATCATGGAAAAGCAACAGCTTAATTTGAATGAACGCATGTAATCACTTTCCAAGCTCAAGAAGACTAAATGAATTTAAAATGCATATATTGAAATGGATCTCCCTGTGCATTTCAGGCTTCTTACATAGTGGGTCAAATAAATTTAGGCTGGTGGAAATAAGTTAAGATTCTGAAATTAAAGTGAGCCAGTATTCAAATGTCCGTAGTGCCTGTGTGCCACAATTGTAATTCGCAGTTTTGAAAATAAGGTTTTCTTATTTCTTGCTGCTTCTTATGAGAAACAGCACTGATGTACAGTTCTCTTCTGGCTAAATGATGTGCATTCTAAATGCATCAGTTTGTATATACGTATGCATTCTGTGTCCTCACTCAGACTAGTATTGGATTCTTATCACTTTGTCTGGGTTAAGACTTTCCTGCAAACCAAAAGTTTTCTTGATTGCTCCAGCTAATCTGCAGTTCAAAAGTTCACCACAAATCCATCTAACTTGCATGAATCAAGCAGTATATATCCTGATATGTTTGTAAATTAAATTACTGAAGGTGATCCAGCCTAATTACATTCATCTTAACTGATAAGAATTCAGCAAATGTGTTTAATATTCTACAACTTTGAGACCACTCCGTGCAAATTATTTTGGAAGCAGTAGTACAGTGGATCTCTAAGCCATCAAAATGAGAGGGAGAGCAGTAGCACATGGATATGCATAGTGCACTGAAACACCAAAATAGAGTCTTTAAAAGGCTGGTTCTGTAGTTCAGGTGCTAGGAAAAAGCAGACATGAAAAATAAAGACTGTTTATACCAACTGTGATTTTTGGAATTATAGGAGGGCTATTGAAAAAGTAATGCCTCCTGTTCTGTTACGTTAGCCTTTGGCATCAGAGGCAGATGTTGGTGGTATGGCAGTAGATGTTGAACCTTCCCACCAATATTCCATCACATGTTGTTGCTATGCAACTGCTGGCAGCAGAGGATGAGTCTGACAATGAAATCTGGCTTGAAAGTGAGTATGAAGGAAAGGTGTATCATTTAATTCCTCACGCAGAAAAGTTTGCATCTGTTGATATTTACTGACACTTTCTTAGGGCTTATGGAGACCAAACAGTAGAAGTGAGCACAGCGATGGGGTGGGTGATGTCTTGTGGCAGTGTTGACAGTGATGAGAAAGGCAAGCCATGTTCTGAATGGTCAAGCAGATTTTTACAAATGCGACACACAGACTCTAGTTCATCACAATCACTTATGCTTAACACAGCTAATAGTGGTGATCTATGTTGAAAAGTAGCATTTTGTAGCTGAGAATTTGCTCTATCAAGTAATGCTATTGTGTTCTTTGTATCTGTTGTAATTTCCGTGGAAATAAATAGGAGGCACTACTTTTGGAGCAAACCACATGTAAAATAAAACTCCTCTCTCACCTCCAGTCCAAAGATACTTGCTGGCTCTTTGGATCATCAATCTGAGTCTATTTTCTTCTTAGAGAGGAACTTTGCATGTCTTTATGCCTTTTTTTTTTTCTTCCAGCAGTAATACCTTTTCCATTCACCTTAAAAATCTTGCTAATACTGTTAGCATAAGATAATGCTAACAGTAACAAATTTTTCAGTTTCAACTGCCAAGGTTTAACAACACCAGAGAGACATTTAAAGTAGGAGTTTTGGTGTATGGCTCTAAGTGCCTTTCTGAAACAGAGTTAGGGTCTAATTGGTTTGTTTGTGGCCCTGTGTCCACATCTCAGAAGAGCATCAATAACTGAGTTTGCATGAGAACTCTTACGCAGAGCTAAAACAAGCATAGCAATCTCATTAATATTTTTACTGATATAATTTGTTTCTTTCTTAGAATGGAAGCACAATGGGTTTGTATATTCTTCTTGGCTTTTAAACAAGTATCTAGTCTCATGATAAATTATTTCTTTTTTTTCATTCCATGCCTGTACATTATAGTTAGACGCGAACAGGCATTATGGGTACTATTTCCAAATGTCTGTCTTCCAGTACGATGCTTTTCTTAGAGGCAAGGTATGCCATAATAGTTGAAAACACATTTTCCTAACTATATTTTTGAGGGAATTACAGTAGTAAAATTAAGGAGATGGGAGAAGAAAATAGCACATGTAAATTGAAAATAATCACTATATGCTTTGCATCCTAAATAAAATTTAAATACACGAGGCCGAAAAGCATGCTATTGTCTGTTCTGCTCCTTCTGCTCCTTGATGTTTATCCATAAACATCATGCAGGAAGAACCCGAAAGAATCACCATGTAACATTATATTTTACTATTTCTTCCAAAAGTCAAGAACTAAGAGTCAATTCATTAAATAATGTGTAGAAAATGCCAGCACTTTCTGATTACATGTAAATATAGGTGAGAAAAGGTAATGCGTGGGTAAAAGGATTCCTTTTCTTTCTATTCAGTTTTTAATGATGCTGGCTGATACGCCATACTCAGTCTAATATTTCCTGTCTATGAACTTTTTACCTTTTCCGAATACTGTGTCTTGTGAACACTTATGTTTCATTTTCTTCTATTTGTCTTGTTCATAAAATTGATGCTTTTAAAGTTGATCTTTTTCTTTTTTTCTTTTTTTCTTTTTTAATTTATTGAGTAAATATCAAATATTTGTGTTCTATTTATGTTGGGAGTTACTTCTGAAAGCTTATTTAGCGTATGATATGAATATTTTCTCAGTCAGAATTCATCAGAGAGTTTTTCCTTCCCATCTACAGTGCTTGACTGACTATTTATGAGCCCCATGTTTCTCTCAGTCTACAGCAAAATGAAATTTGGAAGTAAACGCAAGTGTCTCTTTTACTAAGTACGGGATAAATCAAGTTGGAAGGGACCTGGGCAATCTCTGGTTTGGCCTTCTGCTCATAGCAGAGGCTGATGTGAGATCAAACCATTTTGTTCAGGGCTTTATCCATTTGGCAGTAGAGAACCCCCATGGGTGATCAGCCTCTTCAATTGCCTACCTTATGGGAAAATATCTTCTCTCGTATTTGATGTGACTCTCTTGTGCTTTAGCATGTATCTGTTGCCTCTCATTCTCCCTTTTCTCTCACTCCATCTTGATTTTTTTTGGAGGGCTGGACAAAATTGGACACTGTTCCAGATATCGACTAATGAGTGCCAAGTAGATGGGGCAGTTCGCTCCTCTCCCTCTTTCTGCTGAATGTGTCTCTATTAATACAGCCCAGGATGCAGTTGGCTTCTTAGTTTTACAGATAGTCTGTTTATTATTTATTACTGTTTTAAAGACAGTTAGCAAGTCAATAGGATTATTATTTTTTTTTTTTCTTTTTGCTAAATATAAGCATTTCTGTAATGATGCTTTGTAAATACTGTCACTACATGAAGAACTGGAACTCAGCTATTCACTGACAATCATTGATGTTCCTGTGGTACACAAAGAAATTGACTGACGTGGACAAGTACAGTACCCAAAATAAAATCATGCTGGATCCTGGTTGAAAGGATATTCAGAATTTGAAAATGCAAAATAGGAGAGAAAGAAAGCACACCTGTATACATAGAGTTAAGAAGTTCTCAACCATTTGTTTTAATTCTTGTAATTGGATCTCAGTATATGCATTTATTTTCCTATTGATATCAAAAGTTAATTTAACGTCACCTTTTCCTGGCCTGTGGTTAGACTGTTCACTAGGTATACAGGCAAATTAAGGAAGGAGACTGTTTTGTGACCATTGTACCCTCAAATAGCAAGAAGTACCCACAGGAAAGCTCAAAAAGGATCATTTAAATGCTGGTGCTGTCTTCCAGTGGAAATGTTTGAGTTATTATAAACTTCCTATTCAGATGTATTGATCTTATGCAGACTGTATTATATATAATATCATTACGTTCCTACTGGTAATCCTTCACCAACATCTCTGTCTTAATTTGTGTAGTGGAAATGCTAAGTCACAGCCTGAAGCAGTGATTGAGCACCTGTGGGAAGACAGGGCCAACCCAGAGGAACTCAGGTGCATGCAATGAACTTAAGTGACCAGAAGGGATGGAGCCAGGATCCACCCCTTCACAGACTTCATTTAAGGATTGGCAGTGGAGGCAAGGGTCTCTTGTTGGAGGTGCCTGTGGTGTTCTGAAGGTAAGCTGATTTCCACCCCCCTTCCTTTGTTTCTTTTCGCAGTTGCTGTGTGTTTGAACAAATCCTATAGCCAGGGATTTTGCTACTCTGCTGTTGGTTCTGCACTTTCCATCATTTAATGTTGGGGTAGTGGCTCTTTTGCTCCTCTTGGCAGTCCTGCTGATTTTAATGTTTTTATATATGTATGCATGTGCGGATTAATAAATGCGATATATGTTACATGTTTTTATGTGTTTCAGATATATATTTGTATATTTTAATATACTCACATGTGCATATGTAGTTGATAAATGAATTCTCTTAGAGTAAAAGGTTCTAGCAAGCTGAGTTAATACTTAATTTTTGCTTCCTAATCCCAGATTGCTTTGGTTATCTTCAATTTTGGGTGTATAGGACGTGATTGTAACTTTCTGGGATGTCTATGCAAGTAGCATCTTGGTTCTATGAAGTATAGTGTGGTAGAGGGTATTAAACTCAAGATTTTGAAACAGCTTAAAGTATTTGATGCTGTAGTGATGACAAACTGGAAGTGCCGACTCCGTTAGTTGTGGTAAATATATGCGTTAGTAAAACAGTGTATTTTTTAAAATTTACATAATACTACTTTAAACCCAAAGAACATGTTTTATTTGGTTAGTTGGTTGGGTATTTTGTACTCAAAGCTTTACACAGCACTGGAAAAGTGATCCTTTTATGGAATAGTTATCTTCTTAATTAGTAAAGCCTCTATAGCATTGAAACATTTAGACATTATATAACATTGAAGCATTTAGAGGAAACTAAGTTCATATATTCTGGTTAAACGTTGTAGGCGAGGTCATTTCAAAAGGCAACCATAAAGAACTTACGGAATGCGGTACCCCTAGATTAGAATCAAGTCGCAATAGTTTGTGAAAAGCTTAGGATGAAGTGGAAGTATTTTGATTCCTAGCTCTTCCAGATGCCTTTGACAAATACTGTCCTAGCATAGTGCAAGACTCTTTGTTTGCTGGTTTTCAGTAAGTAATTGATCACTAGTTTATAATGTAACCCTAAGAGCTGGCAGTGCCTTCCCTACCATGCCATTTACAACAGAGCTGAAGTAGAACACAGGGTGAAGCAGACTGTGCTGGCTTTTCCTGGTGTGTGCTGTGAATCTCAATGAGGCTCTATTGACTGCCCATTTGTTTTACTTTCTAACACACTTACTAGCATACCTATATGAGCAACCTAGAAAGTCTGGGTTTTCAGTCCTGGTCTGATTATTTTTTTCCATTCAAAACAAGAGCAGCATAGATCTTCTTTTCATTGTTTTAAATTTCTTTCTCCTGTGAATTTCAGTAGTTGACTTGGCTTATGTTGAATAGCAATGGCCTTCTACTTATTATATTCTCAGATATTTCAAATAAAAATTAATTTTTCTCTCAGGAGTTTTACTTCATTACTCACTATGAGGATGTGAAATAAGCATTTCATGAATCTTTGTCCTACAACCACTTTTATTTTTTACACAATGAAATAGATTGCCAAATAGGAATTGCATGAGATATATCTTATGTTTTGGATAGTTCTTTCAGTAACTTGATTTTCTTCTTAAATCCTCAATTGTCAAAGGAGCATAGAAATGTGTAAGTTTTTATTTGCCTGTAAAAATGTAATTGCTTAGCCCTAGCTTGTCCTTTATTGGAGTCTAATATTTACATATGTTGTTACTACTTAGCTGGGAAATTCTTTGATGTGACTTTGAAGCTCTTGCTTATATATGTCTTGCACCAGATCCTCTCTCCAGCGAATGGAGATTAGGTGGAAAGTGTCAGCAGCCCAGGGACTCTTATGCATAAGTGTGGCAAAATCAAATCCTCTGTCCTGCCACTGAAAAATACTCAGCTGTTTAAAATTGAAAGATCTGGTTCAAACAGAGCTCTTGGATTTGCATCGTATAGTAACAATTTTTTAGCCTCTAAAATCAATGTAAGCTCCATGAACTCATGTAAAGTTTCTAGGAGTTTTTCTTCTATAGGAAGATCTTATTACAAGTTAACCACACTTGCATATATGTATGTATATATTTACACTAGTGCATAAAATAAATTAATGTGAAATGGGAAAGATGTATAAGTTTAGATGCTTGAAATGAGAAACACACTGAATTTTGCCCATGGATTTTGTGAGAATGAAGGGACAAAAAGCTAAAGGAGTACAGTGCATCCTGGAAACACTATTTGAGCATCTGAGTAAACCACAAGAGGATTTTGTGAAAAAAATCTCTCAGGATTTCACTGAAGACAGTGCTATAAGGTCCAGCAGGCTGCTTCCTTTAGATTCTGCAATATCATTCTGGCAGCTCACCTTGAAATAAAATAAACCTTCTATTTCTTATTTTGTCTTTACGAAAATAAGAATTCAAATTAGTAGCTTGACTTTGAAAGAACAGTAAATCGATATTCAAAGAATGTAGGCTGACACTTTTATTGCCAGCTCTTCTCTGACTTTTCTCCAGTTGTTGCTCTTAGATTTGTGTCTCCCCTTGCCCTTCCCCTTTTAAGTGTTGTCTGCAAATAGCTGTCAGCTGTTAGCACCTGGGGACTGAATAAGGCAGGCACTGTCAGCAGGCTTGTATCTGCTGTGAGGGCTTTATGGCACTGTGGAGTTGAAGCTCCCTATGGTATCTTTTCTTCCTGCCTCCCTTCCAGTAAGGTTACTCCAGTAGACACTTAGTAGCTGTTTAACACACACAAAAACAAATTGAAGTCAGATATGGATATTCTTGGAGGGGGAAAAAAACCTATTTTTTTAAATCAAATAATATTTTTGCTAAAGTTATTTTATCTGCTATTTTTTTTTGTCTGGCCAACTTGGACACCTGAATTTTCTAGGGGCTCACTTTCAAATATGTCAAGGAAAATATTTAAAACTTTTAGAAGACTTTGCATGTGCTGAGAGCTATTGTATAATAAGAGTAATATTAACTCTTACGTAATGTGTATTATGGCTGTTCCTTGACTCGGTGATGGGCCCCCATTGAACTGTGTATGTATGAACATTTGCCATCAGTTGTGCATTTGGACATGCTAATGTTCAGACAGAGTAACAGATAAAGGTAGATAAAGAGGCACTTGTCTGTTTTCCTCTAAACTACACAGCGTGGAAATTTTACACCACTTTTCAAAGTGGGACTGTCAAATGATCCTGAGTCTTTCAGTTAAGATGAAGGTTTTCTTAAAAGACGGAATTGACTTGCACATTGCAGTGACCTTTATAAAGTTTCTATGTAATACATGCCAATTGTCATCAGGATTAAGAAGAAAAAAACACTTGTCAACATTCTCAAATGTCAGACTTTCAACTTTCTTAAATCTTACAGATAAGTGTAGTGCTGTTGTGCTTCACTTGATGTTAAGAAGACACCTCTATGTTGAGGAGTCACAGCTCTGATTTCTATCAGGAGAAGAAACTGTGAAACTTTATTACTTCTACATTATCAAACTTGATGGAAAATCAGACTTCCTTCCAGATAATGTCGAACACTGGAACTGCAGCAAACAGTACTATTTAAATACCATTTTAGGTTTGCGGTTATTACATGCTGCTTTTCTGAAGGTTCAAATAATCTAAAACCAGAGAGTTAAAGTTATAAGCAAATTCTTCCAACTAAATCTGAACACAATTTAAAAGGAAGAGATATGGAAAAGTTTTTATGAAGATACCTGGGTGTTAAGTATCACAGAACAGAAAGCTTCATTCATGGGGGAAGAAGTCCATTTATTTGAATAATTCATATGCTCTCAAATAATTGAGTTGTTATTCAACAAGCTTTCAGTTTATTTTTGGTTGTTTTTTTTTTTTTTAATCAGGGCAGGAGAATTTGTTGTGCTACACATATGTGCCTGTCTTGAGCTAAAATTTGAATTGTCTATTGTCATGGTTTTGTGATTTTTGGTTTTTGGTATTCCACATCATAACATCAAAAGTATGCCATCAAAATAACTTTTTTAATATATGTGCACTTAACTTTTTACCCAATATGAACTAATATCAACTTTACAAACTGTAGAATGATGTGGATCTGATTATAATTCTATTTGCTAACTTATTTATTTATTCCTTTAAAGATTGCAGCAGCGTAGAGTGTGCAAGCTATTCATTTCACTTTGAGTACTGTGTCCAGTTTTGGGCCCCTCACTGCAAGAAAGATATTGAGGCCCTGGAACGTGTTCAAAGAAGGGCAACAAAGCTGGTGAGGGGTCTGGAACACAAGCCATATGAGGAGAGGTTGAAGGAGCTGGGAATGTTCAGCCTGGAGAAGAGGAGGCTCAGGGGAGACCTTATTGCTCTCTATAACTTCCTGAAGGGAGGTTGTAGTGAGCTGGGGGTCAGCCTCTTCTCTCATGTCATCAGTGATAGGACCAGGGGGAATGGTTTCAAGCTACGCCAGGGGAAATTCAGGCTGGACATGAGGAAGTATTACTTTTCAGAAAGGGTGGTCAGGCACTGCAATGGACTGCCCAGGGAGGTGGTGGAGTCACCGAGCCTGGGGGTGTTCAAGGAAAGACTGGATGTTGTGTTGAGGAACATGGTTTAGTGGGAGCTATTGGGAATAGGTGAACGGTTGGACTGGGTGATCTTTTAGGTCTTTTCCAACCTTAGTGATTCTATGATTCTATGACTTCCTTGCTCAGCACTTCAAGTTTTCAGAAAAGTAGACAGTAAACTGCTTCTGTAATAAACCAAGTCTAACATGAACGAATGTCAACATTTGTTTTATTCCAATAGAGAAAGGCAGGCAACTTGGAAAAATAAGGTGGAGGTCATGGAATACTGTTCTGTACTCTATAGCAGCAATGCTGGTGATTAAAAGGAGTTTCAGAAAACAAGGTTGCTTTATGTAGATGTAAGCATTATGTTTTTGTATTGCAAAAGAAGGTGATGGCAGTGCCTTTGAATGAAACAGAGGCATTACAGAGCAAATAACATGCAATAAAGGAGGAAAATTGGCTCATCCCTTCTAACAACCAGTAACAACAGCTCAAGAGGAGTGCACTCTCTATCCTATGAGATGATGCTGCCTTGGCTGGCCTTAAATGAAGATGAGGAGGAGTGGATCCTGGCTTCACCTCTTCTTGTCTCCCAGGTGTGTTGTTTGCACTTGAGCTCCCTAGGTTAGCCACGCCTTCTCACCTGGTGCTCAACCATTGATTTGGGCTGTGACTTGGCAATTCCATTGCAGCTTCTTAAACCTATTTTCTGTTGGAAAACACCTCCTTTTTATAGAAATCTTTACCAATATGAAGAATGTTTCTAGATTCTATACTATTATAGAATATTTATGTATTATGTAAACATAAAATACCTGTTAGTCAGTTCTATTTAAAAAAAAAAGACATAGGCAATCTGTTCTTATGGTTTTCAATATTTATATATAATATTGAAATAATTATATTTAATAGCTTTCAATATTTATCTTACATATACTTAAATTTCAGATATATAACATGAAGCATTTGGTACTGAAATTATCATGGTGTTTGAAAATACAACTACAATAGTTGTAATACATGTAGACAAGTTCTAGGCCAAGGCCATGTTTATTAGAAACAACTTGATTTATATAACTGACGTGCTAAACATCACTAATTTACAGTACTAGTACATTGGTAAAGATTCCAGGTGTCATGAATATTCCTCCAGAACAGTTTTAACAGATGTCAATTAAATTGGAAAGAGGGCTAGAAGAACCTTGATGTGAAAAGATACCACTTGCAATGGAAAACATTGCTTATTCAGAGGGGAATTAAACTGATATTGAGTGTAATTGGTACTAAGCATTTCTTTTTTTTTTTTTTTTTTTTTTTTTTTTTGGAGATATATAGTCACATTCTGTGGTCTGGACTAGAGGGAAAATCTATGTGTTTAAGTCAAGCTTTTCTTGCCCCACTTGTTTTCACTGGCTCCTGTGTAAAAGTAGGGGCCAGGTCAAAGCTTGACTAGTTACCAAAGGAACTGTGATTTTTTTTTTTTTTTTTTAACCTATGTTTTCCAGGAGCAAAAGAGTTAGGAACACTGCAATACTGGAGTTCAGCATAAAGCACTGTAGATATTGAGGAGTTTGATTTCCATGGTTGAAAACTGTTAATCATGAATGAGACAGTTAAATCACAGCAAATGCCAGAATAAATTTAAAATCTCTCAGAACAACTGGGATAAGAGTGAATATTATATATTTGTTATAGCAGCTTAGTCAGTCAACACAGCAGTAAGTCTTTTATTTTCATCACATACAACAGTCCTCATTGTTAGTCTAATTCTTATAATTTGTCTTCTATGCATTGTCAGGAATGTAAATAGCTTTAAATTTAAGTAGCATTCACTACATAATACTGGTTGTTCTACCTAGCTCTGACCTTTTGATCTGAACAGTTTTACAGTGGAGAATCTAGCTGAGACATTAGATAACACTCAGATGAAGTTACTACTTTAATTAAACAATATCCTTAAAAGTACAAATCGCTTTCTTAGTACTGGGATACTATTGTAGCCACATCAGAAAATGAATTGGCAGTGTGCCTTTTTGCCTTTATACATCTCCCTCCATTTCATTACAGGCAGCAATAATGCATATTCAGAGCAGCAATGTATCCTTGATACTTCTAGTACAGAATTTTCTTAATTTGCCAGTTAATGCTTCACTGCTCTCCAGCAGGGCCATCAGTTTATTTAGGGCTGCTTAAACAGCAGTAGGATCCTGCTTGCTCCCTTCAGAGCTTGATGCTGCCATGGGAGTTACAGGTGAAAGTTGTTTCCATTAGAGTTTCTCACTTCCTGACTGTGGAAAGTACAGTCTGTTTTTGTCAGCCTGTTGCTCTTTCTCCTCAGTGATGCAACTTCCTTACTTTACAATGCTATGGTCCTTCAAAATAACAGGCTTTCATGTCACAGAGGTATATCCAGGTATACACCTTTGTAAAGAAATTGCATACTAATTCTGAATGATTTTTCATTGTTGCATCAGATAGTGTACTTTCTCCTAACCTTGAGAACAATAGGAAGGCAGTAATGATGTTTCCCTTCCTGATCTAAAATGACAGTTTGCTCCACATCACACTTCAGGTGTTTTGTTTCAATCAACCGTGTTTCATAAAATTTTTCTGTAAAGTACCAGTACTTAAGCTTGGTTTTTAATAATGCTGTCTATTTAAAATAAATGTAATCATTCAGTTTTCCCTTGACAATTTTTTTTATCTTGAGGTAGAAAATCAGAGTGGTTATCCAGCAAATCCTGATAGTTACTGTACATTGAGGTTTTTATTCTTGGGAATTTCTATATTATGATGATAAATTTTATTGAGGATGGATTTTTTTACTTCTGTCTTTCCTTGTATCTGCTTTTGTTTTCCAGTTGGGAAACTCCATTTAGGAACCATTAACTTTGAGGTTCTGGTCAACTGATTTCTTGAGCCCTGGCAATTGCACTCAGCCTGATCTACAAAAGAAAGGGTCTTTGAGCTGTTCTTTGTGTCTCTTCTGCACAGGTATGAAATTACTTGTTCTGAGATGGTTTTTGGCCCTTAGGTATTAAAGCAGTGCTCACATTTTTTAGGTATTTGAAAACATAGAAATTCTGGCAAAAGACTTCAGGAAAGTTCCTTGATGCCATATAGTAGCTCAACCTAGAACAGAAGTAAATTTCTGAAGCAGAGGCACAATCAAAGTTAGAGGGATAGTTTTTTTTTTTTTTTTAAAGCAACTTAAGCTAATGTTATAAACTTAAATTTGTCCAATCTGTCTGACAGGGGTGCAGTCTGCTATCAGTTGCGATGAAATGCTTGTGCCACACTATTCTAGAGAACCTGCAAAAAAAAGTTCAGGTTGATTCTCTGGTTGCTAGATCTGTTTTTACCTAAACTGAGAAACAAAACTCTTGGTAGATACTCAACTGTGTCAATGTGAAGTCTATTGCTTTGTCATATGAAGTCAAACTCTCACCATAAGCATCTTAGCTAAGGTTGGATATTTGTTTGCTGATAGAAACAGCCGTGCAATCCAGCACCTTATTTTATTTTTGCCCAGAGATGTTGAGAAAATAAAGCTTTTTTTTTTGTTGTTGTTGTGAGAAGCAAATAATTATATTGCTACTTAATAAGCGAAGTGGTCATATTAGTTGAAGTGGAATACTCTGCCATTAAAATACTATGTGTCAGTGATGTATTATGTAAACATTAGAAATCACTTCTTTACTTTCTGTGCTATGGGGTTCCTAAACTCATCTGTGAGCAATCTGCCAGTTTTGTTAGTCTATGAGGTTGGACTATAGCCAGTTGCTAGTAGCTTTCTGTGAAGCATAGTACTTTTCATTGCAAGCCAGCTGCTTCAGACTTCAGATAAAATGCTTAAGACAAATGCAAATCTGACGTTCTCCCGCATCTGAGTGTTAAAGCATACAGATATTAAAGCTGCTTGAAAATTGAATTATTGAAAACTAGTTCATTTATTGTAATTGTATGCACAGGAGTCAGTGGGAACAAAAATGTGCTTTAAACTAAGCAGTTCTTCCGTATTCAGTTTCCTCCTTGGAGCTTTGGGACACACAGAAAACACTGGACAATGTTTTGCGCTAAACTAGTGGGATATGTTCTTAATTGATTATCTTCCTAATCATCAGCTATCTTCCATAGGAGACCATCATTTTATTCTTATGTTATGGTTGATGTTCAGTGAGCTTGTAGATCTCTTTAAAACAATTGTTCATATGGAACTTCAAAATGTACAGTGCTTCTTTTGCTTTAGTATTACAACTAAAGTAAATGAAGTGCCATTTTTCTTTGTAGTGAACTTGACTGCATTAACATTCAGCTTCGCAGTACTGCAGTTCTTGATTTGCATGTACTGTACTTCTAAGGTGATTCACAACGTTTTGTTTTGTGATTGTTATTATGGCTTCATCTGATGCTTATTTCACCAATAGGAAGGCAAAGGAACACTGCAAGCAGGCAAGCTTTCTTTTTCTGTAATGGTATCTTTCAGGCTACTAAGTAATACTGAAGTCTAAAACAGACCCCAGCCTTCTCAGCTTTGGCTGTGCTGAGAGGATACTCATTCTTCCTGGAAGATATTTGCATTTATTTTAGGCTGTTAAACAGCTGTTGTATTCGCAATAGAGAAAGTACTTAAGAGATGAGGTATATTTGAATTCCTATATGAATGCTAAAAGAAAAATCGGTCAAGTGGACAAGAAGAGTAAGGTTTAAGCTATGACCACATTGCTGGGCACAAGAGAATGGGGGGCGGGGGAGGGGGATGGAAAGAATAAGTGACAAACTGTCATGTTTCCAACTGGAAAGTCTGCAGTCTCACAGCTATAGAGCAGGAAGGATAAAGTGATGTTATTACATAGAGAATTTCTAGCAATGCACTCAGGGTTTTCCCACAATCTCTTTCTATTGACTGAATAATAAAAATAAGATCAAGTCTGAATATGAGTGTATGAGAACCGTTAGGTCATGTGCTGAAACAGTGATTGAGCACCTGGGGAAGGAGTGTGACCAACCTGGAGAGCATAGGCACAAGCATTTCACTTGTGTGACCCAGGGGCTGATCTTCCCTAACTGGGCTGGCAGCAAAAAGGAATGTATCCTTTCTTGGAGTTTGCCTCCTTTATGAGTTTCTACCAAACCCTGATCATTATGAAGAGTAAGCTGTTCCTTCTTTATTACTGAATTGTGATCATTACATTCCTTAGGTGATCTGAAACTAGTTAAAGGCAACTGCCTTCTATCCTTACATCAACTTAACATGACACTGTCTTAAAATGACAGGGGATCTGTCTTTACGTTTCTTTCAAACTTGGTGTTTCATGGTGGATTCAGACAGCCATAAAACCAAAAATATTTCCCTGAACCGTAATAAGCAAGCTGTGGGAAAGCCAGAACAAAAAACTCCTTATTTTGTGGCCTTTTATTAGGTCTAAATTCAGCTTAGAAGTAAGCTGCTGAAAATACTTTAAATTGACACTGCTCTTGAAGATAGATGAGCTTACATTAAGTGAGCCCACTAAGCTCCATTCTGATGCTTTGCATTCTACAGCAGGATGCTTATCGACTCTTTGTACCACTTACAATGAGCAAGTTTGTGTGTGCTCTTGAGGGTGAAGACAAAAGCTAAGAGCTTTTAATTATCTGGCTCTGCTTTGGATATGAAAAATCTGAAAAAGATGTTATTGAACAATATTTATTGCATTTTTTAATACTGAGCACTTTCTACAAGTGTTTAACTGTTATACTGTTTATTTAATTTCCAGTGGAAACTGCCGTAAGCCATTCTTTTATTTATTAGTTAATCATAAGCTGCATATATATACGTGATGAAATATTAATCAATATTTCCATATTAAATTATTTCGTTTGAACTGCCTCACAAGGAAAATTAGGGAACTGTAATTGTTTCAAAGTAGTTATAAATTTGATACATGTAGAAGTTACTTGTCCTTCAGTGTGATATAGTGATTCCCAAGAGTTTGTTTTTGAGAACTGAATGATGCTGTAAAAATCATGGAATCATATCCTAGAATCATAGATATGATAGAGCATTTGAGTATCACTGTCCAGCTTTGTTCATTCCTCATTCCTGTGTAGGGACACAGGAACAAACAGTCATGTAAACATCTGAATGCTTTCTTAAAATATTGTTTAAAAAGGCCAAGTGTTACGTAATATTGAATGATGTATTCTGAGTATGATAGATTTTATTATTTTAAATATGGAGCACTTAAGGAGTGATATGTTTAACATACTGTGAATTGCCAGAAGCTTTATTTCTATTGCATTATTAGATATCCAGATGGGAAAATGGAGCAGTTTTTTAGATTTGCTCAATGGTACCTGCTGTTAGAGAAATGGAAATTAAGCAGAAAAAATTTTAATTGCGCATTTTCAGCACAAGATCCACCACTGACTTGGTTTAAATTTTTAGACAGTATTATCCCCTAAATTTATATACCAGAAAAGTGCCTTTTTGAGCTTTTAAAAAAACATTTGCTTTGTAAAAAATTATCTCCTCCTCA
Source organism: Lagopus muta (assembly GCF_023343835.1). Taxonomy (NCBI): domain Eukaryota; kingdom Metazoa; phylum Chordata; class Aves; order Galliformes; family Phasianidae; genus Lagopus; species Lagopus muta. Next base: position 35,822,408 of record NC_064436.1, on the reverse strand, counting down.
GCCAATATATTTAATGTACCGTAGGTCTTATAATAACCTTCTAAAGACAGTTGTCATCTCTTTTCAGCTATGCAATCTAGTTAACAAGGAGTTGAGACACAAATTGGTGACAAAATTGCAGGCCTCTAACTGCTTGATATTTATACCTCTACTATGCAAATACACTTCCCAGGGAAGTTCTGATTAAAGACAAATTAAATAAATGTATATGTCATTTAAATTCAATGGTACGTATGAAAATGTGAAATTATATGGTGATTAGTATGCTGTGTTTGTCTTTCAGGAATGATATTTCTCATTGAAATTATAAATTGATGGAAGTTACTTTTCTACAAGAATAAACTACCAATTATCCTTCCAGTTATATCAACAACCCAGTATATCTTTGCCCACTTCCAAACAGATTTTTTTTCAGTTATTTCTACTCTTGACCAAATTCAGTTTATGTGTGTAGAAGAAATGTTATCTGAATCTGAAAGCAGATTTTCTACAAGGAGGCAACTTTCAGTCTGCCACTTTCTCCTTCTGTCTGTCTTTCATTCTTCCCACGAAACTTTCCATTCACTTTCTCGGTATTTTCATCCTCCAGACAAAAGCATTTCTCTCTATGCAGTGTAGTAAGCAAAGGAGAGAATTCTTGTTTTTAATACAAGAACTGAAATTCAGCCATTCACTTTTGGAGATTGCTATGCTACTTCGACATAATCTAAAATGGTCCAATTGGATAATCAGAATGCAGCTTTGAAAAAGAGCTTATCTTAACAGCCAGACTGTGCTCTCAATTATGTACTATGCATAATATAAAGATGGTCCAACAGTGGAATTGTTTGTTTAGCTCTTGTCTACTTCATCCCTTCAGTTCTTTATTGTATGGTATTTTCTGCTTTTAAAACTTTCTGTTCTTTCTGTTGAGTGAGAATATTGTAGGTTGAGTTTTTTTCCATTTGTTACTGTGTGAGGTTAACAGAGTGTGAAAGCAAAAATTAGCTTCCGGAATGGAAGCTTTAAAAAAGTATTTATAATCTCTTTGAACTGATGATTACTGTTTTTATGTCACAGATGGGGAAATGTTCTAGAAAGAGTAGGAAAGAGTAATTATGAAATGAGCTTTGTGAAGCATCTGAGGAGGGATCTTATGAAGGGAGAAGTAGAAGTGAGGATTGTCTAAGTGCTTCTTCAAAACTGTTTGTTTTCTCCAGTATGCAAAAATGTACACTAGGCACATTAGGGACCATTTCTATGTGTGTCAAGTGCATGTTTATGTCAAACTGTGGTAATCCCTTTATCAGACACAAGTAAACATCAATGCTAACTCTACTTCACCTTTCCGTACTTGAAATCTAATTTTTTTTTTTTACTGCTGAACACTTCATGTCTGGTTTATATACAGTTTGCACTAGTTTAATTGGGTGTCTGTTGGAGACATTATAACCTGACTTTGAGATACTTCTCACTCCTCTTTTTAAATTTTTATACCATTGATGTTTTGCTGGTTGTAAGGAAATTACTTAAACTAATATTTTTTAAAGTAAATTGTGATGAGAATATATATTGTAAACTCACTGGATAAATGATTTTTTAATGTATATTTTTTTCTTGCCAGTGTACTCTGGGTTCTAACAATGTAATTTTAAGGTCTAATCTGTTTAGGGAATCTGTATGCTAATATACTACCATCTCTACCTGCTATAAATTTCACCTGCATCTGTAAGTCAAGCAGTGCTTGTATCTGCCTACAATGTTTCTTTGACTTCAGCAATGGTAATATATTAGATCTCAGCAGGGACTGGTGCATGATACAGAGGCAAAATTCACCTGATACTTTGAATGATAAACATGTAGTTTAAGAAGGTGCAGTTTCACGCCTTGTAGTATACGAGTGCTGGTGTGTAATTATCCTGCTTGGACTTTGAGTATATGTGTATTGAAATTCTTCAAGTTGAGACGCTGATGAGATAAAAAAATGGAAATTACTTCCTGATATGAAAAGTATGTAATGTGACAGACTGTGCAAAAGGATATCAAGCTGTGTGAAGTAAATACTTAATGGCTTTCAGGAGCCAGTGTCATAAGTTTTCACTATTAAGAAATCCTCTTGAGAATAGTAGATTCCTATTGTTTTACAGTCCCGATTTATGATGCTTCATAGAAGGAGTGTGTAACTAGCTGTCATGCAAAAACAAAGGAAAAGCTTATGCTTTGATTGATAGGAATTGATTCTGCATGCATACCTTCAAGAATGTGTTATCCCACATGCTAATGCTATGGACCACATGGTATGTTGATGCATTGAAGACAGTTGTGCGGACTTTTAATGTGGTGGGTATTGGGTCAAAGGTGGAAAGTGTTGCTCTAGGTAATATAACTATTTTAGCTCTAATTAATCACTCTTTGACTAACTAGGCCAAAAGAACAGGAGCAAATTTCCAAGTAGTAATTATTATAGTCTAAACAATTTTAGTTGTTTTCAAAGGATAGTGGATTTGATACTGAGAGAAATGCCATGAAAGAATCTATAGATTAAATTAGACTACCTTTCTATATTTAAAATTAATTTTAAACACTGGAAAGTATCTTGTCTTGATATACAGATAATATCTGAAGAACTGCTAGAACTAATGGTTTTAAAAAAAAAAAATGTAGTCCAGTGTTATGCCACTGCCGTTCTTTTTGCCTTCTGCCCTTTCATTTTTATAATTCAAAACAACAATCTGTGCATGGTTTATTTGTCCCACCATTCTCTAGAGAAAGCAATAGCAGGAGTTGAATTACATGCAGACCTCTTCACCATATGGAATCTAGAAATAAAATCTCAAGAACCAAAGCTTCCCAGGCAGTGACAAATGATAGTGATTAAAACCATGGAACACTGCAGTGTATGAATGGGTAAGCAGAAGAATGACAAGTACAAACTTACTACATTAAATTCTTTCCCCAGTAATGACTATATGATGTCATAACATTGTAACTACAGACTTTGTGGTTATTAGATGTTGATCCTAGATATTTGCTAAGCGTTGTCCTTATGTAACAGTTACTATAATAAGTGCTGAGGCATTGGAATGCGATGGACCTGAACAGATATTGCATTTGTTGCTGACAGTAATGTGAACTTCACGTGAAAGTCACTCAGTAATTTCTATGTGACAGAGTCACAGCTTTCACCTAGTTTCCAGTAGATCTGTGGCCAGATTCCGGAGAATAGGTTGGATGTTATTTGCTTATCTGTGATGAAAGAGGGAAAAAAAAACTCCAAAACCAAAAACTTGTAAATAAAAGCGTTCAGATGGGTGTATTTCAGGATGCATCTATCCCAGAAGATGGGACTTGCTGTTTGAAGCATGGGAGTAAGGAAAAGCTTAGCTTAAGATGAACAGGGAATCCAGGCAGTTCTTTGTGGAAAGAGCAAATCATACAAAATTTCCTTCTTTGAATTCCATCCTGAATTTATCTAGATAGTTTGGATTGCAAATTGCAAGTGAAGAACAAACAGAAAAACTGCATTTACTCTATTTGCTTCTGTTTTTTCCTGTATTTCTTCTTTCTTTTTCTTGTTGTCTTCTCGTTTCCCCTCTCTGTAGCAAAGTTTCTTTATGACTTAGGTCACTCTGGGTGGGGAAAAAAACGGAATTTTTGAAAACCGTTGATGACTGGAGAACTCCTTAATGAAAACTGTTGTTAGCAGTTATGAAATCTTTTTTTTGTCTTGAATCTTTGAACTTACTCATGGGCAGATTAGTTATAACCACTTCAGTTTAGAATAGATACATTCCTGAAAATATTTTATCTGTTCTAGTATTGTTTGTCATTCAACAGCTTCAGCTCAACAAAGTTAAAATAAAGAAGTTAAATATTATATGGTATTTACATTTTCAGTATTTATTTACAAAAATACTGCATCATTCCATATAGCCTCTAATGACTAAGATTTATATTATAATGTTTTGCTGCTGGTGATCTTTTGAAGTCATCAGGTCAGAATAATCTAATGATCTAAAGAACTGTACTGCTGTTTAGCTAATACCTGCTATTTAACAGTAACAGAGTAATTTACTGTCACTCAGCTGAGACCAAGACAGACTAAACCAATAAGCTCCCATTTCTGCCTCTTTTTATACTTCTTCAATGGTAATACATGCATGTCTTTGATGCTCCTGGGAACTGGTTTTTTGGTTTTTTTATGTATAATTACTTAATCCTTAGTACAGAAGCACGTTAGACATTTTCCTTTTGTGTACAGAACGTTTAATTCTTTGATTATTTCTTATGCGCTTTAGAGGAAAACATGAGTATCTATTTCAGAAAAAAAAATGGGTCCTTTTCCCTTTATAGAAAGCTTTGCTTGATGGAGGAAGAGTTTGTCTTTTTCAGGGTGGCCTTCTATAAAGCCTCCTCTCAACTATTCCAGTGTTCCTTTATGCCTTGGCAGTCCTGGAAGATGCTAGCAAAATTTAATTTAGATTCAAAACAGGACACCAGTATTAGCAAAAAATATGATGAAGGTAGCTAAAATTAAGCTTTTAGCCTAATTTGGCAATGTAATCTCAATCTCAAAGAACCACAAATCAGTTTTCAGGAGATATGAATATATAATATGCATTAAATATTCTGTTCTGAGTTCTTGAGCGTAACTTACGAGAGTAATGCACAGTCACATCTAACTGCATTAAATTATATCTTTCTATCTTCATAAATGCCCTTCTCTTGAGCCATGTGGATTTTTTAAGGTAGGGAGATAATAGGACAAACAACGTAAAAATCTCAGAACTGATACCACGCTCATGAAACTGTTAATCCATACGTACCCTAATCCATACAAACTTCAGAAATGAATTACAAAGCAGTAAAAAATAAACACAATTCTATTTCATCAGATTATTTCCATTGCAGGTGGGTCAAATCAAAGTTACTTTGCAGCTGACTATAGTCTCCCATCACTGACTTTGTGAAGAACAGTCCCAGAAAGTATTCTGCTATTACTTTCTCCATCCCTGATTTATAGAAATTGAGGAGAGGCTTTACCCATATATGTGCTTCTTACTTCCACTGTCCCTTAATCACTGAGACCTGTGAAGTGATTCAGGGATTTTTTTGAACTCTGCTTTTCAGGTAGTGATTGTGAACTTTTGAATGTTTTTAGAACTTATCAGTCCTATGTTTTTGGTGCTAATTGGCCTTTGAACTTCCAGTCTGAGCATTTCTGAGTTCAAGCTTCTGTTTGAAGAGCGGAAAGGAAGGGCCAAACCAAATATGATATGGATAGGAGTGAGGTAGAGAGGACTTGAAAGAATTATCAAGTTTTAAAAGTTAAGTTCCTAAACAAAGTGTTAATTGAACCACTCCCTTCTGAATAAGCACACATAGTTTCTTTCCCACCTCCTTGCCACTTATTTAGTAAATTTAATTATCACCTCACCAGAAGGCAGAGACACTATTACACCTAGCCAGAGGGAATAAGAGGTGATCATAGTCACTTTAATGAGCTGGAACAGAAATAGGCCAATGGAAAAATATGTATAATTTAACATGATACTTCAATGTGTGTATATAAATATATATTTGACTAGTGGACTAAAGATGACATTGATTGTTAAAGCTTAAAACATCAAACCTCACTATATGAAGGATGTTATTTTTTTCATTTCCATAGTGTGCACTTAGTCAGTTCCTGCACCAATTTAAGTATTTTAGCCTTCCTCATCTTAGTTTTATTACCACTACGCAGGAGGAAAATGCTATGAATGGATTCTAATTTATTGGATCTTTTTTCAAGAATGGTTGTTACACATTATTTTTATTAAAATAATTGTTCTACACAAACTCTCTAATTTGCTTCCTTGAATTATAGAGTATTTCTATATTTCATGAACAAGCATTCCTCCTCAATTCCTCTTATTTCATAAACAAGCAGCTGTTTAGGTTAAAAGGGGAAAAAATAATTCTCTTTTTTTTGGGGGGGGGGGAAGCCTCAGTGCTTTGTTCTTGTGATACAATTTGATGCTGTTAGAATAAGTGTGTGGAGAAACAATGAAATTATGAAAGTGAAATAAGAGATGATTAGCATAGCTAGAAGTTATGATGATCCTGTTTGCATCTTAGCACTTCTACTGCTTTCAACTTCTGATCCTTCTGCTAAAGAAACAACCAGAGACACATCTCTGTCCTGAACTAAGTTGTTATTAGGGCTGTGTTTGAAAGATTTCCTTTTTTTCTGCAACAGTGTCTGGCTTAATCAGTCCCATTTTTCCCACAATTTGAACCTATCTATCTTTTAGCCCCAGTGTTGTATCATTGTAGCTCTTTATTTGACAATAAGCAAGACAGAAGCCACATTCAAATCAAAAGTGGTTTCCTTATTTCTTGTGCTGGACTGAATTTTTTTTCAAGTTGGTTTCTTTATGCATTTTTCAGTTCCAAAATCAACTTTACAAGCACAACTGAAATACCTGCTGTGAGAGCATGGGTTAAGTGGCAGGGATGTGAAAGGAAAATGGGGGGAAATACACTGTATTTCACCTTCAAATATCTATGACTGATCAGTGTTCCTAGGGAGGTTCCTAGGGAGGAAGGTCTCTGACTTCAGAAAATCAGCTTAACTAGACCTGACACCACTTCATTTGTCTTCTCCTGTTTTCTTATTGTTTTACTTTACTTTCCCCAGCTGTATTTACCAACTAGCATTTAATGTGGAATATCTGTTCTTTCTCAAAAAAAATGTATTAAATTTGTATGTGATTTCCTTAAGCAGAACCTTAATATGGATACATTTATTTTCCTTAAAGTCAAGATGTGATAACAAGGACTTCATAGCCTTTTGTGCTTGATACCAGCAGAACATGGCATGGTAATTCCTGAAATACAAGAAAATGCAAGAATAAAATACTTGAAGGTCCTGAAGGTGCTGATCATGGAGGCAACCATGCATTAAGCTGTTAGGTGTGAGAGACCTGGAATGTGATCTCCTTATTAATTCCTTCAGCCCTTGCTATGGCATACTTTCCAGAAACATCAACCTTGGGAGAAGAAACAAAAAGGCATAACTGTAATATGCCCTAGGGTCAAACCAGAAGAAAATAAAGGGCATGATTTAGTGATAAGCAAGGAATACAAATCCAACACAGGAGAGATTTTAATTATGCCTTTAGGAGTGCCCAAAATACCTCTCTACTTCTCAAGGGTCTTACTGAAGAAAGAAGATATCTGAAGCTGTGGAGGTGCTGAAAATACAAGCCCGGAAGGCAAGCTGCACATCAGAAGGAAAAAAAATAATCTGTTTTGGATCTCCATGATTACTTACAGAAGCTCTTACACCTACTATTATAACACATCTTTACAGAGCAAACTGCCTTTCCTCTCCTTGCAAGCATATTAACAGGCTGAGAGAGTTGGGACTCGTCAGCCTGGAGAAGAAAAGGTTCTGAGGGTACCTTATAGCAGCCTTCCAGTACCTGAATGAGACCTACAGGGAAGTTAATGAGGGCCTTTTTATAAGGATGTGTAGTGACAGGATGAGAGGAAATTGTTTTAAAATGGAAGAGGGTAGATTTAGACTAGATATCAGGAAGACATTCTTTACTGTGAGGGTGGTGAGACACTGGAACAGGCTGCCCAGTGAGGTTGTGAATGCCCTTTCTGCAAAAGCATTCAAGGCCAGGCTGGATGGGGATTTGAGAAACTTGGTCTAGTGGGAGGTGTCTCTGCCTGTAGCACGGGGGTTGGAGCTAGATTATCTCTAAGGTCCCTTCCAGCCCAGACAATTCAATGATATCTAGTCATCTTTGATACCAATATGGTTACCCAAGGACTGGAATCCTTTTTATGTGATGTGCAAGTGTCTTCTGCCTAGTTTTTTTTTTTTTCTGTTTATGCTGAGTCACAATGTATTTTCTAAGAACTGAGAGACCTGAGGACTTTCTGCTTTGGGTATACAAATATCTGTAAGTGGTGTTTCTGTGTTGTCTTGGATCAATAGTGAGAACTAAATGTGCAAGAGAAAGCTTGGAATTATGTCTCAGTGGAGTTTTGAATAATGCTTTCAGGAATTATTCTTTCAATGGTTCAATTTCTGGGTGGAGTTTGGTGATGTGTGGTGTTCCCCAGGGGTCAGTGCTGGGACTGATACTCCTTAATATCTTCATCAGTGACACTGATAGTCAAGGCAACTCCATTACCAATGCAAGTTGGGTGATGATACGATTGAATACCACCTCCCAGAAAAAGACCTGGGGGTACTGGTAAATGGTAAGTTGGATGTGAGCCAGCAATGCGCCTTTGTAGCCCAGAAAGCCAACAATAGCCTGGGCTGTATCAAAACAAGCGTGGTCAAGTGCAGTGATCCTGTGCCCTCTGCACTGTGCTAGTGAGACCTCATCTGTGTCCAGATGTGGAGTCCTCAGTGCAGGAGAGACACAGACCTATTGGAGTGTGATCAGAGAAGGGCCATAAAAGTGATCCATGGAATGAAATGCCCATCCTATGAGGACGGGCTGAGAGAGTTGGGGCTGTTCAGCCTGGAGAAGAGAAGGCTGATAGAGGCCTTTCAGTATCTAAAGAGGAGCTACAGGAAAGAAGGTGACAGACTCTTTAGCAGGGTCTGTGATGACAGAGCAAGCAGAAATGATTTCAAGCTCAAAGAGGGGAGATTTATGTTGGATATAAGGAAAAAATCTTTTACAGTGAGGGTAGTGAGGCACTGGAACAGGTTGCCCAGTAATGCAGATGCCCCATCCCTGGTGACTTTCAAGAAGAGGCTGGATAAAGTCCTGGCCAACCCGATCTGACTGTGGATGGCCCTGTTCATTGCAGGGAAGTTGCACTACATGGCTCTCAGAGGTCCCTTCCAATTCTAAGGATTCTACGATTCTAAAAGTTTGTACATTGTACTTTTCCGTCCTTGACAGTTTCTTCTGCTTTTGAATTATCAGTGCTGGCTTCTGGTGACCAATATTATTAAAATGTTTCTTCTTCATGTTAAATTTTTTTTGCAACCTTTCACAAAGAACTAGATTTTTAGCTTAATTTTCCAAGTGGGTATAATTTGATATCAAGATGCCCACATTAGGTCAACATCTTGTACACTTTTGGGGAAAGTATTTAATTGACTTCTGGAGGCTATTGTTATTCAATCAAGTCTATATTCTTGGCAACAGTGCTGAAGAGTCATCTTTTCTCTGTGCGTTGAGATTAACCAGGTTTATGTAAGCCAGTGGGGCAAGAATGCAAATGCTGTGCAGCATTCACTTAAACTCTTAAGTGTCGAGTTGTAAGGGCATAATCCTTTTCCCTGCAATTAAGATTTTTGCTCGTCTCTCTAAAGCACAGGATAGATTATTCTACTTTTCCTGCTGTGAATCTTGAAAGTATTTACATAAGACTTTTCTGTGCAATTGGCTTACTGTATATAATTTCTTCTTCATTAGCACAATTTCTAGTGGTAGTAGTTACTTCTGCTGACACCACTTCTGGTGGCATTACAGTGAGCTGCATTGTTCTCTTCCAGTGTAAAGGTTTCTATTAAAAAAAAAAAAAATCCAATGCATTCTGATCTCACTCTCTTCTTTAGCTAAAATTTGGTTTCTGGAGATTTAATACCTGTTTAATAGTATTTTGTATTGATTCATTCCCAACAATGGATTTGCACAGTGAGATGATAATTTTTACTTTTCTCTTCCATTCTTAGTAATTTCTAATGCTCACTTTTCTCACCAGATACCAGACTTACGTTTTCACACCATTACATGCAGTGACCTTAACATCGTGTTCCTGTGTACTAGTGGTTGACTTATCACTGTGTAGGTAAAACTTTTTTTCCTTATGTATTTCTTTACGACTATCCTTTCTGAATTTCATCTGCCATTATCTCACTCAGTTGCTCAGCTGCAAGGCTTTTCTGCAGTTCTTCAGTCAGTTCCTATCTTTACCACCACAAATAACAGTGCATCCCAGAAGTTTGTCATCACACTCTCCAATCCTTTTTCCAGATAACTTAAAAGCATGACAATCACCAGGGCCTCTAATAAATCCTGTAAGACTCTGATATATATCTCTCTTCAGAGAGAGAAATGAATTTTACACTAAACTTCAATACCTTTCCTTTTAGTTAGTGGTTTCATTCACGTGAGGGCCTTCGTTTTTGTGACTGCTCAGCTTACTTGAAAACCTTTTTTAACAGATTCTGCAGAAGGCCTTTTGGAAATCCTTGCATGCTGTGTTGATACTTCTTATCCATACTCTTACTGGCTTCAGTATTATCAATTGTAAATGTTTATAATGTATTTTGACAAATGTCATGCCTTTATGTAAGCTTTGATTCTTTAGTAGATTCTATTTAATGTGGATTTGCTAATTCTGTTCTTTTATAGTTTAGAGTAATTTTTCTGGAGCAAATTTGAAATATTCTTTGGTAATTTGAAATTCACCTTCTATAAACTTTAAAAGCTAGTCTTGAGACCTTTCAGTCTCCTGCTGACTAGGTGTTTCTGCTAGGCATTACATACTCTGGTAATAAGTCAGTCAGTTTTTTTTCAGTTTTTGTCCCTAAATGGAAACAGTCTGAACCACTGTCATGGTTGTTGTTCTTGCTTTACTTTGTTTTACTGAAGAGAAAATGAAGCACATCAAGAATTGTTTAGTGGAACTGAAAAAAGTTAGGAATACTGTTCCATTTCTAGAATAGACCAGAAAAGAAAACACTGTTTCACTTTCCACTGAATTAGTTTGCACTGGTATTACAAACAACTACACTGAATGTACGTATTCTTTGTCATCTCCATTTCATGTGGTGAGAAGCTCAGAGGTCTTAAGTGTTTTAAATCGTCTAAGGAATGACTGGCTAGGAAGATGATGGGTCACTGATCATCAGTTCATATGCTTGTCCACTGCTTGCAGAGCTCCGGAAGAGAAAAGAAAATACTTGTCACAGAATTTGTTAAACTTTCCAACCCTTTGCAGTTGCTGAAATGATGCGGTATAAAATCTCATTTAGACTCTGTTTCTTGACTTAGCTAATTCAACTTGAATTGAGAAGTAGCTAAATGTCCATTTCCTCATTTAGGAAATAGGTAAATAGCTACATAATCTCATATTCAAGTGAGTTCTATTGCTCATCATTCACAAAGGTAAGATACTGAAAGTGAGGTAAGAAGATCTAAGATTATATCAAAAGTGGCAGAAAACATTTTCTTCTTAGTAGAAATTTAAAATTCAAATTATGTTTTTCCCATGTTTCTATGGAGGAAATACTGAAGTGCTCCAAAAAAGAATGCATTTTACTTTAAGAGTCTTATGACTGCTTGCAAATTGTAATTCCCAGGCATTTAAGTTTGCACTGTTTTACTTCTTTTTCAAAGCATGTGCAACACTTAACTAAATCTGAGATGACATCTTTGGATTCAAATGCATCTTGCAAAAAGGAGCTGTGCTGGAGAAAATTAAGTAAACAATCATTCCAGCCATATAGCTGAGTAATGTGAAAGGTTTTTCCAGCTAATTTACACATCCAAATTAGATTGGGGTATTGTAACAATCAATCAATACAACCTAATGTATTCCTTGAGTGGAATTTCAAATATGGCTAGTTGCAAGCAGAGTTTGTTAGGAAGAAAACAATCTGTGCCTCACTTATGAAAGAAATTTCAAACTGTCTCCTGTTTCAGAATGTTGTCTTTAAGTGGATAGGGGTTGTATCCACACAAAATTTAGCAATAGAGTGAACGCTAATTCTAGTAAGCTGTTAATGTTCAGCCTCTAGTTGGAATGTGAATCATCCTTACCTTTTCCTGTTGCTCTCTGACCTGTGTGATCATGTCAGTTTCCCCATGACTTAATTCTCTCGGTGTGTGTACCTGTGGCATGTTCTCCAGGTGTCTGTATCTTGCAATTGACTTAGTTACTTTTTTTTTCCTTTGGTACCTGCACAGCACCAGACTGCTACAGGCGATATGGAGCTGTCATTCTCATACTTTTTCTACCTTTGGTGAACCATATTTTACAAATATGTATAATCCTTCCATTCAAAGAGTATTTTGATGACCATGGTTTAATGGAATTGTGAATCCACGAGACTTTTCTGATGAATGAGAAAAATATTCACTCAAGTGATTTGTTACTGTCCAGCTAACGCTCACCTTCCTGATACCAATCGCCAATGATGTACAGTAAATTAATATCTCAGGGTTAAATATGGATATGTTTGCCTAACATTAAGTTCCTACTTCCAAAATTTGATTTGCTTCAAGTATGAAGTGATACTCCTTGTTTAGTTAGAAAGCCTCAGAACATATTCATAGAACTTAAGTAGGACTTAAACCCAGCTGGAAAACGCGTGTCCTTTAGAGAATAACACAGCTTTTTATCTAACTGCTCCTAATGTCATGTAAATGTAATTTGGGTCATCTCAGTTGATAATTCCACTCGGTGCGGTGGATTGATGCAATTAGATAAAAAAGATTGATTTGAGAGGCTTCAAAAATTTTATATCATACTGAAAACAAAGTGATAATGATTTTTTTTTTTTAATAAACTTCACCAAATGAAATTACCTCAAATGCAGGTAAATGACTATGCATCTTACATCTTCTCCCCCGCCCTCTGTAATTAAATGTTATCCTGTTTATTCATTTATTGGAAGTGAAGTATGAAGCTCAGAGCCTGTGACCAATTTGTCTGTAGCCATTTAACTTCCTTATAACTACAAGTTCTTTAAATTAATCTGTACGCAGAACTTAAAGGAAGCTTAAAGAGTGAGTAACTCCCCCAGTAACTCCGTGTCCTTCTTGTGTTGGGGGCTCCAGTACTGGGCACAGTATTCCCGTGGGGTCTCAAGAGAACATCATAGAGGGGCAGAATCGCCTCCCTTGACGTGCTGGTTGCACTATTCCTGATTTAACCCAGGATGCAGTTGGCCTTCTTCAACTCTGTGTTCACTATAAATATACCCACTATTTCTTGGATTGTCTTTTTTGTTCTTGAATTTAAAATTAGTTTGTTTAAACAGTAATCAAGTTCTTTCAAACAAAGTATCATCACAAGATCTGTACATAAACTTCATCCTGTATGGTGGCTGAAGGACTGTCTCTGAGCAATAATTTGCTTGGGTTTTGAGGTTGTTTTTTTTTTTTTTTTTAAGTATTCTATGGAACTATTCAGTCTAGTTTTGGTTCTTAAATATGAAATCACCATTCACCCTCAAAATCTCCTTCACAGCTGTTGGAAAGAGTAAACTTCATTGACATAATAATAAAATTGATCTTAAAAGCTGATATTCATAAAGATTTTTTAATTGTTTATAAAGACAGCATTCTCTCACAATTAACAATTAACAGCACTTGGCCCACAAGTAGAAACATCAAGCAAAGATCACAGTTGGTTCCATAAAGTCTTAAAAAAAAAAAAAAAAAAAAAAAAAAAAAAAAACTAGCAAATATCCTAATGAAAAACGCTATTTTAGAGTGTAATCTGAGTTCAGAGGGACAAAGCTCTTGTTCATCAAATGGAAAAAAAAAAAAGCCGTTATAATTATACCCCACCTCATTATCCACCAAAAAAAAACCCAACAACCTACTAGCTCTGAATCTCTGCCAGGTTTGGCGAAGTCTGGCTTATCATCAGAAGTTTAAAATCATCAGAAGTTTAAAATCAGAACGCACCATCGGATTGCCTGCAGTTTCACAGCCAGCTTGATGGCCTCCAAGCAGAAGGCTTTGGCTTTGCACATCTGGCTTAAATCTGGCTTAAAATCAGAAGTTCTGGTTTTAACTTGCTTCCAGTATTCTAGGAACTGCTTTGAAAATTATGAGGGACAGTGCAGGAGTAGTGAGGTTAACTGCATGAAGCACAGGAAAAAGAACAGTACTAGCTTGAATAAACTTGCACCAGTCAGCCTATTGAGGCATGGACTTGTTCAAAGACATTTAAATCATTATCCATAAGGGCCAGGTGCATAATAAATCAGTGTTGTATATATGCATATATTTAAGTAGGAATTATAGGGGAAAAAAAAATTGCAAAAGCTCAAACTTCTATATGCTGAATTTCCTACTTAGTATTTAGTATTTTTAAGATTCCAGTCTTCTCATTTTTATTCATATTTTGTATGTTAACATTAAATAGCAGCAAGGGTTACACTGGCGATTTAAGTACTTAAATCATGGAGGTAGACAGAAGTAAACAGGCTTACATTTGTTCAGCAGAAATTTGTGTTGTGTCTGAGACATTCATGATTTGTGTAGTCCTTCTCTAAGTGTCTGGGACTCTTAAAGAAATGATGTGTCTGTGCTCTTTCCTTAGTATAAAATAAATTAGCATTTTACCTGATAGAATAGGATGTTGTCATCTTTTATATTTTTTGTATAGCGCTGTGTATAAATTTTCTTTTTTCATAATATATTTGAGAATATTTTGCAAATAATTTTGTGAGCTCTTTTCATCTGTCCATTCTGTGCTTTAGAAATGGGAAGGGTATGTCCAACTGAATGTACCCTTGACCAGCAACGTTTGGGCTAAGGATTGGTATTTCCTAACCCCTGGAAGATGAGGCACTCAGACTTCAATTCATTTGCCTTAATTACGTAATCTGAAATTCATGCAATCAGTTGAACACCTGAAAGCAACTGGTGGTACACCTACATCTTATATCCTGGAAATACGGGTAGTAGGTGCTGCAGACTCCACAGAACTTCAGACAGGTACCATCTAAGACCACAACTGAAAAGTGCAATTTATAGCAGGTTAGTGGATGAGTAGTGTGAGACATGCATCAAACTCTAATTAATTACGTTTTTGGAAGGTACTTCAAGACATAGATGAGGAAGGAAAGGTACAAATGGAAGTGGCATCAACTCCAATAAGTTATCTGAATGCTCTAGGCTGTTCTTCTAGTCTTTTTTTTATTATTGTCTTTTTTTTTTGTCTTTTTTTTTAAGAGAAAAGTGGAAGACAAGAGCATTCAGTATTCTGTGAAGCATACTGAAAAAATAGCATAAAGCTGTATGGTGTTTGTGAGACTTCAAACTATTTTGTAAATTACTTTCAACTACAGGTTAATGTTAAAAAGCAGATTCTGTAAGGGGAGATGGAACTGGGGCTTCACAGTCTTGAATGAGCCTCAGATTGTTTTTCTCCTCTATTACCATATAGCTTTACATGCATTCTCAGTTGCATAGCCTACTTGATTACAAAAACTTTATGATTAAATGACTGAGTCTTACTGTGAAGGTTATTTTGTGCTTTCAGTGGCTGTTCAAGCATGGCAATAGGGAGCAGCTCGCTTCCCTGCAGAGTCACTGAAAACTGGTGCATTATTTTCAATGCTTAAGGATAGGTCCTGCAGTGCAGTTACACTGAATAGAGAGTCAGAAAAACATATAAAGCCTGATACAGTGCTTTAGAGTAGCACAGGGAACAACTCTGACTTATTCTTTCCTCTTCCAAAGGGAAGAAAATGGAAAACTTGGCCAAATATTTGTGCGGTGATGTAGCATTCTTTATGATAAATATCTAGGTATTCATGGGAGTTAGTAGGAGAAAGTGATGAAAACATCCAATTATTAAATGCCTTATGTTAAGGGAGATACACAAGCCCAGCTTCAGATCCCTGCTATGCCTGATGTAATTTAGTTTTGCCATTTTCATCTTTCCTCATCAACAGCCTCACAGTTATTTACTCTGGAGTGCTAAAGAACGAATAGAAGACTTCCAGTTTCTTCTCCTTTTGCTCCTCCAACAACACAAGCATGGAAGCTCGACATCTCAATTCCTATCTAAACGTTTATCTTTTGTGTCCTACTAGATCAATACAAAGATATTAAGGGAGACTGTTGATACCTCTGTAAGGTAGGTCCAGCTGTCAGTGACAAAGCAGTGTATTTCTGAGAGCTGAAATAATTTGGAGGACCAAAGTCACAGCTGAGGGCAAACATGAGAGAGGTTAGAAAATTCTATATTATATTATTGAGCAGGCAACTGGCTAAAATCCTATGAGATTTCTTTGTGAATAACTTTGTACTAAGGGAACACTCTTGATAAAGAGTGAAAAGCATTAGTTAGTTAGGGTGGTTGACTGTGTCAAATCAGAAGAACTGGGGAACACATAATTTTGTCCTCTGCTTCCCTGATCCTGGAGCCTCTAACCTGAGAAAAGGGATGGGACTACTGAAGTGTTTTCTTACCAAGAAGCTGGTGGCACTCACTCCACAAGTGACAGCCACAAAGGCTCAATGGGAAGTCTTTCTTGACAGAACTCAAGTGTTTTTTTTCTGGAAGAGAAAGGCTTTAAAGTGTGAAATCTGTTGGTTTTTGTGTGTATGACCATACCACCTATTATCTTAAGCAGATCTTTTAATCTTCTACTTAATGTCCTACAGCTCCAAGGAACAGCAGCTGTATTTCCTCTCTCATGAGACTAAAGAAGCCTAGTTTCTTGTCGTAACTTAGACACCTTTTTCTACTGCTCATCACTGTAGATCTTTGATCTTTTTACTGTCTGTATTCATCTCATCAACCTCTGAGAAATCTTGTTACAACAGTTCTCAGCTATTGCTGTGGCAAAAATCAAGGATGGGGAAAGGAGAGTAGAGAGGTCTCACTTCAAGCGCTTGCAATGTATGATCTCCTTGTACTTGTTCTTTGTTATTTGATTCTATGCAATGATGTAAGTACTGAGCTAACTACAGTCATCTGTTGTAAAGGACCCAATCTACTGGTGTACTGGTGTACTGGTACTGGTGTCCAAGTGTTTCTCAGTGGTAGACTAGTAGTTGATTTCCCTTATATATTCCTGCATTGCCACCTAGGACTTTTTATAAGAGGCTGAAAGTAGCTGAGGCATAGCGACAGAGGGGGATGTCTGTCTGTACTTTTTATAATTGCTGAAGAGTTTTACTCTGTGAAGCTCTAAGAGAGCAGAAAAAGATCATATCAACTCTTGATTTAAATCATTTTCCAGAGCATTCAGGTTAACCAATTCACAGTAATTAAAGTTTGTTTTCTTTGAATGTTGTTGTGGTAACAAATATCCTTACCCCTCACCAAAAATATCAGTTTAAGCAGTAATCTAAATGAATTACAGTTTGACTTGAGTAAGTAACAGAGATGAGGTGAAAGAAGAGAAAAGCACCTGCCAAAAAAAAAAAAAAAAGAGAGAGAAGATGGAGGAGGGAAGGGCGGAGAGGTTCCACTGATTGACCCACTCTCTGAGCTGGTCTCAGGGGGCTGATGTAGATGTGAGGAAAAAAATACTCTCTTTAGGTGATAAAAGAGAGGAAGGCAGGGTAAATTATTCAGGAGCATATATAATATATTTCCAGTGAAGTAGGTGGAAAAAATACTAACAGGAATAATAACAAAAATGCAGCTAATATCAAGGTCAAATTATGTTAACTGCTGTGGAAGTCAGTGTTCTTCATTAGATAATTAAGACCAGGATTAAAAACATTGGGAAATCACGTTGGTTTTGTAATTCTACTGCTTTTTTATTAATAACTTTGACTGGTTTATCTAATTACTGTATATTTTGTTGTGTTTCTTTTTTTGCAATCATTATTTTTATACAAGCAATTGATTGGGTGAGAGCCAGAAAAATATAATTTGAAATATAAAATGTCAAATATTTTCAAAGAACAAAAATAATTTTACAAACTTACTTTTGAATGTAAATGCTAAAATGCATGGAGAAGACTTTGAGAGAAAAGAAATATCAGATGCACTTAAATCTGAACTTATATTGAGTTTGAATACTGATAGTATTTACTGTTTCCTTGTGTCAGTAAATACAGAATATTGTTATTCTATATATTAGTTTTTGTTTGCTTTACCACTCTCTCTTATCTTTTATCTTACTTCTTAAAATAAACATGACATTAAGTGTTGAGTTGGTCTTTTGATCCTACAATTTACAAGTTTAATTTTCTTTATTGAAAGTGTATTTCACATAATGTGAGGATAAACAGGAAGTCAACCAGTTTCCATTACCTCTCAGATTTTCCTGCAAATAAAGCAATTCTACTTACAGATTAGAATTTGCAGTTTAAAAATGTGGAAAACAGAAAAAAGGTAAGGAAAAAAAAAAAATTGTGTTACCTTGTTGTTTCTGCTGAGAAAATAGAAAACGTTGGGTTAAGTACATTCTCTACAACGTACCCAAATGCATTGGAGAGAGAGTGAGATAGCCTAAGGGAGCATAGGACTGGATTAAAATCTAAATAAAGGGGAAAAAAAAACCAGAAACCTTAAGGTTAGTCATTTTATTTTCATCTATAAAATATAACCACAAAAGTGTTTGTTTTTACTGCAGCACAGCAGATTTTTCTTTTTTTTTTTTTTTTTTCCATCTGCAATAAAATACAGAGGTTAAAAAAATAAGTCTTGCTTTTGCCCTTGAAAAATTTCATATAAGGGTACAGATAATAGTTGCTTGTTTACTTTGAACATAAATCTTGCATTGCACCTTTCTATGATGCTTTAGAACCCATTACACACAATTCTAGTTTTTACCTTAAATTTTAATGTCATGTGCTGAGGATAGGAAATGGGAGAAGTACAGATAGAATGTAAAAGTAGCAGACATACAAAATTAATTAAATAGCTGGAAGACATATTCCACTGAGATGGTTATGCTACGATTACATGATTTGCATAATTAAGTGCTGAAAAGTCATGAACTATGAAATTCCACATTTCAGACATAGTTCTCATTCTTTCTTTTTTGTCTGTTTCTGCTAAGTCTTCAGAGAAAAAAATAAAATGTTAAAAATGCACAAGTTTTAATTATTTTTTGCTGCATGAACACATGCACAGTTTGAACTGTTGTCAGAGCAGTAAAGAATGGATTTGTGTAGAAAGCACAAATAAATTACAGAGTTTTTCATGCAGGAAGGATGAATGCACAACAGCCACGTCTGTTCATTGCGGTCTTCACGTTCAGAATATCAGATCCTCTAAGTGTTTTTTACGGCATTGCAGTAAGCTTATTCTACAGAGTAGTTTTATTGCACTGAAAGACTATAGAGCCGTTAGCCATCCTAATTTATTTTCCCTCAAAGGTTCTGCAGGAGTTTAAAAGGTCTTCCATGTCTGGCTTTGTTTTTACCTTAGCCGTGCTTTTCTGTGCCCGAGAGCACTTGCCTGATACTCATTCAGAAAACACAGAAGTCACTGAATGCACAACTCTCAAAGAAGAGACCCAGATAAACGCCACTATGAATAAGGACATTATGGTCATTCTTTCTTGATGCGGTCCCAGCAATTTTGCTTTGTATTGTAAATTGCAGCAGTTTATAGGAGAAAAGCTGAAAGTAGAGCTCTTTTATGGTGAGGCATAGCACAGTGGTGGAAGCCCTTTTCTAGAAGAGAGGTACTATAGTCTTAACCCTGAAGAGAACAGGATCCAGGTCTGTCTCTGTGATGAATTTATGCATCAACATGTTATTGAGAACAGGGTTGCAAGCAGAGGCTCAGACTTCTTCATCTTCCTCTGGCAGTGGTGTTTTGAAATAAAGTGAGCCTCCTTCCTGTATATTTTCTGAAGCCTTGCAGGCTAAAATGATATTAGTGACTAGTGGATGCACTGTAGAACACATCTGACCCATCTCATAATCCTAATCCTCACTTCTACTACAAGATAGGCACAAGAGCTCCTTCACCAGGGTGAGAAAGTGAAAATCCAGATATATAACTATTGCTGCTTATCAGTAGTACAGATCAGCCGTCAACCAAGGATTTTTTTATGTTGTTATACTCTTCATTGTTAATTGACCTCTGCCATCTCTCCCAACAAACAGCCCTAGAAAAAGGTCCATCAACGGGGCATATATTAATTTAAAGCTACACAATTAGTCGAATTCACTAATGCATTTGTCTATATGAACTGTTTGACAACATTCAAGTCATGGATTTTCAATTTCAAGTAACATACCCGATCTGCACGTAGCGACTTGTAAGGAAAGTATTGCTTCAGCCTTAATTAGTCTAGTCTTAGCTAAATTTACCACAGACTTTTGATGGCTGACACTTTGTTATGTTAACATTCATAAATCAGTTGCCTTGCAGTAGCTAAATATCTAAAAAAGCACGATGAGAATCAGAGCTACACAGGGGCTTATGGCTCAAAATCTTCTCCTTTTTACCAATCAAATCAGCCAATCTAGGAAAGTATATGACTTTTCCCTGCAAATCTTGTTTCAGTTGAAAACGAAGCTGCTTAAAAAAAAATAATGGAAGAACAGAAGGCATTTTGTAGGACTCTTAATCATAGTACACAGAATACCTTCTGAAGTATTTCACTGATTTTTTTCATCTATTGAGCAATATGTTTTGGCAATAAAAATATTGCACGCAGCAATATATATTTATCTGCAAATTTAACAATATGTGAATATATATGCTTCTTGCTGCAGGCCAATGTGAATTTTTTAAGTTATGTGAATTTGTTCTTTTTTCTTTTTTTAAACTACTAAGCAATTTTTTTCTTCTCTTGGCTATAAAACTTCATAATGGGAAAAAATGCAACATTAATAATGCTACAACAAAGGAAATCATGTTTATGACTAGAGGAGAATGCTGGCCAACTTTCTGGCAGGTAACATTTTACAGCATATGCTGACAAGTAAATCTTTATTTATGACTAGGATCACAGAACACCAGGATGCTTGTCAATAACAGGTCCTATAATGCTGTGAAAGAAAAATTCTTTATAAACAACATCTAGCAGAGAGAATTTAGCTGGATGATGCCTTGTTAATTTTTGTAATAGATGGTGACATTGGCATGAATAAGATTTATTATGTTAGTCAAATGAAAGTGCATGTGCTGAATGCACAAGTTTAACGTCTGTACCTGCACAACAAACCTAATTAAATGGTGTGTCATTGAAAATGATTTAAATGAAAAGATAATGAAGCAAATCACATGAAATGTGCTTAACAAAATTTATTCTGAAGGAATCGGAAAGGTTATTGTAATTAGAGAAGCAGTCCACCATGCTAATAATCTTTTTTAAGCTCTCTCATTAAAATCTAAAGCTTAAAAAAAAAGCCAGGGAAACTCAACTTTTGGTTTGGGGCAAAAGGTAGGATTTCGCTTTCACCTTTTGCAGGAATTAATGCACATTCTTAAAATATATTCTAGTGCTGAATTTTCAGGAAAAGTCTACATAAAAATATAAGGTTTACATCTCTTTATGGTAAACTTTAATCAGTGTCTTAGCAAAAAATTCAATGTAAACAAAATATCTGGCTGTGAAATTTATTACTTAACTCCATTCCTAGTTAGAATAACATTTATTTGCATAGAAATACTTATTCTTGTGAAACAGGGAAACGTCGAAGTCAGTGATACTTCAGCATATGTTCTGTTTTACGTGTTTACATTTGTTTATTTGCTGAACGAGATGGGACCATTATACATGGAAGTAGGGCTATTTTGTGTTGAGCCAGCATTTTGATATGGATGTTAGGAAATGTTTTAATTAGTAATCTTAAATCCAAATTAAAAAGTAAGGAGAGTGGTTCATGAAGGTATTAGGTAGTAACACCACTGGGTTGTGAACATGAAAATGAGTTTCAGCATTTTACTAGGTGAGGAAATAACTGCAATGGTGGCTTTCATTAGGTACATAACAGTGGGTATTTTCACATTCTTTCCAAATATGTAGCCAGAAAAATAAAATTTTAGAGCAAGGTTGTCATGGTGAGTAACCATGCTTATTTTTTTTCACATTCAAAATAAAATCTACAGTGTTCAAAATTGTTTGATTAATGAGCCAATAGAAAAATACATATTTTATTCTCGATACCTTGTGAAAGTTACCCATACAACTTTTGGTTGT
Source organism: Lagopus muta (assembly GCF_023343835.1). Lineage (NCBI taxonomy): Eukaryota > Metazoa > Chordata > Aves > Galliformes > Phasianidae > Lagopus > Lagopus muta. The sequence continues at coordinate 35,800,588 of NC_064436.1, read as the reverse complement.
AAAGCCACAAGTGCCCATTTTGCAACAAAATGAGATCTGGCAGGAAATCAGCAGAGCCTGGATTACACCCTAGAAACACAGATGGGTGAGGAAATGGACAATTTTTTTCTATAAACTGCAGGAGTCTGACTTCAAGTCAAAATCTGAATCTATGGACTCTGATCAAGGAGATCAACATGTTCCTGAGCATACAGCCAGCCAGTGCTGAGGTTTTTGGGTCAATATTCAGACTCTTACAGAATGCCTCATTGTCAGAAGCCTTGTCAGATGAGGCCTTTGCTTTTCCTTAATTCTTCTCCAGTCTTCTGTCTGTCTTGTTTTCCAGGCTAGACACACTTGTATTTCTAGCTGTGAATTTTTCAAAGCGGTATGATTATACTGCTAGTAAGCACCCAATCCAGAGTCTGGTGTAGCTACACAGACTATATCAAATACCTCTAGAATTTCCTGGCATTTCAGTCAGCATTCATGCCTATCATCTAGCACTAAGTTTCTGGAAAATTCCCCTGAGTATCGTGCCACCCACAGAAGAATATTTGGAGGATGACAGCAGTGCCAGACCTTCTGCCTACTCTGATTTTTAGTGTTCTTATCCTTAATCTCTTTCTAGAGTCTTTCTTCTGCAAGGGGAACATCATTTTCTCTCCCCTATGAAGATTTCCAATACAACTGAGAGCAACTACATTGCAGTAAAAAATGTAAAGTAATTTGTACAGCTGACTAGAAAATTGGCATTTTATTGAAACACTGGTCAATACTTCATTCACAGCACTAACAACTTGTGGAAGAAAAGGTTGTTAAAAATGAAAAAAACACACACAAACACAAAAAGATAGTAAACTGCTTCTTAGTGGAGAAACACTTCTGCTTTTCATTTTTCACCATGTTGTTTGTTCAGTGAAAAAGGCATTTGGTGATGAAGCATCAAGCTCTGTATTGCAGGTGTTTAATTGCCTAGGACAATCACTTGCCTGTGAAATAAGATACTGAATGGCACTGGAGCTTCAGTCAGTTTCTCCAAATGCAGAATAAAATTTACTAATTGGCCCAAAGGTAGCTTTCTGCAGGAAGTTTTAAATGATCTCATGATTAATATCCTGTAATTGGAGGTTGCAATACATTTTGCTCTTCTATTTTTCTGTGGGAAGAGGGAAGTCTAACTGCCAATTACATGTTTGTTAGCTGTACAAAACTCCAAGTGATAGACATGGTACTGAGCAATGAATTTTGGAACTGGGTTTCAAAGTCATAACCCTTCACTCATGCTATGTGTGTTCAGGATAATTCCAGTTTCTTCAGTCTGTTACAGAAAAAGAACATCATTACACCTTTTGGATCAGAGCTCATTTCAAGAGTTAACTATTTTCTTCCCCTGCATAGATATTTTTAAGTACTGTTGCAATCCTAGTCTTAATTACTGCTGCTCTGCAGAGACTTACAAGGCTTAGCGCACTGGCTTAGAAGTGTAAAGTACAAGTTTAGTCATGAGATAAAAGCACAGTAACCCCAGTGATTAAAGCCTTTTGTATAAATACATTAAACGTAATGAGGTAGAGCAAGATAACAATTAAAATTGTAACGTGCATAGCAGTGATTTCCAGTTTATATTAACTATTGATTAATTGCTTCATACATTCTGACATATAAGTTGTTTGTGGGTTTTTGTTTTGTTTTGTTTGTTTGTTTTTAATGAGTTCTATCGTGTTTATCCTTTCAGACCTTTCCTGAATGTAGTGAGAGGTGTTTAATGAGATCACAGGGGTGTGTGAAGTGTTATCTGTTGGCTGGAAGAAGTGGCTATTTAGGGATAAGTCCCTGTAGATGGTTCAGGTTTTAAAATAAGGTGTCATTTCCAAAAAGAGAAAAGAAAGCAAGGAGAAACTGTAGTGCACCCATCTGAAATTTAATCAAGAAGTTAAACTTACTGTAACAAACATGAAAGCATATATGACAGACGTATGGCCTCACATGTATCTGCTGAAAATTATTAGGGTAGGGGAAAACCCATGTCCTAAGCAGCTTTTTTTTTTTTTTTTTTTTTTTTTAACTTTTTTGACATATCTAACACAATTAATTAATATTTAGTGGATGATTAGTCCATCAGAAGTGCTATAAAGTATGATTATTCCCAAATAAAATTGAATGTTTAACGTACTTTCTGACTCATTTCGTAATCAAAGCAATAAAGAAAAAAATGAAAATGTTTTTTTCTGGAAGAGCATCTGAGGTCACTCCAGCTTCCAGTTCTGATCTTTGCAGAAGTACTACTGCTTTGCATAAAAGACTCTTTTTCTCTGATTGGAGTGAACACTGAAAATTTTGAAGCTTGACTCAATTCTGAAAATTTTTCCCTTTCAAATGTTGCAGAACTTTTTTAAAAGGGCTGTCTTTTCAGAGGGTTGCATCAATTCCAAGTTCTGTCTTCTGCCAGGACATGCCAGAAGGCTACTAATGAAATCTGCCTCAGGTTTGAGTTTCTTAAATCTGTCCTTTTAACAGATGATAGAGTAATAACGACAAAATCTGAAACTAGTGACTCTGGAATGATCTGGAATTAATTTTTCAAAATTCAGATTTTCTTCTTGCCATTTCTGTTGCTTCTCTGTTTGATGTGCCTCACCGGCAGCTGGCTCGCTATTACAGGAGCAGAACTGTGCAGGCTACTGCGGTTAGCCCTCTCTGCATTCGATTGTATTGAATTTGCTATCTTCTTCTGAATTCCTGATAGTCACCTGAAACGTTTCACATTTTTTCCTCTAGCTCAAATACAGCTTTTAACAGAATTATCTCAGTCAATATGCTGTCAATAAGAAATTACTTGAAATGCCAATTTTTGCAATGGCTTTTAGAAAATGGCATCACGTACAAAATTGTTGAATTTGCACGGATCACGTCTTACCTCTTCCACAGATAAATTTTCCTGAATTGCTGTTATGTTCCTTTGATACACTCTCTAGATTCATGGTTAGAAATAAGTATTTGTATTTACAAAAAAAAAAAAAAAAAAAGAAAGAAAAAGAAAAAGCTACAAGATATTTTTTTTTCTTTTCTTATGCCCACGACTTCAACGAGCGGGCCTAACTATAAGATGAACTCTTGAAGAGCACATCTTTGCAATCCATGGGTAAAGATAAGATAAGCTGAATCCGAGTGGAATGTGAATAACTTAGTAAGCTAAGTGATATGATTCCATCTGCCCAATTTGGGTGACTCCCAAGTTGAGACAATCTTTCTCTTGGTTTTCTTTTACAAACAAAACATGGACATTTTCAAGGACACAAGTGACTGGAACTGTATGTCCTTATACAGGCTGCCAGAGCTGGCAAATCCTGCAACCCACCTGCCCTAAACTGCAAGCTAGCATCCTTGGTTGGGGCCCCAACTCAAGAGGAGAGAGTGCCATCTGCTGAAGTGCACAGTCCAGTTTTCTTCCCTTTTTGATCTCTTACCCTCACGCCGAGCAAGATTAACTGTCCTCATAGTACTTGAACCAGAAAGGTCAAAGCATAATGTTGTTTGGCTATGGGAAACTGAATAGCACAGCCTGCACAAATATCAGCAGAAATGAACTACGTGTTTTTAGTATTGCCTTATTATTATTATTTTTTCTCCCTCAAGCTTATTACTCTACAGAAATGTTATTTTTTTTGGTTTATCTAGAAGAGTGGGCTAGAGCACTTGTTAGAGAACACTTCAGTTTGTTCTTAGTAGGTACATAAATAGAAAATAGCATATCCATGCATGAAAATCACTTTATGCTGAGATTGCATTTGGGAGCACCTTGGGAAATCACTTCCAGTGACAAGGCCTATTACTTGAAAATCCAAGAATTTGCATAAAATTACTTTGTTAGTCATGTTCTGTTTCCCTCATCTCTGTCACTCTTCTCTTCTCAAACTGCCCAACCTAAACAGTACAACTTCAGACTCCTCTGAGAAAATGTGTCCATCTTTCATTTTCCCTCAGTGCTAAGATTAATACTGTGCTGTCAGCACGTTGCCTACCTACCTAGGCTGGTCCAGCCATTCCAGCAACAGAGGAAGAATTGCCTTTAGGGTTTTTTCCAATACTTTCAAAAGACAACTGACACCTCTGAGAGCTGTTTACTGCCTTGGTTTCAACTCCCAGTGCATGCAGCAGAGCTGCAAGCATACACCAGGCTCGCAGAAAGAGTAGTCTCTTCCCTCTGAAACTATTTGTGCATCTTCTTAGCCAAAATCTTCTTATAAATAAATAAATAAACACAAAACATCACAAAATGCCTGTTGTTTCCTTCCTCTTTGTTACATAGCAGTCTCCTGGGGAAAAAAAGAATCAGTGTCTGTGCTCATTTAGATTACTTTATAGTCTCACTTTTTCCTGCCTTCTCCTTTATTGACTTCCACTTTACGGAAAAAGCTTAATCATACCAATTTTCTTAACTGTTCATGATACAAGTTTTTTCTCAGGGCGGGGTGGCGCTGGCGGAACTCGCAGCCCTCAGACCCCCGGCTCCAGGCGGGGCAGGGCGGGACGGCGGGAGCGGCGCGAGGCTTTGGCCGTCTCGAGCCATCGCCTCAGGGTGGCGCTGCGCGGCGGACTGAGACCACATTCCTGTGCCGCGAGGTGGCCAGGCTGTCCCTTCAGCTACGAGGGTGCTGGAAGCGCGGTCTTGATGTTTATGGACAAAGCAGAACTAAATGGGACTTTTTGAGAAAGTTGTGGCCTGAAAGAATGACTGGTGTGATCCTGAGGGATGGATCCAGGAGGCCTCGCAAGCCCTGGGTATCACACCTGGTCTGTGAGAGGAGCTGCAACGAAGAACCTTTCAGCCATTAGCACATCTGGCTGTATGCTATACAAAATGCTCTTGGGAGACAGCAAAGAAAAGGTGCCTACTTATTTAGATAGATATTTATCATGAGGATAAGCAGGAAGGGGAGAAATGGGCATGGCCAACATGAGGACTCAGCTGCAAGGAGAAGCAGCTGCAGAAGAGGACTTAATCAAGGCAGTAAAGCATGCCTGGGTGCTGTTAGCATTGTGTTTTCCTGGGGAGAAGATGGAGATTCTGCTCTGATTTCATGTGCTAAAGAAGAAAAAGAGAGAGCTGGTGGTGGAGGTGACTGCACAGTGGGCTTGTCCTCAGCACTTTCCTACAGAATCCTTGTTCATGGAGCTACTGAAGGTAAGAAGAAATGCTTAATGTTAAATGTATGTCAAATGTCTGTCATTGTTGCCTCATAGCACTGCTGCCAAGTTATTAATGTGTCTGGTTAATTTTACAACTTTGAATATTAACTATTTATTAACACTGACGTGGTAAGGAAAATCAGGAAGTTAGTTCAGTCCTGTTGCTAGTCTATTAAAAGCCAGAAGCTGTTAGTATAGGAGAAAAACACCTGTGGAATCTTGCAAAACTCAGTCTATTGTGTTTATTGTTGTGCGATTCCTTTTGTGTTGTCCGTTCTCTGTAGGATTAAGCATGATTAACTTTCTTAATAGTTCATTTTAAAATTAAAGAGTGTGAGCAACTGTTCTTTCTCAGAGAATAGTAACAATGAGAAACAATTTTATACTTAAACCACATTTCTTCAGTTAATTTTAACACTGAATGCAACTAAATTCCAAACCAACCTTACAGTTGTTACGTAAAAGTGGCAGAATTCTGCTCTGTGGGACCCAAGTAGGTAACATACTGTAGCAGAAATATTTACTCAATTCTGTCGTCCTTATTCAAAGTAATGGAATAATGTGAAATGTGTTTTAAAGAAAAGTAAATAACATCATGTTTTAAGTGGGATTTTCTCTTGTTGTGTGAGATAATCTTTGCCAAGGTGTAAACCACCAGCATTTTGTTTACAGCTCCCAAAGCACAAAATGTGCACTCAGCTCCTGTTTTTAACAATTCTTATTTTAACGTTGAATGATCCTGTGATTGAAGAATCACGCTTTGCAAGTTACAAAAAAAAAAAAGCTATGTATCATATTTTACAGGGAATTTTTAAGCTAATAGAGAAAGTGGGTCAGTCATACAAATAAAAGAAAACATGGGATTTCCATGTGCAGTGAAGTAAAACTTTGATGTAATCCAGGCCTGTCTAAAAATAAAAGAACTACATGCATTGCTGTTCGTTGATTATTGGCTTAAACAGACTTTAAATGATTTGTACAAAAGGAGGGATGCGATGGTATGGAAGAGTTTGGTTAGTCTTCATTGCAAAATTCTGAAGGCAGAGTTACAGAGTGAGTGCTGCAAAATCTTCAAAAGAAAATAACAGAAAAAAGTGTTGTGCAGTAAGTAATTATTTAAGTTGTTGATTGTAATGAGGAGGATAATTGTGTTAACTCCAGCAAACCTGGTGGCTTTCAGTCCCAACCCCAACAGCTTTCCAGATATTTGGAAAATCAAATGATTCTTTATAGAATTTAGGAAACTGATGAATTTACACACTTGGGATTACAAAATCCTTCTTTTAATTAACTAGGTGGTGTTATTTTACTTATAAAACTCATATATCTCTGGTATCTGTAGTGGTGTGACCAGTAAGAAACCGGTGAAGAGGGTACACAGTATGGATATTGAAACCTCTTTTATCGAGAGCCTGAAAATCTGTATCAATCTAATATATTTATCCAAATTATGGATTTTTTTGTTTTTGTTTTTTTTTAACAAGAGTTGGTTATCACAGAACAGTTTTGATGCCCAGCTGGCCCCTGAATTGCATTGTCAGGGAGCAAAACCAGGCAGTGTTCCTGCTGTGGCCTCAGATATTTGGTTGGAAAGACCATTATTTCTGTTTCTTACAGACTTCATGTATGTGGTTTGTGTGAGTTGTTTTTATTTCTGTTTTTTATTTAGTCCCATGCTAGTCAAGAAAATACAATATTTTGTCCCATGCCACTGCAATCACCTCCTGTGCACTTATGATCTTTTACATTTTAGCCTCTAAGCTCCATATTGTCTGAAACATCAGTGAAGTTCAGCTGGAAAGTATTTTGTGTATGTTTTGGCTCTGATCATTTTTTTGTCACAATAATGCCTAAATCAGCTAAACTTTAAGAATTTCTTGAATCACAGAAGATCATGTATTTAAATATCTACTGTCAGTCATTCTTGTTCAGCATTGTGAAACAACTTGTAATTTTAAAGCTTCATCCAATCTTCCAGAGTTTAGGACTTAATTTGTGTTCTGTGGGTTGATGATTTATGTTAATGAGAAACACTCAAAATGTTATGCTTAAAGTAACTGTATGGACATTAGAAGTTGCTGGTGAACTAGGAGTTCAAACCTGGATCTTGAGCATCCAAATAATTTACTTGAGCTACACCATGATATTTGATAGCTTATGAATAGTCAGGAACTACTTCATGAATATATGGTGCTTTCTCAATTGCATGCTTAAGCATAATTGCTTAGAATACAAACACAAGTATTCTATTCCAGTACGAAAAAGACTGAATAATAGGACTTTGAGGTACATGGAAGTGTTTATAAATGATGTTTTCCTTGTAATACATAAGCAGAGACTTCCACTTCATAGATGTGGAAGTCAGAATGTATACTTTACAGGCAAAGAAAGGTAAGTGTTACCGAAGGGTGTTTTTTTGTTTTTTGTTTTTTGTTTTTTTTTGAAGGCTTGTGTTTATACTATTCTGTATACTACTTTACAATTAGTTTCACATTGGAAAGTGAAAATGACCATTTGCAGTATTTTCGTGTTTGCTGCCTCATCTTTTGATATCTGTGTTGCTGACACCTGTGACAGGCTAGTATTTGCTAAAATAGGTAACGTGAATCTTTGCTGTCTCACTTCTGTATTTACGTAGCAAATGGTCGAGTGGCATGACTCAGAGGGCAGGTTAAAAATCCATTTTGTCACACAAGTATTCATTTGAAAGCACTTTATTTCGTAAGGAAACTTCTGTGTCAGTTTTGTCAAAGTAGTTGACAGTCACTGAAGGAGAGTACAAGACTTCAAAGAGTTTAAATTATCATTAAATTATATTTTACAAATATATTCTAGAAATTCAAGTACTGTGCATTGAATAATAGTTAATTTCAAAGGCTTCCAATTAAGAGAAACTAAAGTATATCTTCATGTTTTAAAGCTGCTCTGATTATTGAGAAGAGAGACTTAAGCTTCTGGTGGGTACTAAAGCCAGCTCTGCTCAGCTTTGTTCATTAGAATTATTTTCTATTTTTAAAAACTAGCATTATTCTGCAGTTACCAAGGCTGGTTTTGGCAATAGGTATCTTGTCTAGGACAAGAAGTTACTCTAGTTATGTTAGCTGCACATGTATGTTTTTATTTTTTTAACTTTGGCTTTTTCTTAGGTGCTACTTAAGTAGTCTTAGTTTGTACAACATAAAGGCATTCAAACAGTGGGGAAAACATTTGTCTTCAACAGTGATGTCTGAAAGTTGTTTGTGGTTTTTTTTTTTTCCTTGTTTTTCTTTCAAATTTTCATGTTTCTATAGTACCTGAGATAACTAAGATCCACGGTTTTATTTAGTTTACTAGTTTCTAATAAGAATTTGAGTTAAATTCGTATTGTAAATTTTATGAGGGAAGTGATTGAAAATATTAAGGTTCTTGCTATACCGCTTAGATTTATTACAGAATAAGTTGAATCCTAAATTAAGGAGGGAAGATTTGGGTTGGATGTCAAGAGGAATTTCTTTACAGAGAGAGTGGTGAGGTGCTGGAACAGACTGCCCAGAGAGGCTGTGGATGCCCCATCCCTGGAGGTGTTCAAGGCCAGGTTGGATGGAGCCCTGGGCAGCCTGGTCTAGTATTAAATGGGAAGGTTGGTGTCCCTGCCTGTGGCAGGGGGTTGGAGATTCATGATCCTTGAGGTCCCTTCCAACCCTGGCTGTTCTGTGTGACTTTGAATAACAGGTGAAAAATTGCATTAGAATTGAGTTTAAATACTGGGGGGGTAGGGGGGAACAAACTGCAAACCCTATAATCAGCATCTTTTTATCAGCACTGTGCCACTTTCATTGTTTCTGGAAGTTAGAAGGACCAAATCTGTCAGTGATGAGAGCTGCCTCCATGGCTCTTATGAAGATGATTGGGAACCACTGTGATGTAATACTTGAATGAATGTAGTGTTGTGACTAGAAGAAATACTAGCCTTAATTTGGCAGTCAAATATTATGTTAAGTATTGTGTCATATCTTCAAATCAGATAACAATGCATCCTTTACTTCCATGTTTAATTAGTGGCATCCTCTCTGCATTCTGTGGCCACTGAAGTTTCCAACCCAGCTCGCTTGCAGTTGTTGATCATCCTTCTTGTACTGCGTTCTGTCATCTGACTGTCCTAACATATGGATTGTGACAGAGTAATTGCTTAGGATAATGCCCTGTGTACTCTTTCCTGAAATTCTTTCTCCCTTCCCTCAGCTTTGATGCTAGTAACAGTATTGATATTCCTATCAACTGCTCATCTAAAATTCAAACGAAGAAATAATCCCACACGCCAGTGCACAGAATAGAGCACAAAATAAAAACTTACTTGGCTGATGTTTGTGTTCTGTGACTGATATTAGAGCAAAAAAGTATCTTCAAGCAAAGTTTTGGCAGCTGCCCTTCTGCAGGATGTGTCAGCCAGCTGCCATGTAGAGTTCTAACCTAGCAGCATGATTAAATATCACACCTTCTCCTTTCACCAGCTGAGACTAAAATAATATTTTGCTATCTGCTTAATGCCTGCTGCCTCAAACACTGTCCTTGCTGAAATAAATTCTCTCTAAATCATTCTTTTTCTGTTTGAAACATCTGTTATTTCTTATGATGAGTACACACAAAATGAGCACACAGTATATGCTCCTGCATGAGCTGCTTAGTACAACAGAATGGCAGGCAGAGTCAATTCAACAGGTCTCACCCTATGGAAGAAGGAGGAAAGCTGCTCATTAACTTCTCGAATGTGTTCTTGTGAACGGTGCAGCTGATACTGATACAGGAATCAGTGACTATCCTGTACTTTGTATCATTTGATAGGACAAGAGGAGGTGGCTTCAAGTTACAACAGAGGAGATTTAGATTGGGTATTAGGGAAAATTTATTCTCGGGAAGAGTGCTGAGGCTTTGGAATGCATTGCCCAGGGAAGTGACAGAGTCACCATCTCCCTGGAGGTGTTTAAGGAGAGGGTAGATGTGGTTCTTAGGGATGTGGTTTGGTGAGCAGTATTGGTGGTTGGTGGACGGCTGAATGAGATGATCTTAGAGGTCTTTTCCAACCATATTATTGTGTGATTCCATAGTTTGTTTCTCACCTGATCTGAAACCTGTTGGATGATGTCTACAATACTGAAGGAAATTTAAATTTATTTGAAGATGCTTTTTTAGTAGTTTAATGACGGAGACCAGCTCAAGACGCCTGGGACAGACGGGCTTAGGCTCTGGTGGTGCAAGAAGCAAAGTTTATTGTTGTTACAGGGTTTTTATATCTTTTAGCTAGAGGAGTATACAATACTTAAATCAGATAACATTCATGTGGCTGACAGCAATACATCATTGGTTAATTAGCTCTTTGTATTATGATCAGTACAGTGATCAAAAGGTGTTCTCTCCACAGAACATGTTCTGCTGTTGGTCATGGAACGAAGAAGCTGTAACTTATGCTTGCTAGTTTCACATGGCAGTCCTTCCCTTTCAGGAGGGGCCGCATGTTTCACGTGGCAGTCCTTCCCTTTCAGGAGGGGCCGCATGTTTCACGTGGCAGTCCTTCCCTTTCAGGAGGGGCCGCGTGTTCCCTGTTTGACCCTTTCAGGACAGCCAGGTCTGTTTTGCTTAACAGTCTTCCTCAGTTTAACTCTTCTTTCTCTCTTTCAGGGAGAGAGTTAAACAGAAGAGGTGGAAATGCAGCCTTAGTGTTGGCTAGTTTGTGATGTACTGTTTGTAACGTACAGTAAGAGAAAAATAAAGCTGAATATAGAGCTGCAAGTATAAAGTACAAATGGGCAATGATTCAAAACCTTGCATGGCAATGCTTAATGCTACCTGGAGATAGGAATTTATCCATTTCAGAATACAGGCACTTCTGTTTGTAGCTCTGTATTTCTGTCATCCATTCACAATGAGAGGAGAATGCACAGTGCTACTGCTAACATGCATCTGTGTAAGAGCAAATAGGATAAATGTTACACCAAGATGGGTCCAATACTAAAAAAAAAAAAAAAAATACAGGGGAGTGCTAGGACTGTTCTTAAGAAAAAATCTGTCAACTGTCAAAAAATCACAGGTGTGCATTGCATTTCTGGTTGAGTCTAGCTGAGTATAACTGAAGCTCAGTTATGTTCTCTGCATTTGCGTGCTGTAACATATTCAGGCTCTTTCTTTAAATCTGGTACTGTTAGGAGCAATCCTTCTGGTTCAGAAGGTTGAGCTGCAGAGTCCTGACGTCTGGAACTCTGAAAAGTACATGCCATCTGCTTGGCATATTGATTGGCTGTGGAGAGGCTACTCTTCAATTAGAATACGATAAATTGAGAAGGCTGTTGTGGAAGAACTTTGTTGTCCATAGAGAATTAGGTCTTGATTTATGCTCAAGCACCTGTTAGATGTTGCGTCATTGCTAAAAGTACCTGCTACATGCATGCATCCATACTGACGTCTACATTTTGCCTGTCTATGACTTGGTTTTTCAGGTGGTGGTGGTGTTTTTTTTGTTTTTGTTTTGTAGATGCCAAGAAGAATTGGCATCTACTTTGGGTTTCTGTGTTTTCCAAACACGAGCATCATGAAATGGAGAGAACTGTTCATCAGAGAGCAGGCTTCTAAACTTTATGTGCAATTTTTGGCTGTCAGTAGGCTGAAGTGGGTAGATGTTAGTTTTGTAGTGCTTAAGGTGTGCCTATCTTAAAGAAAAGAAGCATCTGCTTCTTACTTGCTTCTGCCTAAAGGCAGACAATTTAGTGATAAATTATCTGAGCTGTAATCAAATGTATTCCCAGGTACCTGTATTGCTGTCATGAAAACAAGGGCTCATCAGTAAATCAAAGATGTGAACAAATAATAAATCTTAATCAAAATTGTTCCAGCAAAGATGGAGTGAAACGACATGCAGTTCCACTTTTATGGTTAAGATCAGATCTTAAAGCTCTCTGGAGCACAAGTAGTAGTTAGTAGAATTAAAAATGAATGACAGTGATTCTGTAGTTGTACAGACTGCTGTCAGTCCTCTAGAAAATAATGGTGCTTGTTGAATTTAATGCAATTTCTTACCTGTTAGAAGTTGAGCGTTGTGTACTGAAGTGCTTTTCAGGATAAAGGAGAAAATGTTCAGTGCATCAATGAGTGGACTCCTGGTTTTAGTGTTGTGGTTGGTTGCTCGGAAAGCTGCTTCCCAAGGGAGTTTTGAGAGCTCTATTGATCTGAATAGCTGGTGGACATTTTAAAAACATGAGCAAAATGTGATTTTTCTTAGGTTAGAAGTACTGAAAGCAGAAAACTAAATTGTTGTTCGTTTCCAGGACTTTAATTAAATTAAGTAAATCCATGATTATTCTTGAAAGTCTTCTGGTTGTTTAAACACAATATGCTCTACTTCTTAGAAAATTTAATAGTGTTTAATCTTTACATATATAAGTTGTTATTAAAAAAAAAAATCTTTAAATAGTTCAATGTTATTTCAATGTTATATTTTTCTAAAATTTAATTCAGTGCAGTATTTTATTTTTTCATATTTTAAAAATGTATTAGCTGTTAGACTATTTTGGAGAAAATGTAAGTTATAGAGAGAAGAATGAAACAAAACAGTCTCTTTTTCTAAGGAAAATGACTGGAAACTAATGGTACAAAGCAATTGAAGTATAACTCTTAATCTTTTAACACTGCGATCTTTTCAATAAAAACTATTGAGAGCACCCAACTGTTGTGTGTGTGTGTGTTTTTTGTTTTGTTTTGTTTGTTTGTTTGTTTGTTTTAAATAGCTCTCCCCAGTGTTTTTCCTTCTGAATGAACAAGTACGTGTGTTGGGGCTGGTCTAGATATGCCAGGTTGTGTCTCTAGGAAATCAAAATAAGCAATTGGTTATTAATTCCCTAAACATGGTTTAGGGAATCTGCTTTGGCAGGGGGGTTGGTCTCGATGATCTCTTGAGGTCCCTTCCAACCCCTACAATTCTGTGATTCTGTGAATTGTGAGACAGTTGCAAGGCTGTCAATAGCAAAACACAATGGATGAAGCTTTATCAACAACTTGTGTATTATGTCATCATAGGAACAGGCCAAAAGAATCTTACCTGATTTTGGTCTGGCACAGCAATTAATTGGTTACAGATAGGTGTGTGGCACCCTTGACAGGGTGGGTCTGAAATGCCTTTGCCTTTGAATTCCTTCAGAAGTAAGCAGAGGTTCAGGCACAGTATTCATCTGGAAGATATTCCTTCCTTATGCCGACTTCCTTCCAAGTCAGTTAATTCTGCGGGAAGGAAAGATGTCAGTGATTTATGTACTGGCTGCAGATGGGAAAGACTTGTGCTCTGATTGTCGTTGAAAGTGCAGGACAGTTTTTACCCCGGGACATTTGCAGCATCGTCAGTGCACTCTAATGCTATTTCAGCACTTTGTGTGTGTGTGTGTAAATGTCATCTGGTTGCACAGTCAATATTTCATCTTTCATCAGTATTTATCCAAATTATTTTTAAATTTATCACATTTAACATTATATCTGTGGGATACCAATTCCTAATTAGTTCCCTCTTAGCACATGAGGAATAATATTTCCAAGTCTCTCACAGTTAAAACTTCATAAGGACTTCTTTATACATTTCTTTATCTACTCCACAACCCAAGAGTTGATTGCAGATCTCTTGTCTGTTTTCTTGACTGCAAGGCTGCCTGCTAAACTTACTGTGACATAAGTCAGTACACTAGCTAAGCTCAAAGCACTGTCTAGTGCCCTATGGAACTCTGGCAGTCAGTATTTTTGGTGCTTTGAGTTTTTTCCCTCATTTTCTATTTAATTCAGAAGTGATTCATAAGATTCTAATGTGGCTGACGTGTATCAAAGTCCCTCTGAAATCTAAAGCTCGTTTTAGAAAATACACTAATCCAAATGTAAAGGATTTTTGCAAATTATTTACTGTTCTTTACAAATGTAGTCATTTGCATTTCTGTCATCATTCCAATCATTAGAAGATGGCCTAGGATGCCTTAGAATAATAAGAATACTTTATTCTTCTTAAGGTGGGCCATCTTTCCTGTCTGATCCCGCGGAATGTCATGTGATCGTCAGTCATCAGCATGAAGAATGTGAATCACAGTCAACTGGTCATGCTTCCTTTGCTTTTTCCTTGTTTTCACAGTGATGTTCATCTTAAAACTTGTTGCTTACTTCAGTACTTTGTAGGTTGTCTCTTGAAGTGTTGGATTTATCTGCACATACATTTTTGAGATTTACTGTAATTTACTATGATTTCAGAAATTCAGCTGCAGTCATATGTCCTCCTCATTTTCCAGTATAGCTGTTTGTTAGTATAGCCTTTTTGAAACCTGGAGGATTACTTGGAACTGTAAGGTGTTGCTTCAAGGTTTTGCTGTTCATCTCTGATGACACATTCTAACTCTTTCAAATTATTTTTCTTCAACTTCTCTCACACTTCTGAGGTAGAGAACAACTCTTCATATCTTCACTGATCTTCCAGGAAATGGTTTCTTTTAACATTAAAAGAGAAAGATTTCCCATTGCTGGCATTTACATATGTAAATTGGTCATAAATAATGCTTCACTCAGGCTTATCAAGCTTGAATTTCTCTGTTTAGAGTTCAGAGGCTTCCCTCCTCACTTTTTTGGGGGGTATACCTCACAGTTTCTATGGAGGAGTCTGGAAATGGAAAGTTGTATCTTTACGCTGAAGCATGATGGGGATGGGTGACTAAGTGCAGTGCTTCATCCCCATTTCAAGAGTCAAAAAAGAAAAGAACAAAAACCAACACACTTTGTGCATAACTTGATTAAAGTTCATCTTTAAGATGTATCATTTAGTGCAAAGAAAAGAATATGTCATCCAAGCAAATGAGATACTGTATCCTTCTCTAAAGAAGAATTTTGTATTTTGTAGTTCACTTCGTTGATTTGTTTTTTCTTTTTTCAGTCGCAGTCAGAAGACAAAACATACCTTAGGAAGCAGTCACTAGAACTAAATAGATGTTAGCTACATGTACCTCTTATAAACAGGCTTGAAACTTTTTGCTATATTGAGGTTAGTGCGCAGTTACACAAAATAAAGAAAATAAAGTTGAAGTATATTGAAGGCGGCATGATAATGATGTCATTTTTATAATGAAACATACATTTCAGTCTAGAAGAGCCAAAAAATTGAGGTTTCTTGACTTTATTCTGCTAGGATGCGAGCAGTCTTGATGAAGTCCATAAGAGGACACTGGAGGGATGTGCTTGGAATTGTTACAGTATTTGTACAAATACTAATATACAGCAGGTCAGCACTATGGGAATGGTAAAGCTAGCACAGAACCAAGCTAGCCTACCGTGTTGGAAGCAGTATGATATCACTAATGGGAGTCTGCTTCTCAACTAATGGACAGTAGCAAGAGGTAGGCTTGGGGGAATAATGGGAAATGCTATATGGGAAACACACTATAGCGTGTTTACGGATCACTTAATTATAAATGTATGCCAGTGTTACTCATAAATTTCTTGTCACATATCCTATTCAGCAGCTTGAAAGGTACAAACAACTCTGACTTGAGGAGTGAAGTTTACAGCAGTGATGGAACCTTATTTCCTATAGCGATCTCTGATTGTTTCCTGTCTGAATGAATTCATTACAGGGGGCTGCCCAGAAGACAGAGAACGAGATGTTCTTTTCTTTCTGTTGACTGGCGAAGATATATGCAGCTGTGTGTGAATTAAGATGAAAGAAGTAAAATAATGAACTGTGGAGAAATAGAAAATCCTGTATTATTGGAGAAATAGAGGGGTCATACTGTGAATCACAGCTTATATGTGGTAATAATAGCTATGGTATGCTTAAAATTTTGGAACCTATTGTATTTCCCATTTGGATGTAATTAAATACATACATCATTCTAACAAACCTCTCACAGCAGATTGTGAACTTTGGAAGTGGGGAAAGGAATTAATGGCAATGTATTTCATATTGGTGTTCCCTCTGTCTACTGATTCAATTATTTTCCCATAAAGAATTTACGCTTTCTACACAAGAGATGTTGGTCAGCTTTTGAATAGACATTGCTGAAGGTGGAGTGAAAAATGATCGTCAAATACAATGAACTCAACAGCTATTACTTATCTTCTGATCTAAGAGACAGGCCTAATATCCTGTCTCAAAATAAGAGGGGAAAAAGAGCTTGGACACAGCTCAGTAGCAGTGCCAGAAACCTATAATCACAAGCTATCACTAATGTAAGAAGAATTTAATACCAAATCATGGTGGTTCGTCAGACTCCTGGCTGAGGGAAGTGGTGATGAAAGACAAGCTGTTCTTAAAACACTTATCTGAATGTAGGAATGTAGTAGTGAAAATCTAACCTTTTTTTGCTTTTCAATTTGAAGTTAAATCCTCTAAAATGATTTACTTTAGCAGTTAGGAAATGGGCTTACAGAAGGTTTGTGTCTTAAATTATTGTGAGCTAAGTCATATATGACGCGCAAAGAGGATTTTTTTGTGCCAAGTAATACACTTTTGAGAAGACGACACCAGCATCAATATATTCACAGAAGATCACAATTTTTCTCTTTATCATCATTTTTGAGACAAAAAGTCTCTGTGGTAATTTGGCAAAGGTGGAGATATAATATGTATTTTATTTTAATTTTTTTAAAGTCTTTCACTTTTGTTTCAGAAACCTCTACTTGTTATTTCACACATACATAATTCGTAAGCAGTTTTGTTTCATTTATACAAGGGAAGCTGAGGAAGGTGGGTTTTTGGTTTGACATACTATAAAAATGTTCTACTGAAGTTACATTTAAAAAAGTAAAATAAAAAGAAGTACAGTAGAAATACAGGCTTCACTACTGCCAAATCTGTGTAAATCAGATATCCAAATTAGGACTATGGAATTCCATATTGAAATTAACCTTTAAATTCTTTACAGCTTGTATTGACTCAAGTATGTGACTTCTAAAGTATTTTATGTACATCCCTTCCTTTGTGTGTTTAGATGAAATCTGGGTGTAAGAACTACAGGAAGAAATCGGCATCTGCTTATTTGGAGGGGCAGACAGAGGAGAACTAGTTTGTTTTTATTTAAACAAGTGTAACAAGCTTTTTATTATGTCCTTGGGTGAAGGTGTTGTAAATTAGGCATTGCTGATGCTTATTGTGTAATAAATGTAGGCCTGTATTCCAGAGAAGCAGCTGGGCAATAATATAAAATTAAAAAGTTCTCACATAGTGACTGCCATTTAGTAAGTATTAAAAGCAGTTCTCAAAATGAATTTAACCTCACAAGCTGTGGAGGAAAAGTAGCTTAGAAACAGCAGAGTTGCTTATCTTTAGTATATTCAGTGATTCCATAGCACAATTGGTAAGGAAAGGACTCTAGCAGTAAATCAGACAGTACAAGTCAGATTGCAGCCCTGGAAAAAAAGTAATTCCTGCTGATACTGGGTCTGTCACCCACTGAGGAACAAAGCTGAATACTGCTGGGATACCAATGTTAAACTGGAGCAGTTCTCCAAGCTTCGTGGAATATATGTTGTGTATTCAGCATACATATTGCACTGAGAAAGAGCTAGCACCTGATCAGTTGTAATTGAACAGACTGAAAAATGCTATTACTATTAATGATATATAGCTAGTAATGGTGACTGTTGGAAAGCAGTGCTTTGTAGCTGAGAATTTGCTTTACCAAACAGTGTTATGGTGCTCTTTGTATCTGTTGTAGTTGCCGTGGAAAAACGTAGGAGGCATTACTTTTGGAGTGACATATATGTTTAGTTAAGTATTACCAGGAGGTTTTTCACTTCATTTGCAGATGCAGTGGCTGTTATTCCACCTGTCTCATATAAGGAACTTCATATTGCAGCAATGTGCAAAAATGTCTGTCATGCCCATCCTTTAATAAAAATGTAGATATTCTTTTTTTTCCACCTCTAAATCAAGTTCTACAAATGTTGGCTACCACATGAAATTTCTTTGATCACAACTAGCCTTTTTTAATTTCTTAAGCTTTGAATTAAACTCCTGAATTAAGCTAAGACTTGCTTTACATCTTAGTAGTAGTATTTGCTTCAAGGAAGTTTTTCTTGGTTTTTCTTTAATTCAGCATCTGGTAGGTTCAAAGTGTAAGATATAATCTTCTAGGCCTGCTCCCAGTGGAAAACCTTGTTTTGACTCATTTAAGTAGCTCACAGAACAGACAAGTGATGAATGTAAAGGACTTTGATTTGTTACTCTGCGTGCTGCGAGTTCTTGTGCTTATAGCATCCTTGTGAATAATGATTGAAAAGGGACAGTTACCATTCAGAGTTTATTATTTATTGCATCAGGGCAAAGCTATACTCTGTTTACTTCTCAATTATTCTCCTCTCAGAAAGAGTGTAAAGGGAGACGAGAAGAATGGTTCAGTTCTCTACCTGTGGAATTTGTGTTTTTTTTTGTTTTTAAATAAAAAGCCTTACTCTGACTTCAGAAAACAATTCATGAACGTTGAACTCTTCCTTGGCATTATTGTTTCACTAGGCTGTGACTTCCTTTTTTTTCAGCCAAGTGGTCTATTTAATGCTTACAGTTTAAGCCAATTTCTCCTTTCTCTTCCAGAGGGTAACCTCCAGATCTCATCCATGCCATCAGCAGGGTTTGCTTGAAAAATCTTTCACTCTACTGTGAGAGATTTCACATGAACCCTTACAGCAGGGCAATCCGGAAGTATCGCGCGTATCACTGCTAATGAAACGCAAGTGCGTGCATTCTGATGAAGCGGTTCCCGTATGGGCTATATGCACACAATCCCATGACATTTATAAAGTACTTAGAATCTCTCAGAGTATTTAAAGTATTTTTTATGAACATTAAAGCCTTGATAATCGTGGCTCTGAAATGTTTCTGATTGCCCATAAAAAAAAAATGCAGAGTTTGAGTGAAAACACAAGGAAAAATAACTTTGCAAGCTCTAGAATGCTCCATCTGGTGTCAGTGGCATCAAGCAATAAAAATGTAAACTTTGTTATACTAAAACTCAAGGAAAAGGGAGAGGCTGAGGGTGAATTTTAATTGTAACTTAAGTTCATTCATTTTTCATTCTTGAATTTACTTCTTACATTGAATAATTTTTCCTTACGTACTAGACTTTTCTGAAGTTCCTATCACACTTTTCTTTGCCTTCTATAGACAAACTAGGTTTAAATTTTTGATTATAGTGTCTGATTTTAAAATATCCTGATTATATTGCATAGATGCAGTGTCTCCATTCGTGGTGCTTTGGCCTGTGTAAATCAAAGCTTCAGGGCATGAGGCCTGAGATTACTTCTTGCTTGTTTAATCTGGGCAATGAGCAAGGAAATAAAAACTGATCATGAGGAAGACTGACTTGGTATTGAAGAAACTAGCTTGGAATTTAAATCCATTTTTTTTTATTTCAATACCGTGGTGTTCCTATGTAATTGCAGTGAGTTATTTGTTATCTGTTTTTTCATCAGTCTCCCAAGGATGGTAGTGTTGTCAGATCTCTTTTGTGAGTCAGCAGAAGAAATGTGGTCTTGCAAGTGCATCTGGAGTTGCAGTTTCAGTAAACACAAAACAGGAATGTGGCATGCTGGATGCTCTAAGAAATAATCACAGCAAAAAAATTGATAAGCAATCTTCAGCTATCTTTTCTAAGAGTTGCTGGGTCCTTCTTAAACATAAAATTGTTTTAAGGTTTATTTTTAAATTGTGCTGCAGTGTCTTGCACTGAAAGAATGAAAATTTCCCCGTATTTTTATTGGATTTACTGGAAGTAGCAAATGAAGCCTAAACACGAAGGTGTTGCAGCAAAGCAGATATGTCTGTCATCTGTCCACTGAGAATTGATGCAGGGAGCATTCTCTCTGCACCTGAGTTCAGTTCAGGCCGTCGGCTCTGGGTGAAGCTGCATTATGGCAATATAACAACCAGGAGGGTTGACAACTGTTACCTTGTCAGCAACACACATTGATTAATGTTCCCTGTAGGAAGAAATCTGTGAGGAAAGTGGCACAGGGACATTGAAGTCATTCTTCTTGTCAGAAGTAAATGCTGCATGGTATTCGCTGCCCTTCTCACTGGTATGCAGACTCTTGTTCTTCTGGATAGGACCAGTTGCCTTCTGTTTCATTAATGTGGGTCTGTAATATAGAATTTATTGTAATATGAAACACATGGGAGAAATAAAAAAAGCTAACATGAACTTTCTTTTTTTTTGCTTTTTAATTCCAAGAGCAATAGTGAAATAGGAAAGAAAGCAATGTGATCTGACTCACATTCAGTAGGCTGAAGTTCTCACATCAATTACCACAGATCTTACTGTTTCTTGATGGGCATAATTATCATTGGTTATTGCTTTCTTCATCTTTTTCAGGTTAAAAAAAAAAAAAAAAAGAAAAGGGGGAAGAGCCCTTTCCTCCCCGCAGAATGAAGATACCACTTCATAAACTGGTCTCTGTTTTTATAGTGTTTTGATTGGATGAATGGTTTTAGACATATCCATTGCTTTTTGTATCAGGTTCATGTATATTTGCAAACCTTAATAGAGTCACATGCTGCTTACATTTTCATAATGTTGTCATCTACCTCAGAACAAAAAATATGTAAAGTATGCTTGCATTATATTTTGTATTTGTTTAACAGATGTTAGTTGATTAATTTGACATTTATTGTTAAAGTAGTATTGAGCAAGATGCTGTTCCAAAGTCCCAGACTGAAAGCTGACTTACACTGATGGCATTTCAGTAAATGCTGCTGGGGACTAAATGAATAGCCCAGCAATTACAGCAGAATTTATTCTGTGTACATTAATATGACTTCAGCTTCTGAGTTCTCCACAGCTTGTGAGAATACTGAGTGAGATTATTTTATATAATTCTCTCAGAATAATTCTTTGTTGCCAGAATAGTAGAGTCGGCAGAGAATGGCGACATACAGTGCAATATACTTGCAGCATAATACAGGTAGACTGATCTTTTGAGAGGGAGAACAAACTGCTGTTATTTATGTGTTTATATTCTTGTATAAATATTTCTTAAGTACAGTTCTGCATTTTTATTTATTGATTGATTTTTTTACTGTACAAGTCTGCCTAAATTTGGTTTCACATGCCTGTAGTTTAACTGGCCCTTTAAGAAGCTTGCCTAAATTGCAGCACTTTTATTGTGAAACGCCTACTGTGGGAATAGCTGTGAGCTCTTGATAGGAAATAACATTGCTTCCTTTCTCTCCTTAACTCAAATATTTGTCAATATTCTCGTCATTAAGGTTCATCATAACTCCTCTGCACCTTTCGGAAGCAATTCTGTGTGTTTTCAGGCACAAGGAAGCACCCTGAAGACAAGTTTTCATGTTTGCAGTGATCAGGAAACCACAGGAGTTGAAAATGTGTGTTATAGGGTAGCATGGTCCCAGCTACCCTTGATGTTCAAGTGGCAACCACTAGAGATTCAGTGAGCTGATGGAAGAAGCTAGTGGTTTCTGTGCTTGGTCCATCTGTTCTATGAGATGTGTGTAAGAAGCAAATGAACTTTAGGTGTTACGGGCTAGCCAGATGGTACTGTCTGTGTTTCTATATCAGGCTGAGTCATCTCCTTCTTATGGATCCTTTGTGCAGGAGATTTATCATGCTGTGTGCTGTATTTCAAAGTGCATATCATCTTGGTTAATGATTTAAGTGTGCTCATTAGTAACAGGGAATGTCACTTAATAGCTGAATCTAGGCTGTCCTTAATATTTGCTACGCTGGGGTTTCATTTTCAAACTATTTCTTTACAGTCAGTGTCTGATTCCCATAGGAGATTTGTTTTTTTCGGGTGAATCCTGGGGACTAGAAAACTTAATCCAGACGTGGTGGTGCCTTAGGTCTTTATTCCCAGCAAGCTAACCTCTGTGGCTGTGCTTTGCCTACTCCAAAGCATCACGATCTCCTTAATTGCTTAGAGCAGTACCTTTTGTGATGTGCAGGTAGGAGATGAGGAGTTGGCAATAGCAGAGTTCTGCAGAGACTCCCTTGAGGCATCAAGGAAGAAATTCAAAATATTTTGACTTTAATTTACATTATCTGTTCAGTATTTGGAAGGAAAAGAAATCTAGACATCTTGTGCACGGCTTGACTTCCATATAAAATACACTATTTTGGGGATTTTCTGTTCTTTGTATGTTTTAACATGTTTGCAAATTTTGTGTGGAACAGATTAGAACTTTCTGTCTTGTAAGAATTGTTGGTACTATTTTTGGGTTGTTTCATTTGAACACTGATTAAAAGTATATTATTAATATATTTGTAAATAGGTGAGTTCAGTGTCGTTTAGCATGTCCAAATCAGTTGTCTATAGTTACTGAGTTTGCTAATGAAAATGGTGGTGAACATAGGGACAACTATAGATCAGCCCAGAGGTTTATCTCTCCGTCTTCCTACCCACTTACATGACAGGTCGAGGAAGTTTCATTGTAGTACATTACTGACTGACCTCCAAGACTTCTAGCATAAGGACATCTCTACCCAGGTATGAATTGTTTGTTGATGACTCTCAACGTTTTTCTTTTCCGTTAACTTGTCCAGTTTGCCCTTGAACTCTTTTAAACTTGTAACATTCTGTGAAAGGAGCTGTAGGGTTGTGCTGCCCTTACATAAAGAACTATCTTCCTGTCTTTCACGCTAGTTCTTGTATCAGGAGGGACTGTGAACAATCAATCCCCACGTACCTTCTTGCTGTATTTCTACCAGGGAGAAAGCACAAGTGCTCGAGAAGGCTTTTAACTGTCCATTTCTCAGTGAAAAAATAACCTTTCTCACTCCAGGCTTTTTTTAAGTTTCCCACAACTTCTTTTACCCTAACTCTGCCTTTTTACTTCTCCTTCTGCAATTAATCTTTGATTTTTGAGGTTTATCTCTTTCATCTTCCCAATTATGATTGTGATTTTTATTTGTTTGTGTACTTTATCCAGAAGAAATGGGAATAATGACTAAAGTGACACTAAAAAGAATATTTTAAAAAGCGAAACAAATATATAATTGAAGTAGCTTGGAAAGTATGTGTGCTGCAACTAGTTCCTTTTGAAAGAAAGCTCAAGATAAAATTGAGGTACCCTATAGGTACCTTTGGAGAACCGTTTTTTTAATTATTATTTCTACATATCGTACTAAAGGTTTAATCCAATTACATTTTCCTAATATGAGAAGCAGAAAGTGAGAAACAAAACTATGATAAAAGCACCAATTTGAGAATATTATCAGAAACCATTGCCTGTCAATGAGTAATCTTAAATAGCTAGTAACATGCTGTAAGCTGCACTTTATTTTATTTTACTTATGCAAAAATAATAGTCTTAATGATTTGGTATTTCCTTAGTTTTTTTTCCTCTTTCATATATCCATGGAGAAATGATCTGTGTCAGAGAGAAATGTTTCCTTACTCAGACCTGATTATTATTAGCAATAAATTTATGCTTGGCAAATATAATTTCTCCCAACTTGGCTTTTGTCAATTAGCTTTTGACAAATAGCTTTTGTGTATGAATTTCTGCAGGCTGTAGCAAAAACAAAACTGCTGGGACAGGTGTCAAAAATCTCAACCATCTGCTGTGCTAATAACCACAAGGTTTGGAGCACTGTGATGAAGATAACAGCCATTAGGAACAGGGCCATTATCTCACTGTTGTCCTGTACCTTGATATGCTTCTCATTCCAAACATGATAGCAAAAATCTTGATGCCAGCTTGCTTAGCAAGCTTGTCTTTGCAAATCTTGTCTTTGGAAACTGTAAAGCTACCTTGAAATGCATCTGCAGGCATTCTTTTTTGAAACGGGAGCTGGGGGCTGCTATGGATGAGGGAAGAAAGCTTCCCTGTATTAATCCAGCTAATAAGAATTTATAGCTTGCTCTTTTTTTCATGAAGAATTATGACTGTGATTACAAAATGTGTGGGTTTTGGAACTTTCTTTGCACTGAGCATAATTTTGTTATGAATTATATCAACAATAACCATTTTGTAGTGTGTAGCATTTAGTTCTGCAAATAATTTAGTGGAAGTTAGTATGTTGTAGAAACTAATCCTGACTGATTCTGATCTTCAGTGTGCCGATAAGTCGAATTACACAATCTTGGATGCTCTGTGACCAGAATTAAGACAAGAAAATATATATCTCATTTCTAACTTAAACAGATGATCGTAACAAGATCAATTTCCCATCAATTTTGGAGAAGATAGTTGAAAGAGATATCTGCTGTTGTTTTTTTTTTTTTTTTTGGGGGGGGGGTGTTGTTTGTTTTTTGTTCTTTTTTTTTCTTTTTTTTTTTTTTTAATTCTGCAATGCCATAACTGCCCTGAATAAATTAAAAGTTTGTGTCATTTTGCCTGCATACACTTTCTCTTCTGACCAGTAGGTTGGGTGCATGAGGGCTCCTAATTATGCTATATTGTATTTGTGCGCAGTAAGGTTGTTGTGTAACGCGGACCATTGTTCCTGAGAGAATAAAGTAAAGTAAATACACCTATATGTCAGAGCTGTTGGCTACATCTGTTCACATTTGAAGGGGTAAACAGAAAATAGTTTCTGAGTTTCAGTAGTAAATGCCTTAAATTGTCAGCCTTTTCTAGAAAACACTTCAATAATTCTCTTTAAAATTTTCACTTACACAGAAATCTGATTTTCCTTTTGATGGGGGGGAAAAAAAAAGATAAAATATTGGAAGATTAAGAGCTGTTGTGTGAGAAATTAAAGCAGTGTTACATAGGTTAAAGGATGCTTCCCTGGAGTGTGTTGAATTGCACATCATGAGCAATTGAGAGTTATGTGCTCCTAAAAGCAAATTGTTATTTACTGGACAGTTTGTTGCTATGTAGTATAAAATGCTATTGCAGACTATCTGTCCTGCTTTGGCATTCAACAGGCACAAGTCTTGTTCTGAAATTTGTGTGACTTGATTAATGGAGACTTGAACGTTTTGGCAAGAACTGTATGGCCTGCATACATGTGGCTAAACAATCTGGAGACTTCATGGGGGTTTCTGGTCCAGAGCATTGATAAATTAGCTTTTTACAAAGAATGACATAAAAATCAGATAATGAAAGTAGTTCATTGGAAATCTGTAGAACATTATTCAAATATAAGCTATTACAAGTCTTGTTTGACTGTTGGCAAGAAGTATAGCAAGCATAACCACTTCCTATTGTAGCGTAACACTGAGGCGAGGTCAATCAATCAGCTGGTATTCACCAAAGCACCAGAGTTGTATCTTTCGAAAGCAGATGGTGAGGTAACATAAAGGAAGTAATCAGAATAGCAGAGGGCATTTTTACAGCCAGCCCACCTAGTCTTGTATCTCTAATTGAAAAGCAGAGAAAATGCTGCTAGGAGTTGCTATAACGGTGCAGATATCGCAACTGATACTGTAGCTATTGTAGACTAAACAAAATATGCATTATAAAATACACTAATGCATTCTAGTAATAAGATACTATTTATATATAGTATGCTGTATGTAATTTTTTATATATATATATATATATATATATATATATATATATATAAAATTTTTTTTAAGGCCAGATGGTAATGATTTAATAAAGCTGTTTATACCCATAGTATTTTAACCAAGAGTATTTAGTCCATAAAAATAACCTCAGGTTATTTCCACTGACGAGAAGGTTTGTATGAGCAGATTTGTAGAAGTCTGTTTGTGCCAGTCCTGTGTGTTACTCTGGAGCGGTAGCCTTAAAAAATGTCACCTTCCTGCCCATTGGGAGGAAACAAACTTACAGTAAGTCATTAGGCAAGCATCTGGCACCAAAGAGACTAAAATTCTCACACAAGCTGCTGGTGACACATTGCAGTGGCTACTGCTGAATCAGAGCAGCATATTGCATTAGAGGCTCACCTGTATCCTATAGATGAGGAATGTGTGGTTCTTAAAATTTTGACTTCATAATTTTATCTCATCTCACTCGGATCAGATGGTGCTGCATCCTAGTTGTCTGTTAGCCACTAGTCAAGGCCAAGACAGTGGCCATTCTATGATGGTAGTTTTCTTTGTCTCTTGTTTCCCCTCCTTGGTGCTTTTTAGAATATTAACATGTATTTTGATATGGTTCAAAATGTGTTGCTTTCTTGATCTATGCCATCATTCATTTGTGGTGCTGAGATTAATAGTTTAGCAGGCATCACGGTGATGTGATGATGGTTGAATTAGGTGAACTTAGTGGTCTTCTCCAGCCTTAACGCTTCTGTGATTCTCTGGTATTTTATTCTGATTTTTCATTCATTTGAAATAATCTTTGCTTCATTTATGCTTTAATTGCTAGTGTTAGAGAATGTCAGGTTTTTCTTGGTTATTTAACAAAGCTTTTAGGTCTTTTTTTTTGTGTGTGTGTGTGTGGTATTAGTTAATCTTTTGGCTAGAGATTTGAGTGTTTACATCCTAAATTCCTGTTCCGAGTTGTTAAAAGTGGATCCAAAACATGAAGGACTTGGTTTGTTTTTCATCAATCATAGCTTGCACATACTTTAAAAAGCAAATTAAAACTTTCCATTGGCTTGTTGTCAGCTCACAGCTGTATTTCCTCTTGTCCTCCAGTATGCCTGACTACTGATTGAAAAACTAACTAAAGCTGTAATTGAAGCCACTAACCATGAGAAAAAAATTGTTTCTACTTGTGACAAGGTCATGGAATATAATTATTCTGTCTATTACTTTTATTTTTAAATGGAGTACTGCAATTTTTTTTTGGTCTGATTTTTGAAATGAGAATATTTTGGTTAGTTTGTGCTAGCTGTAACTGCAGTGTTATTTGCCAGCTTTTAAGAGATAAATGCATATTATATGGAATCAAGATATGCCTCATATTTCTGACTTCAGTATTATTCATATTGCTTGTTTTATTTGCTTTGTTCAAAACAAGCAGGCCACCCATAAATACAAAAATCCTACAGAATTATAATTTGCTTGTGGGGAATTACCAATGGAATCTGGTTTGTATAGGCATCAGGTTTCAACTGATGTAAGTTGTCATTTTTACATTGTTTTTCTGTCCTGATTTTTGGAATGTGATGGATGAGATAGATAACCTCTGCTAAGGCTATCCTAAAAGAGAATATACACAGTAGATCGTTAGCACGGCTCTTCTCTTACATTCCTAGTTCATCTCTTAGGAGATGACTGCTTTAGAAAGACTAAAAGCAATGTATATATTTGTTACATAAAGACTACTTTCTGTGAGAAATACCACTGCTTTAATTTCTTTTCTTGTCCTATTAATTATTCTGATACTCTTGATTTTTAAGTGGAGTGCTAGACACATCAGTTCTTTTCTTTGTTTGAATTGCTCATTAGAAAAGCAGTGTAAATTGTTTGAAAGCATTAGTGCTGATGTTCTATAATGCGTTTGTTAATATAAACAGAGATACTTTTAAAATTTTAAGCCTGACCTATATGTTAGTATCTGTAGTGAACTGGAAGAAAAAGTCAGCGATGCTCATAATTCCATGGTCCTCCTTCATTGGGAGTAATCCTGATAAGTCTGGGGAGCAAAATCAGCTGTTACTTTTCTTACTTGGCAATAGTGATATTTAGCATACTGATAACAAGCCATGCTGCAGGTGCAATCTTCAAGTTTAGTCTGTGAAGAAAAATGGGTCTTTGTTTGGATCTCTTTTAGTAGCAATGAAGTAACAATGAGTTTCAAACAAGTCTTTACAACTCTGTGTGCGAATCCTGGAGATCTGGCATCACATTCTGCCTTTCCCAGAAAGAATTGGCTTTTTCCATCTCATTCTCTTTGGTGATATACAGGTCATGCTGATAGACAATGAAAAAGAAATGAGAAATGTCTTCAGAATCTTCGGGGATAAAAATTAACAGTGGAAACCTTAGTATTCTAGTTGTACTGATAACACCTTTAAAAGCATGACTTACTCTCTTTTTTCGTTGTTTTTTTTTGTTGTTGTTGTTGTTCTTTTTTTAATGGTGTGCAGATGGATAGCAATGATTTCTCTGATATTGTTATTGACTCTCAGCTGCAGCAGATCGGAGGGTGCCTTCTTCTATACGCGAACACAGCGGTTCCAAGAAATAAAGAAGAGCATTCTGAGAAAATGTTTTTGTTTTTGTTTTTTTTTTTTCTGATTCTTAAAGCTTTGAAAAGCATTTTTCTAATATTCCTGCATTTTTATTTTTCATTTTTTTATTTTAAAACAGTATGTGATACCGAGTATAGTGTTTGTTTGTTTTTAAGGAGGAAGGTTTTTTGTCTGTGCTATAACAATATAAGGTTGATTTCTAGATCAATGTACTTTACAGTTATTATGGACGAGTTCTCTAGTGATCCTCCTAAACAAGTGAAGACGAATTTGTCAGTGAAAGAAATAAACTGAGGCAGGAAAATGGAATTTGTCCTCAGAGCAATGAGTTAATGGCACAGGAACAGGATTCATGCCTAATCTACACGCTTTTATACGCTCTCTTGAAAGTATGGAGAAAACAGAACTTTGGCATGAAGCCTCTGACTTTTTAGATTACTGCTTGAGAAGAGGCTAATGTACCTACTTCTCTCTGACAATGAAAGGAAGTTAAGAGACCAATTCAGACACAAGTCCCTCGGGGTGGTCCCATTCTGATTTGTCTCAATTCCGAGTCCAGATAACTGCATTTTCTATCATCTCTTCATATCTAGGGCAAACTTCGGCCTGGTATTTTCTTTGTTTATAAATGTGTGAACCTCTGGAATCTGTTTCCCTTTTCATCAGAAGAATATTCCCTAGCCTTGTTGTGAAGCATCTTGTAAAGATTATTTCAACCCACGGTTCGAAGATGGTAACAATTTTTAGTGTAGGAAAATGACTATAGACTCTGAAACAAACAGAAAGTAGAGTAAGCCTGGTGTCTGATGGATACAGATTTTCACACAATAATGTTGGTTATATGAATAAGGTTTATGTTCAGAAACGCCTTCAGCAAATGAAAATCTTAATTTGCAATATGTCAATTGTGAATGTCTACCAAATGCTGTTTTCAAGTAAAAAAGCTAAGCCAAATTAAAACATTAAAGGAAGGAAACTTGGTGAATTGCATCTCTGCTAAAATTACCTGCCCTCTAATTCCAGGCTCTTACATACATACTGTTTTTGTTTTGTTTGCAGTTTGTTTTCAGAGTAGTTTAACAGGTGGTCATACTTATGTTTAGCCAAAGGACAGTTAAGTAGTCCAGGTCTCATCAGACACTGAATATCCAAGACAAGTACTTAAATGAATGGCCAGTATGTTAATTATTTCATGCTCCTTGTAGTCTTTTTTATTTCTGTATTAAGGATATTTCCTTCTTTTGCCTAGATGACAGCAAAGCATTGAATTGTGAAGTCATGATTTTTTGATAACTTCCAATTTGATTTGATGTGAAGAATGACCTCAAGATGCTGAGTGGTGATTCCAAGATACATGAAAGACAAAAACCACAGCTGATAAAAGCAGAAGGGTGCTAGCTTGTAATCACTGAATGTACACAGTAAGCGGCTACAAAAGATTGTTTCTCCTTTGAAATGCAATGCAAGCTTGTGATATTTTTTTTTCTTGGAAATGAGATTTTAAGTTATGGAAGCTTGAGTCCTTTGTTCTAAATTTGCATCCAATTAGTGGGGAAAAAAATATATAGATAAGCTGGAGATGTATGACACACCTAACCACCATAGATATTCTCTGACTCCTCAGTATCTCAGTTATTATTTGTCATATTCTGGAAAAAAAATGCAACATTATAACACTATATATATACATGTATACACATGGACCAAGATATAGGTGTATGTATTCATATATACACACATGTATATAACGTTAAGCTGGAATAATCAGAAGCAGGCACTAAATATTATTTTGAAACTATCCTGCAGAACATTCTAGGGCACTGTTTAGTTTTCTGATAATTTGGCTGCCTGAGTTTTACCATCTTCTGTCATAAGACTGGCAAAATTAAGGTCAGTGCAAGATGTACAACTTCTGTAATTCTGTGGTCTGAAATTTGCAACATTTGATTCAAAAGATCATCATGAAGCAAAATGCACCAACCCACAAGTTTGTGAAGGTGCTGATTTGAACTTGGTGACAGCTGTGTATTTGAAGTCATGGGGAAACTGAAGAACACTGGAAATACAGGAGTGGGGAGGGAGGAATCCACTTTAGGTTTCTACTGTAGAATTCCTGTACATTTAGGAGGCTTTGAAATTGTAGGCTTTCAGCACTTCATTTCTAGCTATTTCTCAACTCAGCTTTATTCTGCGTGTAAGTGAAATTTCTATTGTCTGATCACTAGGAATTTTTATTAAAAAAAAAAGTCAGTGTACCATGTCTGCTGATGGTATGGACTTCTCACTCTAACATTTCTGTGTAGGCTTCCGATATTCTGTAATTGAAGGTTAGCTGCAAGGCTTGTTTTATCTCTGGATTTGTAATGTATTGTTACGAAGGCAATTACCATATTTCTAAACAGAGAGAGATACAGGCTAAAATGACAAATCAGTGTTGTATGGCAATCCTATGTGACAGAAGTCAGTATGTCTGTACACGCTTTTGTAGCAAGATTTGAATACATCACTGGAACATGAGTGGCAAAAATTCCCGTTGCATGCTGCAGTGTAGGTCAGGGTAATGCTGCTTAAGATCAGCTCTTGCTTGTTCTGAATTGTTGCACTCCTGGAGCTGTATTTGAAAATGCATCTGATTAGACAGACAACAACAAAGATCTGCATGCAAAGAATAAAAAATGTTGCTAGAGACTGGAGAAAAATAAATAAAAACTGCCCCACCCTTATCCTTAAATATTTACTCATAAAGAAAAGATGTAGAAAGATTTAATTTCTGTGGAGAGTTCTTTAAGATCGTATTTTCTTCTTAATCTTTTGTTCTCTCATTCATGCAGCCATTTACTATACTGTAGCAAAGGGATGTTTCAATTTTGACCGTCTTCTGCAGAAATTCTTTACCAAGACTGTCTCTGTTTACTGTTTAGCTTAACCACAGTAATTTTGCTATGGGACCAAGATTTTACATGAAGTTTCCCTGATTGATATTTTTTCTAAGATACCTTCATTATTCATTATTCCATCTACTGGAAGATTATCATTAATTTTTCTAGATGTTAGTTCAAAAGCACCATGCTCAATTTTGGCTATCATTTCGAAAAAAAAAAATAAAAACCATCTTGTTTATAATGGTGTTCTTCATGATAAGTTTTTTTATGATCCAGTAGTCTTCAGAATTGGCAACTTTGTAATTTGAAGACTTGGTGGACAGATGTTTCATTATTGTTGAGAGTACAGATTATTTTCCTACGTTTAATCATAGTTGCTGTAGTTACAGTCAATGCAAAAAATTGCACTATTCAGTATGGATTTTTTTGTTGTTGTTTTTTGGTTTTGTTTTGTTTTTTTTTTTTTTTTAAAGTTTCCTGCCAGTTCTGTTTAGTTTGCTCATACCACACGACATTCTCCTGCTTTTTCTTGGTGTTCTTTTTCTCGTGGTTTGAGGTTGGGGTGATGGATGGTAACAGTTTAATAGACAAGAATGGCTCTCTTCATCTGGATAAACTTACTTCATAAGTACGAACACGTGTTCCTGCATTCTCTAGTAGATCAGTGTAGCTTTTCAGCTCGAATATTTTTAAATCTCCATCAATGAACAACTGTCTAATTTCTATTGGCGAATCCTGCTTTCCTTGCTTTCAGACATGAGTTGCTTGCTGCTTCTCTCAGCCTCAAAGTAACAAGTCTGTTGTTTACCTTTACTTCATGGTTTTGCATGTCTGTTTGAAGAGACATGCTTATGTTCCTGAGTGGTGGTGGTGTTTATTTTAGTTACTATTAGTACCATGGTGAAGTTTCTTTCTTGATGTTCATAAAACAATGCTATTTCAAAAATGTAAGTCTTAGACAATGCCTGTATTACTGTGCTTGATTGCTCACGCATTCAAAGTGTAAATATTATAAGGACTTGTCTCCAGTTAACTTAAATATTCTGCTGCCTGGAATGACCTTTTGAATTTTCTCGCTAAAACAAACAGAAATATCCCACAGTTTATCCCCTAGAACTTTTAATAATAATAATAATGCATTAGACTTCAAAATCTGATGTTTGTGTAACTGCTGTTTCAGCTCAGCTCTGTACGGCAGTTTTGAAATCTGAAATGTACAATAATACCTGGTTATCATTTGAGCTTTTTCAAGATATTCCACAGACTTGAAGTATCAGACTCCAAAGGTAAAAGTTTAAATGAAGTTTCTTAGAGGAATTTTTAGTTGTCACAAATGCCAAAGATGTTTGGAAGGAAGATGTTTGTCGTCACATAGGAGCTTTGCAGTAAGTGTTCTAGTACCTGCCAGTCTGTATCAGTAGAAACTGTGCCTCCTCCCCGCTCCAGAATTTGCCATTATTAGAACCTTTCCCTTGCACAGTTTGTTTCAAAGGGACTGCAAAGTCTGAAGTCAGCTCCTGTGACTGCAGCTTGAGGCATCCTGCTCAGTTGTGTTGCAATCCACAACAATTAGTTCCAGATGAGAATAATCAAAAAGAAAATAATGAGGATTTGAGCCACATCTCATGCTACTCTGGTTAAATAAGCTAGCTCTATGAAGATAAACCTATTATGTAAATTGTAAAGCAGTATCAGGAAGCACCTGGATCAGCAGTTATTTCTAATTTTTATGGCTGTTTCTGTTTAAAGGAATAAAATGTCTCTCTGGTTGTGTAACTTTATTTAGCATAGTAAGGAAGCAGCACCGAGTTCCTCAGCCTCTTCAATAGTCTCATCTGAATGAGGTTGTGTGCTAACTTCACTCTACTGTATGCGTAACTGTATGCAATAATTAAATATTAGATAAGAAACAAATCAGTAGGAGAACTTGTATTTTACTACAACACTTCATTTCAATTCTCCAAATGGTTTCTTCACTCGACTCACAAGTAAGAGACTAGTCAATTATTGATCAATGTTCTTCATTGTAGTACCGTCTGTGAAGATGCACGTGTAATCTTTACTGGTATTTGTTAATATCTTTTTAGATAATTCTTAAGTCTTGATTAGCTGAATTTCACAGAAAGGTTAAGTGCTGTCCAATGAAGAATAGTGGCATTATTTCAAACAAAGTATTTTTGTCCAGAGCGCCCGGTTCATTGCCACTGTTAGAGATGAGCTATCGTGCTTCTCTGCTATAGCTTATTGCTGTTCATGAGTGTGGAAATCTTTATGCCCTTATGATGTAAAAGACTGCCAGGCATCTTTAAAGAAAGGCCACTTGTTTCTCAAATGTTGACAATCCCATGAATATGTAAGGCTTCATTTCTATCGTAATGCAAGAGGGGACAGGCAGAAACTCAGATTTTCTCCCTCAACAAATAAAACTTTTGGTTTAGAGGGAGCTGTAAAAAAAAAAAAAAAAAAAAAAAAAAAAAAAAACACCTATGAAACAGAAGCTGAATTGCTGAATTCTTCTTCTGTCCAGTAAAGAAAGGTAGGTCAGGAGGGGAGATTCCTGTCATGATGACATGAGAGTAGGATTTGGGGAGCTGATTGCTAGGGGACAATGAGATGGTATAGTCTCTGGAAAGTTTTGACGCACTGGCTAAATTCCAAGGCATTATCATTTTAAATGTACTTAAGTTATTGCTTGGGTTACTTAAGAGATTTATATTATATATAAAAGAAATAAAACATATAGGGTATTGGTTTTATTTCTTTTTTTTTATTCCTATATTTGGGCAGTATTGGTGCTTTGAAGGTAATCTTTAGAAGCTAGCTGAATGTTCATCAGTTAGGAAGCAATCTGATTTTCTTTCTCAACATTAGCCTTTTACCTCTAACTATCAGTATTTTCAAGGCGTTCACTACAGTCACTTTATTTTATCCAATATGTCAAATAGTTGTAGATTATTCCAGGGGGAATTAAATAAATGAGCAACATTCTATACTGTCGTTTCATTTCCCCAGATATTCAAGTGACTTTGAAAAGTGATGTATTGAAGGCTTCAGTCCCTTGCTAAAGGGGAGATCAAAGGAATACTCCTGTAAAGTTGTTCCTTCTTAAATAACAGGGAAGAGAAGAAAGAATAATCAGGCGCTACATATAATACAGACTTCTTTTACACTAATTCTAAAAATGTGGTTTTCAGGTTCATTGAGCCTGATATACCACTGCAAGTACCTTTTATTGTGACATTAATAGCCCTTTCAAGATCTAATTAAGTTAGCTGAAGGTTTATATAACTGAAGGTTATATAACTATTATGAATATATAAATTAACAGCCCTTTAAGGATAAATGATTGAGCTGCTGCTGATAAAGCTATTCACGTGCACATGTACCTCCAGTTGTTTTTTCCATGTCTTGTTTCTTTTCTTTTAATAAGCCTCTGGATCAGGAGTCCACTGGTCCGTATACTTTTTCAGAATACTGCCATAAACTACATTCAGTTCATTGATTAGCAGCTAATGAAGCTTGTTACAAATCATTACTGTCAAAGCTGCTAAAATGCCGAGTTTGGCTTTGGAAGCTCGAAAATGTGAACTGCTTATGCAAATTCAAAACAGCATGAGTATCAGTTCTGATTTGTATCCTGCAACATCTGAACAACCACAAGCAAAGGTCAAATCAATTATTTTCTGCTTGGTGACCACTGAATCTTGGCATTTTAAGTTTTTAATTGATACCAGGATTTTATAAAATATAGTTTAATGCTGAGCTTCTGGAAAAACATAGCTTTCCTAAATCTGCAAAAGTTGTTCAAGATTCTCATAAAAATACTTTATTTATTTTTTCTGAGATTTGTTGCTTTTATTCCCAAGAATATATATATATATATTTTTTTTTTGTTAAGGCAGATAATTAAAATTTGACCACAGTACTTGCTAGTGCAAATAGCTTAACTCTATGAAAGTCATCAAAATTGTGCAGGTTTGTCAGCTATAAGTTAACTTAAGAATAAAATACAATCTGGGGTTGCTCTGCTTTGTTCAAAACTGTGTTGGTAGTT
The DNA here is from genome assembly GCF_023343835.1 of Lagopus muta. NCBI lineage: Eukaryota > Metazoa > Chordata > Aves > Galliformes > Phasianidae > Lagopus > Lagopus muta. The sequence continues at coordinate 35,765,423 of NC_064436.1, read as the reverse complement.
CATGTGATAAACTTTAGACTTTGTTCAGAAAGAGTGCTCTTGTTTAAAGTCTTCAACCACCATTACAGGCAAAGAAAATTTGATGGATCTTGGCATTCTATGTCTGTAATTAACATCAGGATTTTGTAAATCATGTCATATCCTTAAGAACTATAAATTGCCTTTATATTCTTAAGTATTGTGTTCGTTTTCTTTTGGTGTACTGAATTGTGAAGCCTAGATGCTAGGCTAAGATAACATTTTAATGTGTGAATATTTTTCATATTTTTTTGCTGTCTTTAGGAAATCTTTGTCAAACAGTATTAACTTTGTTAAATTTAAATTAATGCAGACAGCTCATATAAAGACACTCGTATGTAAAGCACAGCATGTGTAATTTACTAAAATGCAGAAGTTAATATGAAGAGTTTTAGGAAAAAGGAATTACATCAAGTGCAATTTAATTGATTTTAAAATCATTTTATTTCAAAGGGAGGTTTGATATTTTTTTCAAAAGCAATCTCTTTTTGGTTGTGCAGAGTTCTCACTGTTATGAGCTTTCATTATGATCTCACTGTTACAGGAGGTAGAATAGGTTCCACACACCATATTTCATCAATTACTTTTTGCTTTCAGTAGTACACTTTTCCTTATATAAGACTTTAATAAGCGTGATAATGTGATGCTATTACTAATTATATCTTTAACTTATCTGTATTAAGATACATTTTTGGAACTTGGTGAGCTATTTGCTTTTAGGCTGGTTCTATTTTTTTATTTATTTATTGTTTTCTAATTTCATTATGCCCAATTCTTTGTTTTGTTCCATCAATGCTACTAAAATCTGTCTTCTGGAGTGCTACTCACTTACCTATATGAATGTTGCTGGATGTAATACTACATATAAGCAATCAAATAGTGGCAAAACTATTGGTTAGTTTTGTTGGTTACCAAACTACATAGCAGCTGAAATATCATACCATAAAATGTTTTAATAATCTGATGAATAGTAATGAACCTTTCTGTAAATTCCATAATAAATTTGAAAATATTCAGTCTTTCACATCTGTAAACATGGAGTGTTGCAGTTATTTCGGGGTCATAATTTCCATCATGTTCAGTTTCTTTTCTGTTTTTTAAAAATGTTTGTTATAAACAGTGACAAAATTATAAGTGAAAAACAATGAATATTTATTTATTTATTTATTTATTTATTTTGGAAGTCTGACATGAAGTAGAAATCTTTCTACTCTCAGACAGTTAGAACACAACAGAAATGCCAAAGATCTGGAGATGGACTTTGCAATTGATGTTTTGGGCAAAACTTGCTAAAAGATGCTGCTGATGATACTGTCTGGTGTTTGGGGGTTTTTACTGTTGGTTGATATGTTGTTGTTGTTAGTGGTTTTTGTTGTTCTTTACACTGTTTTCTCTTCATGTTTTTCTTTGTATTCTTTCTCACTTTAGTTTAAAAGCAAGCTCTCAAACATTTCAAGTCTTTTTTTCTTTCCTTCAATGATTATATCCAAAACCTAAGGATTTGGGTTGATTTTTATGAAAACTGTGTTAAGTCATAGACTGAGCTTATGTAATCAAACAGCTGTTATTACCTATGTTCTGTGCAAAATCTAAAGAATCTTCTATTGGAAAATGCTAGTTAGGTATTTAGTGAGACCAATGTTATTAACGCCTCTGGTCACTCTTTAATTTCACTTGAGGCATTCACAAAGACAAACGTGTTTTGGCATGATGTTTGGCGTGCAATTTTCAAGTCACAGCAAAGGAAAATAGCTCTCAGCAGCCAGGAGGTTAGAGATCCATTTGAGAAGCTGTCGACACCTTGTTGAGATTTTCTGTAAGGAAGACTTAAGCACAGGGCCAGTCACTATGCTGGCTGTCAGGGGAGGCTCTGGTCAAACAGCTTTACTGTTTCTGACACAGCAAACGACACGGTATCAATTGCTCCAACCAGGAAGGAGAATAGCTAAAGTAAGAGATGCAGGGTTTGCTTTTACATAGCAGTAGCTGGGAGGACTTGAAGAGTTATCCTTTTAGTCAGAATTGCACATTGAGATAATAATGCAAATGTAGTGAATTCCCATGCATTATCAACTCTGAAATAATGCTTTTCTGAAGGCACTGAAACAATTGTGCAGAGAAGAAACCCTAATCATTATGGTTCTGTTTGTGGTTTTTTTTTTGTTGTTTGTTTGTTTGTTTGTTTGTTTTAATGACATGACTGCATTTACAATTTATTTTCATTGTAAGCCTGGAAATAGATAGTTGAGGAGCATACCTAAAAAAGGGCAGTGTTCCAGTAAATGTCATCAGAATTTTAGCACAGTCAATGTGTTTCTAAGGAACGCTTGAACTCTTTGATATTGCCATTTGCTCTGCAGAAGCTGTTCTGTTGGAAGAGTTTTGGCTGATTTCTGCAGGATAAAGCAAACTTGTCCTGTGAGAGGATTTATTCTGTTTATTCGTGTAGCCCTGAAGGCTTGAAAGCACACTGCTATGGAGTACACTGAAATAACTGTTTTACATTCTTCAAAAAAGGAATGACTGGAGGACAAAAAAAAAAAAAAAAGTAATATTGCACTGTTTTACTTAGCAAAATTGTTGATAAGTAGGATGGCAGAAAACATTCATTTTACCTGTTCTCATTGCTCATCTTTTTGTACTCTGTTCACTTCCCAGATTTCTGTTCTGTGCCCTCTTCACTGTATTTTCTTGTTACAAAGACCTTGGTATGAAGGAGGCTTCCTTGCACAGGAATACAATTTTGCTTGTATATGGATCTCCAAATTTACAGCCTTGGCCATTAGAATTTAATAAAAACAAATCCATATATCAGTGGAGAATGTGAACAGCAAGTGTACTTAGCTCTGCAACCTTACAAAATTGTATATTTCAAAAGAGCATTAATCTAGGCAAGGAAGGGCAGAAATATGCATAGAAATGTATTAAAGAGTGGCAAATGGTACTTCTCATAAATAGGCTCTTTTTGTACATAAAAAAAAGTCCGAATGAGTAACCCCTGAGGAAATCAATTCCCAAATGGCTCCTATAATCCTCAGAGGCCAACTCAGTGCTCTTTTAGCTCTAATTGTATTGACAGCTGGGTAGTTCCAACTTTATAGCAATTTATCTTCCTACTGAATATTTATTGAGAGTTTTCTTGTAATAGTATTGACCATACGTTAACAAAGAAGCAGCGGATAATAGCAAAAGTCCTGCAGTCCTGACAGATGTGCTCTCGGTGTGGGAGCTTTTGCTAACAGCAATGGGCCTTAAGGCATATGCACGACAAAATAAAACAATACTTTGTATAAAAATATAGCATTAGCTAAGTGGATAAAGTTAGCAAATCATTTATATTCAGTTCCTGATTTTTAAACCAGATTGTCATGGTAAATTTTATCACATATAAATTTTGTCTATAAATACATGGTAAATTGTACACATATAAAATTTTGTGGAGATAAACATGCAGAACTAAAATTCAAAGCAAATGCTGAGAGCACTGTGTTTTTTTCATAAGATTATTCCAAAAGATAAGTTATTGTAAAAATAATAATAATCTTGTTGTACTTTTTTTTGTCATTCTTTGTCAAAAATTTTCTTTAAATAGTATGATAAATTCATTGAAAATTAGGATCTGACACGCAGCAGAAACGAGACTTCACTTAAGAGTGACAAAAAGTTTGCAATGATCCTACAGTATAACTCTGTGGAGGGTTCTGCTTGAATCTGAGGAGCACAAATACTGAAGCAGTGAGCAGTGGGGTCTTTTTCTTTCTTTCTCTCTTTCTCTCTTTCTCTCTTTCTCTCTTTCCCTCCTCTTTCTCTCTCTCTCCTCTCCCTCTTTCTCCTTCTTTCCTCTCTTTCTCCTCTTTCTCTCTTTCTCTCTTTCTCTCTTTCTCTCTCTTCCCTCTCTCTTTCTCCTCTTTCTCTCTTTCTCCTCTTTCCTTCTCTCTTCTCTCTTCTCTTCTCTCTTTCTTCTCTCTCTTTCTCTCTTTCTTCTCTCTTTCTCTCTCTCTTTCTCTCTCTTCTCTCTCTTCTCTCTCTCTCTCTTTCTTTCCTCTCTTTCTCTCTTTCTTTCCTCCTTTCCTCCTTTCCTCCTTTCCTCCTTTCCTCCCTTTCCTCCTTTCCTCCTTTCCTCCTTTCCTCCTTTCCTCCTTTCCTCCTTTCCTCCTTTCCTCCTTTCCTCCTTTCCTCCTTTCTTTCTTTTTTTCCCCTTTTAAACAATTTAAATGTATTATGTGGAACAAACTATTTTTTCCCAGAGAAGACTGAGAGATCCAGGTTGTCCTCTTTTTCATCTTTCATGTCTCTTGCAACCCCTTCTTCCAGATAAAGACAGTGGAAACATTTGGGCCTGGAGGTGAAAGAACTGTTCGGAATCCTTTGTAAGATGTAGTAGTGTGCTGCTTGATTGGAGGAGTGTGAGCAGGACGAGGTGTGCGTTTGTATGCATGCGCTGCATGTACCTGATCTCAGTTTTGTATCCCAGTCATCTGCAAGGAGTCTGAAATACTGATACTGAGATTAATCTTAAAATCTTCCAATCTGGGGTAAAATTAAGGAAACCTTCATTTATAAAACCTTTCATAGTGCTTTTTAGATTTTACCGATGACCCTAGACTGCATGCTAATAGGATCAGTGTCTTGTGGCCAGTACTACCTGCAGCTCACTCCTCATTGTGAATGTGCAGTTTGTGCTGATTGCCTTTTCTCAGAAGATACTTAGCAAAGTAGTGTGCTATGTCTGCATGTTATCAGGCAAGCGCAGACATTTGAGCATCTCATTGTAAGACTTGATTTTTTGTCTCTTAAAATACTGCTCATGTGGATACAGCGAAGGTTATCGTCTTCGTAGACAAGGTATTAAGACGCTATTAGTTTTAAAACAAAAAAATCTGTAATGACCAAGTGTGGATTTCAGTAACAGAGTAGCTTTTCTTCAGAAAACAAACAACTATCTCCCTCTAGGAATATGTTCTCCAAACAGGGTTTTTTATATTGATCACCTGAGCAGACCTTTTTGTCTTTTCCTCTTTTTTGTTTATGAAAACCTGCTCTGTTGTCATTCAGCACTCTATTGCTAATTTCTTTTGTATGGCAGACACTTGGACCAGTAAACACAGCAATTCAATTTTGCATAGTGACTGCTGCCTCAGTGACCTTTATACTTAGTTATGGTGTGTGCATATTAAATGTTAATATTCGTATTTGATCCAAGTCATTCACCAAACTTTTGGCAGGAACTAGGAAGGTAAAACATTCCTTTACATAATCAGTTCAGCAATAGTCATCTCTATTCATTGCAACTGAGATATTCTGTTATTGTAGTACTTCACCTTACCTCACTCATTCGTACCCTCTGCATTGTCTGTAGAAGTTTCACTGAAACTTCTGAAACTCCTGACTATGCCTAAATTACCAGTCATTTAGTTTCTTCCAGCAAGTTAGAAATAAAGACTCAGTCCAGTAATGTAGCAGGCTAAAACTCATCCCCCATTTGCTGAACAATTTTGAAAATATTAGAGCCTTATGAGGCATTTTGATTCTGGACCTTCTTCATTAAACTCAAAGCTGTGACATTTCGTTTTTCCTCTAGCTCCTGGCTCCCCTGCTCCCAGGTTTGGGCCCATGTTCCATAAGTAGTTCTGCTTTTATCTGTGACACAAACCCTAGTTTGTGCTGCAGTATGTTCAGCAAGGCATTTCCATCTGCTAGATTTACTTCAGAACTTGAGCAGTTCATGAGGAAATGAACCTAGCAATGGCAAACTGGTTTGGAACTTCATAGCTGAATGCTATGAAAAGAACAGAAATTTTTATTTAAATTCTAGTCTTGAATTCCAAGTCTAGCATCCTGCTTTGAGAATAAACATTTTAGCTTTACGAAGTCCTGTAGCACAACAACAAAGTGACTGTTAGATATAAAGACTTGGGAACTGTTTACATGAAGCAGGAACGAAGGGCAACAAGGAGCCCATAAAGGGGATCCTTTATGCTCAGCCCCTCCTCTTTCCCGGATTAAACTTCCCCAGTTCCTTTAGTTGTTCCTCATCAGGCATATTCTGCAAGCACTTCACAAGCCTTGTTGCCCTTCTTTGGACCTGCTCCAGCACCTCAATGTCCTTTCTGTGGTGAGGTGCCCAAAACTGAACACAGTACTCAAGGTGAGGCCTCACCAGTGCTGAGTAGAGGGGCAGGATGACTTCTCTATTCCTGCTCACCACACCATTCCTGATACAAGCCAGGATGCCAAAGGTCTCTATCTAGCTGGTTTTCTTCCTCATTGTCTCATCTTCTGTGACGTAGGGATGGTTTGCTCCTGCACCTTTAAAATAACTTCCTTAAAGTATTCCTGGCCTTCCTGGGTTCCCATGCCTTTCAGAGCTACCTCCTAAGGGCATCTCTCAACCGTGGTCCAAAAGAGACTGAAGTCTGCCTTCCGAAAGTCCAAGGTGGCAGTTCTGCTGACTCCCCTCTGTGCTTCAACAAGGATAAAAAAATCTATCATTTTGCAATCACTTTGCCCCAGACAGCCTCCAACCTTTACGTCCTCCGCAAGAACTTCCCTGTTCCTTGTTCCCTGACTTCACCAGCTGTCAAGAAATTATCTCCCATACACTCTAGTAACCTTCAGAACTGTTCCCTTTCTCCTGTCTTATAATTCCAGCAGATGGCTAGGAAGTTGAAGTCCCCCATGAGAACAAGGAGTAAAAACTGTGATACCTCACCCAACTATCTGTAAAGTATCTTATCCACCTCTTCATTGGTTGGGAGGCCTGTAGCAAACTGCCACGGTGATGTCACTCTTATTTATCTTCGCTTTTATTCTGATTCATAAGCTCACAACTCACCATCATTAATTTTCAGACATGCGCAATTTTTCCTAACGTAGAAGGCCACACCACTGCCTTTCCTGCCTTGCCTCTCTCATTTGAAAAGTCAGTAGCCATCCATCAAGGTGCTCCAGCTGTGTGAATCATCCTACTATGTTTCTGTGATGGTGACTGTATCATAGTTTTCTGACTGCACAGTGTCCTCCAGCTCCTCCAGGTTGTTATCCATGCTGCATGCATTAGTGTAAATGCACCTGAGCTGGGCCACCTTCTGATTGAGAGAAGCCCTAATACCCTCTTGACCATACTCAGGTGTTTTCATAGTAAGCAACCTCACACCAATTCTTGTGTTCTTCCTACAAAAAGATGTGTTGTCCTCCTCCTTCACCAAAACACAAGACTGTGGGATATTACTTGCACATCCCCTTACCACAAACACTAGCATGTTACCTACAGGCTCCTTTCTACTGACCTTGGTTTCACCCCCTCCCCTCCCTTTCATACCTAGTTTAAAGTTCCATCAGTGAACCCTGCCAGCTCCCATCGTAAAATGACCTTTTGAGAAAATAGCAAAAAAATCTCTAAAAAAGATTGTGTTGTAAAGGATTGTTTTTCTTTAGTTGTGGATGTTGTTGATAATTCAAGAGAATTAAATTTCAAAGAAAAAGGACAGCCTAGACAGCTCATGAAGTGTCTTAAAACAATAAAGGCAGTGAGAAATTCACCATATCCGGGGAAGCCTGCATTACAGAAGTTATTAATCCATCTTGTGAAAGGGTAAGGATGGCATTCCTAGGTTTGATGTGCAGAAGGCTATGGTGCCTATATGCATAATCACCAGTAATCTATACTCATGTAGTTGTAGATCTCATGAAAACAGCAAATACTATAGATGTATTAACAGTCTACAGCAAATGATTTACTTTTATTTTTCTCAAATACAATGAGCTGTGCTTTCTGAACTATTTTTTTTTTTTTTTTTTTTTAAAGAAAGTGTTAGTATCTTCTAGCAGCCCGTTTTCCTAAGACAGCATCTTACAGACCTTACACATACAAGCAGCTTTAATCTCAGTTTCTTGGGCATCTGTCATTAACTGTATTCTGCCTGTGGATCAGAAGAAAATCGGATTAGAAGTGGGCAAGGAATTCTTAAGAGTGTTTTACCTTTAGAGAGAGATATTAATGTTGATTTGATTTTAGGCTGTTGTGTTTTATGACTTGCATTTTGATTATATCTGATTAACTTAGGGGAAGGCTATGAAAGATGAAAGATTAAGTCATGCTAGTTTGAAAGAGATAAAGGATGATAGATGAGAAGAACTAAATAACCCACTTGACCAAGCTAATACACTCAGTAATCATTAGCCACTTGCATGATGCTCATCATACTTTATCTGCAAATAAGCAACACAAACTTGATTTATAAATACTTCTCTTTTTTTTTTTTTTCAAATAAAAACACTGTAAACACTGTTAACTGTCTGCTTTGATTTCAAATCGCATTTAATTTTATTATTCTGTTGGCTAAGAGGTATTTGGGAATATGATAGTAAGTCCTCAAGACTTTCTAAATTAAAGCACAAATACTTATTTTTCAAAAAAATTGGATGGTGTTCTTGTGATCATCTGTATACTGTCTGTGCAGAATTAGCAATTTGACATTGTCAAAATCAAAAAGCCAAAAATTACCCTGGAGAAGTAACTCAAATAAATCCTTGTAATTAAGAATTAAGGAGACTCCAGCATTAGTTGGTAATATTTCTTATGAGGGAAGAATAAACAAACAAAAAAACCTGTCCTCACAGACATCTGTCACAAATCTAAAGGATTTATAAGAATAATTGTATAACCTGTACACAGTTATGGCCTGTAACTATCAAAATGTAGACAGGAAATGCATCCAGAAGCTCTGACAGTTGTCTCCATTTTAAATTGTGACTGGATTTGAGAAACCAGGATGATTAGGTCAACCTCACTGGGCTACGTTTATAGAAACCAAGGTGATGTCTTCCCAGCGTTGGGATTTGTTTGAATTCTGTATCTATACTTGATGTTCTAGTCCTCTGAACAATTCAAAACTGTTGTTTTAATTGCATCTTTTTTAGTATATCACCATCTACACTTCTAAATTGTGTTTATCCTGCATTCAAGAGCTATCAACAGTGAGTTAAATGTTGTTAAGTTCAAATAATACTATTTTGAAAGTTCCAGTCTGGTAAATGTCACGAGGTTCTTCTTTAAAGTCTGGATTGACCTGGGCAATGAAGTACCCTTTTTTTAGAAAGAACAGCTTTGAATGTAGTCCCCAAGGGTAATTATAATTTTCTGGAACTTATTAGCATTCAAAGCAGCATAGGTAGAAGAGCAATATGAGCCTTGGGAGCCAACTTGAGGGGACAGTAGTGCATATATTATTGTAGCTGTGCAATAATATTTAGCTGTATAAAGGGATGCATTGCAAAAAATATTTTTGACTAATCCAAGTATTTTCTTGTAATTTTTCTGCTATAACATGTTCACAGAATCACAGAAGTGTAGGGGCTGGAAGGGACTTCCAGAGATCGACTTCAGCCCCCCTGCTGGGGGTCCCCTATATCAGGCATTCATTTATTATGTAGTGAGATTAGATTTTTCACTGTAGATTTAAAAGTAAAAGTTGTAGTTCACTTAGTATGGAAAGTTAAATTACAGTAAACATCAAGCAGTTTGACTGAGCCAGATGTAATTATTCATCCAGCTTTCACTTGATTGTATTTAGTTTCCTTAATTTCAAAGTTTTCATGGCCTGCTCTCATTTTACTCCTTTTGGCATTAGTGGCTGATCTTCACTGGGATTTGATTGACTCATTCTACTAGCTGGTTTGGAAAACATCACTGTATGTTTAATATTCTACAATTTCAAATCCTTACAGTAATGGTAGCTGCTTTATTCCAAAGAAGTCTATATTGTTTTACATGGAAAAAAATTGAGTAGATAGGCTTTTCCAAGGAATCTCTATGACTACTTTCAATTTGAAGTAATGTCTTAGCAGCATCTGGAAATGTATCCCAGCCATCTTAAGAAGTTTAGAACAAGATCGTACAGTTCTTACACTAATTTTGTTGCTTCAGATGGGGTATTTGAAACCAAGCTGTAAGATTGTGGGATGTGCAGTCTGAAAATTAGATTCTTAAGTTTATAGATATACACTATCTTATGATATAATTATAAATGGTGTGAGCAAGCTATATGGGAAATGAAAGTCCTTAGAAGATATTGTAAGATACATTGTAATGATCCAACAGATTCCTATCAACAGGATTCAACACAGATGTAATAATGCATAAACAGCCACGTTTTCAGGCTGGCACTTATTACCTTTTGCATTCTCCTTCTTTCTCATGAAGACTGTTTTACTCAAGGGTAATAACATATACTTAGAAATCTTTATGAAAAAACTTTCACCCTTCCTTTGCTCTCTGTGAGTCTTAATTGTGTTCTCACTAGGGTGGAAGTAATACAGAAATATGATATGTGAGTGATGAGTTGCTTCTGAGAAGTCCTAGGCAGGATACTGCCATTAATGGTAATAACAGATGTACGTAGCCAGCAGTAAATGGGTTGCCAAGCATCTGAGACTTATTATCTGGAGGCTCACCATGTATCCATGTTTCTCATAGCAATGGAATATGGACACTGAATGAAACTGGAGGTCAGAGAAACTGTGAAACAGTGAAGCTGTTCAATTGTAAGTTATCCGTCTTGTATAGAAACAAAATACTGGGATGGTGTTCTGTATTTAGATAAAATTAAATATAATCAATCTTCCCTGTGGAAACTAGAGGACAGTGCATGACTTTTTTGCCTTCTTATTCTGTTTGCAAACTTCTCTAAGATCTGCCTTTAATTGGAATTTGAAAATTTCAAAATAGAAAGTAGTTTTTCTTACTGTGTGTCAGTATGTCAGTGCTCCTTAAAGCTCAGAAATAACCCTGGAGAAATCTTAATTGCTGTATTTATGAGAGACTTTAACTTTGAACAACATGGGAATAGTCGTATGTAAATAAAATCGACTGGAGTATACTTTCCTATCTCTTTATGTAATTTTGTAAATTCCTACTTCAGTGTAAAGACAACAAAATTTGGGAATTAGCTTTATTGCTCATCTCTTTTTATCTACTGTTACAATATACTACATTCAAAGTTTAAATTGAATAAGATAACATTATTAGGAAGAGAGCAAGTGGTCATTTGTTCAGGCTTTTTTATTTCTAAGCAATGAGGATGTTTATTTACGGCAAGGTCAGAAAAATTGGAAGGAATTTAATATCTCAAGATAATTTGATAATTATCTTCTGTAGAATAAAATAAAACACATATGGTAGTTATGAACTGTAATGTAAGTCCCAGGAATGCATTATGCTCATACAAGGGAGCATTTCTGTTAGAATGTCAGATAACGTTTGATGTTTTTTTTAAAGAGAGGCATAGGAACACATTATGCTGGTAGCCTCATAAACATGATGAAGGATTAGGAGCATATGGTGTAGAGATACACTTGTGAGTTAGTTTCTCTGTGTTCTTTCCCCTCAGCTCAAAAATCAGTGATGGACAATGCTTCTCATCTCATCCAAACTTTTACTTCCCCAGACCACCTCCTAATGCTTTTCCAGATGTGTTGAAAAGGCAAAACATTTGAACTGGAAGTCTCCCTAGAAAATTTCTCCTCAGTCTGTCAAAATATTTTTCTTTGGTAGAACACTGAATGTTCCTCTTATTTTTCTATTACTTTCTTCTATTTAACAATTCTCACACTTCTATACTCACTTTGCTATTCTAATGAATACGGAGCAAGGTTTTATCACAGCATGGGCAGGCATAACATCAGATCATTTCTAAACTTTAGTAAATGGCTACAACAGTGTCCAGTGCCAGTAATTAAACTTGATTGAATGGGCAGTCTCCTATCTCTAAAATATGACTAATTCAAATGGGATAATATTCTAGCAGTACTACCTATTGTCATTTGGTTTAAATGAAAACACATGCCCCTTAGATGTACTCATCTCAATTCATACTTTAAATGTTCTTATTTATCTTGTAAAAGATTAGCTATGTCTTATACAAGATCCAGCAGCAGAGGTGGTTTAGTATGAAATGGATACATACATCCAGCCTTATACTCTTTGCCATGTTTTCTGTGGTGTCTTTTAAAGGAAACTAGTGATGTAGTATGTTTACTGTTGATGAAAACAAAAGAAAGTATGCAGGAGGAAAGGTGCTTATGTGGAGGATGGCTTCATGATCTCCATGTTTTGTGATGTTTTATTTAAATATTAATCTTAATTTAGTTTTTTAGAGACTATGGACTGGCATTTGCTTTGCTGTTAAGTCTGACCATGTGTCAAAGCCAATGGGAAGAGCTGAGATTAGCGTGAAAGGAGACTGAATATGCAATCATCCTCAAATGAGCTAGCTTCTCACAGCCAAGAATCAAATGTGACCATTCCATTTTTTCTTCCAAGTCTTAAGGTAATGATCTCGTTAATATATCCAATTGGAAATTATACTGATGCATTGGTTTCATCTAAAGATCTATTTTAAAGTTAATTATATCCCTTGTGTGACAGGTCTGGTAAAGACTGTGAAAACTGTGTTGGAAAAAAGCACTGTATTAATTATGTTAAAAAAAAAAAAACAAAAAACTAGCTGTAGCATCAGTTGACCATTCAAATGCAGAAATGCTTTGAGAAGCTGCTGAATAGAGCCCATCAACATAGGAATAAGAGCAATTTCTCTTGATGTTACCTTACAAATACAATTCAGCCACTCAAAGTCTTGTCTAACATTTGAAATTTCAATTATTTACTTCCAAATGACGTCCAAATACAAATGCAATCAATTACCTACAATAGTTCAATCTTACTATAAAAATAAGGAACTGCTTGTCTTAGAGGGCAAAAGCTGAATTTTTATTTTGTTTGTTCCTGTTTAGCTGTTCAATTTTAAACATTTCAAAACTAAAATCTCAACAGCTCCCCAGACGCTAAACTTTATCTAGGTTCAGTCTGTACATTGATCTTTTCTAGCAGGGATGACAAATCATCAAAGTTGGCATGACCTTCACCAAAGGAAGGTCATGCCTAACTAATCTTGTGGCCTTCTATGATGGAGTGACGGCATTGGTGGACGAAGGGAAGGCGACCGATGTCATTTACCTGGACCTGAGCAAGGCCTTTGACATGGTCCCCCACCACATCCTCATCTCCAAATTGGAGGGAAGTGGATTTGATGGGTGGACGACCCGATGGATAAGCAATTGGTTGAAAGGCCGCAGACAGAGGGTGGTGGTCAATGGCTCTATGTCCAGGTGGAGGCCGGTAACAAGTGGTGTCCCCCAAGGGTCTGTCTTGGGACCGGTGCTCTTTAACATCTTTATTAATGACATCGATGAGGGAATTGAGTGCACCCTCAGCAAGTTTGCTGACGACACCAAGCTGAGTGGTGCGGTTGATACAGTGGAAGGAAGGGATGCCATTCAGAGGGACCTCGACAGGCTGGAGGGCTGGGCTCGGGTGAACCTGATGAGGTTCAACACGGCAAAGTGCAAGGTTTTGCATTTGGGCCGGAAGAACCCCAGGCACCTGTACAGGCTGGGAGGAGCGGTCCTTGAGAGCAGCTCGGCAGAGAAGGACCTGGGGGTCCTGATGGACGAGAGACTGAATATGAGCCAGCAGTGCGCTCTGGCAGCTCAAAAGGCAAATGGGATCCTGGGCTCCATCAGGAGAGGGGTGGCCAGCAGGGACAGGGAGGTGATTGTCCCTCTCTACACGGCTCTTGTGAGGCCCCATCTGGAGTACTGTGTCCAGGTGTGGAGCCCTCAGTACAAGAAAGACATTGAGATTTTGGAAAGGGTCCAGAGGAGGGCGACTAAGATGATCAAGGGGCTGGAGCACCTCCCCTATGAGGACAGGCTGAGGGAGTTGGGCTTGTTCAGCCTGGAGAAGAGAAGGCTGCGGGGTGACCTCATTGCAGCCTATCAATACCTGAAGGGAACCTACACCCAGGAGGGGAGTAAACTCTTCAAAAGGGCTGACAACAGCAGGACTAGGGGAAATGGTTTTAAGTTGAAGGAGGGAAGATTTAGGTTAGATGTTAGGGGGAAGTTCTTTACTAGGAGAGTGGTTAGGCCCTGGAACGGGCTGCCCAGGGAGGTTGTGGATGCCCCGTCCTTGGACGTGTTTAAGGCCAGGTTGGACGGGGTCCTGGGCAACCTGATCTGAATATGTATGTTGGTGGCCCTGCTAGGCAGGGGGGTTGGAACTACATGATCCTTGGGGTCCCTTCCAACCCGGGTGATTCTGTGATTCTGTGATCTGTGATCATGCAAAAAACTGGGCTAAACTAAAAATCAGCTGAAGATTTTTCCATTGCTTATTTGAAACGTTAACAAAAATTTTATTTATGATGAAGGAAAGTGACCACAGCCTAAAATTGTGGTCCAACAGGAAAAAAAAAAACCAAAAACATTCTAACATCTTTGTGATTAAAATGTACAATATAATACACCTTTCTTGTCAATCTTATTCCATTCTTTAATTCTTAACTTTATTGCTAGAGTATTTGACTGTGATTACAACTGTAATAACGATCATATAACAGAAAAGGAAATCCTATCTGAGCTTTCCCTTCTGAGTGCAAAAGTAGGGTGAATTGGTGACTTGAAAGCCCAAGGAAAATGGTGAATAGAATTACTTTCTAACAGCAACACGGATTGGATTGGGCTGAAGAAGATGATCTCATTTCACGATTTTGTTGTTGGGCTGTTAAAACTGAAATAATAAAGACAACAGTGTTAGTGACAGTTAAACATCAGTAAAAATGAATGTTTAAAAAAATGCAATAGTATTGGTGACAGAATTAAATACTCTCCCATGAGTACATACAGCAGTTATAAAAATAAACTAATATTGTTCTGTGAATTACAAAACTAGCCTTATTTTGTTCAAAATTCTGGCAGATTATCAGTGGTGCTGGATTTTGCTCTTCTAAAACAAGGATTTGTGGAAGAAACATCTGTAAAATAAGAAGCCACTGGTGTAGTTAGTAACTCCGGGCATAGGCATTGGCTTAGACTTAGGACATCTTTGAGAGAATGACCAATCAGGATTGATGTCCACTGAGTAGCTCATGTATGAGGAAAATGAAGGCTGAATGTAAGGAGAAACATCATGCAGTTAAACTGTGCAAACAGAATCAGATTTTGCTTACTGGCCTGACTGGGATTGGGTTTCTGTCTCCTCTCTCTCTTCAATTGCTTGAAAATGTCTCTTTTGTCAGAATTGCACAGACAACAGTAGGCTTTCCATACTTTCTTTTTAGACAAACCAAAGCAATATTAGCAAACAACTTATAAAATTCATTTCTCATTTGAGTGGTATTCCTTAGTGCTATAACAAGACTCAGTATGCAAAGCTGCAGTCCTGAATAATTTTGCAGTCATGTCCCATCTTTTAAATGAAATATAAAATTGTAGAGACAATTTGTGCTCGTGAATAATTCAACCCCAGTTGTTTCAGGGCTCTTTTTCTAAAGTTTGCTTTGTTTCTGTGATGGTATATATAGCAGGCTCAAACATTCAGGTTTTTTTTTGGTTGCTTGAAGATAAGATACAGCGGTATTTTCTAACCAACACCAGACCATTGCTACATCTTATTAGCCTATGCTTCACCACGTGAGCTTCCTCATTTCAGGAATAGATGCAGGAGTTCCTTTAAGTTGTTTTCAATATAATCTGAAATTCAATGAAAGATGTTTTAGGCAAGGATGCATCTCTTGTTGATAAATTCTTTATGGTCCAGCTAGTTAGATAAAGGCTGGCTAGGGAGTAATAAAATACAATGATCAATTTAAAATTTGGCTTATACAGCAATTTATTATTGTAAGTTAGACAGAACTATATTTGCAATGTCTAGAAAACAGATAAAATATGAATGGTAAAATGTTAATGCTTTGTCTAAGAAGTACTTAACATGTACTTAACAACACTGGTTTATCTTGTTTAGCAAACCTGTGTTAATCAAAATCTCAGCACCAGCAGGTTGAAGTTATCCAAAGTAAAAATTAACAGCGCTTTCCAATGTAAAATGTGTTTCTTCTTTTTTTGATGTAAGAAATAATGACAGAAATCTTCCTCTAAATTTTACTCTTAAACAGCCATTAACTATTCCAAGGGTCATCAAATTTTGTATGAATTCAATAGAATTGGGTTTGTTAATACATTGAAAGGTTATGTGGAAAATTTTCTGCTCTGAGGGTTTATGCAGGTAGAAGATGACCACGAATTATTTGTTACTCTCTTTCAATTTTGTTGGGTGGACCAGTCTCGTAAATAAAGTCTACATCATTTTCTCATCTTCTACTTTCTCTGTCTCTGTTTAAGAACTGTAATGTTTGTGTCAGCTGGTATCAACAAGGGGAATAACTTAGAAATGTTCTGACAGTCTCCTACTTCTAACAGGTCCTGATCCAGAAATTAAAGTGTAACCTAAATAATTCTCATGTGAAGAATATGTCCTTTAGAAAAGACCTTCAGTGCCATTCACCATTGAGAATGTTGATGCTTTAAAGAAAAAAAAAGTCAGAAGACATTTTTTTAATTCTCCTCTGAAATGGGGATGCTGCTAAGTTTTGTTTTTGGTGAAAAAGAATCTTGAGATCTTTTTCTGAACTGAGGCATTTACTTTCCTTCCCTGTCTTCTGGCCAGTGTTGAAATGTTCTTAAAAAACCTGAACCTTGCTACATTCTGTTTTGGAGAATGCATGACGTATAAGGCTAGAATTAGAAAACAGGTACCAGGTAATAAGCATCACACTGTTCTGCCTTCCACTGCTCATACATTGTAAGCAAATTTTGTCATATTCCTCTTTTGATTTTTCATCCTGATTTTTCCATTCTCATGGAAATGACTTGAAAAAATATTTTGAAAGGTAAGTATAGAACCATTTATTTAGCAGCTACAAGTATCAGAAAGACTTGTTTCATGTATTTAAAAAAAAAAAAAAGGAGGGAGGGAGATAATTACAGCTTAATAACTTCAAAAATGGCATGATACTTGTTTCAGTTGTTTGTTTTTTAAAGGAAGGTGCTTGCATTTACATGCAAATGTGCAAATTCATCTGTAATTCATTTTCAAATCTACTGTGGTTTAATGTTACCAACATCTGAAATTTCAGCTAGAGAAGCTAGTTTTACTGTGTTGCGTGTTCCAGTCCATGGTGCAATTCCGTTTGCATTCACGTAGCTGCTTGGAGGCGTGTGGTGTGAGTACTCAGAAACAAACCAGTGCTCTGAGAACCAAGTTCAAAATACACGGTTCTGAGGCAGGGCTCTTGTTAAGAAGAAAATAAAATACGTGCCTGTCATACTCCACTAGTTTTGTGATCAGATGGAACATTCTTTTGCCAAGAATTTTCAGTCTGTTCGGTACAGTCTGAATATTTGCATTTATTTAATCTGAAGGACGCTGCAAGAAAATACATTAGATACACATTAGATGCACAGTAACAATGGAATATATTTGACCTGAATGTGGACTGCAGCATGAGGCACGATGTTCATGGCATATAATTTGTTCAGATTTTGACTTTATGCTCTCCTTTTGAAGCACATCTAGCAAAATCAATGCCCAATCTGAGATTGCAATTTAGCTTACAAAAGCTACAACTCCCATTCTCAGCATTTCAGACTGTGGGCTCTCAGTATATGTATGTGTCCTGTGCATACAGTTTTGATGAGAAATAACACGGTTATTTTCTGTGACTTCAGAGTCTCTTAGTCGGAGAGTTCTATGTTCTGTCAGAAATTTATTTCTTTGTAGTAAATGAGCGGTACTGATGGATGTGATTAGCTAGCTAGCTGTTTGCTTGTTTTTCCCAATATTAAAATGTTAATCAGGTACGGCTGAAAACAGAAATACTGAAAATCATTCAGCTAGTCCTTGCTCTTAGTTTTTCAAATAACATGAGAAGTATACATAATGTGGTATTGCGTGATTTGCAGAGGATTGAGCACACAGGGAATTCTGCAGCATCTGCTCTGATTTAAAAAGTCAGCAATTGTCTATTCTATCTCATGACTTTTCTGTCATCTTTTCCCAGAAAATAACATTTCAGGGTTCTTAATTCCCTGACTGGGTTTTATTACTTTGTGCTATATTGTACATACAACTAATCACCACTAGGAAATTTTTTATATTCATATATATTTTTTTTTTCTGTTACTGTGTTTCATATGAGTAGTACATTTGTGGAGTTAATTAGTTTGAAGTAGTTTATTTGCTGAAATAATTAACCCTTACTTTCATGTATGTTTTTGTGTGTTCTTATACAGGCAAATGACTTGCCAGAAAAATACAGCTTGGAAACAAGTACATTTTCATCTTTTGCTAGCTTTATCAGAATACAAAAGTTGATGTGTGTATTCTAGAGAGAAACAGATGTAGGATGTTAGAAAAATACACATTGAGCTCTAAGAGAAGTGGGTGTCATTTTTGTGTATTTCTTCATAATCCAATTCCATAGTTCCATGAAGAAAAACTGTTTCTGTGTAGATATAAAAAGCACACAATACATTGATCATAGTGTTCAGAAAAATCCAGATTTGCTGTAAATATTTGCAAAAACAAGCTATTGGACACAAGATAAGATTCTGCCTATTTTAAGACATTGAATGTGTATTGTTACATCTACTCAACTCCAGAGAAATTAGATGTTCAATTGAAGACAAGGGTTTTTGTGATGATCAATGACATTTTGGATGCTAAGTTACTTTCTCTCAGTCTGGATCTTTCATTCATTTTATATGCGAAGACTGTTCTGAAAATAATGTCTCCTATTTTACTATGTTGGTCCACAATGTCAGAGGCAGGTGGTGGTGTTATGGCTGCAGAGGTTGAACCCTCCAACCAGTATTCTGTTGCACTTTGTCTCCGTGTGACAGATGGCAGCAGAGGAGCAGTTTGACGGAATGGTGTCTGACATGGAAGTGTGGATGTAGCAAAGGTGTGACATTGAATTCCTCCACGTGGAAGAAATGGCATCCATTGACATTCATCAGTGATTGCTGAATGTTACTGGAGACCAACCTGTAGATATGAGGTCAGTGTGGTGGTGAATGATATGTTTCAGCAGTGGTGACTGTGGGTCACCTGTGCTGGTGCAGAGTATGGCATGCAGGCTCTTGTTCATCACCAGCAAAAAGTGCACAGCTAGTGTTGGTGACTATGCTGAAAAATAATGTTTTGTAGCTGAGAATTTACTCTGTCTGTTAGAATCATCATTCTCTTTGTATCTGTTGTCATTTCCATGGAAATAAATAAATATAAGGCATTACTTTCAGAAGTGAGTTACGTATAATCCAGTCAGTCAAGTTATATGCTGTTTTTGACTTATCCATCGTTGGTGGTTTTGCCATTTAGCAATGCTCAGCTACATGATTGCACTCTTCGTGACACATACACCCATAGCAGGGCTTTTTCACCACATATCTTTTCTGATAATTACTTCATGAAACAGGCAGAGTATCTAGGCACTCTGACCTCTGTGCAGCCTCTCCCTTTCCTCTCTCTCTGTATTTACAGAATCTGCATTTCTCCCAGAAGGGAACAAAGAGGGATGCTGGGCTCTGCCAGGCAGCTACGCAGAAGCCGTTGAGTTTTTCCAGTAGTAAATTCTCTATAGCCTCTGATGCTGTTGTCAGAGCTGTTACAATATCACTTTTAAATTTGACTTCTAAATGCATATTCAAATGAAGTGCTCTATAGGTATGAAAACATCCTCACCTTTGTGTTTTTACTGAGCATGGAAAATTTGATTGGATGGGGTTAGATTATTATGGTATTACAAAGATTACATCTACATGCTCTAGTTTTCACATTATTAAGACAAGAGTTATTGTGCTATGCATGAAATTTGATTCTAATGAATCTGAATGAATTCAGTCAGTCAACTAGGGCATTGGCAACTTCAGTCCTAAAGATCAAGTTTGGAGAAGTTGTGTTTAATAGGAATTACTGAGCTGTGTAGGGGCCTGAGTTTGTAAGACTTTCTCATAGCATATGCTTAAGATATTCCTATCTGCTCTAGCCCCTCTCCAACAGCCAATAAGAGCTTATATTTCTTATACGAAATTAGGAAATGAGAATTAGTAGTACATGAGATAGCCATACAGAATGTGCTGTTCTTTCCTATTTTGAAGCTACTCAAGAATTCTCTAGAAATCTCATGTCTTCTGTGCCTGATCAAATTGTGTGACATGGGAGACCAGTGGGATCTTTGAAAATGAAGTCTGAGGTAGAAGATGCTTGCCTCTTCCTGAACTTCTGGTACTGCTGTAAAATATATACTTCTGTTTGGAAATAGCCTGAAATTTCTTTCTTGAACATCATCTTGAATTGCTAAATATTACTCAAATTGTTTAAATTCATTCTTTAAAAGTAACGTGTTACTTCAATATTAATTCTACCATGTGATTTTTCCCTATGAAAATAGTATGAAATCCACTTTTATATCCTTTGTTGTATGCCTGGGTTATAATCTAAGAGAAACAAATCTGTATGACCTAATGAAACTTGCTTTAAGATCCAGTTTTATCTTCTGTTATCTATGCTCTTCTTTTGCATATAAAAATGAAATGTGCTGTGGCACACTACTTTGCATAATGCATGAATCTTCTCATTATGGTAAATTTATGGTGATTAAAGTGACCTTAATTAGCTTAGTACATACGGAGAGACTAGCAGTGAATTAGATTCCTTTTTACTATCACATAAGGTATCCCTGTTGTTTCTCGTATCTATGGTAAATCCTTCCAAGATTTCTTCTCTGAACCACAAACTGTGATGTCAGGTTATTAAAGATGCTTCACTTTATCCTAGTTTCTGGTCTTTGTGGAGAAAAAAAGCCAGCACCACCACTGGATCAAAAAGAAGTGTTAAAACTTAATGGGTTGTGGCAGAAAGATCTATAGTGAAGGGCAGACAAACAGTATTGATATTGGCACGACATACAGTTATTTCAGTGATCTATTTGGGATAGCTCCCATTAAAGCAGTGTGTTGCCAGATCCTGAGTAATGAAATTTTCTTCCAGTCTCAAAGTTATTTATGTAACTTCATAGCACTGTAGTAGAGGAGGTAGAACTCACTCAAACAGTAGCTAAATTAAGCTAAGATTAATAGAAAAACAGCACTGCTGAAGACATGCTACTGAGCATTAACAGGTCAGTCTGCAAAGGGAAATCCTGCATGAGGTACTCTTGAAACAGTGTAATCCATCCTGCTTCTTTCAAAGCTTCACAAGAGTGAGATGACTTCTGTGTACTTCTTTCTGAGCTTTTTTTCATCATGTTCCAAACTCCTGAAGAATTTTCCTTGTTTTATTGTAGATGTCAGTAAAAGATATAATTGAAGTCATAAGCAGTTTCCATGGATTTTGGTTGTTTTCTTCTGATACATTTGAGAAGTTGATGACTTGCACACAGTCGCGGATTCCAAACATTCTAAACAAAATTAATAGTGCCACATAGTTATCAGTGATATCATTGCCAAAGATAGTTTATTAGCTAACTGGCTTTGGGTCTGAAACTTCCTTAAACATATGTGATTAATCTGGTTGTGTGCGCCTAGAATTACTGTTTTGTGTGTGGTTTTGACAATTGTACACACACAAGTATAAACAGGTACAATTGCATAGGAGAGTTCCAAAACTGTGATCTTGACTGTAAAAATAAGCACACACAAAAAAATGCGGAACTAATTGTTTCAATTAATGAACATTTTAGGCTATGTACTTCACATCTGGCAAATCTTACTAGTATCCTTCTTTCTCATTCAGTGGAAGAAATAATAATAACAATAACAATAATACTATTTCTGTCTTATGAGGAGTGAAAAAGTCATGGTTGGTGTTGAATTAATGATAGTTCTCATGTATATATGACCTCTGTACCTCCCAGCTACTTAAAAGGTCAATGTATTCTTTGATGTTACTACCAACATTTTATAATAGTCTTCGTTAGATTCATCCTTTCAGCATATCTAGCATCTTCTACCTAAAGCATAAAATCTAGCGCCCAGTTCAACTAGATAATTAAGGCTTTGTCAAAATCAGAAAGTAAAATGTATCAAATTCTGTGCATATATGCAGCTAAAAATGAGTTTAAGTAGCGACCTGGATGAATCTGTAAGAGTTGAAGTATCAGTGTAAAACAAGAACCATTTAGCAAAATGAAAACTGAGACTTCATGAATTCCTTGAAACTATACAATAAAATGACTAGTTTACAAGACAACCAGGAACCCTAACTTTTGAAACCTTGTTGGTCTACTAAGTCATCAAATACAGAAATGTCATTTCTAGCGACGGTAGAATTTCAGTTAAATATATGTCAACTAGTAATAAAAACTGTTTTGAAATGTGCCAGATGTGAACAGATACGCTTTTTGTGCCTTTGCTCTAATGCTAAACAGTATTTTACATTTCTTTTAATAGCAATAGAAGATTCTCAAGATATCCTTAAATTCTTTGGGAATCTTAACTCAGAAATCTACAGGAAATAATAAGGTCTTGTTTTCTTGCCCCATATTGCATACTGTTGAGCTATACACAGAACAGTACATGGCCAAATGGTGATCCCATAGTCCAAACTAAATCTGGAAAAAACACATGGGAATGTAACAGGGAAAGAGACAGTGTGACAGTTTTTCCTCAAGTGTGAGTCATACAGTGTGCTCCCAATGCCAAGCTGGGTTTGAGATTTATTTTAGAAAGTATCTCAGAGAGAAACAAAAAGCAATCCAAAACAAACAAGCGCATGAATACACACACTGACACAGCTGCAAAATCAAATTCTTATCTAAACCCGAAACCTTGGTGCCCAGAAGGCATACATCTTTGGGAAAAAAATAAAAAATAAAAATTAATGATGTACCATGGGGAATACAGACAGCATTAAAAATGTATCTTGACTGTTCTTTGCTACAGAACTGGCTTGAGGGTATAGTGATGCTTAATAAGCAAAAGAAATTGCTATAAATACTCAACCCCAGTTACTATTATTAGACTGTAATATAGATGGGATGTATTCTTATATGTAATATAGATGGGATATATTCTTATAGGCTTGAGTACAGTAGTTGTCTTTTTTTATACATTTCTGAAGTCAAGGATATTGAAGATGTAAGAAATAACTTCAGCACCTTTGTGGAAAATACTTGCAATCGTAGAGGATGCTTGTGGGCTTCAGTTCTTGTTCAAGAACACACCTATTTAAACAGAAGGCAACCATAGCTGGCTACAGTGTCCTTTTGATTCCCCACAGATTTTTAGGGTATGTTCTGGAGCAGTTTCTGTCTGTGGTATAGTCCTGTGTTGCTTTGCTGTCTCTTGGCATCAATAGTTCCTTCCTGAAAAGTTCTCATGCTGAAAGGGGAGAAGCATCAGATTTTCAGTGAGGGGGAAAAAAAAAAAAAAAAAAAAAAAAGCCAAGAAATTGTCATGAAGAGTTTAGGACTTGTCTAGAAAATGCTATGGTTTCCCTCCGTCCTTTTTTTTTTTTTTTTTGTTCATTGTTCAGTGGGCCTTTAGGGAACTTGAAGATGGTGACTCTGGAGTCTTTGGGACCTTATGAAAAAAGAGCAAAAATAAGTAAGAAGTCAGGATTTTTCTGTTTGTACTTAGGCCCGGATAATTATTATTATAAAACTTGAAGATGATATGCTGTTTTCTGAGGTCTCAGATTTCATGTCAAAAAAAAAAAAAAAAAACATAAAATAAGTTCCTTGATGTTTCTATGTGACTTGGCACATAATTAATTTTATTATTTAAACTTGTGTATCGTACTCAATGCTCTGAAAAGGAAATGAAGATTGTTCATTTCCCAAAGGGTTTTCAATATGGCAGATGTAGAGACGACAAGACATGTTAGCAAGCTGTACCTTGGAGGGGTGTTGTCAGTTTTTGAAGTAATTCTGTGCAACCTTCTCAGTGTAGCAAAGGATTTATTAGCAGGATGAGATTTTCAAGGATGATAAGGAAGTTATCTAATAATGCCTGGGTTTTGAAAAGTATTAAACCATATTTAATTTCCTAGGTTCCTAGAATTTTCTAACTGACATTTTTGGATACTTCTGGATATCTCAGTACCTTCTTATTGGCACTTAATATTGGCACCACACATTAATATTCTCTCATGTTTTGGCTGTTAGGAGCTTAACTGCCTTGCAAGGATCCACAAAATGTGTGAATGTCCATGATTGCCAGTGGCTTGGAAAGTCTGAGCCAAGATTAAACATTTAACTTCCATGAACAACAGAACATAAACTGTTTTCAACATATTTGGCAAGAGTTAGATAAGATGGTCTTCACATAATTTTTTCTTATTTTAGTAGCATAGTGAACTAGGTCTCTATGGAATTTTAATCATTTTAACTATAACAGGAGAATAATTTTATTCCTCTTTAATTATCAAGCATAGGATGGATTGTCTACATTCATGCCTTTCACCAAGCCTTAGGCTTTACAGAAGGCAGATGAAGTAGTACTATTGTATGTTAGTAACATACAGTAAAATAATACAGGAACATTTATGGGTTAGGTTTTGAGATGCTGTAAATATGTTACTGGATTTTTGTAAAATGAATACCTCACTTATACTCTAAGTATGTATGTACTTATATGTGGACAATAACAGCTTTAAAGAGAAGCAACATCCTTGGAAATCTAAACATTGTAATAAGTGAATTAGTAGGGTGGGGTTTACTTCCAAGAGGTCACTTAAGAATCTTAGTATTCATTGATTGCTCTCATGGTAGCAGTGATTGAATTAGTGCTTATCTATACCAAAACCAGCACACTGGCCTTGATGAATGATAGAATCGTTTGGGTTGGAATGGACCCTTACAGATCACCTATTCCGACTCCTTTACAGTGAACAGAGACATCTACAGCTACATCAGTTTGCTTGGAGCATGGTCCAGTCTGACTTGGTGCCGTTCACAAACTTGCCCTCATCCCACTGTTGAAGTCATTGATGAAGGTGTTGAATAGCACTGGCCCCAGTACTGACTCCCAATGGACAGCGCTTGTCATTGATCTCCATCCAGACGTTGAGCTATTGACTACCATTCTCTGGGTGTGAGCTCACAGCATTAACATGTATTACAGCAGCATGATCCAGGATAGAAATCCCTACAATCAGAAAAGCACAGCATGTTATTTTTTGTTGTAGTATTTATATTTGTCTGCATTATTTGAAATCTCTTCCTTTTACTCCAGGTTAACTAGTAGTATTCCAGGCTAACTGGTAGTTCTATTCATAAGGCATTACATATTCGTATCACATATATAAGAGATCATAGCAAGATAAAATTCACAAAGCACCTTGAAAGTGTTTATCAAAGACAGCAAGCAATCCATTATCACTAAAAATAAAAATGAAGAGCAACACCAAAGTCATACATAAAATTGGGTCTATCCTAAAATTCAGGAATAACCTCATTGTCTCTCTTCACAAACATGCTGTAAAGAATTGAAATTATGCACTCCAGAGCATTTCTCTTACCTAACCAGTAGGTAGAAAAAGAACTGTTCTGCAAAACCCAAGTGATGCCTGGATAATTGACAGCATTAGTGCAACCTCATGTACATAGAAGATGAGAAGAAGGAAGCAAATATCAGAATTTTTATGTCTTTATCACTTCTCCTTGAGAACCTGGAGGAATAGCAGTCATGAAATGTTACAGACTCCAAGAGATCTAATGAGCACACTCCTAGCTTCATAAAGAGATGACATTTGTATTAGAGTGTCTGGGTTTGTTTTGCTTTATTCTTTTGTTCTGTTCCATAATTGCATCTCAAATACTGTAGAAGGCTAAATGTAAGAGCTGACAACCTAACTCTAAATCTGAGGGAGGTTATGCTGCAGGAATGTGATAAGCTTGTGTTAGTTGTGCTTCAGTGGTTCCAGAACATGGACGTGGCAACAGCAACCAGTGATAGATATTGTAGCCAAGGGAACCTGGCTCATGGTAAATTCTGCAGCAATTCCTCGTGTAAAATGAAAAGCAAAAGGAACTGTATGATTTACTCATTTCAAAAGAGAAGTAATCAGTGCCTTCAAGGCAGTAACATTCAAAATAGTTATTTATTTACCAGGTAGTTCTAGATTACAATCTCAGATAGAGAACAAATAATTCATTTCTTTCTGTTGAAGTGTGATCTGTATTGCGAAACAGTTTTTTTGTGAGAATGGAGAAATTGGGCCTTGATTTTTTCTTCTGGAAGAATAGAAGTCTTGCTTGTACTTACAGATGACTTCAGTGATGCATTGGAATTGTACGCATTAGCAAAGTTCAGTGGCAGCCCATGAATAGGAATCTGTGCAGCTGTCTCCAACAAATAATATGCAAAAACTGGGCATTACCTGTAATTCTGCCTATCCAGTAAAAACCTTCAGGAAATACAGGATGTGAGAATGTTTTTTCCTCATTGTGTAGCTTATAGAAGCTTTTTTTCACAGACTAAAACAGGATGGACTCTGAGGTTCAAATCTAGCACTTGAACATTAATTGTTAGGAAGTCATTAACTGGTATGTCTCCAGCCTGAAGCCTAATCAGGGGGCTGGAACAAACAGACTCCCTGGTGTGAATAACCAAGTTTATATTGTGCATGTCTCTGTCATCCTGTGGGCTTTCCACAAAACACAGCTTATGTTACTGTTGACAGTCTTGTTATTTTAAAAATCATAATGTTTTTTAACTTAATTTAAATATTTCTCAGACTTCATTTTAGTCTCTGCTGAAATAGATGATTGTCCTGCCAACACTCTTCAGTTTGTTAATCACAGTCCTCAGGAGTTACCCTAGTCTGTTTTCTGAAAGGAAAAACACCCAAGATTTTTATTGCTGATTCACTTCTTTTTCTGCTTGCTCAGTGTCTTTGGGCCCTATTCCTCCTTTTCTTCTCTTGTACTATTTCACCTTTTGTGTGAAGTTTTAATTGGAAGATATCCAAAATGCAGTGAAATTTTATACTTTTTTTTTTCTTTTTTATATCACTTTTTTTTTGTTTTTAAAATGTTCTGAATGCTGCATATACACACATAAATGCACATAAGCATTACTTAAACTTACACGGGACAGGAATACAGCTTTCTAGGCTGATGAACACCTATGAAATTGAGAAATTTCCAAGGAACTTCCGTTGTTCCATTTCACTGCACACTTGCAATGTGCTCTCTACCATTAGATGGTAGCAGTGAGTAGCAGCTGCCCACGATCCTTTGACGGTGCCATCGTACACATTTTTACTGTAGGCTACAAAGAAGTTAACCAGTGCACCTTATGTACACCTTAACATTAGATGTAGAAAGCAGTGGAAGCTCATACCCAAGAAACATGTTAAGCATCATCAGTTAAACTGCATTTTCCACCTAGAAGTAAATGAAGATGAACGAACTGCAGAAAGGATCTAAGTGCTAAACAGCAGTTCCAATGTTAATAAAAGTAAGAGCAGCAACACTGATTAACAATTATTATATTAGGCCCTACACATTTTTCTCCTTTTCAGTTCTGTTCAGTCACATTTTTATGTATTAGATCTTTCATGACTTTTTTTTTCTTAATGCAAAAATTAAAGCCTAAAAGGAATGGTTGAAATAATATGTGAAAAAAGTGCTGTTAAAAAGAAATCATAAAAAATAAATACAGTGACTTTAATTTTTGACAGTGAATTCTGACTGCTTTAGACTAGCTGCTGTTACTATGGAGTTATTTATTTATTTACTTGTTAGTTTGTGGGTTTAAAATAGTTGCCACTGTACATTTGAATTGATATAGCCTAATTACATGAGGTAAACAATTAGATTATATGAGGATGTATGCAGTGTTTATATGCATCATATGCTTATAAAAGTATAGAAATATCATGCATATAGGGAACATAGTAGTGAAACACCAAAGATTTTGTTTCAATTCACCTGTGTGATAGTGCAAAACTTTGAAATGAAGTTTCAGACCTATCACCAAGCTTGTCCATAAGTGCAAACTGAGATGAACTGCCTGTAAGTTTTTGTAAATTTTCTTTTTTTTTTTGCTCAATGAGAATGGTATGAAAAACTTTTCTTCTGTACTGCTTTTTATGCCTGTCAAACTCTGGCTATCATTTACTTAAGGCTTTTGTTTTCTGCTGTTTTAGCTATTAATGAGAATCAGTGTGGTCTCAGATGTTGCTATTAATGTGAAGATTTGCTATTGGTGTTTGTTCTTATAATTCTTCCTTGCCTGTTACTTGAGACCTTAAATGTAATGGTGACAATGTCATTTGTGAGTGAGAGCGTGTGACAGAAGTAAGGAAGGGGAAATTTAATAGGAAAAAATCCTAGCTTATTGACAAATCACTAACGAAACAGAATTAACAGTGTCTTCTATTCTCTCCTTTATAGCACTTCATATGCATGTCCTATCAGGGGTACAATATATTTTATACCATTTCCATCATCCTAGCATTTTCCCCCTAAAATATGCATAACGTAACAGGGAAAGGTAGAAGGGGTCCACAGTCAATACATGATGCAAATCCAATAACTCCTGCAGTTATTCCTTCCTTGAAGTCTCTCTATGGGTTTCACAGCATTTCTGGTTGCAATACCTCAGGGCTTACTGTAGCTTCACAAAAAATATAAGAATAGGGATCAGAGTTCCTTGCAGTTTCAAGAGCAGGTGACTGAACTGAGGTGGGGTTGGTTGAATGAGCTGCAGGACAGAACTGCCTTCTAATTTTCTCACTGTACAGATCAAAGCTTTAAATTTTGAATTGTTTTTCCATTTGCGAACTTCCTTGAAATTGTCTTTAAAATATTCTTGAAAGTCATCTTGTACAAGATACCTAGAAAATATTTGGTACAGCAAAGTATTCTTTCTCTATAGTCTTGTTCCTCTGCAGAAAGAATATATTTGAAGCTTGCTTGGTTTCATTCAAGAAAAGGATTTGCTGAGGATGAGATTGGGGTGATGTGCTACTTTCAGTCAGAGAGGCAGCAGAATCCATGTGAAGGATGGAATTCAAGTCCGGTGATGCTGGTTAGTGTGTTTAGGGGACATCACTGTCATTGTTTGCATCCCAGTCAATAAGAATTGTAGTAAATGGTGTTTCTAATTCAGAGCTGCTAGTAATTCCCAGAATTTAATATTTTAGTGAAGTCATACAGATACAAATTACATTTAGGCACTGGGGAGCTGGAGTCTTATCACATGACACAGAGGACTTCCAGGTCAATAGAAAAGACTAATTCAGTTGGAAAGGACCTACAGAATCATCGAGTCCAACTGCCAAGACAACAATCCCAGTTATTTTTAAATAATGTTCTTCTGTAAAGAGCACAGAAGACCCAAATCTGTCTTCACTGTAGCTGGCCTCCCACTGATTAGAGGACAGACCAAGTAACTGCAGGAAACAGTCCTTCATGGAGATTTTTTGTTACTGTTTCATCCTGCTGTGGAATACAAAGATAAGTGCAAGCAGAAATAGGCAAAGGGCATACAGGAAATTGCTCAGGTAAATAGCTCCACTGTTAAATGCATTTGCTAGATTACATCTCTGTTGGAATTCAGTTAGTCCTTGAAGAGTCTCTGATTTGTGTGGTCTTTGTAATACATTAACAGAAAGAGCTTCTCGTTGCTCACTTCATGTGACCAGAGAATATCATTATTCAGCTTGGCAGAGAAGTGCTACTAAAGTTGGGAAGCAACATGACCTGACTTGTTTTTTTTGTTTTTTTTTTTTTTGTTTTGCTTTACTTTGGGATTTTTGCCAATAGCATAAGAAAGAAGCAATTAAATTTGTAGTTTATATCCATGAAAGTTAAAACGGAGTATCCTCTCTTCAAATAAAATGAAAAAAAAAAAAAAAAAAAGTACTTTATGCCTCATATCCCTCACTACAAAAGTTTATTGCAAAACCTCTGAGGTATTTTGATTACTAAAGGAGGAATTCATCAGTAGGTCTCTAACATTCAAAAAGTATTTCCAAACCATTAATTCAGTGGATAAAGCATCATCAGATGAGTAAAATAACCTTGAAGCTCTGTGACTGCTATAAACTATCATGCTAAATATCTTAGGAATGTGTTTCCAGACAGATTACTCAGTTAAGAAGCTTGCTTTCAAATTAATACTGATGACAGACAAAATATACAAGGAAACAGTAAGTTTGAGGTAGCTTTCATCTCTCTGTGCAAATATGAGCTGAGCTTGTAGTGTATTGAATCTTACTAAAACCAACAAAAAATCTAGGATCTACTTATTCTGAATTTGTTTCATAATTTGAATGTGTTTGGAGCAGGAAAGTAGGATGAAGAAAAAGATTCCAAACTTTGTTTTATATTTGCTAATATTTGCATTCAATATTCTTGATCAAAACATTGTAAATAAACTCACTGGTGGTCATTAAAATACACAACTAGAAGCTTCTCTTCTTCTTTCTATGCGTAATCTATGTTTAAATCTAAAGTCATAAAAGCACAGATTATAATAATTTATTCTGACTCTGAAGTAACTATATTTATGTCAGTGTAGTTACTCGAAATTGTGTCTAGCAAAATGAGATTGAAGTCTGAGTCTAGGCCCATACAGTTTTGTTTCACCTCAAATTCAGGAAAGTTGAGATAGATGAGGAATTTTGTGCTTTCAGTCAATCTAGCCTCTAAGGGTTCTTTGTTATTACTATAAAAAAATGCTTAAAGCTTGAAGCTTATGTGTAAAAATTAATCATTAAGTAAAAATGCACTTTCCTCCAACAAATCAAGCTGACAACACTGAGAAAGATTCCACATAGGATTGTTTTTTGTTCAATGGTCAGCATCATTCAAAAATTAGAGACATTGTAAGTTAAAAATAGCAACTCAGTTCTTAGCTCAGCCATTGACAAGTTACAGACTGAACATATATGATGTATGCCTGGTAACTTTTGCTTGTTTGTTGTTTCTTTTTTGTTTTTTTTTTTTTCAGTGAGGATTTGGATAGTGCAGTGACCATCTCTGTCCACTAAACACCTAAGGAGGCAGAAATAAATGGCTTCTGTAGGCATAGGTAGCTAGTAGCAGATAGGATGATTCCTGTATATCTTGGCGAACAAATAAAACATGAATGAAAGGATTTGTGTCTCTAAGAGATATTGTGAGGCTTTCTTTGGATTGGGAAAAGAGCTATGTATATAACTGGAATTATTAGTTGCTTCCAAAATAAAAAAATAAAACATACTAAATATTGCTCTGAAAAAGTCAATCTTTACATCATATTCAAAATTATTGCTATTAATAAAAAGGAGGAAATGAAATATCACCAATGAGTGTACAGAGTACCTGGTGGTGGATATTTTAGATTATATGATACTGTGGTCAGGAGCTGTCATTGGTGTCACTTCTGATACAGCTGTTCATCTGAAAAGCCCTTCATGCACTAACATAGCACATGACCCTTTTGTGTTCTGATATCAGCCATGACCTGCTTTTCTTTTAGTCTAAATTGTAATCCAGGAACTTTCTCAAAAGATGTCTTGTTATACTATATGATTCAACAGTGAAAACAAAGAAGAGGCAAATTTAGAACTAGAGACCGATGTGTGTTACATGACCTTCACCATTAATTGTATTCAATTTTTTTAAAAAACTTATCTTAAAGTGGTAAAAACTGTAGAACTGAATGAACAGAAAGTTCTCTGTACTCTGCCTTTTTTTTTTTTCTTTGCCTTGTCTTTGTTCTTCATTTTGACCTGTACTATCTTTGTATACATTGAAGTATAGGATCTCTGAAGTGGATAGCGTTGTGTGAAGCACAGTGGCATGATTAATTACTACACAGGGTGGCACATAATGGAGGCATCTGGACAGGTTTGAGGATTTGCATCTTTTATGTTTTGTGTTTCAAATGCGATTGCACTTTGTGAAAGGATTCAATCTAGGGTATCTATGTATTGCTGAGTTCTCTGTAGTAAACATTTTTCCAGCATAATTGCAGTTCCCAGAAAAGGTTTTCATTTGCTTTCTATTGTTTTGTTTCCCAAAAATATTGTGCAACTAATTCATATTGTTATATACGTAAGTGTAGACATTTGGCATGTTAAGTTTTACATTTCTGTTCAGAAAAGACCACTGCTGTGAACAGGGATGTAACATTATACATGGTATACATATTATCTATGAAAATTATTTGAAAAAGCTGTTTGAGAAAATATTGCTGCAAATATTGTAAGGCTTCCCATTTTTGTCTTACCCATATTCAAGGTAAACATCAGTGTGTTCTTCATAAGCTATTTAAGTGTGCTTAGAGCAGCATATTTCAGCATGCTATTTCGTAAATATTTTGTTCTACTGAAGTAAGTAGGAACTTTGCAATTGACTTCAAATGGACGGAGACCCCATTCAGTGTGGGTTGTACGTTTTCCTGTTTGGTTTTGGTGGTTTTTTTTTGTTTATTTGTTTGCTTTTTTAAAGACTGAAGGGAATAATAAGAAATTATCATTATAGGAATCCTGTCATGGAATCTGAATTATGATTAGCTGGTATTTAGAAGCGAGTTCTTCTGAGAGTAGAAAATCATTAAAATAGTCATTCAAGTATATGTACTGATTGTGTTTGTGCTACCAGGAAATGTAGTGAGCATTTCATAATATCATTCATCTAACTTCACCTATCCCTACTCTGAAAGCATGAATAGGACATGTGGCCTTCACAAAAGTTGGGAAGATTATAAAAAGACCAGGCCATAACAAGCTCAGGACAGAGTAACTGTAAGCACAAAAGGACATCTTTGTGCAACTTGTTTGGTTCACTTAGTGTCTGTAATCCTGCACTGGGCTTTCTAGTTGAAGAGTCACAGCAGGCCAACTTGCTGAACTGGGAGTCTTTACATAACCAAAAAGAAATGTTGGTCCTTCCCTCTTTATTCCCTTCCCTTCTTGGCATGTTAAGCTCTAGAGTGCAGAGGACCCCATGTAATACATTGGAATTGACAGTTGGTTGCATTTTGTGCAATAATTGTTCAATGTAAAATGAGCTGCCTGCTCCTTGGAGCAGCAGATGGAATTCAGATCTCTTCTCTGCTAGGTTATATTCCCCTTTTAAAGAGATTATTTTAATAAAACCTTACTTCTAGCGGAAATGTAGGCAGTGTCAATCCAAAAACAAGATGATTACAGTCAGGTATAGAGATCATTCAGTTAAGACGCTTCATTTTAATTTTTTTCAGATTATAGGGAACAGTGAATCTAAATTTTCTGTATCCCAGACACGTGCTTTAGCCACTGTGAACAGGAATTGCTCAATGGCTGTATTTTGTGTTTAAGTATGTATAGTATGTGTTTGAAGCGCATCCATATGATTGGACCTTGAATGAGATAGCAGAGTGGGTATTTAGTTTGATGCTCCTGGAATGATGTAGCTATAAAATAACCACCAGACTATGATGTCTGCATCCATGAAATGGAAGCAAATTGAGATGTGGCACAAAAATACAAATTTAACCACAAAGGGAAATCGAAGATACTGCTGTAAATATATACATGTAAAGAATTGATGGTGATTAGAGATTTACAGTCCTAGATATCGATGCCTTATTCTGCTTTAGTTCTCCCCTCAGTGTTTCAGTCTTTTTGTAGATCTGAGTTAAGAAATAAAAAATATGAATGAATGTTTGCAAGTTGAATTTTCAAAGCATGTCAGTTTTTGTTCTCGATGTAATCCCCCTGTAACAAAGTAGAAGGTTAAGCTGTTAAAATATCATTAGGCCTTTCATGCAAGTTGTTGAAGTGTTTATCTTAAAGAAGATGTTGCTAAACACTGTTCATAAAAATATGCTGGATTCGTACAAGCTTTTGTGGAGCCAGATATAGTTGATAATTTGGCATTTATTTCTGTAAGTGCTAGGCAATGAATACTTAAATTATTAACCACAAGCTATTTAAGCATGTTTCAGGTGTGCTAAAAGCTTGCTGTACCACAACAATCACATTCAATACTGTAAAATTAGCACTACAAGCATGCTTCTTCTGAAAAATCATGTACTGCAGCCTATGGAGAAAGTTCAACATGAACTGCATCTGTAAGGACAGGAAGTAAGTTGGGGCTAGCAGTGCTTCTTTAAAGAATGCACTGTTGGGCCATTCTACACAAAAAGCTCTAGTGGGAAGAGTGTCACAGCAGTTACACAGGTGTACAAGCAGAAACTGCCATTAGCACAACCCTGTGGCTGGGAGGTATGGTAGGAATTTGCAGGTTGTGCACATGTTCAATTTGATAGTGTTTCTGTAGTTTCTACGTTCTCCCTCTTGTTGATGCAGCATCAAACTGAAGTAGAGTTCACAATTATACCACAATTGTGCTTCTATAAATGTATTTTTAGAAGTTAATGTTTTGGCAAAATCACACCCAGAAAAAAAGGGTTAGTTTTGATTCATTTTTGATCTTGCAGCCTCCTAGGGATGTCGTCTAGTGATGAGGTATGAAATCTGCTCTATTTTTCTTGCAGGAGTCTACCATAAAATGAGAGGATTTCTGTTTGTTGTAGCACATATGTTGGGATATTTCACTTGCAAATAACTTAAACTTCTGACTTTACAGGTACTTACTTTTCATGTTTCAAAGAATGTGTTCTGAAGAACAGTATAGAAAAAGTTTGAAACATCTGGAGATGACACTGGCACTTACAACTATCTTTTATTGTTAAAAAGGCCTCTGTCATCTGATTGTTTTCTAAAGGAAGAGACAAATGTAAACACAAGATTCTTTTAAATGAACTCAGAAAATAAGACTAGAAAACTTATGAAACCATCTTTGATATGATGGCAGGACCTGGACAAAATGTTGTCAATGAAAATTGTTTTCTAAGGAAAGCTTTAGTGCAGGGTTGGGTTTTTGTTTTTGTTTTGTTTTGTTTTTTTTCTTTGCTTGCTTTTCATCCTTTTCTTCCTCTCATAAGCATAGCAACTGAGAATGAAAGATGTTAGACTTCCTGAATAAATCGTTTTCTGGACGTTTAAGAAATGCAAAAATCAAATTGTATCTGTGACTGATTGGGGAAAATAATTATAATACCTGAACAGGCAAAAACTGCCTGATATCTTCAGCTCTCCAAACACTTCTAAAATTATGTTTAAGGCTATTTTGGTCTTGCAAGGGGGGAGAACGATTGATATTTGATCTACTTTGTGCGGTCTGACTGTTTTCAACAAGAACTGAATAATTACTGCTTTTGAATCCTTTGGGAGTTGATCTCTTATTGGTAACTCATCTTCAGTCGTTTTCATTTAGCTGGGAGAAGATAGAGATACTACCTAGTTTCATTCTGAATGGAGGAAGCATAGGAAAGTAATCTAGAATTTCTGTAATCTGGAGTGTTCCTTAAAATAATGTTACATTAGCTTGATTCAGAAACATCATTTTTTTCCTGCCTGTCCCCTGGTCTTATGCTTTTGAAGACATCTGTAAAGAATTCACTCATTTGTACTACTCTCTTGATTTTCTACTTCTAATAGGAAAGTTTTCTGCTTCTCATTTTCCTACAACTGCATTTACTGAATCTTCTTAAAGCTCCACTCACAGAATGGTTGCCATTTACGTAGATAAGAATATCCAGAATTACATCAGTAAACATTAAAGAAGAGCTTTGAGAAATCATAATGCTTTAGGGCTTAAACTGCATGAAACTTTTTTCTTGTGTCATAGCTGTCTAACCCAGAATTATTTCTGACATAACTGTCCTTAGCTGCAGGCTGGACGAGTAGATAAGTTACCAGTCTAATAAGTAGCACAAAAAGTTTTCATCCTGTTAAACTGAACACTTCACCGACTTTCAATTATGCATAAAGCCTGGATCCCAAATATCTGCAGACCAGATGCTAGCAGTGTTTCTACTGTGATCTTCTTTAATTCTGATTACTGAAAATGTAACCAGGACTCAACCTTAATAAACATGCATACCTAATCTTAAAGAATCAGTAACAAACATCTTGCTTGTTCAAGGAGTCATGTATTATTACTGAATAATACTTACAGATATAGTTACTAAGCTTTTCTAGGCATAAGCAAAGCTTTAAATCACCAGCATTAATCTCATGTTCTTCAGTATACCACAGAATACATGTTCCAGTTTCTTTCTGATTGCTCTGAGAAAGGTAGAAACTATGCAGGGTCAGATGTTTCTATGAGATTATTGTTCTGAGGCAGAGTCTACTCAGTTTTTGACCAGTTCCATCCAAGGCCAACTAACAGCAGCACTTAATACAGTCAATTCACAAATGTTAAATCACTGCATGAGTCAGACTATAATTTGGGACCAGCCTTCTCTCTGTTTCATTATATAGTGGTTTCACGTAGTGTACCTCCCACTTTGAAGTCAATATAGCTCTTTCATAGGGGAGTCCAGTTTAGTTCTTTTTTAAGCCAGTTTCTCATTAAATTTTAAGAGTTGCCCTTCTTTCAACCTTTCCTTTACAGAAAGATCATATCAGATTTTTTTTGGTTTATTTTCTTAAAAGTAAGTGTTTCACATCTGGAAGAAAGTAAAACTTTGAAGAGCTAAAAGGTACTGTAACTGTTTGTAAATTTTTTCGTATTATGCTAAATTCTGAATTCAGGGAATTATAGCTCAAAAAGGCATGGAAAAATCTATTATAGACAGTATTATCATTTTTTATTTTCTATTAAACCTAACCCCTCTGTTTCATTTTTAATAAATGATATCTAAAATTATACTATATTTAATTATGCTCTTAAACTTCAGGCTAATGAAAAGCTAACTCATGATTGTATCAAATTAGCCGTGAGGACTAAGATGCTATTTGGTAATTTGCACTGCATGTCCTACATTAAGAAGGATTAAGTATGATTTAGTATATGTGAACTCTTATTGTACACTATGTAAAATAGCAACTCAAAATTTGTCATGTATGAACAATATATCCTTATCTATAATGAAAATATCTGTATACAGGAACGTATGAAAAGATATGTAAACTTTAAAGAATTAGAACTAGTCTGGAGTTCTAACTTGCAGCTTTTTTGCCATTATTTTGTTCTATTTGTGATTTAGTTTCCTCTTTCTGTAATTTGTGAGATTTTTGTCATGGAGTACCTTGATGCTGCCAGAAAGACCACATCCTGCTAACTTATGTATGCATGACTCAAGAAAAATCTGTATAAGTAATATTTATCCTGTATTATATGCACAAAATAGTGGATCTGAATGAGGTCCTGAATTTGATTAGCTTTAATTATGTTCAAAAGTCAATTTTTTTTGAGAGTGCAGAGAGCCCAATAGGAGGTTTTTGTATTTTCTCTGTAAAGATTTACTAAGTTTGTCTAGAAGCAGATACTTCACTGATTTCAATAAGCATTCTGTTTAAAAGGCTGTGACTAAGTACTATCCAATTTTGTGATGAAAAATATTTTTGTAATTATTACATGGAGTCAGACTACATAAAATTTTTAAAGGAATTTTATAGAGTGTTAATAACTGATCTACCCTCTGATTTTGTTTTTCACAAGCATTTCTAGTTTGCATAATCTATTTGTTGTCTTGAATTTTATTACTTAGCACAATTGTAACAAGTGTGAGAGGAGAAAAAAATTATGAACTTAGAATATGCTTAATGTATTTCAGAGTATTCTTAAAAGAAGGTATTTAGTAAGGAGTATGTCTAGGCTACCTCTGAACCAGGCCATCTGTCACTAAGTACCTATCAGGCTGAAGGAGGTTAAGGAGGAATGCTGAAGGAATTAAAGCCTCTTGAGCTCAACGAAATATTCAAGCAGGTAGCAAGGCTATTTCTGCATCACGTTGTTGTATGCTGGAACAGCAGAATGAAGTTCTGAAGAATAGTCAGCACAGATTTGTCAAGCAAATCTAGTTTCTTCCTTTGTTTAGGTTAGCAGAATGGGTAGACAAAGAAAAGGAAATGGGTTTTGATTTACAAAACCAATTGAAAATTCAGAGAAAAAAAGGTTGTATCCTTGCCTGCTGGTCACCAGGACATTGCTGGTTCATGGCCAACATGCTGTCCCAGGTCCTTCTTCACAGAGCCCCTTTCAAGCAGGTCATCCCCTAACCTGTACCGATGCATGCAGTTATTCCTCCCTAAGTGTAGGACTCTTTTTGCCTCTGTTGAGTTTCATTAGGTTCCTCTCCACCCAAGTCATTTATCATTCATCCCTGGGTGGAGCTCAGTACATTCAAATTGTTCTCTCACATAAAGAGCACCCTCTTCAGGTCATCTTGCTCATCATAAAAAGTACGTAGCTATCTTTGACAGCGTTCCAGTCATGAGAACTGTTCCTCTGTGACTGTGATAGCAATGAGATCATGGTCCTGTGACTGCACACAGATCTCTAATTCTTTTTATTTGTTCCCCATGCTGCATGCATTGGCATACAGGCACTTCAGAGAAGAAGAGGGAGCCAAGTGTGAATGGTTTATGGGCTGATTTGGCCCTGTTCTGTGACTAGTGGGGCAGTGAGACCCATGAGTCTGTGCCTCTGGAAAGGGGAAAATAGAGAGAGAGATGAGCCCCAAAAATAACAGCAGCAATGATCTGATGAGAAACAAATTAATTTACTAAATAAGATATTGGAATGCAAGTTAACACTCTATAATGCAATATAATACACTATAATTAGAATTGTAGCTAATAAATAAAATGAGCTGAGGGCCTTAATTTAATGCTGCCAATGTGCAGTCGGGATGAGCAGCAGGGAGGGAGAGCCTGATGATCAAAAAGGGAGAAAAAGGAAGTTTGCGTGACCTTGCCAGGGGTTATATCTCTTCTCTGAATGCAAAGTCCTCTGGAGTTCTTCTTTTCCTCTGGGACAGTTGCCTGGAACTGGAGCATCAACTCTTTAATTCCCAGTGCACTGCATGATGTCATGATGTGGAATACCGACACCCAAAAATCATAAAACCATGACACCAAGGATGCAGGTTTCTCTAGAAGGGTGGAAGAGGATCCTACATAGCTCTACTCACCCTTGAGGCCACTGGCAGCTAAGGAATATTGGTCACTGTTCTGGATGGCTTGGCTTATTCCCTAGCTTGTTACAATGGTGTGAGCACTGCCACTGGACCCCACCCCTCAAGCCCTTCACTTTAAAGCTCACCACACTAGGCTGGCCAGCCTGCTGCAAAAGATTGCCCTGCCTCTTCTAGATAGTTAGGGAGGGATCCCATCCCTCCCTGACAGGTTATAATCTTCATAGACTGTCTCACTGTCATAAAGAAAATGAAATCCTCACACCAGCACAGCCATGTAGCCAGTGATTGATATGTATTCTACATCTATTTCTGGCTTCCTTCTTTCCTCTTAAAAGGTAAAAACAACAACAAAAAAAAATGATACTCCAGGGAAAAAATAAGTATAGCTAGTATATGTTAACTGGATTGTTGTATGTATCTTAGTTGGAGGTATGTTATATATTTCTGTAGATTAGAAAGAAAATGCAGCATAATACTATGTGCATACATTAATAGTCAGAAGTAGAAGCCTTGGATGGAGTGCTCTATGTTAGGGCACTACTGTTGAGGGAAAGATGTTTCCTTAGTCCAGGAAATAAAAAAAAAAATAAAAGTGGTAGGGAAATGTAGATGCAATAGTGATCTCGCAGTGTACTTAAAATAAAAAAGTTGGTGGAGGGTGCCCTTTTCCTTCAGAGATTAGAGACATTTTTTTATGCCCCTGGAGCTATCACAGAGAATAATAGAGAAAAAATAGGGGGAAATGTCTGACTGCAATATTAGTGAAGCAAGTGCCCAAGACTGTGATGTCCTTCATTTGAAATTGTATTAGACAAACATCTTGAGGGTGGTCAAAATATAATTAATCCTGTCTCAGGGCATGGGTAAATCTTCTTGACAGCCCTTTCAGCTCTACATTTCAGTGATTTTATCACAAGTATTTAAAGACCTAACATGATTATATATTACTGTGTTTCTGAATCTTCCAATATGTTGACTAAAAATAGCTCTATATCCTCCTGCATTAGAATTTGTAAGCACAGTTTTCCTTGCCTGCAGCAATTTAGACCAAAGCATTCTTCACAAGCAGCAATATTAAACTACTCTGTGTAGCACAGAAAGATGCATTAAAACAAATACAGTGTATCATTGTCTGTGCACAGAATACATTGAAGAAAAAGGAAATGCTTTAGGCTAGACATGCTTGCTTCAATCCCAGTCCATCCAAAAAAGACCAAAGAGGAGAAACTTGCTGCTTGCATATAACTATATTTGAAATGTTTCTAAATGGAATCTTTATGCAGAATCTTTAGCCAGAATGAAAGCAGAGCCATATAAAGGCTTCTCCAAGAACAATCTTCTGAAAGTCACAGCACATTACAGAAATTTTAAAAAGACACTGAACTTGAGTTTAGAGCCCTACAGTTTTCTTGAGGTCTTAAAATTCGTGACTTCTTTTTGATGGAAGTGAGAGGAGACATTTCTGAACTTGGCTCCCTTTTTCACCAGCCTGAACTGTGACCCATGAATATAACACTTCAGTTAGATTTCAAAACATGATCTGAGCTGTCCATTGGGCTACAGCCTGAGATAGATCAATATCTTAAGTTAATAGCATAGCTTAGTAAGGAGAGAACCTCATATTATAGCAGACACAAAATCAATCAGTGGGGAGCATCTTATACAGACACAAACAGAATAGAAACACTTCTAACACTGTTTTTTTTTCATTGTGTTTGTCTCAAAAATGCTGAAACCAGACAACATCCTTAAAATAATCTCCGCAAGGCATTTTAATCACCTTGTGAAACACAAAACAAATAACCTCCTACAACAGAATACTCATTTCTTGTAAAATCTTTATTCACATGGAAGTGAAATTCAGCTCCTAGATGTGATCACAGCATCAAACCTGTTTTAAGCTTAAAACCATTCAGAAAGCAGATAAGTAGAGCCAAAGGATACTCATGGTATCGTGGTTCTACTACTACCCCTTTGTTCAAGAGTGTGTATTCATAGTGAGTTGCTCATAAAAATGTACAGAAGTTCCCATATGCTAAACAAACCAGATAAACCTGTGCATCATTGAACTGTGTATTTATTTCTTTGCCTCTGCTTTTATTACTGATAAACATTTCAGTATAAACAGAAGTTTATACTTCTGTTATGTAATGCTTCTCATTAACATTCACCATCACAATGGAATTACTTTTTCAATAATACAGATTTACTCATAAATTTCTCCTGCATGCACACTGAATTATGAGAGTTGCTCTTCTGACTCTACAGTACAAGTAGCTTTAAGAAATGCATCTTTAGATTATTATTATTTTTCCTTCAGTAATCACTCATGATTGGGGTTGGAACTAGATGATCTTTAAGATCCCCTTCAAGCTAAGCTATTCTGTGATAGCCAAACAGCACTTTCATTCCTTTTAGACATTTATGTTCCTACTGGAAGAAGTTGTTCAAATATCCTGCTATTCGTTATTGACTTCTCTTAGGAAATGCTGGTTAAAGGAACAGAACTACCCATGTAAATTGGATATTTGAAAAGATCTTATTGCACAAATCTATCAGATGTTAGAACTAATTATTGAATATAAAGTACAAACAATTGAGTACTTCATGAAAATAAATGTATGTACAAGTTTCAGTATGTAGAGTACTCACTGCAGTGAGTAGCTGGAGTATTTGAAATTTAATAGAGCAACTGTAAAGTGAGACTACTACTACAGTGAATTGAGACCAAGCAGGCAAATCCAAAGAACAGAGAGCTCATCTGACTCTTTTTTTGCAGTTTGTGTGTGTGGTTTCCACAGCAAAGACAAGCAGTATTGTTATACATCATTTGGAGTTTGGCTAATCAAAACTAAGTATTGTATAGTAGTAAAAAATCAAGTGGTGCTTAACAAGATAAGTAAGTACACAAATCCTTCAGCATTTCCTTTATTGCACACTCCATGTAGAAAATGTCAATGGCCACTTAGAGTGGAAATAAAGTTTGAAACATCCAAACAAAGTTCAGTTTTCTTCTACCTGTAAATCAGTTAGTGGAGAAGTATGTTATTCTGGAATACAGAGAAGATTGTATCTTCTGGACTGAATGTCCATTAATTTGTCTCAGAATCTCTTCATTTTAACTCTGAGATATTATTTCAGGTTTATTTTAGATCTGTACAATTTTGTTTCCTAAAAGAAATTGTTAAAATCTCATGAATGAAAAATAGTCCATGTGTGGTAAAAGAAAGAAGAGTTGTTTTGTGTTTTTTTTTTTAAAAAAAAAAAAAAAAAAAAGTAGATAAATTGTTTCTCTGTTTCTTTATACATTTTCTTTTTGAATGAGCAATAGCTGCAAACACACATTTCATATGCATCAAGAGTTTCTAGAGCTCGTTGCATTCAGAAATCCCAGGTCCTTCATACCATGGGGAAAGCCTCTAGTAAGGAAGATTACCCTTGATGGAAGAAAATCAGGTTGAGGACATATGAGCAAAGGGACATAAGTCTATGTGCCCTGACGTGATATGCACAGGAGTGCTAGGAAGCTGGCTGATGTCATTGAGTGGGCATTCTTTTGATCTTCAAACAGTTGTACAGCCAGGCTAAAGGAAAGCAGATGGCACTCTGCCATCAGGATGGAGGAACCAGTGAACCGCAGACCTGTGAGCTCCACCTCTATCATGGGGAAGGTGGTGCAGCAGCCGAGGTATGCTTTAAAATATCATCTAATTTACCTGAATTAATAGTAGGGACTCAGAACTTCTAGTATGTCAAATATTGTAGTACAAAGAATAGTGTTTTCTGTTTCTGAAAGACACATCAGGCTGTACAGATCTTCTTTAGCATAGACTGCCTTCAAAATTTCAATAAGGTTATTTTGAATCTTGTTATTTCTGACTCTCTAGAATAGCATATTGACCTTTATCTTATGTGTACTGTGGTATACTGCAGATGGGAAATAGAAAATATGTCTTTCTCTTGTTCTTTCCATTTTTAGAAGTGAGGCAAAATGAAATGCATTTCTGTAATATATCTCTGGAGTCAGTAATGTGCACCAGATAGCTTGTCTTCTTCCTCCTCTCCAAAGTCTGTACAGAAGTAGGAGCTGACAGGATGTAGCAGATGCAGTGTGGCTAGATGCACATCTCCCCAGCTGTGCCTGATGTTACTAAGCAATTGCAGTGGAGGCATATCATGGAGCAGCCAGCATTACCTACCTGCTATAAATCTCTCCCAGGCCATGAGCTTACTGAGAAAGAACTGTCTATGTTGTTACATTTGCTGTTTGTCAATCTTGTTAGCTAAGCTAATTAAATTGTAGCTAGCACAATTACACCTGATGAAAATTCTTTCACTGCAAATGCCTTATCATCTGCAAGTCACGTTAATGTAAAGCCATTCTCACTCCCATATTCAGTAATGTCCATGGAGACATTTACCATGGGATTTTTTCCTTGGTGGTAGATTTCCAGTTGGATCACCATGCCATCACCATGGCAGGAGACATCCCCACTTTGGGACAGAGTGTGCCTGAAAAGAAGTGGGACAGATTGCTTTTTGGAAGTGCTGTAGCCAGTTTAAAGTTGTAATTTATACCAGGCAGACATAGAATATCATCTTGTCGTGCCAAAACAATTTGAAAGGAAGCACACAAATACACATTCGAGTTGGCCATCTGTCCTCATGTCTGTAACATCTTAGAGGGAGGTATTGGCATGTCTAAGGCCAGTAGCTGAGGTTTGGTTATTTTTCTCAGAGAATCAAGAAATAGTATTGGCATCAACCTGTGATAATAAAGGTCCTTGTAGTATTTTTGGCTTGGTTATGTGACATATAAAGAGAAGAACTCCAGCTAAAGTTGGAGTCATTGACTTAAATTTCCTGTGGAGTGTGTGTGTTTGTGGGTGTCTGTAGGGGATGTGGCAGTGGACATACCCAGCTCTGAAATTGCTTTGTCAGAACTAGTTGCTTTCTCACTTGTTGAAAGAAGTAACACATCATTAACAGTTCAAAGAAAGCTGCTGACTTTCTGTTAAACCACTAGAAATAATAAAATGGAAAGAAACTCTGGCTTACTGACTGCTTCGGAGCTTTGGCACTTATTCAGCACACCAAGATCTTAAAAGAAGAGTTTGCAGTATGAACCCCTCTGTTTATTTCTAAAGAAAATTTTCTCTTACCTCACAACTGGAACAGTATGAATTACTAAAAAACAGATGAATTGATGAATTCTTTATTAAAAATCTAATGCTAGTAATTATACCAGTAAGGCAACTTTAAATGCTTTGTAATGTGGAGTTACATACAATTCTAACAGCTGATCACTGGAATTTAAGGGTGACTAACCACTTCTTAAAAAAAAAAAGGTAGCTGAGACCAGGGAATGAATGAATAATGAATATTACATATGATATATTAAACATACTTAGTGTATTTAGTTAGGAATACTTACGTTTGGATTCAGCCAACAATTAGCTGGGAATGTGTACCTGAACAATTTTTATCTCTGCTGCCAATGCCTAGTGATGAACCCTGTGTCATCTAAATAGGCTCAAGTGGGGTTTCTCTGATCAGTTTTTCAAGCTTGGTATTTTTAAGACACAAATTTTCTTTGATCTTTTGTTTATTCCTGCATTGACAAAGTAAATACCCATTTGTCAGTGACCTTAGG
The DNA here is from genome assembly GCF_023343835.1 of Lagopus muta. Lineage (NCBI taxonomy): Eukaryota > Metazoa > Chordata > Aves > Galliformes > Phasianidae > Lagopus > Lagopus muta. Next base: position 35,720,878 of record NC_064436.1, on the reverse strand, counting down.
AGCTGAATCACTTTTAGAGAGAATCTAATCCAGTAACATTAATATGGGTACCCGATTTTAGTGAACAAAAGTACTCCAATGTCCCCCATTGAACTATGAATTTCTCTACTCTCTTGTTAAGCGGGGGAAAATACATCACACATTTTTAAAATGGAAAATATGGAAAGAGGAAAGGAGACACCACATTTGAATGTGAGAGTTTTTCTGGATTTTGTATATAAACCAAAAGATGCAAAAAAATGGAAAATATGCAATAAAGTAGAGAATTTTGAACACTGTACTGTTGGAGTTCAGGACGCTGACCTTCCTGTCTTTTTGAAAGCAAACCTTGGGAAATGCAAAGTGCAGATCACAGCGGTTGTTCTCAATGTACTGTTTGGTATGCAGCAAATCCAGTGAGCAAGGCCCTAAGCAGCAGTCCTTGGAATCTACTGCATTTGTTCCACAAAGTCACTCTAAACCTATTTCATCTCTTTCATCGCTGTTTCTGACATCCACATCTTATGCACTGAGTAGACAACTGAAGAGGGAGATTAATAAGGCAGTGCTCTTAACTGATTCTTGAAAGGCCAGTTTTTGTGTGTTAGGAAGGAAAATGTTTCACATTATTCTTTCACTTCACCATCTTCCATTTGCTTCCATATTCTCAGGATAATACTATGACTGAGTCTGCACTACTTCTTGTTTTTTTTTTTTAACTAACAAAAATTAATTGTTGATTATCAGTGCCATGTTCCCAGGGATTACCTTGCACAGGAACATGGTCCCTTTTCTCCAAGTAGGATGTGGAAATGCTGGGAGCAGAGAAGTGTTGATGGACTGTGGCTTTTGTGTTTGTTCAAAAGCTTTTTTTGAACTAGGCATTAAATAGCAGATTGGTCTTTTTTCAAACTTTTTTTTCAGGGCACCAGGGGCACAGAAGCTATGGCAGAAATCCTGAATACGGCAGAAGGAGCAGCTTGTTTCACACACTTGTGCTGGCATTAGTAAATAGCTGTTGGCAGGGTGGCTGAGTTGAGGAGCTCTGGACTAGGAAGTAAATCAGCAGCTTTCTTTTACTGTGTTTTGTTTTATTTTCTTTTTCTTAAAAGGCCAGCACTAGGGAGAAAAAGACAAGGAACATTGCACATTTTCTCTGGAATTTTTTAAAGCATTCTCTATTGGTCTGTCACATTGAAGTTACTAAAATTCCCACCTGAAGTCAAAGACAGAAGAGTTAATCCAGTGTTTTGTATTTTAAAAGGTCCTACCAATAGAGAATAAACTTTCACCAAATAAGCAAGACTTTACAGCAGTCAAATTCCCTGTAGTTATAGTGATTAGACTCCCCTGTTAAGGTATGAACTGAATTTGCAAAATCATTATCACATCAGTCTACACATTCACAGTCACAGCAGCATCTAAGATGTGTTTGTACTTTCCATTACCCTGGCATTGCTGAGATGTATCTCTAGTATGCATTTTTTCTTTCAGTACTTTTCACAATTCAGGAAGGATGTACAGGAAACAGTCTAAAAATATTAATGTAAAGATAAGCAAAATTAACATAAAGCATAAAGGACATTGAGAAAAAAAAATCCAGAGAGAAATAAAAATAAAAAAAAATACTGAGCACCTACCAGCAGGTAGATATTGCTTAGGTAATTGTTCAAGCCACTTGGTCTCAATTCTCCTTCTTAATTTTATTTTGCTGTGAAACGCAGTATTTTATCAGTTTAATAATAAATATTGAAATTACTGTAAAATTACTTAAATACAATGATGAGAGATAGTTGGGTTTCTTCAGCTGCCATCACTTGCTAATCTGAAGAGTAGGGATTCCAGTAGGTAGATACTGTTAAATTTATTAGTAATTCCCAGGTGCCTTCTCTTACCACCCGACTTCGAAGATACATGATCTGGAAGAGATCAGGAAGTATCTCAATCTCAGGCTCTGTGAATATGCAATTAAATACATTTCTAAAAGATGGCAAAATGTCTAAAAACTTGCCTACCTACTGTTTTATGCAAGTCTTTCTCAATAAAGAGATGTTAGTATTTTGGAAATCTCTGACTGTAAGAAATGAAATATCATCTGCCAAAAGAACGTAGCACTGATGTTGTGTTCAGTACCATCCCTTCTGGTTGTTGTGTGGAAAGCAGAGGGAATGTTCAGAGAAAACAGTGAGATGAGAACTGGTATTCTCCTTACTTTATTGTTTGTGTTGTGGTCCCAGTGGTAGGTTCCACACAGAGCTTGGAGTTGAGAAATAGATCAACTTGCTGTTTCCAGATAGAGCTGAATTTACAGCAGAGAGAAGTTATGTGACCTCAGCAAGGCAATCAGAGCATATTTGCATTTATTCCTTTCCATTATGTTCATCTTTTGTATCATAGAAATATAAGCAGCAGAAATGAGAAATACAGAGAGGAATGAAAGCTGAGAACTGTGAAAAGGGAACAGAAGAAACGTAACTTACTGTTACAGTGAAGAAGATTCTATGAGAGAGGGCAGAGAGCAGCATGCGTGTTGTGCCATGATGGCATTGAGAGTTTGAAGGAGATGAAGTGATAGTGTCAGCTCTGCCAGCTCTGGGTGGAGTTACCCACTGTGATAGTCCCAAAGATCTGTTACAGCTCTAAAATCGTAGAAGCAGAGAATAAGAGAGAAGATGGAATTTTAGCAACTGAGAAAATACAAAAAAGTGCTAGTCTGAACTATAAAGATCTTTAGAAAATACAGCTCTCTGGGAACGAAGAATATCTGCTGGATGACTCATTAGCTCTTGTGTGGCTTTGTTATTTTTTAGTCTTTTTTTAATTTAGGGAGATCCTGTTCTTGCTCATCAGGTGTAGCAGGGAGCCTGATGGGAATTGTATCTCAAAGCCCTAGAAAGTTTTCTACATGAATCAGTGCTTTCTTTGAACAGCCACAGTGCTGGATCTGAGCACCATTTTGTATTTGGCATCTCTCAGATACTATGACTGTCACTGTACTGAAGATGCTGAGACATTATCTTTTCCTGCTGAGAAAAACCTGGGTGGTCTGTGAATGTTCTTTAGTGGAATATAACATAACCTACTAAGCCATGCATCGTGGGGCTGAAGAGGTTGGTTTTTTTGGGTATGCTTTAATTATTTTCCTCCAAGAGGAATGAAGTTATTCATCAGTCTCTGCATTTCTGGTTGATATCTGAAAATTCTACTGTAGAGGTTTGTAATCAAACCAAATGAATGTTTATAGAGAGAAAGATGCTTAAGTTCAAAGCAGTGGTGGCTCATATGCACTGTGATGTTGAAGTTCAATCTTGGGAAAACTAACAAACAAAGCAAAAAACCACAACTTCTATCTTCTATTCAGTTTCAGTTGTGTCAGTATTTTCTCTCAATTAAAAAAAAAAAAAAAAAGGAAGCCAACATATGAACACAAACTTTGCAAGGCATCTAAACCCAAATTATCTGAGGTATGTTTTATACATGAATGCAATCAGTTAACCTAGTTTAATCATTCCCTTTTTGCTGCCAGGAAAAATAAATTTGCAGCGTACAATAGGTCAAGGATCTGGTAGAGAACACAATGTTCAGCTCATAAATCTGAACAAACTGAACAGGGAGCAAAGTTACAGCTGTAAAATACAATGGTGAATCCAACTTTTCCTTGAAGATGACAATTTAACAAATTGTGACTTCTTTCAGAGGAGGCGCTGTTAGATTAGGGTAGTTTATTTCCTGTGTGCTTCTACCTGTGCAGAAAAAAGACTTTACTCAAAAAGTTGGCACACTTTCTTGTTATCAGTTCACTAATCTATCCTACTCAGTTGTTATAATGACATTTAGTCACATACATAAAATAAGAAGCTGTTTAAAATGAAGCACGCAGAAGTTAAGGCTACTGTCAAACCCTCAGAAGTTGAAGCACAGAATCACAGTTTTGAACTTCTGAGGTAAAATTGGCACATCTGCATATATAATTTAACAATCTCTTATTTATATCTTCTTATATCAAAATATGCACATTATTTTCTTTATAGTCCTTCTTTTAGGCAGCCTGCAAAACAGCTATGACTGAATGAGTGGCAATTCAATTATTGTTTCAGTGCTCAGTGTCAGCTACACAGTTCTATTTACTACATAGCATCCTAATGCCACACTGATTACAAATTTATTACTATTCTCATGGGTTTTTCATGGAGCTCATTATCAGAGCATCTAAGTGTTTCACAAATGTTAACAGGTTTATCTTCACAGTTCTTTCTGAGCGGTGTTTTTATTATAGACTCCTCTGAGAATTGCCTTGCTAGTCTTTAATTATTTCCACTGAATATTTGCAAATGGCAGCTTCAGACTTCATAATCCTTTCAAAGTTGGACGTATATTTGTTGGGCATCAGTAAGCATCTCCCTAATACCTGGGCTTTCCCTTTGCCATTAATCTGGCAGTAATCAGTAATCCAGTCCATGATTCAAAATTATGAAAGCTGGAGAACTCACTAGCTTAGAAATTATAATTTTGTTTGCTTGCTTTTAATTGTTAAACTTAAGTATTTTCTCTGGGTTTGTTCTTGGAAAAAGCTGAGCTGTTTTTTAACAACTTTCTAAACCAGTTTTTCCAGTGGACAGTGGGCCAAGCTGTTTAAATCCTGCAATGTTAAACAATTGATAATGGGATTTCAGAAAGCATGCCAGAGAAAACCGACCATAAATGATACTGCTTATAAACATAATGTGGCTCACTAGCTTCAATTTGTTATACTCCAGTTGTTAAAATAAATCATAATATATTAATAAGATGCAAAGTATGTTGAAGCACTGTTAATACATTATACATTAATTCTAATAAATATTTCTAAGCCAATTGCCCACTACTAAATTAGAAATTTTAATTACTTGAAGAGTTTCTCCCAGCTGTAGACAGGAGCCTGTTCTGTTTCCACCAGCCTTCCCACGGCACTCACTGGAAGTGCTGACATCCAGTCTCCAAAGGCTACTTGCTTTCTGTCTGCACTGCAAGTAGGTCATCTCTTCACAGCAACACAATAGTAGAAAGGTAAAAACAATAAAAATATAGGAAAGAAAAGTAGCAAAGAAACGAAAGTAGGTCTTCTTGGATTCATAGAACTGACATATTCTATTAATGAGAAATTCAAAAGCAGTTGTCTTGAAGAAACAGCTGTAACAACATCTTCTAAAAAGTTGCACACTCCACAGCAAGAGTGAAATCTTTGCAAGAACAAAGGAGGAAATAAATAAAGCATTAAGGGCTAGGTTTTCATGCTGATGAATCCTTTCTTTTAGTGTGTATAAAGCAGAGCAAAGAAGTTACTTTAAAAGATAGGAATTACTAGAATTCTCTGCGAATGAACAGCAAGGGCTAAATTTACTTCTCTTCCAAAGCCCTGGGTGAGTGGAAGGAAAACTGGCACAGTCTTCCCTGGTGCTACATTCCCAGCTTTGAGCACTAGAGTAGAAATGCTGTTATTGCTCACCGTGTTGCCCTTTACAAAGATACCTGTATAAATCCAGAATAGGGAACTTCACCCATAGCGTCCTCTAGATGAAGTTTCACAAAGAACATCATTTGGAAAACTAGAAACACATGAACAGCACTGAAGCTGCTCTTTGTGTATGTGTTTCCTCCTCTTTTTTTCTCCACATAGATTTTGCTGCTGCCTTTCCTGCAACTGCAACTGTTAAAGAAACATCCCACATACCTTCATTGCATTCTGACCATTTTCTCCTCGCAATGTTCAGTGGCTGGGATACTGTGATCTTAATCAAATGACGTGTCAATAGAGGAACTAGCCTCTCCAGAGATAGCTATTAGTGTAAATCCAATAGAGTTCATGCGAAATGCATTGCTCTAATGCTTAGTATGCCAAATGGTCAGTCCTTTCTGTTAAAGTCATGAAATGGCTTCTGTCTGGCTGAGCCCAGCTGAGTGCTGTGTTAACCAGGGCAAGTGGGGAGAATCTGCTCCTTTCCTACAGCCTCTGGGAGTGAGGAAAGCAAGAAGATTTGGGTCTGGGAAGTATGAGTTCTCTGCATTTTTCATCAGGTCTGTAGAATCCTTTTGAGGGAGGGATGCCAGGTTCAGAGCCAGTTTCCAGGGAGATAATGCTCAGTCCTCTGTGACAAGCTAACATATCATTGGGCAGAGATGGAAGAAGAGAAGGCAAAAAGATGCTCTTCATGTTGGCGTTCAGGCCAACTGAGGCTACAAGGATAAGTCTAGCGTCTGCTAGGTGGCAAGTTAAAGGGAGGATGTGCTGTTGAAGGGGAACACAGCATGCTGATTGCCTGCATCTGTCCCTGTCTGTTCATTTGCTCAGTTCAATGTCTCTACTCTTTCATTTCACTACAAGGATTTGACAGAGAAGGCTGCTAGAGAGGCAGTGGCAAGGAATATTCAAGGGTCTTGGTGTCTTTTGTGCCTAAATCCCTCCTGTGTGATATAGAGCACAAACACAGCTGGGGCTCTCTGAATGTGACTTAATGCCATGGATGTAGATCTCTGACTTTGGATTCTCTGGATGCCGGTATTTTGGACTTCTCTTGATGTGTCCTAAAAATAAATAGGTATTAAAATGAAATAGTTCGCAGTGACAGAAAATAGTTTAGAAAAACCTAAGGTATATTTGAATGAATGTCTAAAAAAATACTTAAATATTTGGATGAAAGTAATTGTGTAATTATAGCATTCTAGATAGTTTTGCAAAATGGTTATTTTTGCTTATAATGCAATTACAAAAACAATAGTAACTACCTCACACAGAGCTCTGGGACAGTTAGTTTAACAGAATAGCTGAGCTGTCATAGAGAGAGACCAGAAGTATTTATGTGTGGGGACTGGGAAGAAAATCCATACTTGTAAAGCCTCCTGGAGTACAGGGAAGTACAATGACCTGCCTAATGTCAATAAAATCTGATGTGCAGATGCTGTTGCTATTTTGGCATTCTGCTTATTGAGTTTTCGTCAAGCTGTGACACTAAGATTGTTCTCTTAATCTGTACTTTTCCCAAGCTTTACTGTGAAGTTTGTGCAGCACATTTTCATTGCAGTATTTAAAATTATTCTTTTTTAATTGTTTTCTCAACTTCATTCCCAATCACAGTCAAGTGTAAGAGAAGAAGCATTTCATGTTATAGAATAAATCTGTTTGAATTGATATAAATTCTATAGCTCTTGATCTGACATTTTATTTTTTCTAAACATTACTGCGTTCAGGCATAAGAATTTTCCAGTTTTAATTGCTACACAAGGCCGAGTCATATTCATTGTTGTTCTAAATCATATATTTCCTGTTGACACTTAAATAATACTTACTGCAAGGTAAGATTTTAAACTGACAAGTTAATTTAAAAATGAAGATATTAAAAAATATACTGAGATAATTTAGTTGAGATCTTGACAATTTCTTAATTAGCCACTGAGGTGCATCAATATCTAAATGTTCTCTGTGAGACTGTGATCTTTCAGTTTTTCCAATGTCTTGATTCTGCCTGTGATGCCTTAATGCTTTCTACATAGAATGCTTTCTATTTTGAGGAATATGAACAGCTCTAAATTCCAGTGAACAGATGCTTACCCTGCCAGCATAGTTCCAGGCAGCAGAGTATTTGAGAATATAGGTGGATGATGAGATGATGAGGGAGAAAATCAAGGACAAGGAAGGGACTTGGAGGAATAGCTTATGTAAGGAAATTGCCAGGAGTGGTTATGTATCTACTCAGATCTCTTCCAATCTTGAATCAATAAATGTCACTACCATTTTATTCCCCGTAGAGAATTCTCTGAATATGCCAGAAATTCCAGCTGCTCCCAGCTAGCTGCCAACATGTCCAGCCTGACCCCTGACAGCTCTAATAGCACAGTGACAATTCACAATACAACATCTGCATCCCACTGACATTTTGGAAGCAAAGTTGCTTGTGCTGAATATCGAATTAAGGGTTATCAAACAGAATATCTAGCAGCTGTTTTAGAAAGGAAGCTAAAGAAAGCATTTTAAGTGAGAAGACAGATAAATACATGTCCTATTGGAAATATATATATATATATAGGGTTTCTCTCCGTTTTTCACAATTTTCCCAAAGAGTAACTGTGCTATGTTGTAAGCTATTGAGTCTGTTCTGATTGAGAACATTTTTTCTAGATAGGTCCCTCTCTTTAGTTGAGAGAATAAACATTCAAATTATTTGCAACAACTCCTTTGTGTATATACTCCGCTTCAACTACCAGTCACTTTACTTCTCTTTCCTTCTCACTACCCTGCCTTGTTTTACAATAGATTGTAACTTCTACCAGTATCACCTGCACAGTGTTTTGGAGGCCCAGATTCTGACTGGCACTTTCCAAAACTAACACAGTTGCAAATAATTTGTAACTACCAAACAGCTGAACTACTTTGACTTGTGGTTTTCAGGTCTCAGTGCTAAAACACATGACTTTGTATGTTATTACAACTATAATAAACCAAACAGATTTTCTGGTTCATCAGTGACGTAGATTTTGTATCACTTATAACATTATAATAGTAGTGTTGCAACACCAACTTTTGTGCCTAGCAATTTTAGAAAATACCTTTTTTTTTAGGTATACAACAGTTTTCAGTCTCTACATCTTGGAAATATTTACAAGCATGAATTATTAAACTTCACAACACTCAAAAAACAAGTTTTTTCAGTTTTAATGGTCTTTTATGACTGAAGAAGGAAGCTGATGTCCATATGTGTGTTGTGTTTCATCATCACTCTCTTGCTTTTTTCTCAGTGTACCATTTAGTTCCAACTCAGTGTGCAATTGGCAAGGTTTTTTATTTCCAGAGCCTTCAGCAAATACATGCACCACATAGATCTGGGATGTGATTTGGTCTTTAAATATACTGATGGCCTTAGTGATCTTCAGCTCTGAATTTCTCCCGTGAGTTAACAGCTTCAGTGTTTGATTTTGTGATTTGCATTTGACAGAAAAATATAATGTCCAATTATTCGAACTAGTCTTAGCAACATTTTTAGTGCAGCAATACTGCTAAACAGCCCCCTGGTGTATTCATCTCGTGGAGTATTTTCAGATTTTTAATATTGTTCCATTATCACTGAGTTGACTTAATAGTCCTTCCTAACATATGTGTACACAACCAATGTTTTGAAAAAAACTCTTCTCTGTGCTTCCCTGTAATGAGCATTTCCTGCTTTAAAAACATTATATGAATAGTATCAGTTTCTGTGAACTCCAGCCTTTTTTTTTAAAGCAAAATAAGTCAATTCCAGTTAAAATAGGTAAATGATGAATAAAAAATGAATTATTTTTTTCAGTTTTTTTAAAGCTGTTTCTCACTTTTGGCACAAAGACAAATTGGAAGCATACAGTTCTGTATAGTTTTGATTTCAGTTTTGTTCTGAAAAAAAAAAAAAAAAAAGTAGAAAATTGAGGAGATATTTTTAAAATATTCAGGATTTTCTTTGAACAAAGATGATTAATATACATTATTTCATCTCACAGTATTTAGTGGAAGTAATCTTTATCCCTGTTGGTCCTATCTTAATGACTCACCTTGGTTCAGGTTTCTTGAACCTGAAAAGGTTGTTCCTATTTCACATACTACGTGCATTACTAAGAGCTGCAACATAAAAGGCTCTCAATTTCCAACAGAACTTCCCATTCTACAGTCTTGTAGCCTAACTTTCATCTCTCATTAATTAGATGTCATTTACCTCTGCCACAATTACTGGTTTTCATGCAGTTGTATAAAGGCTCGGAGAAGACCTTAAAGATCGTCTAGTTCCAACCCCCTTGCCTTGGGCTGGATGGCCTCCCACTGGGTCAGGCACTACATGAGGTTGCCCAGAGTTCTATCTAACGTGGCCTTGAACACCTTCAGGAGAGGTTTTGACCTTTATTCCTACAAGCTTACAGGCTTTCCATTTGTTTCATCATTTTTCAAAAATACTTAAAATGTTTGAAAAAATTTCCAACTGTCAATCTGGTTATCTTTCATGCTTCACACAGCATATGCTTTTACTAGCCAAGAAAGAAGCATAGCACTTTCTCTTATATGTATATATGTATATATATACATATGTTACTGCAGCAAGAATTGTGCAGTTTGTTTACTAATATTTGAATCAGTTAAATTTTATCCACCTCCTTTCTACATGCTGTCTTGCGAATTCAACATGTCACTGATAATCATTTTGTCACTTTCTCATCATTACAAATCAGTAATCACTGTTAGGATGTCTGTTCAGCCTTCTGCTGATGACCATAATCAGATAATAAACTGATAAAGCTCTCACTGTAATTTACAGGCTGAAGTAAAGTGTTACTTTGAGGTGTTCAGCTGAGTATTAGCAGCACTACGTATATGAAGTACTAAGTTTTGCAATTAAACCAAAATTCTTTTTTAATCACTGTCTTCCTCAAAGCCCCTTATAGTTCTTTTTTGTTTGCTTCACTGGTTTTTTGGGGGTGTTCTGTACTTTTCTGTTGTCTGAATTTAGTTGGGTTCTTCTGTGCTTTGTTTGGTCTTTGTGATACTGTGCAAAATTAATTGTGTAAAATTAAGTCCATCAAGGAGCATGTAGCTGATGTGCTAGAATTATTCTGAGAAAATAAAATATGGGTTTCTGGAATACTTACTTTAGTTTTCTCAAGCATAGTAGTTCAGTTTCCTACTCCGGTCTATAGCAGGTCCTTGAGCAGATTTTTATGAGACATAGAATGCACCAATTCATCCCAGGCTGGCAATTCCATGTTTGTGAGTTCTGTAACTTTGGTCTTGTCTGTCAAGAGTTCAGGCTGCGTCCCAAGGCTGCAAGCGACAAGTCATCTCATGAAGCTAGCACTTCAGAGGAGTGTGCTGCTGCAGAAAAGGAAAATTTAAAAAATCTAATTTTTTGCTTGCTTTTGATAGTAATTAATTAAGAACCATTACTAATTTTAAAATTACTATTTTAGTAATATTAACAGTAATATGAACAAAATTGTAGTAATGTTATTATTGCTTACTGTCAAAAATTCAACACAGTTGTAAATTATGGTGGCGTAAGGAGGATCAAAAAGCAGTTTAAGTAGACAGTCCTTACACGAATGCAATTATATATCCTTAAATTTTCTAGCCTAACCAAGGACCATAAATGTAAAGTCAGGCTGTAGTTCAAAGTTTTGTAATAAATAGAAAACATATTTTTATTTTTATTCTTGTTTCATTAAGTTTCCTTTTATAAGAAGCACATTCCGCTTAAATCTTTGGAAGTTTTGCTTTTCTGAAGCAGAGCTGTTTCCAGACCTATCACATGGTTAACAGAGCAGTCTAACAGAGGGAAATCTTCATAGCAGCACAGTCCCACATTTCCTACAAATTCCCACAGGTTACCACAGGTTATGTTTTCATAATGTGTTCAAGAAACATATAGATATTGTACTAAGGGACATGGTTTAGTGCGGAATGGTGGTGATAGGTGGATAGTTGGACTGGATGCTCTTCAAAGTCTTTTCCAACCTTGGTGATTCAGTGATTCAATTATTCAAATCTAAATCCCACATTTTTCGGATTTTAGAATGCCATGCAAAATTACAGCTCTAAATTTTTAGATGAAGGTTTTGTTTTATAAAAGAGAATAAGCTAGATAACTATATGAATCAGTTTTTATCCACTTCACTCTCATGGATTTTTTCTTTCAGAATGAAATTCTTTCACAGCCATACCAGTAATAAATAAGCCTCAATAGAACATGGTCTTAAGTGTGCAATATAGTAAGAGTGTAAGGTGACCTAGCAATTCTTTGTTATCTCTTGCTTTTATGATTCCTTGGGAAAGAAATCTTTTGAGCTGAGTTTATTTGTTCTGGCAAAATTACTACAGAAGATTCTCATGGGACACTTGTATAACTGACCATTAAGAAGAAAACTGGCAAAGTCAGGAGAATACAGTAGATGCATTTTCTGTTCTCATTATTATCTTTTTCCCAAGTGTAGTACAGTGTTATATAATAGCTGTTAGAATCTATCTTGCATTACAGTGCACTGATCAGTGACTGAAGATTTCACCAGGAGTAAAAGATTGCATTCAAATTAACTCATGCTGCAGACGATCTGAAAACTCTGCATGAGCAGAAAACAGCTAGAAATGGGCCCATCTGCAGTAAAGATAAACTTCTTACAAATATCTCAGAATACACAAAAATTTTAGTCACAACTGTAGTTACAAAAGCAAAAGATGAAAGGTGTAAAAGCTAGTTTGGGCTACAGCATTTCCTCCTGCAATTGCTCAAAACTATTGTAATGATTCTGTACTGTGGTACTGCATTACGTATTTCAAAGTTTTGCCTTTAAAGAATGTTGTTTATGTTGAATTGAAGATTATTGGTACTGATGCACCTCACAAGCAGCACAGTTCTTCTCAGGGAATAAAAACTTTAGAAACCAGTATGAAGGTTATGTTTATTTCCAGTGCAAACTCCAGGGTAGGGTATTGTCTTTGTGGTGCCAGTGAATAGGAACTTTGAAGAAAGTCATGACCACACTTCTGTCATTGGAATTGGAAACATCTAGGGGTTTACTAATTGTGTGTGACCTGAAAGCTCACTGAAGTCGGTGGAATGACTTCTATTAATTACTGTAAGTGCTGACATGGGAGGTTCTCAGCCTGTTTTTTGAATCTCTGGGTATTCTGATCCCTCTTCCTCTCTCAGTTGCCTCACAGGAATTGCTCAGTCCTGTGGATAATTGAGTTCCTTTCCAGAAAGTCTCTCTAGTGGCAGTGACTTTGATAGGTCATTTATGAAATAATTCAATATCTGCTTGAAAGACGGATGAAATTATGTGTTCAAATGTATGCCACAAAGCAGTGCAACAAGAGACTGAAACATGGGTTGCTAAAATACCTCTCCTGTCCACCAGACCATTTTGTGTATCACTTTTTATTATTTTTTCTATACCTCTTTAATAGTTTATTATTACATAGAGAGGCCAGTGAAATAAGTTAGTTGCCAACTCTTTCCTGTATGTTCCACAAAATGAGCTCTGAAATAATGCTTCAAACAAATTAAAATCATAAAATCTTATTTTTAAGTATTTCATTGTTTCATTTCCTACCCTGATGCCCTATAATGCTGTATCTCAGATTGTTAGATTTCAGTTGCAGATATCAATCCACCCACAACCAAGTCATTCGTGTAACAGACTGCAACTGAAATTGTTTTGATTTTTCTCTGATTAGATGGATAAATGAAATAGGAATAATAAAAAAAAAAAAAAACAGAGTGAGATTGCAGGTCCAGAGCTTTTTTATAACAATTTTAAAAATGTTGCACCTAGATTATAGAGGACTCCTTAGCATGAAGGTTTCCTTTTTGCTTAAAATATAGGCTACAGTGAGTAGCATCAATAGGCAATAATAAATAATAAGCTGGAAGTTGGTATAGTCAAACTGTATTGATTTTTGATGTTGCGGATTGCAGTCTGTATCTGTCTCTGTGTGTTGCTGCCAGTAGTTTTATAAGCCCTTTGATTTTTCTCTGCTAAAGCACAGAGAGGCCATGACATCAGACACTTCCAGAACACAGAGAATTCATGTCAGAAGGTCACGAATACTAAACTAACAAAAAAACTGGCATTTGCAGTCCACTGTGTTCTTTCTTCCATCCTGTTTAGCATTTAAAGAGCCTGGTTATTGCTCTAACAGCAGATTCTACATAGCACATGAAACTTACAATAATATATGTCATGTGCAACTCAGCTCTGTTTCCCTGTGCTAATAGGAAGATGCATAGAAGCCTTTGATTTTCTCTCTCTAGCAGCAGTAAGTTGATATTCGTATCTGGAAAAAAACCACAAGATCCTAATTGTACGCTGCTGCAAGACTCTCCAGTTAGCTGCAGTGGCTGTACTGCAGTCAGCAACTTGAACAGGGGATTTGCATATGGCTGGCACAGTGGGCAAAAGGTTTTTGGAAGCTTTTGCTAAGAGAATACCGGAGAACAATAAAGTTTTATGTTTCAGGCAGTAGTGCTCAAACTTTGTTATCCAAGTCTTACTGAATATAGTGGCACATGGATCTCTAGGCTACACTGAGGAAATCTATTTCCCTGTATAATGTTTAGTCAAATGTAACATGAAAACTGTATCATACTTACATCCCAGAAAAGCCAATATGATTTGAGAATAACTGTGGTAATAAGTGCTCATATGATACAGTAATTGTTGTATGTGTGTTAAGCAAATATATATATATACACCATGTTCTGTCAAGTATGGCATGTTTTTTTCTTTTTTCTACTATTTTACATTATACTGACTGATAACAAATTTGATATTTGTTTTTTTTTTTTTCAATATGACTTGTATGAGAAAGTGCATGAACTCATGTAGAATTCAGTGGAGAAATGTGATGACTAAATGGTCAGCAGCAGGTGATTATTATGAAAAGTAGAAAATCTCACAGTGAAGGCCATGTTCAGTAGCAGCTTTCTGGCACAGGAACAAACTTGAAAATACTGCTAAGTTTTCAAGGTACAATTTAGTTTGGCCTTTAATTAAGCAACTAAATTACCTTATCCCTAGGGTGGTCACTTAAGATAAAGTGCCATTGTTTGCGTAAGATGTTTGCTCTATAGAGACTTAAGAAAAGTAATCAAAGAATAACTTACCACCTTTCTTCCTTTTCATCAGCTGCCAAACCATAACATTGTTGAAATAATTACACTTCTTTTTGTTGACACATGGTGCTCATTGTGCTTTTGAAGGATGTCAATTACTGCTAATAGTAAATGATTATATGGAACATCTTGGGAAGCTGAAAGATAGCACAGCCCTCCTAAGTTCTGTCTGTCCATTTGTTATCCTCTTATTTGTACTTCCCACTTGTACAGCACCATGTACTTTGTGAGCATTTGTCTAAATGAATTGTGCTGAAATACTAAAAAAAAGAGGTGGAAAAGCATGTATATAGTGCCATCATGAGGGAAGTCACTAATCTAACTTACGATATTTGAGGAAAGATGAATCTCAGGTAGATATCAGATGTTTAACGGAGACTTTGAACATGCTACATCCACATCCATGTCAGTGTAAGCTTTGCAAACCACTGTCCTAACCCTGAGTAAATTGGTAAACAGCTTGAAGAGAGGAAAAACAAGTTGACGTGTTGGTTAGTAGTAGGATTTTTGGAAGTGCTGAACAGGACCAGATCAAAAAAGGAACCCAAAACAGGATAGGAAGGCCCCTACAAGAACAGACTGAGTGAGCTGGGGCTCTTAAGTCTGGAGAAGAGAAGGCTCTGAGGAGACCTTATAGCATCCTTCCAGTACCTGAATGAGACCTACAGGGAGGCTGGGGAGTAACTTTTCATAAGGGTATGGAGCTACAGGATGAGGGGAAACGGATTTAAACTGCAAGAGGATAGGTTTCAGACTGATATCAGGAAGAAATTATTTACTGTGAAGGCTGTGAGATGCTGGAACAGGTTGCCCATTGAGGTTGTGAATGTCCCCTCCCTGGAAGATTCAAGGTCAGGCTGGACGAGATTCTGAGCAACCTTGTCTCAGAAAGGTGTCCCTGCCTGTAGCAGGGGGCTTGGAACTAGGTGATCTTAAAGGTCCCTTCCAACCCAAATGATTTTATGATTCCATGATTCTGTGATAGCAGACTGCTGGACCAGATCTACAAGGACTGCTGTGCAGTGTCACAGGAAGAAAATTCTAAGTAGGGAGTCATTAATTGAGTTAGCAATTCTTTGCCTTAATTTTCATACATCTGTTGTAGGAAACAGTTTCAGTCAACAAACACCAAATTCTTTGCATAAAATAAAAACAAATAAAAGTTTATCATGAAATTTTACTATTCCCGGTGCAACATCTGCATCCAGTTAAACACAGAGGTTAGTTTGGAAATATCCTGCTGGAGATGAACACCAAACTCATTCATTAACTGAATTGATGCCAAAACCAATTTGAAATTGACAAGATTTATCCTCCAGAATATTCCAAATCTAGTAGAGACTGTTGACTTAGTTCGTAATATCAACTATTGAGTCCTTTGCAGATCAAACATTACCCAGTGGTGTTGGCACACATTTCTTTTATTCAGTGACTAAGGAGGTGTGCATGTCTGATCGACAGCTGCATACTGATTAGGCTGGTGTTGGCTATCTCTAGGCAGCAAAGGTGATCAGCATTCGCTGGGCTGCACCGCGCTCACACTCTGGAGCAGCCTGACTTTCCCTATTCTGAATTTGGAAATGGTTCTACTAACAAAGAATTAAAACTAACACATCAGAGAAAGGCTTGCAAAAGTTATGTGAACAAGAACCTCTAAAAGAATAAAGGAATAAATCTACTTTTGGGTATTACTCTGAGAAAATCTGAGCTATATATACACATTTTAATTTTCCATTAGAGTCCAGATTTTCACACTATCTACTTTTTTCTTTGAATTTGCAGGTGTTAGAAATTATTTTTCTGAAAGGGCTTTCCCAGTATCCTAAAAGGATAGATTTTGTACTAGCGTTTTCCACAGGGGTGAACTTTAACACCAGAGTGTATCAAAAACATACCTGTTCTGTGCAGGATTACTTCTTTGCACTCAGACCTGGCACTCACAACCAAATCCCTGCCCTGCTCCCCTCCAACTCTTGGCATTCTGCTCTGATTTCCATTAGGATTCAAAATATTGCCTTCTCTGGATCTCTTCCTTGTTTAAACTGTTTTCAGGAAGTAATCATAAAATGGATCTTCATGAACTGTTTTTTGGGGGGATGTTTGGAGGACCTGGGGGTTGTTTTGTTTGTTTTGTTTTTTGATAAAATGAACTGACATACTTGAAACCAACATATAGCCTTAGTATTCACCAAAGCATTTTTCTTTTCTTTTCTTTTCTTTTCTTTTCTTTTCTTTTCTTTTCTTTTCTTTTCTTTTCTTTTCTTTTCTTTTCTTTTCTTTTCTTTTCTTTTCTTTTCTGTTCTCTTCTTTTCTGTTCTCTTCTTTTCTGTTCTCTTCTTTTCTGTTCTCCTCTTCTCTTCTCTTCTCTTCTCTTCTCTTCTCTTCTCTTCTCTTCTCTTCTCTTCTCTTCTCTTCTCTTCTCTTCTCTTCTCTTCTCTTCTCTTCTCTTCTCTTCTCTTCTCTTCCCTTCCCTTCCCTTCCCTTCCCTTCCCTTCCCTTCCCTTCCCTTCCCTTCCCTTCCCTTCCCTTCCCTTCCCTTCCCTTCCCTTCCCTTCCCTTCCCTTCCCTTCCCTTCCCTTCCCTTCCCTTCCCTTCCCTTCCCTTCCCTTCCCTTCCCTTCCCTTCCCTTCCCTTCCCTTCCCTTCCCTTCCCTTCCCTTCCCTTCCCTTCCCTTCCCTTCCCTTCCCTTCCCTTCCCTTCCCTTCCCTTCCCTTCCCTTCCCTTCCCTTCCCTTCCCTTCCCTTCCCTTCCCTTCCCTTCCCTTCCCTTCCCTTCCCTTCCCTTCCCTTCCCTTCCCTTCCCTTCCCTTCCCTTCCCTTCCCTTCCCTTCCCTTCCCTTCCCTTCCCTTCCCTTCTCTTCTCTTCTCTTCTCTTCTCTTCTTTGGAAATGTGCTCATACAAATTGTATTGGGGAAAATTATTGAAGGGTAACTTTTTCTTTTTTTTTTTTTTTCTTGCTGGAGAAATTTGATTCCCAAGATAGAAAACTAGAGAAGCCAGGAGAAACATTTCTTAGCTGGTGTTCATCAACAGAAATATTAGTGTAGGTACTGCTTTAAGCAGTTATGTTTCATCACTTTCTTCTTCTATGAAAAAATACATTGAAATACCAAAGTCTGTAGTCTGCTGATAAAATACATCTGAATATCAAAGGAAACATCTTCTTACTACTTTTTCAAAGGCAGAAGAGTAGTAAGAGGAAAAAAAAAAAAAGCTAATTCTCTTCCTCAAAATTGTGGATAAAGAAAACATTCAATTAAGAAGATCCACATTTATGCCACATAGTTTTCTTTATTAAATATCACCCTTTACATTTTGTGCAATTAGCCAATTCAGTTTCCTCAAATAAATGCAATGTTAAGAACAACGTGTTCGTTATGGATTGTATCTCCTGGGTGAAGAAGAACTGGCGTGTTCCTTTTCAGCAGTGAGTTTTTTGTTTTTTTGTTTGTTTGTATGTATGTATGTATTGCTGACAGTACTCACCATTTGAAAAGGCAGTTGTGATTTTAGCTGTTAGGTTATGTTCCTTGAAGGAATGTAGGAAAAATATTCATGAAGTGGAGCTGTTCTGCTCTGTGGGAAATGGAGATCTGTGTATCAGCTAATGGCGCAGAGAACAGTCTGTTCTGGCCAAGAAGTAGCCAGTGGTGCTTGTAAGCGCAGTGTTGTTGCAGTCATGCAGTTGAGAGTGTTTACTATTTTATATATCTCTTGTGGATTGTAATATTCTAATTCATTAACACTAATGGATAAAATGTTTTTCATCAACATATGCTTATCTAGCACGTCAGCTGCTGATTTGACAGATTCTTTTGAACTTGATTGTGTAGCACAATCAAGCACAATTAATTTTTCATGGAATTGTCCCTTTTTGAAGTGGTTTCTGATGATACGTTGACAAGCTACAGAAAATAAACCTTTTGGTGCCATTTTTACAGCAAGATTACTCACAGTAGCAGAACAGTTGCACACAAAGTTCAACCAGACAAATTTTCTTCTGCAAAACTGAATGTTGGGTTGTATTTATAGAACTGCTCTTAAGCTAGAAAATTACAATCATCTACTTTTCAGATGTGTGCGGTAGCAGGCTGCAGAATCCAAATAAGAGCTTCATTTCTGTAGAGAGAAAATCAATGACATGTTGAGATTGACAGCAAGCCTTTCCCTAGGGATTCAAATTCTGACAAATAAGCACTCTGAGCTTATGAACTTATCAAGCTTCACTTGAAATTATTTTGAAAGACAATTTCAAATTTTACTATTTAGCTCCCAGAGGATAATAACAATTTTGGACGTTCTCAGAGATAGGCTGGAAGTACTGACTGGAATGGCTGGATCCCTGGCAGAGATGAAGCGTGGAGGAAATGGTAAGTCCATTGTTTCATTATGTTTTTAGGAGCAGACTGAGAAAACAATAAATAAAAATAAAAGGATGAAGAGTTGATGCTTGGTTAACTTGGTTAAAGACCTTTCTATTAAAACTAAAAAAGGGCAAACTTTTCAA
The DNA here is from genome assembly GCF_023343835.1 of Lagopus muta. Classification (NCBI taxonomy): domain Eukaryota; kingdom Metazoa; phylum Chordata; class Aves; order Galliformes; family Phasianidae; genus Lagopus; species Lagopus muta. The sequence continues at coordinate 35,701,735 of NC_064436.1, read as the reverse complement.
CAGGCTGTACTTGATGGGATTTTCATCATTACAACAGTGAATCACCTGAAATCATTGGAGAAACCAAGCAGAAATAAATCAACAAAAGTCTACTGATTTCTGTATTCTAGTAGGGTCTCATGAAAATGATCAGCAGCTTCTACAGGTATATTTCTGTATTCCTAGACCTATTTCTGATTCCTAGAATATGTTTCTAAGAACAGCACCATGGGAAAAGTTGTTATGCTCATCAGTGAAGAATACAAAGGAAAACCGTGTCCCTTTGGTTAATATCCTCTTTGTTTCTGCTGCACTTTGAAAGTGTGAAAACTGAAACAAGAATTCTAAGAGTTCTAGAACAAAAAGTGCATTTCCTCTCAGCTTCCTTTTCTTCTGTTATGAATCTGTTTCATTCTTGATCTTCGCTTGTAGGCAAAAAACATGACTGGAATGTTAGCAAAAACAAGAGAGTATCTCTGTGACAAAGGTTTTCTTTTCCATCCTAACCATCGTGGTTATTCAATACATATCATAGAGTTGTTCTTTTTTAGCTAATGTACAGCCTATTAAATTTGACAAAATCCTCATAAAATTGTTTGGAAATGTCATCTGAACCTAGTTTTCAAAAATACTGAGATTAAATGTCATATGTTACTCTTTTAAATCATAATAATGAGTTCCTCAGAACCCAGGGCAATATGTCAGGTGTCGTCAGGCTGTAGAGAAGACTATTAGTTCTTTCTGGTTGATATAATAAGTATGTCTGTGCAACACAAAATTACATTAACCTTTCAGACTTACGCATTGCATTGTGAATAGAGGTATAATTAGCTTTCCACTCTCACCCCTAGGTTTGTTTCAAAATTACTGATTTCTGAATTTTCACCTTTCCTGAATGGCAGTGTTTGTTTTGGGTTTTCATTCTTTCATCTTGCATTTATTTCAGTCTGAATCTTATTTTTGTGAGGGGCCTGTTGTTTTGTTTCTTTTTCTTTCATTTTGAAATCCAAACTAGTATTTCAGTTTCTTTGAAACTTAATATTCTGAGTAGATTTACTGGAATTACATTGCGTCTTTTTTCGAGCTATCCCCTGACAAAATTAAGCAGGACTAGTTCTGCTGGCAGTTTAAAGTACTCTGTCCTTGTTCCCCACCTGTTGTTCAACAAGTCTTTGTTTATGGCTTTTAATCTGTTTTTAATCTGAATCTTCATTAACTTTTTTTGCAATTAAAATTTATTTATTTTGAATATACAAAAAGTTTGCTTCAACATCCAGTTCTAATTTTACATCAAAGTAAACTGTTAAATATGAAAGTGGTATAAATACTAAAGCAAAATATCTTGATTACTTAACTTCTTTGGAACTTTTTACAGAATTAAAATCAGATTCAACTGCTCAAATGTAGCTATGTACTGTATCTGTGCTTGCAATTTATGTTCCCTTTACAGTAAATGGAGATGAACAGTAATCAATACCATCCTAAAGAGAAGTCTCAAGTTATAAATCAGAATCATGTTCAAGAAGTATCAGTTTCTTTGTGTCTCCCACTCACTGGACAGAGATCAAATATGCTCTCTGTATCAAATGTTAAGTGAGGTGAATTTAATATTACAGGCATGTCATCTTTAATAGATTAGGCTTCTAAGATCTTGCATTATCTTCAGTAGTATTTTACACTTGATTCCAAAGCAATATTATTACTTACTGTAAAATTTTAGAGTATCTTATTTCTCTTTAATTTAAAGCACTCTAGTTCAAGAAGCTGGTACTGTTATATGCAATTCTCCCACTTGGTCACTTTTTTTTTTTGAGATTCTTTTCCTAGGATATTGGAAAAAATGCTTTGTTTTGGTTTTTTGTTTTTTTTTTGTTTGTTTGTTTGCTTAATAGAAATAGTCCTGATTTATACTGCATTAGTAAGAACTCTTGTCCGAAAAGTCTGTGCTATTTGTGCATTCACATACCAAGCTAGCTGCAAGAGTTTGCAAACTCGTTTGAGGGGGGAATGCTTTCACAAGAGACTGCTGCTAATAGCATTGAAAGAAAAAAACGCTGTCAAAGCTGTCATCCCCAAAATACAAAAGTGTTTGTACTGGTACTGAAGTAGACAAAGTCAGCTCCTCCATTTTGACACTTGAAAATTAACATCCATAGGATCACAAAATATCCTGAGTTGGTAGGGACCCACAAGGACCACCAACTCCAACTCCTGGTTCCATGCAAGACCACCCAAAATTCAAACCCTTTCAGAGCACTGTCCAAACTCTCCATGAGCACCAGCTCAGGACTGGTGCCCACTGCCCTGGACAGCCTGTTCCATTCCCGCCTCCCTCTGTTAAAGAACCTTTTCCTAATATCCAACCTGTCTTTTCCTTGATGCAGCTCCATGCCGTTCCCTCAGGACCTGCTCTTGTCACCAGAGAGCAGAGCTTGGCAATGCCCCTCCACTCCCTGTGAGGAGCTGTAGGCTGCCATGAAGCATTCCCTCAACTTCCTTTAGTCTGGCTGAACAAACTCAGTGACATCAGGCACCCCTAATACATCTTGTCTTCTTCCCCATCTTCATAGCCCTCCTTTGGAAACTTGTCTAACAGTTTTATGTCCGACTTATCTTGTGATGCCCAAAACTGCATGTAATGCTCAAGGTAGGGCTGCATCAATGCAGAGCAGAGCGGAACAGTTCCTTCCTTTGACTGGCTGGCAGAGCTGGGCCTGATGCATCCCCGCGTACGGTTGGCCCTTCTTGCTGCAAAGGTGCACTGCTGACTCAGATTCAACTTGCTTTTGTCCAGAATCCCGAAGACCTCCTGCAAGGCTGGTCTCCAGCCTCTAGTCTACCAGTCTGTTCCTATCCAGGTTTGCCCAGTCTCATTTGCAGAGTCTGACACTTGTTCCTGTTAAATTTCATGTAGATGGTGATTGCCCAGCTCTCCAGTTTGTCAGGATCTCTCTGCCTTGGAGGTACTCAACAGCTCCTCCTTGTTAAGTGTCATCTCCAAATTTAATGTGCATTAAAGTCCTGCAAAAAAAACATCTGTAACAACGCTGAAGAGAGCTGGTCTAGTTAATCACTAGCAGTGTGATGTGACCCCATTTACCGTAACTCTTGAGACTCAATACCAACTCATGAGACGGTTGTTCATCCATTAAATTACGGCTGTGTCTAGCTGTATACTGGAAATTTTGTCCAGGAAGATTCTGTGAGAAATAGTATTGAATGCTTTGCTGATATCCAAGAAGATCACATCAACTGTAGAAAGATCACATCTTCACACACGACTTGTGCCATTAGCTTACATTTGTAGATGATCCATCAGAGGAATCTCTTATAATGCCCAGTAACACTAGAATAGAGCCATAATTTCTTTGTGTATATGAATGATAAGTATTTACTGGAAACAGTCAGATACTGCAAATCCATTCTCATGTTAGAATCTTAATTTTAATCTACTAGATTTCGTACAGAGATCAGGTGCTTTTCAACGGCAGCAGCTTCTGCTCTTCATTTTAGTTATTCAGGATAAGTGAGCTCTGCTGCTTTTCATTAAAACTTGTTAGCAAGTTTTTCTACAGGGAAAATAAAAGAAGTGACATGATTTTTAAAAGTACTCTCTTCAACTGAATGCTCTTGACTCTGATTCTTACAGCAAATGGGAAAAGCAACTGATCTGTGTTGTTCTTTTTCACCAGCACAGATTCAATAATTCAGCAAGCCTTTTTCAGAGAATTGCCTTCAGCAATTAGCTTCAGGGCAAAATGTTGAAAAATCTGTAAAAAGCATATTAGGGCACTCAGTTCACACAGAAAATAACTAATATTTATTAATGTAGGGTAACAAATCCAGGTGTCAGCACTGAGGATAAGTATCCTGATAGCAAGGCATACAAGCTGCACATATCTATGTTTTCTTTTGGAATTTTCCTGGTTTTAATATTTCTCTCATATTTCTCTCATATCCTGGGTTGTTATTTTTGTAAATGAAGTGTTAAGGTGTTTTGTTGCGTGCTGACTGGTTTGTGTGCTGAGTTGCAAAGGGATTGGTTTCTGCCTAATGCAGACAAAAAAATAGAGCCAGAATGCTGTGTGTGTATGTAATTTTTCCTTGTAGATTACAGTTCTTGTTTTTCAGCTGTATATATCACATATCTTGTAATTAATTTTCTATTTATACCATATGAAAATGGATTTGCTTGCTAGCTGAGTGTTGTGTTCATTTTCTTGAGTATAGCATAGAACATTAGAATAAAGCATTTATCATTAATGTTAAAATTGTATTTCTTCAGCCTACTGACATTGTGCAAAATTGTTAGTGTATAAAGAGAATTTTTCAGTGGTATTGAACTTTTCTTACATCTCTTTATTACCCTTGCTGCAGCCTTTGGAGAACAGCAGGGAACAGTCTCAAATGGGTTCTGCTGCCCTGCCTGCACTGACACACATGACAGACCATTGCAATCCTCTTTATTAGTGCCTGGTTTGCTCAGAACATGTGGGAGCCGTGATCAGTGCTCTGAGAGTCCCTTACCCACTTTGCAACATGTACATTCAGCAAATTGGAATCTTTTCCTAGAAGGTTACTGTACCTAAATGTCTTTTTTTCATTTCTAACGGTGAATAGAAAATGGTATATTTCCATTTATCAGAAAGTCTGTCCTTGTATTTCATGTGCAACAATAAAGGATTTTATGTTTTCTTTTAGATAAGGAAATTCTAGTGGCCAAGAAATGAACACTTAGTTATTTTAACTTTCATCAATTTGGAAACAAATAGTAGACAGAAAGGATGGAAGAAGACTATAGGAGAGAGGCAAGGCTACATAGAGGGTAACTATAAAAAACAATTAAGATAGGTACAGAAGAATGTGGAAAAAAACATGGAATTTTCACTTTTCATTTTTCCAAAACTGATGAGATTCTTCAGGTGATGAACAGGTAAACAATGTCAGAAAATGGCCTGTGTTTTCTTGCTCATTGAATATTGAGGAGCGCCACTGGTGATGTTGGTAGAATTTCAGAAATGTACACTGCATATGTGGTTCCATGTATAACTGAGGGTTCAGATTCTTCTGTAATAAATTCTTGTCCAACTGCTTTTGGTTGTTTGTTCCAAGACACAGAGTTGGTCAGAGCTGTAGGGACCTATTCAAGCAGCTTACTCCCACAAGAGGTGCTGAAAAGCAGGAGATACAAATCATCTGAGGCTGCTGTAAAGGACAGCAGACTACAAAAGACAGCTACATCAGACTGCTTTTGTGTCCATGTAAAACTGTAAAAAGTCTTGCAGCAAGCCTGCCTATTTGTAACTACTCTAAGAAATGCAAACTGCATTGTTTGTGATGCTTTCTCATGTTTAATAACATTATTTTATCTGATTTTTCTTCTGCACATCCTTGATGAGCAACTTCAGAGCATACTCCATCAAAACACCAAAGCCAATAAAAATAAAACCTGAGCCTTTTTTTTTTTTTTAATCCCCTCGTTAATGTCTTCTGGAGTCATTACACTAGTCTTAAGTCTGGAGATACTGTATTAGTATCTTCTATTTGACGAAAACTCTGCAAAGGGCAAGAAGCATTCTTCGTTCCCTTTTTTTCATTCACAGTGGACATGTGTACGTGTCTTTGGCTTACATGATAAAAGGGTAACATAGCATATAACACATTTTTGTCTTTTAACTGAGCAGGCATCTAAACACCATACAGCCTTTTGCTCACTTCCTCCACTTCCCAGTGAGACTGGGGAGAGAATCAGGGGAAAAAAAGGTAGAGCTTGTGTATTGAGATAAAAACTTGGACTGAAAAGTGAGACCAAAACTATAGTAATGACTATATATATATATATATATATATATGTTTACAAAACAGGTGGTGCAGAACACAGTTGCTCATCACCAAATGATTGATGCTCAGTCCCTGAGCAACAGCTGCCCCCTCAGTGGGCAGTGCTGAGTGTTAGGAAAAGGTTCTTCACTAGAGAAACAGGCTGCCCACCTCAAACTGACAGAACTCAAGAATTGTTTGGATACTGCCCTCAGACATAGGGTTTGCATTTTGAGTGGCCCTGCGTGAAGCCCTGAGTTGGTATTTATAATCCTTGTGGGTCCCTTCTAACTTGAGATACTCTGCGATCCTATGATTCTGTCCACTTCTTCTGGGTACTTCCTTTACACAGACTTCGCCGCTTAACACACACCTTTGTGAGCCTGCTCCACACACTGACACAAGTTAAAATAACAGAGGTAACACAGTTTTCCTTGGTGTATGGGAACTGCTGAGTCACGGCCTGAACCTCTGATTGATCACGTGAGGCAAGCCATGAGTCAGCCATGGGAGCACAGGTGAAGGCAATGGGAGCACAGGTGGAGCCTGGCTCCACCTCTCTTAGGCCCATTTAAGAGCTGACTACCAGTAGAAAAGGGTCTCTTCTGGACATCACTCCTCTGGAGTTTTGCAGCAAGCCTACGATGTGGATAAGCTTTCTATCTATTCTCTTTTTGTTCTTATAATCTGCTTTGCCAAACTCTCTTGTTTATTTCAAAATTATAACATCTCTATGTTCATTGACTATACACCTTGGACTTAGAAAATTGAGACTCAACAAAGAATTTAGTATCTCAAACACTAAACAGTTGTGAGGGTATGTGGGCTGCAAGGAACAGGATGAGATCGTATATCATGTGGCCAAGGAGCAAATAAAAGGAAGGCAGAATGGCAGGGAAGGAGTGGAGTGAATATACATTTTTTTACCGAAGCTTAACTATAGTGTCAAACTGTCCTTTGCTTTCCTGCTTGTCTCTGGGGGATGTACATGCAGAGTTATTGTCTCAATGAATGAGTTTCCCCAAGTTCATTTAGGGCTCAGTGGAATAAAATGACTTTAGAACACATCTGTATTTAAAATAAATGACCCTTCTAGAATTCCTGACCCGAACAATTTGAAGCCAGATTTTCAGCATTTAAGCACTAGTTATGTTTGCTACAGTGTCTGCAACAGCCCCTTATTTCTCACGTAGGTGAGATAGTAAACTAGGTAAGAGAAAAAATATCATCGCTGTGTACAGATCAGATCTTTAACTGCATCCTGTTCTTTTTAGACAACCCCATCAGAATCTCTTGTCTATTTAGTAGTTCATGTAGCTGTTGACAAAAGCCGTTTTTGACCAAAGGGATATGAATGTTTTGAGGAATAAGAGGCACCATTTCCTGTCATAGTATATATGCCCTGGAGTTTGTTACACAATTAGTCAGAAGTATGAATTTGTAAAGATAAATCCTCAGCCAGTGTAAATGTACGTGACTTCAGTGAGCTCAGACAAAGTTGACTTGTGGTAGTTTATCCTTGAGTAGAGCTGTGTATTGTGGCTGAGCCTATTGCATTGTTCACTACCGCTGAAAGGAGTATTTCCACTGCTGGCCTGTAGTTCTGCACCCCTCTTTGTGTTACTCCAGTGTTACTTGCACTTTGCTGAAACACTGCAGTTGGCTTATTGTGGAAAAGATACATTCAACCATAGAATGTGACTTCAGTGTGGGCTGGAAATGTTTCCACCATAACAGTATGAAATAGTTCATTCAACTGAAGGAGAAAGAAAATCAGGAAAAAAAAGTGTTGTTCACAGTCTAAAAGCAGCCCAGTTCTCAGTCAGAGGTGTGGAACAAATACAGCTGTGAATATGTTAGAAAACAATAGTCTCAACAGTATGGTTTAGTTCTATAGCTTACATTCCAAAACCCTTTAAAGATGTAGTTGCTTTTATATTTTATTAGAAATTTGGGAATGTAGTTTCCCAAAAGATATCTGGTGATGCTGAAAAGAAGTAATCTAACTTAGGATGCAAGTATTCTTGCAGGCCTGTATGCCTTTAATATGAAGATTTCTGATAGGAAGATCTAAATTTAAAACAGCTCACTCAATGTCCTTGCCTTATTTAGGAAGGAGTAAGGATTTTTCCATTTACGCTTGTTAAAACTGCATAGTGAGAGCTAATGATATAGCCAACAGAAAGTAATTTCATTCCTGCTATGCTGTGCTGTAGAATAAAGCTTGAAATTCATGGAGTTGCTATTAGTTTGATTCAAGCCTATTTCCTTCTCTAAATAAACCTTCTTGTATGTTGGGAATTGCAACTGAGAACTGGGTCTGTGGTCTAATTCTTAATTACTGCTTAAAGTCATTATTTGAATCAATTACTGTTATTATGCTAACCAGGCTAATTTTATTTATTTGATTATTTATTTATTTCAAAACAACAGTAGAAATTAGGAGAATTCGACTCTAAAGTTTGGAATTCCCTAGAGTTATAGGATATCTGAATGTCATTCTGTGACTGTAACTATTTCATAACATGAAGGCGTAGGCAAATCCTTCAAAATGGTACTTTCTTCTCTAAATATTAAATTTGTTTTGAATAAAAAACAAATCACAGCGTAGAAGTTTCCATCAGCAAAATGAGTTAGTATGTTAATTCCTGCTGGTACAAGGTGTTTCACTAGACTTCTGGGTTTTTTTGGCTTGGCAGCTAACCTGTTCAGAAAGTTTTTTAGAAGCAGATTATAATTTAAACCAGGCAATTTATTATGTAAAATAACTAGCTATTTGTTGGAACTAAGTTAAAAATTTTCTGAATTAATAACTAGACAGTGGGTAATGTATATTGTTTTTTCTCTTTTTAAGGCTGAGAAAATAACTTGCAAGTTCAACTGCTACGGATGGACTTATAATGCAGAACACCTCAAGGATGGATATCCAGGTTAGTACAACAAATATTTGTTTGAGTTGTTTCATTAGAATGGTACTGCAATTCTCTGATAGCCCTATCGTGAGTCTGGTAACCACAGGTAATGAATATCATTATTTTATGTAACTGTTACATTATTGAGAGAGCAGATTATCCACCATGCAGGGCATTTTCAACTCCAGATAATCAGACTTCAAAAATACTAATGTGTAGTTGGTGGAAATAGTTAAGCTTTGCAGGCTGTATTTCTTCCTATAAAGTACAGGAGGGGCAGTGTAGTCACTTTCAATACATTTGTATTTTATTGTAACCATTATATTAGTTTCAGTCATTCTGAAGTGAAACAATTTGAGAATACATTTACCTCTCAGGCTTGTAACAGAATCTGTCTATAGTTGTTGTATGTATGTGTACATGTGCATTCCTGTGCAGGTTTAGATCACACAAACACGATCACTTTTAAAATGCATTAATTTACATTCAGTTTATACAAGTGTGGAAACATATCATCCTTTCCTGACAAAACTTCAGTTAGTCTTTGATAAAAGTGTTACTGCTGTTCAGACAATCACAAAATGTATTTTTTTAGACTGTACAGCAGATAATCAGAGGAACAAAACTCACACAGTCCAGTATTTTCTGCCATACCTGTGAAAAGGTTAATTCACAAAGGCTTCTGCTTTTAAGTGTTAGCTGCTAAAGGGGCTTCAAGGTTTTGAATCAAGAGTTTGATCTAGTGATTTAATGCTCTCAGGTCACAGAGAAATTTCTACATCGTGTTGCAGACTTATTCAGTTTCTAGTAAACCCACTTATTAGTAGAGATAGGCCTGAGCATTGAGGTTCAGAGTGATTGCCTGCTGAGAGTACTAATAGGCAGACTAATAGGTGACTCAGTCAGAACCTTAGCCTACTTCCCACTTTTAATGTTCAGCTCAGCTGCCAGCCCTTGTTTGATGGTGGATAACGTTTTGCTGCCCACGACGTGAAAGAATTCAGACAGAATTCACTCCAAGTAATAACAAATGAGATTTATCAGGGAAAACTTCCCTGCAACAGCAGACAAGTATCCTGAGTGCTTTTCCAGCATCTTTTTTTTTTTTTTGACTCTCAGGAAGCATACGAGCACCCATTTGTTCAAAATTTTTTCCCATCTTAAGCCCTGTCTGTTGGTTCATCATGCCCATAACCAACAGCCTAGACAGAAACCTTCACAAAACATCTGACCTTCTTGTCCAGTGAGGCTTGTAATTTGCTTCTAACTCACTGGACTATTAAGACTCAGAGAAGGAATGGCTGAATTTTTTGCACTGATAATTATGCAGATTAGCATCAACACTTTCTCCAGAGTCCGTTCAGAAAAGTCCCAAGTTATCTCATTTAACTATCAAAAAAAGTAAATTGTGGAAGTTTTCAGCATCACTTTCATGATGAACAAAACAATGATGGGGCAAAAAAAGTACTTAATTTCTTCCAGTCAGAATTATGCTGTTCCTAACCAGCCTTGTTCCTGGAGAGCAGAAATTACAGTATTTCTAGAAATGCAAGTGATACCATGTGCTGATATAAATATCTGGAATTACTAAGTTAAGAGTAAGTTACTTTGCCAAGGATTTTCAGTCTTCGATCTCAGACTAGCAGTTTCTTTAGTAAACCCTGTGGTTCCTGGTCCTGCTCCTTAATCACCTGTGGTCTGTTTTCTACCATGAGAAGTGATCTTGTTGAATATAGCTACATTCAGTTCTGCACCTTCACTGGAAAAATAGGTGGGAGTGAACCTCAGAAACGAGCTGAAAGAAATTGAGAATTGCTACAATAAGCACTTCAAACATTTTTCATCTCTCTACTGTCTTTGGAAGTTATTGCTTGCATATGCAAGCAAGGAAAGTGCAGCTTTCCTTCTTTGTCACTATCTTGTAAAATCTGCCTCAGAGAAGTGTTTTTTTCTGCTTGGAGCTCTTAATGCAGCAGAGTATGGCAGTGAGCACCAAGTGGAGATTCTGCAAGACATATTATAAATAGTTGGCTTTTGCAACATCTTCTGTGTAAATTCACAAAATAATCACTTTCTGTGGAGAAATCAATCATTAATGAGTTACATTAAAATATCACGTTAATACTGGACAAATACATTTTAATAGTTTTGATTATCTATTTCATTGTTTCAGTAAAGTGTATAATTTTACATATGAGGAATTTAATGGTGTAGAAGTTTTGATTTCATGACATTATAAGCGGCTGTTTTTATTGCATTTAATGACTTCATGAATTAGCTGATTAAATTGTTCAAGAGATTTAAGTTTAGTATATAATGTAGCCTATTCTAATCTGAGATTTAATTGAATGTGTGTTATTTGTCCGTCATATCTTCCATATAAAAACTTGATGTTATTTGATACTATTTTTTGCTAAGTAAAACAGCGTGATGAGGGAACTTTTAATTAGATGAAGAATGTTCTGGGTTTCATTTTTCTTCAATTCCTCACATAATTCTCTTTGTTATCTTTTAGGGGAATTGCTCCCAAAGTACTAGCATAATATTGGAAAGCCCATTTCAATTGTACATACTTGTTATGTAGGTTTAAGCAACGAAAATGCTTACTGAGGTAATGCAACATACTGTACAAAAGCTCTGGCATCTCTGATAAATACAGAAGTTATGAGTCAACAGTGGTATCCATTGTGGATTGTATTAGTTTTAACTGATGTCTGAAAAGGAAGAATCATACGTGAATATGCCTTGAATTCAGAAGCATTCTTGAAAATAAGTACTTTGATCCATGAAAATTCCTAAGAAAGTTTTTGTAGATATAAGCAGAAAATGGCATTTATGCTGTACTAAAGCCTACATGATCAGAATAGTTATTGTCAGGGGAGTTGGTTGGCTATAGAACACATCTTTTCTGCTTTGTAGTACTGCTTTATATTTGAAATCTACATTACTGCCTTTGCTGAACCAAAACGAGAGTTCTTTTCTCCTACTTGAGTTGTAATCACAAAGGCAACTTTGATATTCTTATCTTCCATGTAGACATAGGCTTACTGGCTGTAGTTTAGGTAAATACATGTCTTCTGATTCAAAAAAGCCGCTCCACAGTCAGCTTAAGATATCTTACTTAAGATACTTGATATTGTCAACCATGATTCATATGTCCTTGCTGCAAGCTTGACTCAGTTGTTTATTTAATACTTTACCCTCCAACTCTGTCTCTGAATGTACATATCACTCCAGTAGTTGGCAGTATTTTCAGCCAAATGTACCTGGCTCAACTTGACTGTAGCGTCCTGGCCAGAGTTCAAATCTCTGCTTTCATTTGGATGGGTAAGGTGCTTATCCATCATATAAATCTTGACCAGACAACCAGTAGTAGGTAACATCTAAATTGGAAAGTGCTCTTGAAAAATAAGCTGTTACTGCTAGCTGTTTTGGCACATGAGCATCAGTATTTCCTATATTCAAGGTTATTTATTTTCTTATATACATTCAATTATAAGAAATGACCCTGCATATTTCCTTTCCTCTGCAAGTATTTCAAGAAAAGCTTGTACTTCATTAAAGTACTGGAGTGCTAAAAGATTCATTGTGTCTTACTTAAAAATACAGATACTATTCTCCTGAAAGAGAGTTAAAGAAATGTAAAATAATGCTTCTCTGAAGTTCTGATGAAAGAATGAGTAGAACTCCCACAGAGTTCACAAGTTTCTCAGTATCTTTGCAAGTGAGAGAGCTCCTTCATTAAAAAAAAGGAAAAAAAAAAAAAAAAAAAAAAAAGCGTGAGCTTGCCAAGTCAATGAGTTAAGAGGCATTACCTTCCCAACAATCTTTTGTTTTGTGTGAGTCAAGCAAGAAAGACATGAATATTACCTTGTCATATTAACTTCTGCCAGTCTTTTCTTTGGTTTTTAAGAGCATAACTTGCAAAGTTAACTTTACTACTCTGAGATCTGTGGAAGCATCAGCCAGAAATGATGATCACTGAGTATGTATTACATTTTTTTGCAGAGAAGGGTTTTAGTCGTCCTAAATGCAACAGGAAATGCACAGTTTCAATTTAGGCACAAAATAGCACTCTGCATTTTAAGATTCATGACGTTTTCAATTCAGTTGTATATTTTTAGTCACTGTTTGGCCAGTATTGCATTTCATCTAAATAGCATTTAACATTTCCTCTTCTTCCAGAATGGTAATATAAAACTATGGTAATGGATCAATTGCTGTGATTTCACTAAAACAAATTAAATTGTCAAATATTATTAGCTTTAAATTTTGAACATAAGAATGATTTTATGTGAAAAGAAAATTGCAGTGTCTTTATGTATAATTAATGTAAATAGAAGAACTAGAGATATAGAGGTACATTTACTTTAAAGGACAAAGATACTGAAGAAGAATACAAAATCAGAAATGAGACTCATGGAAAAAAAAAAACAAAAAACACCAATCTCTGTAACTTTGAGTATTTTGAGCACTAGAGTTTCTTACATAAATATAGATGAAGGTATGTGTCTGTGATACAGCTTAGGAAATACTTTGCAGTGCTACTGAAATGGTATTGAGGGTAAATTTGCAAATAGTGATATTAACCTCAGAATGGGCTTCAAGGAGCTTTTTGACTTCTAATGTACCTCACATTTTCATGAAATTGAGAGAAAGAGAGCTCACTGAAGACAGTGGTTGCAGTAAGGGTTAGAAACAAGTAAGTCTCTTTTCCCACAAGAAATTATCATTAAGGAGTTGTTGAAATCTTAATTATTCATGGAATCCTATGTAAAAATGGCAATCAGAATAAATGGGTAACTGTAAATACATTCCTTGATTTGAGCTGGATTCTGAAAAAAAATCTGCCACTTTACTGTAAACTTCCCCTTCTCCCTCTCAAAAATCTCATTTACCGTTATGGACTAGCATGAGAACAATTACTTTTCTAAGCAAGCCAGTTATTTCATTTTTAAATCTTTATTTTTCTTTATGTTTTATCTTGTCATTTCTTGTTATGCGTGATTTTATATAGATTAGAGTAATTACAGAAAAATACTCCACCAGGTCCTCTTACAGATTGAAGATATAAAATCTTGAAAACATTACTTCTGATGTGTTTCTCAGTGGGATCTATTTCATTATTATGAAACTGCGTGAGAAACTAGAGGTTTTTGTATGTAAGTACAGACAATTATATGTGATGAACACTCATATAACAGAAGAACAGTTGAGAGCCAAGTATGAGCAAAATCTGCAGCTGGAGAAAACAACCTTTGTAGCACAGTCAATAGCACAATTTCTCTGAGCTTTCAACATACCCAGTTAGTTGCCACATTTGCAATGTGGCAAATATAGAACAAAGTAAAGAATCAGATTAAAGAATACTAGAATGCTTGGGAGCAAAGGGTGCACAGAGTAATAATTCATTTTTTGATTGCTTGATTTAAAAGATACTTCATGTCAAAACTATGAATGAAAAATTGCACCATCCCCAAAGCAGAAAAAATGGGAAGGAAAAGCAGGTGTGCTTAGCTGAAGATATAAAAGATGTAGAAGACCGTTGGGAAAGCAAAACAAGCTTTTATCCAAGAAGAGATTTATTTCCTTATCTAGTATTCAGGCTTCCATTCACAAGTGAAGGGTTGGTTTTGATTTATTCATTAGAAAGAAAAAGGAAAGGAGATATAGAAGAACAAAATAAGTGAGAAAGAGGAGAATTCATGGTCTTCTTTCATTTGTGTTTTTGTTGCGTATAAGCTCAGATGGAGACAAGTCTGTCTGGACACAGATCTCTGTGCAAACCAAGTTCATATTTCTGTAGAGGCAATACAAGGCAGAGGGTTGCTGGGATGAATTCATTTTGGTGGTCCCTTTGTCTTCAGAAAAATTGCATCCGTTTCTTATCACCTAGATTCTCATCTTTATTTCTTCTTTGGTATTTGGAAGTTCAATACTTTAAAAGCAAGAATAAGGAATAGACATTGTGTACATCCAGTAGTTTCTGTGCTGCCATCATATCCAATTGCACAAGCTGGGTTTTTTTTTCTGTAGAGCATCCTGAAACACTGTTTCACAAATCCTTTGTTCCAGAAAGGTTCCTTTTTTTTTGAAGAGTCCAGGCCTTCTTCAAGCTTCTTTCTGGTGATGACCCTGGCAGAAGAACTTATAAAATCTCATTGAAGCTCATGTGCCAGTCCCTGCATCTTCCTGTACTAAGATATTGACACTAGAAAGCATTTCATTACAAATGCAAGTATTACTACTCTAATATATAATCAGTTATAAAATGTGTGTGTATTATCATTAGCACACAGGAATTATGTATATGTGTGCATATAAATACACAGATGTGTTTGCATATATATATGCTGAGAAGGCCAATGGCATCTGGCCAACATCAAAAGCAGCATGAGCAGCAAAGCTAGGGAAATGACTGTCCCCTCGTATGTGGCACTGAAGGGAAATTGCAGTGAGGAAGATACTGATCTCTGCTCTCAAGGGATAAATGGACTTGAGGAAACAGTCTTGAGTTGTTACGGGGAGGTTTAGATTGGACATTACAAAGAACTGTGCAGATGGTCAGGCGTTGGGTGGGCTGCCGTGGAGATGATGATGTCCCCACCTGGAAGATATTTAAGAGACGTATGGATGTGGCATTAAGTGACAAAGTTTACTGATGGGACTCAGTAGGTGAGGCCAGCAGTTGAGCTTGATGATGTTGAAGATATTTTCCAACCAAAATGATTCCATGTACAACACCACAGACAGATGCCAAGTTACATCTTATTTCATGTGGTAATAAGATTGATAGTCCCCACTCAATCTTAAATAAGTAGTATTTAGTTAGGTACACTAATCTAAAAATTAAGTACAGGAAAATTAAGTATTGTGTCTGTGTACAGTATGCAGTATTAGCACAGTGAACTCTGTACAGTCCAGTCTGTTTCCCATTATGAAAGTGCCTCCTTATTTCCCCCCCTTTTTTCGGGTTGTATTAATACCATGCAAGTTAAAATTAAAATCCAGCTTGGCAATTCAGAATCTGAATGTCCTTACTGTTAACTCAGATCTATGGAGAAGTTCCCAAGTTAGCTCTAAGTCAGCTAGCTCAGGCACTGATGGAAATGTTTTCAGTGCAGCACGAGACTCTGTGGTCTGTGAAAACTCTTCCAGCGCTTCAGGGAAATGGTAAGGCAGATAGCCTATGGATTGTAATTATGTGTTGCTCTAGTTAAAAGTCAATTCAGTATGACTTCAGCATGTGCTCCCTAATACTGAGACATAAGAGGAAAAATAGGGATGCAAAAATAACACTTTCTCATCAAATGGCAAATAACCAACATTTTAGGGATTGTGTAGCAGGTAGGCATTGTGATGGAAACAAAGCAGAACAAGATAGTAAACTTTACACTTTTTCCCAGGAAGCTAGAGAAAAGAACTAGTGCCCCAAAAAATTGAAGTTAATTATGTACTTTTTTTAGTGGTCTCAAATACCATATTAAAAATGCATTCACACACCTGATTTGATCTTTATGTAGGTAATGTTTATTCAATAGCACTTGTCTGTACACAAAATGCAGTAGATTTTTTGCTTCAAGAA
This sequence comes from Lagopus muta, assembly GCF_023343835.1. NCBI lineage: Eukaryota > Metazoa > Chordata > Aves > Galliformes > Phasianidae > Lagopus > Lagopus muta. Next base: position 35,685,439 of record NC_064436.1, on the reverse strand, counting down.
TACATTGCCCATAAATGAGCATTTCATCCAGTTTCTCAGTGTATAGGATTTCAGCTAGATTAAGTTCAATTTCATGTCACCTTTCCTCACATAAAAGAAAAATAACAGACACTTTCCTTCCTAGTCCATTTGGAAACTGAATGGTACTTTTCACAACTCTCCAGTTTGGTGACTTTTTGAAAATGCAGCAGACCATCTTGGACACAGCAAATCCAGCAAAATGACAAGAAGGCTAGCAAAGCTAAGAAGAAATTTGTTTAGGGGTCCAGGATTTTCTTTCTTTCTATTATTTTCCCAAATAATTCACTTTAAGAGAGAAATCCAGTATATTCATATTTGATACTGTTCCTTTAAGGAGGGCTTTCTCCTAAGAAATATATTGAAAAATTTTGGTTATTGAATGCATGTCAATTTACGAGTTACTGAAATATCTTCTTTCAGAATGACTGTTTAGAATTTTGAGAAACTTAGATGACTTTTTATTGAACACAGTTTGATTTAACAGAGATAATTTAAATATGCTGTTTTTTTCAACATGATCAAGAATATAATTACTCTTCACGTCACATCAATGTTAGTACTAAGATGGGCTTGGGCAGAAAATAACAGAAATAAAAATATTTCTGTTGTGGTTTTACATAGGTGGAAAGCCTTTAAGAGAAATGTATTGTTTATACTAACTATTTTGAGTTGAAAGAGGAATATATATAAATTCTCATGTTTCATCATGAAATTCAATGTAGTTCAATGTTACACAAATATTGGGATGAAAGACTCCAAGTTTCAGTTAAAAAATATTTGAGATTATTTTTACCTCTCAGGAATGAGAATTATGGTAACTGGTTCTGTGAAAAAATACCTGCTCAATTCCTATTAATCATCAAAAGTTAATGTTGGAAATTCAGAAAAAGATGAAGAAAGCAAAACAGAGGAGATTACTACATACATCTAAGTTGTGCCTGCATCTTGAACTTCATACACGCATACAGAACAGCTTTTAATTCACATAGATGTGGGTTATGCCATAGCCCTTCCATCTGGAAAGCAGACTGGGGCAGCCCAAGAACAACACAGAGAGGGTGAAAATGAAATAAGCATTCCTTGTTTCTTCTAGTACAGTAACTTAAACAACCACAAATGAGACCACTTGCTGAGGTGGTTCCTTACATGCCAATTAATGAAGGTTTCTTTTCAAAACATGACAAATTTATGAACAAGAAGTGTGTGTAAGGCTGTCAAGAACAAACATAAAAAGTCCATGATATGATTTGCTCAAACCAGGAAACAATCCCAAAAAACTTACATGCATGTCAGGTATCATCTTAATACCCTTCCCCAAGCATTCATTGTTATTATGACTGGAGATCTAGTTGGTATGCCTATTCTTCCCATTTTTTCAGTGAAAAACAGTGTACAACATTGTTATGGGTAGCACTGAAAGGAACTACACTTCTCTGGATACAAAATTTATAAACCCAGTTATCACATTTTTAACTAACCTTTTTTATATGAAAGAAAAGAAAAAAAAATAAACAACAAAAACAACACCTGAAGTCCCCAGCTAGCTGTTGTGTCCTCAACATCGTAAATACATTCTTCACAGAATGTAAAGAGGTTAGGATTTCAGTGGCGTAAGAATTTTGAGAGCCAGAGGGATGGATTTTTCTTCTTGTGTTCAATGAAATGTATGACCTGTTTGTTTAACCTGCCATGTTATACTTCTTTTGGTAAACCAGAATGAATTTACCCAATTTTTGTTTGTAAACACTTTGCATTTCATGTCTTGAATGTCTCCCTGAGTCTTTTATCCATCTCTGCTACTGTATTTTGACATATATCTGTTAAGATTTTGATGTATGTTTTGGTCTAACTGCATGTTTGTTAATAGGTGACCTTTTGATTTGATTGTATGGCTGACTTCAGTGCTAATAAGCTGAAGGATGAGATGTCTAATGAGTCCTGTGTATAGAAATAATGATAGATGACTTATTTGGAATTCTACAGGCACAGCATGGCCAAGCGTGCTGAGGAGTCCCTGGAAATGAGCCAGTCTTAGAATGGGAAGCTTTATTGATTGCACAGAGATAGGGCATGTTTTAATCATTTTTACAACACTGTACTGTCCTAGGTACTAAAATCCATTAAATAAGGAGTATAAACTCTGTTTTAAACTGGATCCCAAATTGTTTCTTGATGTACAGTCAACAGCAGCCCTGTAGGATCAATCACAGTTACCAAGGCATATTAAAATCAACTTGTTTAATTTTAATTGTTCATATTCCTGACCCTCTGTAAGTAGCTGTTCATAAAGCTAAATTGCTTTTCTCTCAGACAGGGGTTTCATTTCACTTTGTGGTAGTTCTCTTTCCTTTTTACACTAACCAGCATTTTGCTTTCCTTTCACCCTTCTTCCTCCTGGTCCAGACTTCTCATTTTCTTAGAAATTTTTTTCTCTTTGTGACTTCCATCCTCATTAACAGAAGCTGAAGCCTTGTAAATGACTCAACTTTAATAGAGAAGGTGGATCACTTGAATTATTAGATGATGTAAAGTTACAGATCTCAATCTCTTTTCAGGAGTCTCTGTCAACCTATGTTACATGAGTGATTACGCTTTCAGACTCATAATCAAATTATAACATTTGCTGGCTGTACTGTGAGCAGGTACATTCATTTTAAACTTGTACTTTCTGTTTAGCTCAATTTATTTTAGTGTTCCCTGTTCTTTATTTTCTTAGGACAGTTCTATGTAGCTAATCACTAATTTCATTCCTACTGTTATATCTGCTCTTCTGAGAATGTAAGATCCCTGTTCAGTTTGTATCAATTTATTTCGTTCCTCTAATATTTGAAGTTAATAGTAGACTAGTGGACTTAGTTACAGAAAAGAGTAACAAGTTTGAGCCTGAATCTCATACAAAATGCTTTTCGCTGTTACCTTAAACTTATTTCAGCAGTATGGGCTTCTATGAGCTCATACCTACTTACTGCCTGGACTGAGGTTATCCTACTCTTTTTTGAAGAGTCGTGTGTGCTTTCAAATTTCCAGTCATTTTGGGTATTTTCTGTATCCTTAATCTAAAGATCAAAGTGTGTCGTAGGGACGGATGCATGGAAATACAACCCAGGGGTAGCAAATGAGTAATAAAATTTGCGTAAAATACACAAATATGTAGAAAAGATCTTCAGTGCAGTGAAGCTTCTGTTTCTGATCAATATTCTTAGCCTGATAATATGCAGGGAAATAAGGATAAAATCATGGTTGTAAATTTTATTGAATTACCTGGTTACCCTGCGTTGATAGAAAGCAGGTACATGCAAGAGTCAGGTGAGCAGAAACAGAATACTGAATCTTTTCAGAAGAACAGAGCTGGTTCTAGCACATGAGCTCCACAACAGCAGAATTTGTATAAAGCATTGCAGCAATGGCATGTTAAGGCAGTGGGTGGAAGAGATGAGTATGATTTGAACATATACGTGAATCTTTAGATGTAAAAGAAATAAGTGGTATGGATAGAAGATACGTCTTTGAAAATTTAACACTGAAATAGTAGTAGCAGTATTTATTCCATAGTAGAAAAAAAAAAAACCACACAAAAAAAAAAACCTATATGATATTTAAAACCATGTAATTTTATCAAGCACAATTACAGGAGCACACAGGACCAAGGGACTGTTTTTAGTAAAATTTTAAAATTTTACTGAAAATTTTACATTGGTTGTAGCATTAGATCCTTCAGATTTTAAGGCAGCCTGTAGATGTTTGTATAGTTTCATTCACGTTAAATAAAGAAGGGTATTTTTGTATGGATGATTTCCATAATTTGACAACTTTATTTCAGATGTGACTTAGTCTATTTCTCCTTTAGTTCTCATTTTTCATGTACTTGTACTATTCTCTACTACTTTTCTTGCAAATTTTAAAATGCCAGCACACCTGCTCCAGCAGGTGCAGGGGGCAGAGGGACAGCATATGCTACAGCCTTGCTGTGGAAACAGAAAGCTTGACAAAATGGAGCTCTTCAAAATACACATTTCATTTTTTCTTGGTAGCATATCATGATTTGTGCAGACTTTGTTTTCTGGAGGCTTTCTGAGCCAATAATTAATGTTGGAAAAAAAAAGCTGAATACAGCTAAGTTGAGGATCTCTAGAGTTTCTGGAGAGCGCCATTCACTGAGCTTCAATGAAGTATGTGTGTATATAGCCTGTCCTTTGCAACTGACTTGGCTTCTCTTTACACTTCCTCCATCAAGTTGCATGAAAGGAGACAAAGCTCACAGTCCTGCCCTGTAGTCTTTCATCTCTGAAAGACTGACAAAACTGCACTTAACTGCTGGCTATTACTATGCCAGTTTTCTAGGGACTCATCACTTAGAAATAGTATGCCTTAGTTTATTCTCTTTGTTTGGTATGCCTGCTAAACTGTTTTTTCAGCTTTTGCATGTCTTCAAATACAAAGAGGTTTTGCAAATTTCATCATGACATTAAAGGAGAATATACAGATTGCAGAGATTGTTCTGTGAGAGTTCATCATTTAGGATGCACTCCTGTGTTGATTTTGTTTAGATATATTTGGAGTAAACCTTAGTGCGACTTTGGTCTTAACTAGCCAGAAGGGCAGATTTTAAACTAAAATTCTGCCCAGTTGAACCTATCCTCTAAATGAAGTATAAATTCTGTTGTTTTAAAAAGGCAGACAGATTACCAGCTTTATTCAAGTAGATCTCTACATAGAGCTTCTAGATAGTAAAACAAATATATAATTTAGCTTTTTCCTCTCCCTAGGCCACATTCAAGAAAAGATGTTTTGCTTTAAGGAGAAGGCAAGATTTGCTTTTATATGCATATAATCTTGCAGAATCATTATTATGAATAATGGGCTATAAGAATTGGAAAAGCCCCATGGCTCATATTTATCAACCAACTGCCATAATGATGGACAAAGTATAAAAATCTCACTAAAATAGAACTCTAGTTTTTCTCATCAGTCCCCAGCAAGTATTCTCAGAAATGAAAATCCTCAAGGCAATGTTAAATGTAACTCAATTTTGAATTGCAGGAATTCATCTTCAGAATGGAAAAGTTGTGTGTCTCTGTGTCCAATTAATTCTTGGCTTTCGTTTGAAACTGCCAGCAAATTTGCCAACCCAATTTGATGGGTTTTATTTATGTGATATAAATCTTTGTCAGCTGATAATTGGTCTCATATATATTGGAAGGCAATTTTTTTATTCACCAGAAACCTGGATCAAAACATACACAAAATGTACCTGACAATGTAATAATCTGTTTCACCTCACAGAGCCAGTCACTCTCTTTAAGTAGCTTTCAATCTAGCATGCCCTGTGCAAACAGCAGATAAATCAATGAAACTTTGATTATTAATGGAAAGCAGAATATGTATATTATCATCTTCCTGCTGAAAACTCCTGATAAAATAATTTTCCTGAATTCTTCTGACTTGCTTTATATGAGAAACAAAGGTCATTGTACTTGCAAGATAGAATCATAGAACCACCAAGGTTGGAAAAGCTCTCCATGATCATCTAGTCCAGCCATTTACTTACCTCTTAAACCATCTCCCTTTGTATAACATCTAAATTTGTCTTGAATACCTCCAGGGGTGATGACTCCATCACCTCCAAGGGCATCCTGTTCTAGTGCCTAAGAACTCTTTCAAAGAAGAATTTTTCGTAATATCCAACATTAACCTCCCCTGATACAACTTGAGGCTATTCTTTGTTGTCCTATCACTAAATATGTGGGAGAACAGGCCGACCTTCACCTTACCACAACCTCCTTTTGGTGAGCTGTAAAGATCAATGAGATCCCACTTGAGTTTCATTCAGACTGAACAATTTCAGTTCCCCCAGCCACTCCTCTTAAGACCTCATCAGCTGCAGATTCCTCACCAGCTTCATTGTACTGGACATGCTTCAGGGCCTCAGTACCCTTCTTGCAATGGGGGGCCCAAATCTGAACTCAAGATGCTTCCTCACCAGAGCCAAGTACAGAGGGATGATCACCTCCCTGCTCCTGCTGGCAGTGCTATTTCTGATACAAACCAGGATGCCATTGGCCTTCTTGGTTACCTGGACACACTGCTGGATTATGTTTAGTCAAGTGTCAACCAACACTCTTGGGTCTATTTCTTTCACATAGACTTCCAGCTGCTCTGCCAGAAGCCTGTCACATTTCCTGGAGTTGTTGTGACCGAACTGAAGCACCTAGCACTTGTTCTTGTTGAATTGTTGAGCCGCAGCACAGCAATTCAGTCTGTCCAGATCGCTCTGAAGGTCTTTCCTACCTTAAGGCAGTTCAACACTTCTTCCCAGTCTTCTGCAAACATACTGAGCTGGCACTCAGTCCCCTTGTCTGGGTCATCAGTAAAGGCATTAAACAGGACAGGCCCCAGTACTGAGCACCACTTGTGACTAATTGCCAGCTGAATGTAACTGAATTTAACATTTACCACCACTCCCTGGACCCAGTCCTCCAGCAAAAAGTCTACCTTTCCTGGCCACAGGCTGCCAGCTTCTCGAAGTGAATACTGTGGGAGGCAGACTCAAAGGCTTTGCTGAAGGCTAGGTAGACAACATCAACAGCCTTTCCATGATCCACCAGGCAAGTCACTCAATCATGGAAAGAGATCACGTTGGTCAAGCAGGACCTGTCTTTCATGCTGGCTGGGCCTGATCCCCTGGTTGTTCCAGGGGTGTGTGATTTCTTTCAAGGTGATCTGTTCCATAACCTTCCCTGGAACTGAGATCAGGCTGACAGGCCTGTAGTTCCCTGGATCTTCTTTACAACCCTCCTTTCAGAGGGGAGTCACATTGCCAAACCTCCAATCTTCTGGGACCTCTCCTAGTTGACCTAGTTGATAGATGGTGGAAAGTGGCTTGGAAATCACCTCTGCCAGCTTCCTCAGCATCCTTGGAATACCATGGACTTGTAACAGTCCAGTTGGAGTAGTGGTTCTCTAAATGTTTCCACCATGAATAGTGAGGAATTTATTCTGCTCCCCATCCCAGACTTTCAGGGTCAGAGCATAGAGTACCCCAAGGATAACTGATACGACTTTTAAAGATAGATGTAGAGATGGAATTGAGAACCTCAGACTTTTCCTTATCCTCTGTGGCCATCTCTGTGGCCATCTCCACCACAGCCAGAGAAGGGTGGAGATTTTCCTTAGCCTTCCTCTTTGTAAAAATATATTTGTAATATATTTGTAAAAAAAAATTCATTCTTGTTTACTACAGTGGCCGGGTTGAATTTGAACTTGGCTTTTGCCAATTTTTTCTCTACATATGCTAACAACTTCTTTGTACTCTCCATGAGTTGCCCATCCCTTCTTCCACAGGAGATAGAGTCTGTTTTTCTCCTGGAGCCTCAGAAAAGATTCCCTGTTCATCCATGCTGGTCTTCTTTACTGATAGCTCATCTTACAGCAGAGGAGGACGGCCTGTTCCTGTGCAACTAAGACTTCCTTCTTGAGGAATGCCCAGCCATCTTGTACCCTAAGATCTCTCAGTTTGTTCTCAAAATGAGGTGTAGTAATGACTGAAGTTGATAAAACACTTAAGTCACATTTCAGAATGTTTGAGAGTTGTTGAGTGTTCCCTTTGCAAATTCTGCTTGGATTCATTCCAAAATTTGGAAGAGGCCTCTGTTTTCTACTTTCAGTTTTAGTTTTATATTCCAATATAGATTTCCCACTCATAATCTTTCTCATACCCTAGAGGATGACAGGAACACTGTTATTCTCCTAGTCAGTGTGTGGGCATAAATCCTTGATAAATTGCTTTGCCCTTGTTGGAAACTCATGCTTAGTTCCCAACTGCCCAATGACTTTGTCAAGCATACAATAACTATGATTTTAGTGAGCTGGAACCTTCTATCTCCACTGGTGTTTTGTTGATCTTCTACAGCAGCCTTTGTGATTTGATATGACAGAGTGCCTGAGAAAGGTTACATATGTCCAGTAAGAATCATCAGTGACTCATATAATTATCGTATATACGTTATTTATGAAAATGAGTTATCAATATTTATCTATATTTAGCTATATTAGAGCTATATGCAGAGACAATATACATTAAGATAGATGTGTTTTGTAATCCACAGTATTCAAAATCATTTTTACATTTCTCACAGTACATAAGATACCTTAGGATTGTAAAACATTTTGTAGTTTGAATTAAAATCAGTGGTTGTAGCTTGAAAGTGAAAAAAAATTTAAATTAAAAGTCTTTAAAAATCTTTTATTGGCAGAAACAAATGAAACAGAAAATTTAAGCAATGTAAATAATAGAATACAGATTTCTTTTTAATTCTAAATTGATAGCTTACCAGTAGAGAAGTTATGTAATCTGCCCTCTAGACAACAGAGTGGAATTTCTGAGAGCAAAGGATCTGGGAGTTAGTGTTCACAAAGAAAAGAACTTAAATATTATTAAGAAATCAATTGTTGTACTGGAGTTTATACAGTAGGCAGTACCCCTCACAAAACACATGCAGTGATTCCTTTGCTCTACACAGCATGCTAAGAGTACCTGTTCAAAGCAGGACACTGCCCTTCAAGACAAACCTGTGCAAACTTATAGAAATCCACAGGGGACCAAAGAGAACATTTGGAGATGGTAAAATACCTCAAAGGAAGGATTTTTGAAGCTGCTTCACATAAAGAAGTTAAAGTGTTACATAAAAACTAGTTTCAATCATTTTCTTTGTTCATGGAGACGAAAAAGTATAAACACAAATGCACTAGTGAGCCCATAAATGAGGGATGCGTACCTTACCCCTCTTTATGACTTTCCCTCCTCCACCCCTTGTTCTGTGGGCAGGAGACAGCCCAGGTAGTGGGACTCTGCTGAAGAGCATCTGGAGCTTTTCCTTCAGCTTCCTGCTCCTGGCTTGCAGCCCCTTTTGTTTTTATTTATTTATGTATTTGTTTGTTTGTTTGTTTTCAGTGGAATCCAGCAAGTAGCAATTGCCTCTGAACTGCCATCCAGATCTGAACTCTGTGGCCCCCAGGAGAAGAGTAAACCAACTTTGGAAGGGTTTTTTTTAATCAAATACTCAAAGTCTTAGAAAATTTTATGTTTGCTAAAATTAGAAGGAGATGCATAAGCAAGTCTGAATAAAAACAGGGAAAGTCAGGAGTGTTGGGAGCCTCCATCACTTGACAGTCATTCTGGAGCTGTCATTGGTCATGTCCTGAAGTAGAGAGATGGATTGCATGGCCTCTTAATGCCCCTTCCGTTACTCCTTTTCTCACCTGCTTCTGTAGTGAAAACTCTTTCAGAATGGGACTAATGAAAAATGCTTCTGTTGGAAACATCTTGTGGATGAAATGGCGCTATGAAAAAATCCAGAGATGGAAAGTGATCAGCTAATTTAGAATATTATTTTTTAAGGTATTCATTACTCCTCTCAGTATGTTCCTGCAAAGAACTTAACAAACATTAGACTTTTTAAGACATTTTAAAATTCTATTAGAATATTTTCATGTTAAATATGTATGTGGAGTGCATGAGGAATGCCATTAGAATTCCCAAGAGTTGAGACTGTCACTACAGGTTATCCTTAAAATGAATTTTTCCATCTCTTGATTGATTTCCATAAGTTTCCTAAAGGATGAATCATTGTCATCCCCAAGTAGATTTTCATGGCCAAATTATGTGTTGGAATAATTCTGGTGAAGAAAATAAAATAACACAACTGGATAATTTGTCGTTAAACAGATTGTAGGAGCATGTAAGATACCTGGTGGTCTGAGATCACAGAATCATAGAATCACTCAGGTTAGAAAAGACCTTAAAGATCATCGAGTCCAACCACAACCTAACCGTACTACTCTAACTCTAACAACCCTCTGCTAAATCATGTCCCTGAGCACCACATCCAAATGGTTTTTAAACACATTGAGGGATGGTGACTCAACCACCTCCCTGGGGAGCCTATTCCAGTGCTTAACAACCCTTTTTGTAAAGAAGTTTTTCCTGATTCCCAACCTCACCTTACCCTGGTGCAACTCAAGGCCATTTCCCCTCATCCTGTCACCAGTGAGAAGAGACCAACCCCGCTCTCACTGTAAGCATCTTTCAGATAATGGAAGAGAGCAATAAGGTCTCCCTCAGCCTCCTTTTTCCCAGACTAAACAGCCCCAGTTCCTTCAGTCACTCCTCAGAGTGCCATTTTATTGCAAATTATTTAATTTTTCACTTTTAAAATATGGGTTACTATTGATTTTGCTTTGATTTTCAGGTTTGTTCCAAAAGGAAACTGGGGATCATTTTTCATACCAGGGAAATAATGGATAAAAATCAACTGAAACTTTACCATCGGCTTTGATGAAGCCAAGTGTTACCCTTTGCCCTAAAGCTGAGATTTTGCTAGAGAACAACAGGAACAAAATCAACATTGCTAACAAAAAATACATAAGCTTACTGTGGGCTACTGGTTCAATCACTTCAGTTCCCCAGTGTTTTGAACAGACATACTCTGTCTGTAAAGGTACAAGGAAACAGTATTTCAAATACAGAATTTTAGAGCCTGTAACATAAGAATTCTCCCTTAAAACAAAGCTGTTCTAAAACAGCAATATCCATAATATGCATGTGCTGGTAAAGTAAGGATGAAATTTAACTGAAGCTCTCTTACCCTCTGTAGCCCTTGCACATTCTTCTTGCTTTATTTCCCCACGCTTTCCCCACACTCATTAGTCTGATCAGTAGTGTCTCCTTTTTCCAGCCTTGCCTTTGATTTGGTGCAGAAATTTCTGTGTGTTCATTTTCATTAAATGGAATTTCTAAAAGAGTTGTAATTATTTGAGATTAGAGTTTAAAAAGAGTATGTGATGCACTCAGGAAATTGTTTACATAAAGTCACATACAGTGTAAATTATTCTCAGTTGAAGGAAATAGAACAGTCTTCTATTTCTCATTCAGTTTGGCCCGATTCACTTAATAAACAATATTTTTTGGTGACAGCAATAAATTCATGTCCAAGAAGTTTCACACCCCAACCTTTGCTTGTGGGCTCTATTAATAGAGTAACTTCACTGTCATTATGAATTCTCAGTGCTTTGACTTTGCCAGAAAATATTGATCTGTAGCATGATCTGTCCAAGGGCAACAGCATCATTAATTGCTAAGTGATCTGCAAAACAATTAGAGACCTCCTGGCTGTTGTACAAATAGATGAATGGAGCTGTCTACCTAATCAGATACAGTTGTATCTATCTATGGACCCAATTGTGTTGTTCAGAAATGTCTTCAACATCTGTCACTTTCCCACTTCTCTCAATAACATATGCCCTGCTTCGCTCAGCAAGGTTCCTGCTCAAAAGCCTTGGAGGGAAGAGGGAGTTTCATGCTGTTTCCTAAGAAGATTTTTATCCTGTATGTGCATTCTCAGATTTACTTAAGAGACAAGCAGGATTAATGTAAAGTTCATAAGCATACAATAGGCTGTATTTCACATTTGCATTAACACATGAAGGCAGAATAAATATATTAAAAATTAATACAAAGCCTGGATGCAGAGAATTTAATGTTTAAGAAAATGGAAGGAACTGATGATTTTCTAGGCTGTTATTCAGCACCCACTGCAATGGAAATCTGTCTTTAACAAGAGTTTCTGAGGACCAAAAGGTAAATGGTAAGAATAAGACTGTGTTTATCACTGACATATTTCTGTGTGGAAGAAACCTATTTGGAAGGAAATAAAGAATTAGCGCTCTTAAAGTCCGCTTAAAATTAGCTTGTACAGATGTTGCATAAATATCCTCTGCTAAAAATGCTTGTATTGAGATCCAGGTGATTGTTGGGGGAAGAAAAAAACAGACTGACACTGTGCAGCGTGCTCTGTCAGTTAGGTATCCATGAACTGATTGTGTGATGCAGCAGAGTGACTCAGGTAAGAAAAGTTCCTAATGACACACAAATATTTTCCTAAACATTAGTATTGTATGTTTCCAGAGCCTTTGAAGGGTTTCATCCTGTTTTGAGAAGGGTTTGTGATAAAAATGATATTTTTTAGAAGTGTCTTGAAGAGTAAGCACAAGCATTGCATTGACACTGTGTATATGACGGTTTAGTGCTTCTAGATAATTTGGTATTGAAGATTACATATAAGGTCTGATTTCCTTCACATTATTTGGTTACATGTTCTCTTTTATCTTTGTATCTGGCTATGAGGTATATGGGAATTGCTTAATCTCGGCCTGAATCTCTGATTGATCACCTGAGGAGAGCAGTGAGTCAGCCAGGCAACTCACCTGTGCTGCTGGAAGGGGTGGAGCCTGCCTCCACCTCTTCTAGACCCATCTAAGTGCTGACTACCAGTGGGGAAGGATCTCTTCTGGAGATCCACCCCACTGGTGTTTTCCACATGAGCCTAGGATAGGGTGAGTGTATCTATCATTTCTGTTTCCTCCTTTGATGTAGCAACTATGCAGCCAAGCTCTCTGCTATACCATAGTATCTGTATATTCATTAATTGTACAGAGGTTTGTTAGCAAACTTCTGTAACTGTCACTATCATTTTGTGTTGAATTTTTAGTTGCTTTTGATTTGAATGATATGTGAACTTTAAGGTATCATTCCCCTCTGTGAAGTATTGGTTGTCTTCTGTTTCTCACTGAGCAACGAGAAATATACTTGGTCATTAGTTCCACTGCTGTCTGGCTCTATTTTAGTCATTAGGGTTTTAAAGAAAAGCTGTTCCTTTTTCTAGTTCTAGTTTTGCTGCACATGGTACAAGGACCAGAAAATGTGCACAAGCAGGAGAGAATGTACTTGAGGATAGATGTGATTTAGCTCCTGCCTCTTTTAAGGGCTACATAATCTTCATAATGTAGCTGCAGATCCACTGACTATCTTTTCAGTCTCTCAAGAGGAAAAGCATGAGTGATTCCCTGTAGGAAGTGATTGAGTGCTATCCCTATTACTCTGTTTCTGGGAAGGACATTAGGAAAGATCCAAGAAGATATATCTGGTAGATAGAAAAGTTGCAGGCAGAAACTGATCCTTTTATAACAACAAGAAAACATTATTTATATTCCTCTAAGAAACAGTTTCAAAAAATCTGCGTTTTTTTTTTTTTAAAAAAACAAAAACATCTGCTGTGTGTATCCTACCCTTGTTTTGTCTCTAAGCATCTGTAATCTACACATGGATACAAAGCATCCTGTTTTTACAGAAACAATCCCAGTTTGAGTGGAATGGTTTTGTGATGCTTTTCATGAGCAGTTAGGTGGTTCAATAGAATAATAAAATAGCTTTCCACCTCGTGCAGACAGCTGGTCAGATGCACTGTAGATCACATGTGAAAGTGAGGCTGGCGGTCCTGTCCCTTCTGCTGTTTTATAGCCTGAAAGAGGGGAAGCAAAACATGAAAAATACTTAGTTCTTGGCAACCTCCCAATTTAATTTTCATCTGTATATTCCTCTGCCCTCCATTCAAATAAAAGCAAACACAAATCATAATGCGGGTCATAAGGAAGGTAACAGAAAAGCGATAGCCTAAACAGTCACAGTCAAATTTTCTAACAGCACAGCACTGCAAAGGGTAGATGTTTCTAGCAGGGAAAATTTGGTCTTTACTCCGGCAACTCAGCTATGCTTTTCCTGGCACTGCTCTCATATTATTGGCAATTGCATTTTGGAGCTACAACAGTGCTGTTTCACTTGCGTAAACAAAAAGCTTTCCTGGGAAAGTGACATTATACTGACTCAGTTACAGATAATATAATGTTTTTTCTGGAGTGTAAGATGTAAAAGTGGTGGATTTGGGGCCACAAATATGTTATGCAGTGGAAATAATTTTCTCTTATCCTGAAGAAAATGGTTTCATATTTTCTAAGCAAAAACAAAAAACAAACAAAACTTAAATGCTTACAAAGTGTTTGTTTAATAACAAGAATGCATAACTGAGATGTGTTCTCATGGTGCTGCATGGGGATGTCTGTAGATCAGGGTCTATATCCAGCCTGTATCTAATGCAAAGCACCGTAAATATTTGTCTTCCCTTTTCTCTAGCAAAAGCAATGTGAATGTCTGTCCCACTAATCCACAGCACTGCTTCTTCTTGAGATCTCAACGCAGGAACTTGAGAGTAATGTCTGTAATGCTGTATGCTGTTGCATCTTGATGGAGAAAATCAGCCTTTCCAGGAAAACTGAAAATTACATATTTTCATTACATCTAGTCCCAGGTTAGATATTGCCACCCTTGTGAATAATCAGTAGTCATTTCCTATTTAAGTATGCTCACAATAGTCTGATGGTCTATCTGCATGGTAAAATGATGCTTACTCAGAAGCTGAGTTAAACTCAGTAGTCATTGTGCAGTCATGCTAGCCACCAAGCCTTTGAAACTCTGTACGACCATGAGTTGTACTTCATGTGTGTTACTAGCCAGCAAACCATAAAGAAAGGCTTGATTACAGCACAATTACCTAACTAAAGTATTTTGTATCTGTAATTAAGCTGCATGCAATGCTTAGGGTAGAAACTGAACCATGGTAAGGGCTGCCATTGCATTGGAATGCACTTTAGCCAGGGTGTTGAGACACTGGCAAAACAAATGATCATGGAACATTAAGTGCTTTCTCCATGATTGTTACTATTGCTGTGTGGGCTGTACATGTATGTTGCCAGTCAATTCTTTTTTCTGGGGGGGGGGTTGGGGAGGGAGGAGGACTGTTGTGGTGTTTTTTGTTTTTGTTTTTTTAAGCATTTTTTAAATCCCCCCCCCGTTTCTGGTTGTTTTTTGTTTTCTTTGTTTTTTTTTTTTCCCTCCATTATGGTTGGGATTTTTTTGTTTCCATGCTTTCTTTTTTAGCCACATGCCAATATCATATTGTTTAATGACTACATTTTTCTTCTAAGGGGTTATGATACAATAAATAAAAGAAACGGAGGACGATGAATGTTTTAAGAAAGGAAGCAATTAAACTAATGTTAATTCTTTGAAAAATTTGTCAAACTTTTACATCTCTTTTACACAGACTTCTTAAAAAGAAATTGGAAAATATGTACATAAAAAAAAAAAAAATCTGAGGGATTCATCAACTGTTTTTGAGACTTTGCACATCTTTCCTAAGATCAAAGAAGTTCCTTACTGCTTGCACCTTTTCTCAGACTTCGCTGTTTCTGAATTCCTACCAAGGTCTCATAAAATTTTGGCTTCCGTGTAAGACTTATAATGCAGCTCTTGGATGCCATATTCTAAATTACTTTTAAAAATCAGATTTATTGCAAAAATTAATCTCTTCAGTTAAAACTATTTTAAAAAAAGAACAATCATGCATTTATTCTTCTCTTAACAAATAAATGCCAACTGTCATGAATATCAAAGTGTAATGGCAAGCTGGTTTAGCTTCTCAAAAGGGAGCTTCTTTCTGAGGCACAATGCATCAGTTTTTTATTCAGTTAATTCATTCATACATTGCAGAGCAATTGGGGGCTGAGTTGTGAGTTCTCCAGGTAAGTTTGTCTGTCATTTGTTGAGAGCAAATCCAGGATGGGTCCAATAGGATTGTTCTGTATTTATTTGTGTGACAAAATTTCCGGAGTGCATGAGGCACCATGTAAAGACAGATTTACATTCAGAAATGAGAGAGTATTAAAATTCTATCTGTAAATCTAATCTCAAAACAGTGGCAGCTAATTTGGTAAGGGAATAGCAGTGTCCGGAAGTTCTGTACCATGAAATAGCACTAACATATTTATAGTCAGCATTCTCAGAATAAGACATTCAGCAGCATCTTCACAGATAGGTAAGAAAGCCTACTCCTGTTTACAAGATGCTGGTAATGAACCATGGAGGATTGTGTTTTGGGGCCATGTGTTATGTAGCTCACTTTTTTTGGTAATTGAAAGTGATTTAATACATCTTGGAAAAGAAAGGTCCAACCATGTGCTGTAAGCCTTACCCCTTGCTGTACAGAATGGGGAATGCAGCAGTTTCATGAAGACACTGAGAAAAGACACAATCTGTGCATGTCCAAAAAGTGCAAATGAATCCCCTGTCCTACATGGCGTGAAGTTAATTTTCCAGTACAAAGGTTACTGTAAAAGTAAAGGCTAATTTCTTTATAGATTTTACTATCTCATGGGGAATAGGTGTTTATTCTCTAGCATTTGCAAGGCTATGATGTGCAGGTTTTGTAGAAGTGAATTTACCCAGATCAGTTTCACTTTGTGAAAAAGTTTTCTTTTTCTTTTCCAGTAATTACCCCTCTGTTGATGATAGCTATTTTTACTGAAAAAGCGTGTAACATATCCAAATGTGTTTATATCATGTGTGCATTTGATGTCTTTTTCTACTACCATATGATGTATTTTCATTCTCTTGGATAGAATGGAACTTCTCCAACTCCTTGTAGCGCTCTGGAGATAATAATTGTGGTGGGGGAAGTATGTAACTGCTGGGGAGATACAGTTAAATCATCCATCGCAGGAAAGAAAGGATGGTTTAGCTGCCCATAAAGATGGACGTGTCTAATGAAATGCAAGATTGTTAGCAAGGGATCTGGGTATCGTACTTGCCCATTAAAAGCAACAAGTAACCCTGAGCCACTCCCATGAAAGACGTTACACAATAGAGGAAAAATAAATATCTCCAAATTGTTCTCTAAGTCTAAATTATGCACAATTTTAGACAGAAAACAGTGGTCTTAAAGTCTAATTGAATTATTTCAGTTGCCTAATTTGAGAGAAAAACAAAAATTGAAGAGTGAAAAGAGCAATGTATAAGTGGTATTGGGAGAGGCCAGTAAAACAAACCCTGTAACGGATAAGATTTTTTCATCATTACATTATTTTTCTGGACAAAGATTGTTACTGCATTTTTTTTCTCCACAGCGTATTCCATTCTGTCCCTGGCTGTCTTGTGCTAATTTATATGACCCAACATGTACAAAATTAAACACTGAGATTTCAGGGAGGCAAACCAAAGCATGCTTATTTCCATGGTGATGAGCACAGTGAATAATCCTTATAAGATGCAAAAAATGAAGTAATTACTATTTCTGTTTTATTTGTGAAAGTATTTACAGTGTAGAGCTTTATTCAATTTCCCCAATGTAAAGCTTTTGTGTGGAAGACTCTCAATGCTCTTTTACTTCTGGGAAAGCAGAAATTGGCTGCTGCAGGTTAGTGCTGTTATTCTTTCCACTGTTAGTAGAATGCAGGAGTTTCTTGAAGACAGTTTTTACCTTATATGCTTAAAATGGAAATAGAAATGTATAGAAGGACAGCTTCCAGTTCTCATTTGGACTTCTTAATTTCTTTCCTGGAAGAACTTGGGCAATGCTTGCAATTTACCTGCCAGCACCTGTCAGAAAAGAAGCCTCATTCCTAAAAAGTGACCTCAATAGCCTCAATCTTACATTGAATAAATCACTCAGAACTTGTTCATTGGAGTGCTTATGGTAGTCCCACCTAAATTTTGATGTGTTGGTGGATTACAGAGTAACAGAAGACTTTGTACCAGAAGTTTACCTCCATTCCCCTTTATCAGTCTGTGTGTGTGTGTGTGTGTGGCATCAGTAGACTTTAAGACTAAACTATGTAGCTTTGTCCCTCTTTCACTGAGTTGTAAGGATTCTGAAATTATGTGGGCTTTCATCTACTTTCCAGTATTTGATCTCATTGCTGGGATAAACCTTCTGGAATCTTTTGAGTTTCTTACCTTAAAAATGCAGATGATAGAGTTATCTAATGAGTTTAGTGCAAAAAATAAACATTCATCAAAGGTGTGGGATGTTCTATGCACTGTGAAAAATCAGTATTATCAATGTAGTCAATCTACTAGATCAGTCCATTAATTCAGTGATTACACCAAACCTAGAAGAACTGTCATTTTTTTTTTTTACTTTGTAACTCCATTTATAAAATGACTGCCCAGTACACTGTGCATTTTAGAAACACGTTCTTGACCTCAGGCCTTTCTCGAGAAGCTGGAGTGGCATCACCATTCTTAAATGGAACATATTCCCTCTCATTTAACACATGGCATCCTGACTGTGGCAGTTAACTAAGGTACATGTAATTAACAGATACCTAAGTGCATTTGCACACACACTTATCTAATTACTGACAAGCCTGGGATGTATGTGGCTCTTAGCATTTCTTTTCCTCACATAATTTGTACTTCAGAAGAAAAACTTGATGCTTTTCTATGTAGAACAAGCAAACAAACAAAAAGAACAATTTAAATGAGTTAAAACATCTGTTTCTTCCATCTTAATCTAAAAAACAGATTAAAAGTTTAAAACTAACTTAAAAATTATATCAAAGACTGCTTATATGCTAAGTTTCAGCCAAAAATACTTTTCACAACCAAATTATCAAATCCTCTGAAAGAGTGTTTATAATGGAGTTGCTGATGCAACTTTTATTATAGAGATATGAATGGCTATAATGAAGGCTTCCGTTGATGCTCTGGCAAGCCTACTGCTAAAAATTATTCTGAATTTATCTGGCATTCAGAAAATGCTTGAAGTGGCCAAAATGTTTGCACCATCATTATCACTTTGACAATGTCTCTTTTATCCCAAAGGAAGTCAGTGATGAACAAATTCAAGCAATGTATGAGATGTGCATATTTAGCATCTGTTAGGAATTCTCGAGGCAGCATTGTTTCATATAAGAAATCCAGGCCAAGAGTTCAGCCACCAGCTTTGAAGCAGTGTATTTGAATCAAATGTTGCCTATTGTGTCATTTGAAAATAGATTAGTTTCATGCATTATGATTTTTTTCAGATATTATATTGGCGTTCCATGTCTTTCCTTTTGGTCTGTCATACCATTTGTTTGTATGGTTTTGAAAGATTGCTAGCATATGTATTTTTTCAGAAAAGATGTACAAAGTGTTCTTAATCTTGGTCTAATTAAAGACGTGCTACTTTCCTTATTTTAGATTCCTGAAGCAGATTCAGGTAGATATCTGGTAACAGGAATTCATGGTCATCTTTTGATACATCATAATAGAGAATGCCTATGAGCAATTGCATCTTGTAGTAATATCTTTTTGATAGTTTTTTTTTTTTTTTTTTCTAGTAGTCTGTTTTTAGACAATAAAATGGTACCTCTTCTTAAACTTCAGATGGTTTGCCTGTGTGCAAGATCTCCCTGATTAATCAAGTTTGGGTGCTAAAGTGATTTTATTAAGCTCCCACACAGGGACCTATCAAGTGAATTAAGTTCCTGTGTTGATGTACCTTAACTTACTTACTCTAAATCAATATACATCAGACTTGAAACTATATCTATATAAGTGGCTGCACAGTAGTGCTTGAACTAATCTAATAAAATAAATTCTAACACATAGTTTAAACATGTTCAGTGTGATGTTGTTCAGTCTTCTGACTATACTTTCAAGGATTTTAATTCTGAGACCAGTAAAACAAAAAAAACCTCTACAGAAAAACCTGCACAAGAAATTTCATAGAGGGTGCATGATTTAAGAAACAGGAGTTTTGTAAATAGAATTTTCATACAGCAAATGCTACAATTTCTGGTGGATTTTTGGAAATCATTTTGGAAATATTAGGAGAAAAAAGTAGCACAGCCTCATTTTGAAATTAATTTGAAATGAAGTACAGATGTTTTTCTTGAATGTCAGTGCCAATGCTGTTGTGTGTTGCATCACTTAAAAATATATATTTCTGTACATTTTTTGAATTCTTCATCCATTCTTTTTGGCTTTCAAAAAATAAAGTACAGAAAAGGAAGCTGAGAATGAAACCAAAATGTATTACTTTAGTTTGAAGGTTTTAAATTGGGTTTAATTTGAGGAGTCTTGCAAGCAACTAAATATGCTGATAACCCGGTTTTAACAAAAACTCTCCCTGTCACACTCTATAGCCACGCACATGCGACTCTACAACAGGAGAAAGGAGTCTCTTGAATATCTTATGCTCTTCCTTGGATTCAAAGGAGAAGTCTTTCTGTACCGAATCATTTGTAATGAGATGAAAATATATTTGTGGTTTGTCTTGCACAGTCTCTCAATATTGAACAATGATTAAAAAAAAAGGTTCTTAACAATAGTACTTGGCAAAGGTACAGCTCATCGCAAGCTTAACTGATAGTGGGCCTTTCTCAGTGTGAAATTTAATTTTCTTTTAGATAGCTAGCTGTGCTTGGTGTCATTTCATATAAGCCATCTTGTCAGCACTTGGTTGCATGCTGAGGTGGGAAAGTGCCCTGCAGGAAGGAAGAAGAAAACCACTTCTTAGCATGATATCATCTGTAGGACTCTGTACAGGATGAGCTTATATATTATGGATATTGGATATGTCACCATTTGAATCAAAGAAAATGAGGTACACTGGGAGAGGGGAAGAGGAAATACAAAGCAGTGTCATATTAACAAGCCCAAAGTACATACCATTAATTGAAACACCTATGGCACAGCCCAGTCCATAAAATATCTGAGCCAAAACAGTTTAAGTCTGCTTTCCATATATATGTATGTATATGTGGCATATGTATTTTTTTAATTTTTTTTCTTAGTGAGTAGCTACAGTACTGTGATTTCCATCACATTCAATGGAAAACAGAAAAATTCCATGAGATAACTGTAGGTCAAAGCAGAATCCACTTGAAGAACTGGTGATCTCATGAATGAGCTGGTTTCAACTTTACTTATCTACTAAATAATTAAAAAGCCATAATTATGATTTTTGAAAAGTTCATTTGGTACTCACAAAGGTAAATACATATTTGTATATATACACACATACATATTATTGATGTAAAATGAACATACCAGGTAAAATAGCTGGTGACAAACACAGTCATGATGACAGAAGAGACTGAGTACTTCATTACTTCCCTAACTCGTACTCCTTCATTTTTCAGTCTCAGCTCCGACCTGCTGACCTTACTCCCCAGTGTGAGTTACATGAATGTTGTTCAGCAGTGTATTTACATTAACAAATGTCCAATAAATTTTTGAAACTTTCTTGCATGTGGTAACTGGAAGACCTACATATTTTACCTACACGATTTTATACTTTCTGGAGATAACTAAAAGAGAACAACCTTCATTTTTTGAGGGCCACCTTCTCCAGAGTAACTTGTAAGAATGAACTCCAAATAATTCATAGACTTCTAGCATTCAGTCTTGCCAGGTCAAATTTAAACTTCTCCTGGCACCCAGAGTGGCACTCTTCTTGCTACTACTTGCTTAAAAAAAAATACAAGCTATAGAAACACTCCTGCTTATGTAGATGCGGTGCATAAACATGCGTGGATAATGTACACACAAATGTACACATCCACGAAACTACCAGCTGGCACCCATGTGGAAGTCAGAATTTAATGAGTAATAAATGGAAGATCGGCACAGCTTATCTTTGATTAAAGACTACTGTGAATGTAGAACAGATGCCTGTATAAAAATGCTGTAAAGAAGTTAATCTTTCCAATTGAAATGACCAACTTAACCAAACTTCAGGGTATGGTAAGTAATAAAACTGAACTGGTAGATCTTGTAGATGCAGATATGCATGAGAGAGCGATGGGAAGGTGGCTAGCCAAGGGGAATGAGATTGTCTCATTATCCTGTCCTGGGAGATGGAAATCTCTGAAGAATAAGAAGTGTTGCCTAGGGCAGCTGAACATGTTCAGGTGGGAAAATCTCAACCACAAGGAAGGTTGGAAAAGCAGCTTGTGGCAGAATTGTAAAGTGAGATACTTCTTAAAGAAGGAGAGTGTCTATATGAAGTCAGGAGTGAAGACAAGATCAGGATTTAGAGATGACAGTAAGAACAAGAGTTTCCTAAAAATCCAGGTGGAACTGTCTTAAGCTTAAGGGAAGACATTGAAATGTATTGGCTAGAAGAGAGCTCAGAAGGTTTGGCATTTTTTATTAGAAGAATTCTTCTAAAATGATTTCAGACTCCCAGAGAAATGTATCTTTAGATGCTGCAAGCTGCTCTAGATAATCTATTTACATTGCAGAAAGTTCTGTATTTTAACAAAAGTGATACTCATTAAGAAGTCATATAAGAAGTCATAAATACACATTTTAGCATTTTGTGCGAGTTAATTCAGAACCATGGTTACTTTAGAACATCTTTTTCAAGACTTAATTTCAGCTACTTTGTTGTTGACTAGTTTCCAAATTGTTATTAAAGCTGCTACATATATTGTACATTCTATTCTGTGATGTAAATTCTCAGTTAAGTAATGGCAAATGGAATATTCTTCAAGAATGAAAAGCCAGGCAGTGTTTCTTTTGTGTATTTGTTTGGGTTTTTTTTTGTTGTGTTTTTTTAATGTATTTAGTAATGTTCCCAGAAGAAAAAAGAAAAAAAAAAGAAAGAATCTGAATCAGATAGATATTCCCCTACAGAAAAAGTTGAAAATAAAGCTCAATACTCATTTTGTAAATATTTCACTTTTTTCAACCTGCAGAGGGACACAATTAGTAAGCAAAGGTTTGATCACAAAACTTCTTCTTTTTTTTTTGTTTTATTCTTTATTTTCCCCATGAAAAAATGAAAGAGCTTTTAACTGACCCGAAATGATCTTTCTTTTAATTATGGAAGGTTATATAGTTACATAATCCAGGCTACTACTCAGATGGAATGACAAAGATCACAAGTTCAGACAAACAAAATCTAGGTCATCTCTAAAATCCAGGTTAGGTTTCTGCCATTTTTCTGGTTGATGTATATTGACAGTAAGAACACAGCTCAGTGGCAATTGAAAAACGTGTAAATACTTAACATTATTTAATTTGTTTTCTGTACTGGGATTCTAATAGGCTTTTCATGGAAGAGGGGGTGAAAAAAAAAACTTCTTTCCTAGAAGGCCTGAACTGGAAACGTTACACTGGCGAGAATAAATTGGAGTGTACAACCTCGTGACTTGAAACTCCAGTGTAATCACAATATAAGGCCAATCCAGAAATATTTATTGAACATTGAATCCGTATATTCCATACACTTCAAGGTGCAAAAATTCCTGCAGTACTTCCCAAATAACCAAGGACTTTTAATAAACTATTAATACAGAATGCTATACAAGTAAATGGAGATACGACATACCTCTCTGAGAAGAAAAATTGTTATGCTTTAAAACTTTGTTCCTACTAGACCCATTTAGATTTGCTGTTCCTTGAGTGAAAACGTTGCATTTGGGAAAAATCCTTTATTAGAATTCATTCATTCATTCACATTACTTTGTGTAATTGTCTTAATAAACTGACTGTACTTCTTTCTACAATAGTTTTTCTACAAATTGACTCAATTTTGAAAGTTTTCAAAATTATTGGAATTGAATTGATTTTTCAAAGAGCATAGCAAAAATACTTCACATGGATGAAATGTTCCACTAATATACCTCCTCTCGTATGATTCAAAGCAGTGGACTTACACAGGTGTAATTTATGGCAAAACTGAGCCCTCAGAGAGCAGGTAGACATAAACCTAACTTTAGAAGAAGGATGCATTCAACCAGCAAATGCTGTAGCTCATTATATTATCTGAAATATGTCACATAAGGTATTTCACTTAAATGATTCTACTACTTCTGATAGACAGAAGCAAGGAGGATGGCCTCAAATATTAATAATTCCATTATTCTTTATGCTGTCAGTCATTAGCTAACCTTCTATTATGCAGTGGAAGGTTAAATGGCACTGCTGAAACAGTGTCTTCTCCCTTGTTAATAATAATGCTCACATAATTCTGTTCTGAATAATGGATTAACGATTTTCACCACTGGCAGGCAGGCCAATGGGTAACTGCAATTTAAAAAGCAGGTTAGTAAAACTATATTTAAAGGATAATAAAAACAGTTGAAATAGAGCTTGAGATGGATTCAGATGCCTTTTTAAGCAAGGGACAACAATCAGTAGCAGAACTTGATCTTTGCTATAAATCTGTAGCTTTGAGATTATAAATTTTATGGAAACTTGTTTAACGTTTGATTCATCTAGAGAATGATGCAAGGACAAAGAAGTAAGAATTTAATACTGCTTTTTATTTTCGTTTCTACCAGCATCCATCTTTGAAAGGAACATTACAGGCTTGCCAAATGAGAAAAGAGAGTGAGATTCTTGGAGGAACAGCTTCCTGAGAGAGGATAATCCAGTGACAGAGTAGATGATTGTTATGTAAGTGAAATTTTGAATTTATTTATGCACACATTTTTTGTGGTATAATGGTAATAGCAATCAAGATTTCCACATCAAAGTTATTTCCTATCTGTCATGAGAAAACTGTTTTAAAAATTGACCATCATAAGATAGTTAAGTACAGAACCAGTTCTGCTGATTTCCTTACAACTGGCCTCTACCTGAACTCATGTGTTCATCCTCAAAAGCTGAACACTTCTAGGATAGGAGGCACTTTAGACAGTTTATTAAAAGAACAAAATTTGTGGAAAATGTTCTGCTTTCTGATGGAGATAGGTGGACATGGAAATAAGAAAAGGTCTCAAGTTTTAAAGGGTGTTAATAGAGGAAAACCTGGTTGTGCTGTTTAACATTTTATGTTACATACAGATGAGACATCAGCTTGATTTTACTCCTTTGCACAGTCGTTAATACAAATCCTTAAGTATCAACTACTTTTTGAGGGACTGTAGCTGAGTTTTGCTGAATTTTGAAACTTGATGAAGTGAAATGTATAAACTGGGGGAAGAAAGCTGTTTATTGTTTTGAGTTTTGTTTTTGTCGCTGTGAATTCCACATAGATTGAATTTAATAAGGTCTGTTACAGGAGACAGTGATTCTCTTAAAACATGACAATTTTAAAATGATAGCAAATGCTCTCTGAAAGTACTATTACTGAGTGTAGAGAAAAATGTCATCTTATGCAAGATAATCATAGTAGTAAAGATAATCATCGTTGCTCTTTGAGCATGAAGTAATAGGGCAAATTCAATTACAAAGGATTGCTAGCATTCCTTAAGAATAAGTGAAGATTGATCTTTGGACAGAAGCTATGAACTGTATAAAATTGACTGCTAAATACATACTAATTGGCATTTGAATTAGATTTTGTTAATCTTCTACTTAAATAAGTAAGCACAGATAGGAGCTTGGAACAAATTCTATGAAAAAGTGGACTTAATGTCATAATCAAATATATTAGCAAGTAACATGTAAAAATGTGTTTTTATATATAGTAAAAAGTTAGGAAGTGTTATTTGCAAGTACATCACAATACAATCAGTATTGTATAATCAGTACATCACAATAATCAATATTTTATTTTTCAAGCATTTCTGAGTATTGAAATTGACAGAAAATCACTCATATTATACAGGTAAAGGCACAGAATGCAATTTTGAGTTCCCCTGGTTTCTTCTGCTGTAAGGGAAAATTTTCTAAGAAATCCTGTATTCTGTTAGATGGGATGCAATTAAACAGAATTCGTGTCCTTGTCTGGACTTCTACATGCTTTTTGTCTCAACTCAGTCAACAAACTTGGAGTGCTTGGATTTGCATAAATTGTGCAATTTTTGAAGAGTTTATATTCTTCCCGTTGTTTTTTTTCCATACAGTATACATAACTAAAATTTTAACATTGGGTCAGGACAGCTAGAGAGTTTAAGATACACTGGATATTGACTTCAGTAACAAGCTCTAGGTTTAATTCTGAAATATAAACACCAAAATAATTGGAAGGGATAATTGGAAGCATTGCTTTTTGCATCTTGCTTTAGTTTTGTAGGAGAAACAAATATCTATTTGGAATCTCAGCTGCTTCTTAAATCACACTTTTCTTTCTTACCATGGCAATAATTGTGTTAGTAGTCTGTTTTTTGTTTTGTTACGGCGTAGCTCTTCCAAAAATAAGAAAAATGCCTAGAGTCACTGATCAGAACAATTTATAGTAAAATATGTCTGTCTTAATGCTTAGTGGAGGAAATATTTTGCTGCACTATCTAGGTTTTCCAGCTTCTACCTTACTCATAAAATATAAAAGTAACATTGTATTAAGCCCTGCATTAGAACTTATTCAGAATTCTAACAAGGGTGTCTATAAATGGTATGTTATAAATGGTACTTTACAGTGGGGACAAAACTCTGCTTCTTTTGGGCACTTAGCCCCATGAGCATGTAATATTTATTATCTTGAAACTGAAAAGTGATTTGCTTTCTCACAGTAATACAGCACACAAAAAAGCTGAAGTTCAGAGCAGTTGTGTGCATGTGCAAGGACGTTGGCTATAATGAGCTGAGGCTTTGGCCTGCCTGTAGAATGGCAGACTGAAACCCTGTGGGTTTGAGCCTTGTTGATTTCTTGCCTTCAAATACAATATTTTGCATTGGTTGGTTTGCCAACAAACATATTATCATGGCAGCAGTTCTGACCTCTTTGTGAAAAGGTGAAAGCAATTTCATAACAGTCTGTTTGCAAGAACAGAGAAAGCCCTAATGACAAGAACAACATTTTGTTCATCATTAAAACCCTTGATTTTTGAAAGTTGTCGTGTCTTCTTCCATGAGGTTCAATACCATAATATATTTTTTAAAATGGCTTCTCTTTCATAGTGAAAAAAATAGGAGTATCCTGGTGGGTGGGTGAACAAACTAAAACAACACTAAGCTCCTGAGGAAAAACAGGGGAAAATATGCACTTATATATTTTTATATAATACACGCTCCTCTGAAATATATATATATATTATATATGTCTCTTCTTAGCAGGTTGAGTTAGAAATAGAATAGCTTCTATTGTCTGTGTTTTTAATCCATCTTTTAAGATGTAGCCATTAATAGGGAAAAATAGTTTTGATTCCATCTTCATATCTTATTTACATCTCTTTGGAAATGATGTCAGTGCTGAGATGGCAGAGTACAGTAAAATATTTGTAAGTAAATCTTTGGTAGTTGCATTGGCTTGAGTTTCATTAGGGACCAGTTTTTCTCTTGTGTTCTCACAATACAAAATAGGAGTTCTAAATGCGGATCTATAAGAGATGGCTTTTGAGAGTCCTACAAAGACTTGATGCTCCTGGAATGCTGGTAGCGTGGTAGGTCAGTGTGTTTGGCCTAGGGGGTACAGTCAGTGGTATTAGTACCGGACAGTTCATACAGTCCCAGAGATAACAGGGTACCAGTTGGAAAGGTAGATGCTACTCAGAGCAAGAGGATGGAAATGTCATTCATACCAAATTCGTGCATAGTGAAACAATATATTTGAATACATCAATAGAAATCTAATGGAGATTAAAACAGGAAGCAATACAGTGGGAAAAAAAATAACATTAGCAGAAAGCAATAGCAACTGGATATGAAGCAATCAAAATAATTTTACCCCTGTTAGTACAGTATTCTTATACTGAACTTCACAGCTGCCACTTAAGAAATTGACTTGAAACAAACTTCACAAACAAAAATGGCATCTTAAATGAAACCAAACAATAAAAATGTTCGAGGAGATGGGTAAGTCTTTTCCCTAAGAAGAGCAGCTAATGAAGTCAAATAGCACAGGGAAAAACAGCACAGAATATATTTCAAAAAGAAGATTGGAGAGACAACAATTCCTTTTTTTTTTTTTTTTTAACAATGTAAGAATGTAGATAAAAAGCCATTTTCTTGGTTTGTATTAAAATGTTCCAGCAGCAGGCTTTAGAATCAAGGAAATGATAGAAGCAACAAACATTAGCCCTGTTGAGCAGGGCTGCGTGTCTTCAGAGAAAGACAGTCTCAACAGTTATGCCATGGGAAACTCTTCAAAGCAATTATAAATTAGAAAGAGAATAATGAAAAGGATTTTTTTCATTCTGTTTTCAGATTGAAGTAGAATCAGAGGGTTTTAGGCTCTTTCTTTCAAAGAATCACAGAATGGCCTGGATTGAAAAAGGCCACAACGGTCATCAAGTTTCGACCCCCCCCGCTGCGTGCAGGGTTACCAACCACTAGGCCAGGCTGCACAGAGTCACATCTGTTCTAGTGCTTCACCACCTTCTGAGTGAGAAACCCCTATTATCTAACCTAAACCTCCCCTGTCTAAGTATAAACCCATCTCCCTAGTCCTGTCACTATCCACCAATGTAAACAGTCATTCCCCCTCCT